>NC_143476.1:63940543-64600293 GCF_987193195.1 Phasianus colchicus | reverse complement strand
CTAGAGAACGCACTTGGACGCTGCTGGTAAATCTATTGCATTTCCTTAGTAGTAGGCGCTCCAGAGACTGCCCTACACTCTGCAGTGCTTTAAGTGTCGTGACTGGGCCCGGGATCGAGTGCCTGGGCCTTGCAGAGTCTCCCGGGTGCTGCTTATTGGATCTTGTCCTGAACACGGGGCTGGCTACGACACGCGTGTTTTCAGCTGTTGCAGAACAGTGCTTGCAGAGTGCCAAGGACTTGTCTGCTTCTCGTGCGGTTCATTGAGTGAGGAGGCAGGGCACAGACCAGAAGCTGGGAGCGGCCACAGCCCTGCAGCTGCCGGCCCAAACAGGCCGGGATGTCAGACTTCGCAATGAAAGCTGGTGTCAAGCAGGAGGAATGGCTCAAGGTGGGCTGGATGCTGTCGCCTTCCCAAGAGATTGTTCTGTGCAATGAGCCACCTGTTCCTGGCTGTGGCTGAGTATTGGCCTGCCAATGGGAAGCAGCGATTGCGTTCCCCGCTTTCCTTGTCGTGCGGGCCTGGCTTTTGCTTTCCCCCATAAAATAAGTTGTCTTGCTCGCAGCCCCATGAGTTCTCGCACCGTTGCCATCCCTTCTTTACCCCGGCTCCCGGCTTGGGGCCAGTGAGAGAGGAGTGTTTTTCAGTCTGCCGGCTTCAAGCACGGCAACACTTGATAAGAGACGCACGGCTATCAAGATAACAACAGGTGCTCCGTGCACATACTCCTAAAAGCGTGGACGTCAAAGGGGCAATCTGCTCTTTCCAGTTCATGCTTTTGTTGCACTGCGTGCATGTAGAAATCAAGCAGGCACGCACGGCAAAGACCGCTTTGGTTGGTGGAGCTCCGCAGCAGCAGAAAGTGGTGGCTACATCTGCGCCAGCCTTTGTGCCGAAGGCTCAGGTGGCTCCCGGAGAGTGCTGAAGGCACGCTGAAGGATAACTTACGGACATCAGTACGCAGCGCGTGGACGAGATGGGCACAAGAGTGTTCAACCAGCTGGATTTGTTGTTGCAACGGCTGTGTTTTCTTGCCCGGGACGTGACTGGTACCGCCGAGATGGGGAAGCACCTGGACACAAGTGGCCCCAGCGGTTGAAATGGCACAAGCACAGACAGGGTGTGCCGGTCACTTGTTCTCTCCCCGTCCCGGTAAAGGACAGGAACAGCCCGCCTGCCCAACGTGAAAGGGGCCACCAACCACCTCCCCTAACTCACTGCTAGCCGTGGTCCCGCTCACGGACTTTTCAGTTTCAGGCACACCTGGTTACACGCAATGGGCAGCGCAGCACCCCGTACCGCTTGGCTGGTGAGACGCCGAGCGGTGCGCTGCTGCTGCTGCTGGTGCTCCGCCTAGCGGCACAGCTGCTCTGCCTGCAGGTCTTCCCAGCTACCAGCTAGCGGCGCTGCGTGCCAGGGCAAGGAATGTTTTGGGAATGAAGGGGAGGTCCCAGCGCGACTGGGCCGTCCCAATGGGAGGAGTGGCCAGGACAGGAAATCCCTCCCCTCTACCTACACTGGGAGGCGCCATTTTGTTTCAGTCTGCGTTGCAGAGTGAGCTGCCGCCATTTCGTGAAACTTCAGAGGCGCCATTTTGTTTCAGTCCAGAAACCATAGGGAGGAGCCTCCATTTTGTGACACTTTGTAAGCCACGTGTCTCCGTAGCGCTCAGTGATTGGCCTAGCGGCCTTGGTCTTAGCAGCTGTCATTTTCTGCCGTATCGCTGGGAGCGCTTGGATGCTTGCTCTGGAGCAGGAGGTGCTCAGATGTTCCAAGACGCGTGTTCCTATGCACGTGTACGGGGTGCAGGTGCCCAGGTGCTGTCCCTGGAGGTTTGAGGTGGCCTCTGAGGAGAAAGCAGGGCAGCCCCAAGGCAGCTGCAGTGCATTGGATGCGGCTCCAGTGGCACAGCCACAGGGCAAATCTGAGCCCAGCCCGTGAGTTGGAGGTGCCTGGGGCCACGTATGCGGAAGGGAGGAGAAGGAGGAGAGCAGATACTGTCAGGCAGTTGGGAGAGAGGAAGGGAAAGCATCAGAAAGGGCGCTGCTAATGTCAAGATGAGCGGCGGAGGAGCCGGAGGTGGATCGCAAGGAGGAGCCGGAGGAGGAGCAAGAGGAGGGGCGGGCTGAGATGGTAGAAAGATGAGGAAGGGGAGGAGGAGGAGGCAGAGAGGGGGGAGCGGGAGGAGGTGGGGGTGCTCCCGGAGCTGGGGCAGAGCTCCCCCGCAGCCCGAGGAGGAGGAGAGCATGGCAGAGCAGGCTGCTGTGTCCCGAGGCAAGCAGCAGAGCTTTGCTTGCCGGCAAAGTGGGTGCAGGGGAGAAGTGCCGGGAGGAAGGAGCGTCAGGGGACGGGCCGCCTGTGACGGCTGTGGGTCCTGGGACACGTGGGGAGGTGAGGTGCAGGCTCTGCGTCTTAAGGAGAGAAAGTGAGCGTGGGAAGGAGCGAGAGGGCAGAGGTGGAAAAGGTTTTTGTACCTTGCAGTCCACCGCTGTTTGCCATTGGCAGTCAAGTAAATGCACTCACTGCACGTTGAGACTGTTTTGCTTGGGAAGGTGATTGGTAAGAGAACTCCCTGCCTCAGTGTTCGCGCTGGGGATTTCCCATCTTATTCTCCAGCCTCTCCTGCTGAGGACAGAGAGTGAGAGAGTGGCTGTGTGGGCATCGGGCTGCCGGCCAAGGTCGGCCCTGCAGCAAAACGTGCTCTCATTGACATCTAGAGAACGCACTTGGACGCTGCTGGTAAATCTATTGCATTTCCTTAGTAGTAGGCGCTCCAGAGACTGCCCTACACTCTGCAGTGCTTTAAGTGTCGTGACTGGGCCCGGGATCGAGTGCCTGGGCCTTGCAGAGTCTCCCGGGTGCTGCTTATTGGATCTTGTCCTGAATACGGGGCTGGCTACGACACGCGTGTTTTCAGCTGTTGCAGAACAGTGCTTGCAGAGTGCCAAGGACTTGTCTGCTTCTCGTGCGGTTCATTGAGTGAGGAGGCAGGGCACAGACCAGAAGCTGGGAGCGGCCACAGCCCTGCAGCTGCCGGCCCAAACAGGCCGGGATGTCAGACTCCGCAATGAAAGCTGGTGTCAAGCAGGAGGAATGGCTCAAGGTGGGCTGGATGCTGTCGCCTTCCCAAGAGATTGTTCCGTGCAATGAGCCACCTGTTCCTGGCTGTGGCTGAGTATTGGCCTGCCAATGGGAAGCAGCGATTGCGTTCCCCGCTTTCCTTGTCGTGCGGGCCTGGCTTTTGCTTTCCCCCATAAAATAAGTTGTCTTGCTCGCAGCCCCATGAGTTCTCGCACCGTTGCCATCCCTTCTTTACCCCGGCTCCCGGCTTGGGGCCAGTGAGAGAGGAGTGTTTTTCAGTCTGCCAGCTTCAAGCACGGCAACACTTGGTAAGAGACGCACGGCTATCAAGATAACAACAGATGCTCCGTGCACGTACTCCTAAAAGCGTGGACGTCAAAGGGGCAATCTGCTCTTTCCAGTTCATGCTTTTGTTGCACTGCGTGCATGTAGAAATCAAGCAGGCACGCACGGCAAAGACCGCTTTGGTTGGTGGAGCTCCGCAGCAGCAGAAAGTGGTGGCTACATCTGCGCCAGCCTTTGTGCCGAAGGCTCAGGTGGCTCCCGGAGAGTGCTGAAGGCACGCTGAAGGATAACTTACGGACATCAGTACGCAGCGCGTGGACGAGATGGGCACAAGAGTGTTCAACCAGCTGGATTTGTTGTTGCAACGGCTGTGTTTTCTTGCCCGGGACGTGACTGGTACCGCCGAGATGGGGAAGCACCTGGACACAAGTGGCCCCAGCGGTTGAAATGGCACAAGCACAGACAGGGTGTGCCGGTCACTTGTTCTCTCCCCGTCCCGGTAAAGGACAGGAACAGCCCGCCTGCCCAACGTGAAAGGGGCCACCAACCACCTCCCCTAACTCACTGCTAGCCGTGGTCCCGCTCACGGACTTTTCAGTTTCAGGCACACCTGGTTACACGCAATGGGCAGCGCAGCACCCCGTACCGCTTGGCTGGTGAGACGCCGAGCGGTGTGCTGCTGCTGCTGCTGGTGCTCCGCCTAGCGGCACAGCTGCTCTGCCTGCAGGTCTTCCCAGCTACCAGCTAGCGGCGCTGCGTGCCAGGGCAAGGAATGTTTTGGGAATGAAGGGGAGGTCCCAGCGCGACTGGGCCGTCCCAATGGGAGGAGTGGCCAGGACAGGAAATCCCTCCCCTCTACCTACACTGGGAGGTGCCATTTTGTTTCAGTCTGCGTTGCAGAGTGAGCTGCCGCCATTTCGTGAAACTTCAGAGGCGCCATTTTGTTTCAGTCCAGAAACCATAGGGAGGAGCCTCCATTTTGTGACACTTTGTAAGCCACGTGTCTCCGTAGCGCTCAGTGATTGGCCTAGCGGCCTTGGTCTTAGCAGCTGTCATTTTCTGCCGTATCGCTGGGAGCGCTTGGATGCTTGCTCTGGAGCAGGAGGTGCTCAGATGTTCCAAGACGCGTGTTCCTATGCACGTGTACGGGGTGCAGGTGCCCAGGTGCTGTCCCTGGAGGTTTGAGGTGGCCTCTGAGGAGAAAGCAGGGCAGCCCCAAGGCAGCTGCAGTGCATTGGATGCGGCTCCGGTGGCACAGCCACAGGGCAAATCTGAGCCCAGCCCGTGAGTTGGAGGTGCCTGGGGCCACGTATGCGGAAGGGAGGAGAAGGAGGAGAGCAGATACTGTCAGGCAGTTGGGAGAGAGGAAGGGAAAGCATCAGAAAGGGCGCTGCTAATGTCAAGATGAGCGGCGGAGGAGCCGGAGGTGGATCGCAAGGAGGAGCCGGAGGAGGAGCAAGAGGAGGGGCGGGCTGAGATGGTAGAAAGATGAGGAAGGGGAGGAGGAGGAGGCAGAGAGGGGGGAGCGGGAGGAGGTGGGGGTGCTCCCGGAGCTGGGGCAGAGCTCCCCCGCAGCCCGAGGAGGAGGAGAGCATGGCAGAGCAGGCTGCTGTGTCCCGAGGCAAGCAGCAGAGCTTTGCTTGCCGGCAAAGTGGGTGCAGGGGAGAAGTGCCGGGAGGAAGGAGCGTCAGGGGACGGGCCGCCTGTGACGGCCGTGGGTCCTGGGACACGTGGGGAGGTGAGGTGCAGGCTCTGCGTCTTAAGGAGAGAAAGTGAGCGTGGGAAGGAGCAAGAGGGCAGAGGTGGAAAAGGTTTTTGTACCTTGCAGTCCACCGCTGTTTGCCATTGGCAGTCAAGTAAATGCACTCACTGCACGTTGAGACTGTTTTGCTTGGGAAGGTGATTGGTAAGAGAACTGCCTGCCTCAGTGTTCGCGCTGGGGATTTCCCATCTTATTCTCCAGCCTCTCCTGCTGAGGACAGAGAGTGAGAGAGTGGCTGTGTGGGCATCGGGCTGCTGGCCAAGGTCGGCCCTGCAGCAAAACGTGCTCTCATTGACATCTAGAGAACGCACTTGGACGCTGCTGGTAAATCTATTGCATTTCCTTAGTAGTAGGCGCTCCAGAGACTGCCCTACACTCTGCAGTGCTTTAAGTGTCGTGACTGGGCCCGGGATCGAGTGCCTGGGCCTTGCAGAGTCTCCCGGGTGCTGCTTATTGGATCTTGTCCTGAACACGGGGCTGGCTACGACACGCGTGTTTTCAGCTGTTGCAGAACAGTGCTTGCAGAGTGCCAAGGACTTGTCTGCTTCTCGTGCGGTTCATTGAGTGGGGAGGCAGGGCACAGACCAGAAGCTGGGAGCGGCCACAGCCCTGCAGCTGCCGGCCCAAACAGGCCGGGATGTCAGACTCCGCAATGAAAGCTGGTGTCAAGCAGGAGGAATGGCTCAAGGTGGGCTGGATGCTGTCGCCTTCCCAAGAGATTGTTCCGTGCAATGAGCCACCTGTTCCTGGCTGTGGCTGAGTATTGGCCTGCCAATGGGAAGCAGCGATTGCGTTCCCCGCTTTCCTTGTCGTGCGGGCCTGGCTTTTGCTTTCCCCCATAAAATAAGTTGTCTTGCTCGCAGCCCCATGAGTTCTCGCACCGTTGCCATCCCTTCTTTACCCCGGCTCCCGGCTTGGGGCCAGTGAGAGAGGAGTGTTTTTCAGTCTGCCGGCTTCAAGCACGGCAACACTTGGTAAGAGACGCACGGCTATCAAGATAACAACAGGTGCTCCGTGCACGTACTCCTAAAAGCGTGGACGTCAAAGGGGCAATCTGCTCTTTCCAGTTCATGCTTTTGTTGCACTGCGTGCATGTAGAAATCAAGCAGGCACGCACGGCAAAGACCGCTTTGGTTGGTGGAGCTCCGCAGCAGCAGAAAGTGGTGGCTACATCTGCGCCAGCCTTTGTGCCGAAGGCTCAGGTGGCTCCCGGAGAGTGCTGAAGGCACGCTGAAGGATAACTTACGGACATCAGTACGCAGCGCGTGGACGAGATGGGCACAAGAGTGTTCAACCAGCTGGATTTGTTGTTGCAACGGCTGTGTTTTCTTGCCCGGGACGTGACTGGTACCGCCGAGATGGGGAAGCACCTGGACACAAGTGGCCCCAGCGGTTGAAATGGCACAAGCACAGACAGGGTGTGCCGGTCACTTGTTCTCTCCCCGTCCCGGTAAAGGACAGGAACAGCCCGCCTGCCCAACGTGAAAGGGGCCACCAACCACCTCCCCTAACTCACTGCTAGCCGTGGTCCCGCTCACGGACTTTTCAGTTTCAGGCACACCTGGTTACACGCAATGGGCAGCGCAGCACCCCGTACCGCTTGGCTGGTGAGACGCCGAGCGGTGCGCTGCTGCTGCTGCTGGTGCTCCACCTAGCGGCACAGCTGCTCTGCCTGCAGGTCTTCCCAGCTACCAGCTAGCGGCGCTGCGTGCCAGGGCAAGGAATGTTTTGGGAATGAAGGGGAGGTCCCAGCGCGACTGGGCCGTCCCAATGGGAGGAGTGGCCAGGACAGGAAATCCCTCCCCTCTACCTACACTGGGAGGCGCCATTTTGTTTCAGTCTGCGTTGCAGAGTGAGCTGCCGCCATTTCGTGAAACTTCAGAGGCGCCATTTTGTTTCAGTCCAGAAACCATAGGGAGGAGCCTCCATTTTGTGACACTTTGTAAGCCACGTGTCTCCGTAGCGCTCAGTGATTGGCCTAGCGGCCTTGGTCTTAGCAGCTGTCATTTTCTGCCGTATCGCTGGGAGCGCTTGGATGCTTGCTCTGGAGCAGGAGGTGCTCAGATGTTCCAAGACGCGTGTTCCTATGCACGTGTACGGGGTGCAGGTGCCCAGGTGCTGTCCCTGGAGGTTTGAGGTGGCCTCTGAGGAGAAAGCAGGGCAGCCCCAAGGCAGCTGCAGTGCATTGGATGCGGATCCGGTGGCACAGCCACAGGGCAAATGTGAGCCCAGCCCTTGAGTTGGAGGTGCCTGGGGCCACGTATGCAGAAGGGAGGAGAAGGAGGAGAGCAGATACTGTCAGGCAGTTGGGAGAGAGGAAGGGAAAGCATCAGAAAGGGCGCTGCTAATGTCAAGATGAGCGGCGGAGGAGCCGGAGGTGGATCGCAAGGAGGAGCCGGAGGAGGAGCAAGAGGAGGGGCGGGCTGAGATGGTAGAAAGATGAGGAAGGGGAGGAGGAGGAGGCAGAGAGGGGGGAGCGGGAGGAGGTGGGGGTGCTCCCGGAGCTGGGGCAGAGCTCCCCCGCAGCCCGAGGAGGAGGAGAGCATGGCAGAGCAGGCTGCTGTGTCCCGAGGCAAGCAGCAGAGCTTTGCTTGCCGGCAAAGTGGGTGCAGGGGAGAAGTGCCGGGAGGAAGGAGCGTCAGGGGACGGGCCGCCTGTGACGGCCGTGGGTCCTGGGACACGTGGGGAGGTGAGGTGCAGGCTCTGCGTCTTAAGGAGAGAAAGTGAGCGTGGGAAGGAGCGAGAGGGCAGAGGTGGAAAAGGTTTTTGTACCTTGCAGTCCACCGCTGTTTGCCATTGGCAGTCAAGTAAATGCACTCACTGCACGTTGAGACTGTTTTGCTTGGGAAGGTGATTGGTAAGAGAACTCCCTGCCTCAGTGTTCGCGCTGGGGATTTCCCATCTTATTCTCCAGCCTCTCCTGCTGAGGACAGAGAGTGAGAGAGTGGCTGTGTGGGCATCGGGCTGCTGGCCAAGGTCGGCCCTGCAGCAAAACGTGCTCTCATTGACATCTAGAGAACGCACTTGGACGCTGCTGGTAAATCTATTGCATTTCCTTAGTAGTAGGCGCTCCAGAGACTGCCCTACACTCTGCAGTGCTTTAAGTGTCGTGACTGGGCCCGGGATCGAGTGCCTGGGCCTTGCAGAGTCTCCCGGGTGCTGCTTATTGGATCTTGTCCTGAACACGGGGCTGGCTACGACACGCGTGTTTTCAGCTGTTGCAGAACAGTGCTTGCAGAGTGCCAAGGACTTGTCTGCTTCTCGTGCGGTTCATTGAGTGAGGAGGCAGGGCACAGACCAGAAGCTGGGAGCGGCCACAGCCCTGCAGCTGCCGGCCCAAACAGGCCGGGATGTCAGACTCCGCAATGAAAGCTGGTGTCAAGCAGGAGGAATGGCTCAAGGTGGGCTGGATGCTGTCGCCTTCCCAAGAGATTGTTCCGTGCAATGAGCCACCTGTTCCTGGCTGTGGCTGAGTATTGGCCTGCCAATGGGAAGCAGCGATTGCGTTCCCCGCTTTCCTTGTCGTGCGGGCCTGGCTTTTGCTTTCCCCCATAAAATAAGTTGTCTTGCTCGCAGCCCCATGAGTTCTCGCACCGTTGCCATCCCTTCTTTACCCCGGCTCCCGGCTTGGGGCCAGTGAGAGAGGAGTGTTTTTCAGTCTGCCGGCTTCAAGCACGGCAACACTTGGTAAGAGACGCACGGCTATCAAGATAACAACAGGTGCTCCGTGCACGTACTCCTAAAAGCGTGGACGTCAAAGGGGCAATCTGCTCTTTCCAGTTCATGCTTTTGTTGCACTGCGTGCATGTAGAAATCAAGCAGGCACGCACGGCAAAGACCGCTTTGGTTGGTGGAGCTCCGCAGCAGCAGAAAGTGGTGGCTACATCTGCGCCAGCCTTTGTGCCGAAGGCTCAGGTGGCTCCCGGAGAGTGCTGAAGGCACGCTGAAGGATAACTTACGGACATCAGTACGCAGCGCGTGGACGAGATGGGCACAAGAGTGTTCAACCAGCTGGATTTGTTGTTGCAACGGCTGTGTTTTCTTGCCCGGGACGTGACTGGTACCGCCGAGATGGGGAAGCACCTGGACACAAGTGGCCCCAGCGGTTGAAATGGCACAAGCACAGACAGGGTGTGCCGGTCACTTGTTCTCTCCCCGTCCCGGTAAAGGACAGGAACAGCCCGCCTGCCCAACGTGAAAGGGGCCACCAACCACCTCCCCTAACTCACTGCTAGCCGTGGTCCCGCTCACGGACTTTTCAGTTTCAGGCACACCTGGTTACACGCAATGGGCAGCGCAGCACCCCGTACCGCTTGGCTGGTGAGACGCCAAGCGGTGTGCTGCTGCTGCTGCTGGTGCTCCGCCTAGCGGCACAGCTGCTCTGCCTGCAGGTCTTCCCAGCTACCAGCTAGCGGCGCTGCGTGCCAGGGCAAGGAATGTTTTGGGAATGAAGGGGAGGTCCCAGCGCGACTGGGCCGTCCCAATGGGAGGAGTGGCCAGGACAGGAAATCCCTCCCCTCTACCTACACTGGGAGGCGCCATTTTGTTTCAGTCTGCGTTGCAGAGTGAGCTGCCGCCATTTCGTGAAACTTCAGAGGCGCCATTTTGTTTCAGTCCAGAAACCATAGGGAGGAGCCTCCATTTTGTGACACTTTGTAAGCCACGTGTCTCCGTAGCGCTCAGTGATTGGCCTAGCGGCCTTGGTCTTAGCAGCTGTCATTTTCTGCCGTATCGCTGGGAGCGCTTGGATGCTTGCTCTGGAGCAGGAGGTGCTCAGATGTTCCAAGACGCGTGTTCCTATGCACGTGTACGGGGTGCAGGTGCCCAGGTGCTGTCCCTGGAGGTTTGAGGTGGCCTCCGAGGAGAAAGCAGGGCAGCCCCAAGGCAGCTACAGTGCATTGGATGCGGCTCCGGTGGCACAGCCACAGGGCAAATCTGAGCCCAGCCCTTGAGTTGGAGGTGCCTGGGGCCACGTATGCGGAAGGGAGGAGAAGGAGGAGAGCAGATACTGTCAGGCAGTTGGGAGAGAGGAAGGGAAAGCATCAGAAAGGGCCCTGCTAATGTCAAGATGAGCGGCAGAGGAGCCGGAGGTGGATCGCAAGGAGGAGCCGGAGGAGGAGCAAGAGGAGGGGCGGGCTGAGATGGTAGAAAGATGAGGAAGGGGAGGAGGAGGAGGCAGAGAGGGGGGAGCGGGAGGAGGTGGGGGTGCTCCCAGAGCTGGGGCAGAGCTCCCCCGCAGCCCGAGGAGGAGGAGAGCATGGCAGAGCAGGCTGCTGTGTCCCGAGGCAAGCAGCAGAGCTTTGCTTGCCGGCAAAGTGGGTGCAGGGGAGAAGTGCCGGGAGGAAGGAGCGTCAGGGGACGGGCCGCCTGTGACGGCCGTGGGTCCTGGGACACATGGGGAGGTGAGGTGCAGGCTCTGCGTCTTAAGGAGAGAAAGTGAGCGTGGGAAGGAGCGAGAGGGCAGAGGTGGAAAAGGTTTTTGTACCTTGCAGTCCACCGCTGTTTGCCATTGGCAGTCAAGTAAATGCACTCACTGCACGTTGAGACTGTTTTGCTTGGGAAGGTGATTGGTAAGAGAACTGCCTGCCTCAGTGTTCGCGCTGGGGATTTCCCATCTTATTCTCCAGCCTCTCCTGCTGAGGACAGAGAGTGAGAGAGTGGCTGTGTGGGCATCGGGCTGCCGGCCAAGGTTGGCCCTGCAGCAAAACGTGCTCTCATTGACATCTAGAGAACGCACTTGGACGCTGCTGGTAAATCTATTGCATTTCCTTAGTAGTAGGCGCTCCAGAGACTGCCCTACACTCTGCAGTGCTTTAAGTGTCGTGACTGGGCCCGGGATCGAGTGCCTGGGCCTTGCAGAGTCTCCCGGGTGCTGCTTATTGGATCTTGTCCTGAACACGGGGCTGGCTACGACACGCGTGTTTTCAGCTGTTGCAGAACAGTGCTTGCAGAGTGCCAAGGACTTGTCTGCTTCTCGTGCGGTTCATTGAGTGAGGAGGCAGGGCACAGACCAGAAGCTGGGAGCGGCCACAGCCCTGCAGCTGCCGGCCCAAACAGGCCGGGATGTCAGACTCCGCAATGAAAGCTGGTGTCAAGCAGGAGGAATGGCTCAAGGTGGGCTGGATGCTGTCGCCTTCCCAAGAGATTGTTCCGTGCAATGAGCCACCTGTTCCTGGCTGTGGCTGAGTATTGGCCTGCCAATGGGAAGCAGCGATTGCGTTCCCCGCTTTCCTTGTCGTGCGGGCCTGGCTTTTGCTTTCCCCCATAAAATAAGTTGTCTTGCTCGCAGCCCCATGAGTTCTCGCACCGTTGCCATCCCTTCTTTACCCCGGCTCCCGGCTTGGGGCCAGTGAGAGAGGAGTGTTTTTCAGTCTGCCGGCTTCAAGCACGGCAACACTTGGTAAGAGACGCACGGCTATCAAGATAACAACAGATGCTCCGTGCACGTACTCCTAAAAGCGTGGACGTCAAAGGGGCAATCTGCTCTTTCCAGTTCATGCTTTTGTTGCACTGCGTGCATGTAGAAATCAAGCAGGCACGCACGGCAAAGACCGCTTTGGTTGGTGGAGCTCCGCAGCAGCAGAAAGTGGTGGCTACATCTGCGCCAGCCTTTGTGCCGAAGGCTCAGGTGGCTCCCGGAGAGTGCTGAAGGCACGCTGAAGGATAACTTACGGACATCAGTACGCAGCGCGTGGACGAGATGGGCACAAGAGTGTTCAACCAGCTGGATTTGTTGTTGCAACGGCTGTGTTTTCTTGCCCGGGACGTGACTGGTACCGCCGAGATGGGGAAGCACCTGGACACAAGTGGCCCCAGCGGTTGAAATGGCACAAGCACAGACAGGGTGTGCCGGTCACTTGTTCTCTCCCCGTCCCGGTAAAGGACAGGAACAGCCCGCCTGCCCAACGTGAAAGGGGCCACCAACCACCTCCCCTAACTCACTGCTAGCCGTGGTCCCGCTCACGGACTTTTCAGTTTCAGGCACACCTGGTTACACGCAATGGGCAGCGCAGCACCCCGTACCGCTTGGCTGGTGAGACGCCGAGCGGTGCGCTGCTGCTGCTGCTGGTGCTCCGCCTAGCGGCACAGCTGCTCTGCCTGCAGGTCTTCCCAGCTACCAGCTAGCGGCGCTGCGTGCCAGGGCAAGGAATGTTTTGGGAATGAAGGGGAGGTCCCAGCGCGACTGGGCCGTCCCAATGGGAGGAGTGGCCAGGACAGGAAATCCCTCCCCTCTACCTACACTGGGAGGCGCCATTTTGTTTCAGTCTGCGTTGCAGAGTGAGCTGCCGCCATTTCGTGAAACTTCAGAGGCGCCATTTTGTTTCAGTCCAGAAACCATAGGGAGGAGCCTCCATTTTGTGACACTTTGTAAGCCACGTGTCTCCGTAGCGCTCAGTGATTGGCCTAGCGGCCTTGGTCTTAGCAGCTGTCATTTTCTGCCGTATCGCTGGGAGCGCTTGGATGCTTGCTCTGGAGCAGGAGGTGCTCAGATGTTCCAAGACGCGTGTTCCTATGCACGTGTACGGGGTGCAGGTGCCCAGGTGCTGTCCCTGGAGGTTTGAGGTGGCCTCCGAGGAGAAAGCAGGGCAGCCCCAAGGCAGCTACAGTGCATTGGATGCGGCTCCGGTGGCACAGCCACAGGGCAAATGTGAGCCCAGCCCTTGAGTTGGAGGTGCCTGGGGCCACGTATGCAGAAGGGAGGAGAAGGAGGAGAGCAGATACTGTCAGGCAGTTGGGAGAGAGGAAGGGAAAGCATCAGAAAGGGCCCTGCTAATGTCAAGATGAGCGGCGGAGGAGCCGGAGGTGGATCGCAAGGAGGAGCCGGAGGAGGAGCAAGAGGAGGGGCGGGCTGAGATGGTAGAAAGATGAGGAAGGGGAGGAGGAGGAGGCAGAGAGGGGGGAGCGGGAGGAGGTGGGGGTGCTCCCAGAGCTGGGGCAGAGCTCCCCCGCAGCCCGAGGAGGAGGAGAGCATGGCAGAGCAGGCTGCTGTGTCCCGAGGCAAGCAGCAGAGCTTTGCTTGCCGGCAAAGTGGGTGCAGGGGAGAAGTGCCGGGAGGAAGGAGCGTCAGGGGACGGGCCGCCTGTGACGGCCGTGGGTCCTGGGACACGTGGGGAGGTGAGGTGCAGGCTCTGCGTCTTAAGGAGAGAAAGTGAGCGTGGGAAGGAGCGAGAGGGCAGAGGTGGAAAAGGTTTTTGTACCTTGCAGTCCACCGCTGTTTGCCATTGGCAGTCAAGTAAATGCACTCACTGCACGTTGAGACTGTTTTGCTTGGGAAGGTGATTGGTAAGAGAACTGCCTGCCTCAGTGTTCGCGCTGGGGATTTCCCATCTTATTCTCCAGCCTCTCCTGCTGAGGACAGAGAGTGAGAGAGTGGCTGTGTGGGCATCGGGCTGCCGGCCAAGGTTGGCCCTGCAGCAAAACGTGCTCTCATTGACATCTAGAGAACGCACTTGGACGCTGCTGGTAAATCTATTGCATTTCCTTAGTAGTAGGCGCTCCAGAGACTGCCCTACACTCTGCAGTGCTTTAAGTGTCGTGACTGGGCCCGGGATCGAGTGCCTGGGCCTTGCAGAGTCTCCCGGGTGCTGCTTATTGGATCTTGTCCTGAACACGGGGCTGGCTACGACACGCGTGTTTTCAGCTGTTGCAGAACAGTGCTTGCAGAGTGCCAAGGACTTGTCTGCTTCTCGTGCGGTTCATTGAGTGAGGAGGCAGGGCACAGACCAGAAGCTGGGAGCGGCCACAGCCCTGCAGCTGCCGGCCCAAACAGGCCGGGATGTCAGACTCCGCAATGAAAGCTGGTGTCAAGCAGGAGGAATGGCTCAAGGTGGGCTGGATGCTGTCGCCTTCCCAAGAGATTGTTCCGTGCAATGAGCCACCTGTTCCTGGCTGTGGCTGAGTATTGGCCTGCCAATGGGAAGCAGCGATTGCGTTCCCCGCTTTCCTTGTCGTGCGGGCCTGGCTTTTGCTTTCCCCCATAAAATAAGTTGTCTTGCTCGCAGCCCCATGAGTTCTCGCACCGTTGCCATCCCTTCTTTACCCCGGCTCCCGGCTTGGGGCCAGTGAGAGAGGAGTGTTTTTCAGTCTGCCGGCTTCAAGCACGGCAACACTTGGTAAGAGACGCACGGCTATCAAGATAACAACAGGTGCTCCGTGCACGTACTCCTAAAAGCGTGGACGTCAAAGGGGCAATCTGCTCTTTCCAGTTCATGCTTTTGTTGCACTGCGTGCATGTAGAAATCAAGCAGGCACGCACGGCAAAGACCGCTTTGGTTGGTGGAGCTCCGCAGCAGCAGAAAGTGGTGGCTACATCTGCGCCAGCCTTTGTGCCGAAGGCTCAGGTGGCTCCCGGAGAGTGCTGAAGGCACGCTGAAGGATAACTTACGGACATCAGTACGCAGCGCGTGGACGAGATGGGCACAAGAGTGTTCAACCAGCTGGATTTGTTGTTGCAACGGCTGTGTTTTCTTGCCCGGGACGTGACTGGTACCGCCGAGATGGGGAAGCACCTGGACACAAGTGGCCCCAGCGGTTGAAATGGCACAAGCACAGACAGGGTGTGCCGGTCACTTGTTCTCTCCCCGTCCCGGTAAAGGACAGGAACAGCCCGCCTGCCCAACGTGAAAGGGGCCACCAACCACCTCCCCTAACTCACTGCTAGCCGTGGTCCCGCTCACGGACTTTTCAGTTTCAGGCACACCTGGTTACACGCAATGGGCAGCGCAGCACCCCGTACCGCTTGGCTGGTGAGACGCCGAGCGGTGCGCTGCTGCTGCTGCTGGTGCTCCGCCTAGCGGCACAGCTGCTCTGCCTGCAGGTCTTCCCAGCTACCAGCTAGCGGCGCTGCGTGCCAGGGCAAGGAATGTTTTGGGAATGAAGGGGAGGTCCCAGCGCGACTGGGCCGTCCCAATGGGAGGAGTGGCCAGGACAGGAAATCCCTCCCCTCTACCTACACTGGGAGGCGCCATTTTGTTTCAGTCTGCGTTGCAGAGTGAGCTGCCGCCATTTCGTGAAACTTCAGAGGCGCCATTTTGTTTCAGTCCAGAAACCATAGGGAGGAGCCTCCATTTTGTGACACTTTGTAAGCCACGTGTCTCCGTAGCGCTCAGTGATTGGCCTAGCGGCCTTGGTCTTAGCAGCTGTCATTTTCTGCCGTATCGCTGGGAGCGCTTGGATGCTTGCTCTGGAGCAGGAGGTGCTCAGATGTTCCAAGACGCGTGTTCCTATGCACGTGTACGGGGTGCAGGTGCCCAGGTGCTGTCCCTGGAGGTTTGAGGTGGCCTCCGAGGAGAAAGCAGGGCAGCCCCAAGGCAGCTGCAGTGCATTGGATGCGGCTCCGGTGGCACAGCCACAGGGCAAATGTGAGCCCAGCCCGTGAGTTGGAGGTGCCTGGGGCCACGTATGCAGAAGGGAGGAGAAGGAGGAGAGCAGATACTGTCAGGCAGTTGGGAGAGAGGAAGGGAAAGCATCAGAAAGGGCGCTGCTAATGTCAAGATGAGCGGCGGAGGAGCCGGAGGTGGATCGCAAGGAGGAGCCGGAGGAGGAGCAAGAGGAGGGGCGGGCTGAGATGGTAGAAAGATGAGGAAGGGGAGGAGGAGGAGGCAGAGAGGGGGGAGCGGGAGGAGGTGGGGGTGCTCCCAGAGCTGGGGCAGAGCTCCCCCGCAGCCCGAGGAGGAGGAGAGCATGGCAGAGCAGGCTGCTGTGTCCCGAGGCAAGCAGCAGAGCTTTGCTTGCCGGCAAAGTGGGTGCAGGGGAGAAGTGCCGGGAGGAAGGAGCGTCAGGGGACGGGCCGCCTGTGACGGCCGTGGGTCCTGGGACACGTGGGGAGGTGAGGTGCAGGCTCTGCGTCTTAAGGAGAGAAAGTGAGCGTGGGAAGGAGCGAGAGGGCAGAGGTGGAAAAGGTTTTTGTACCTTGCAGTCCACCGCTGTTTGCCATTGGCAGTCAAGTAAATGCACTCACTGCACGTTGAGACTGTTTTGCTTGGGAAGGTGATTGGTAAGAGAACTGCCTGCCTCAGTGTTCGCGCTGGGGATTTCCCATCTTATTCTCCAGCCTCTCCTGCTGAGGACAGAGAGTGAGAGAGTGGCTGTGTGGGCATCGGGCTGCCGGCCAAGGTTGGCCCTGCAGCAAAACGTGCTCTCATTGACATCTAGAGAACGCACTTGGACGCTGCTGGTAAATCTATTGCATTTCCTTAGTAGTAGGCGCTCCAGAGACTGCCCTACACTCTGCAGTGCTTTAAGTGTCGTGACTGGGCCCGGGATCGAGTGCCTGGGCCTTGCAGAGTCTCCCGGGTGCTGCTTATTGGATCTTGTCCTGAACACGGGGCTGGCTACGACACGCGTGTTTTCAGCTGTTGCAGAACAGTGCTTGCAGAGTGCCAAGGACTTGTCTGCTTCTCGTGCGGTTCATTGAGTGAGGAGGCAGGGCACAGACCAGAAGCTGGGAGCGGCCACAGCCCTGCAGCTGCCGGCCCAAACAGGCCGGGATGTCACACTCCGCAATGAAAGCTGGTGTCAAGCAGGAGGAATGGCTCAAGGTGGGCTGGATGCTGTCGCCTTCCCAAGAGATTGTTCCGTGCAATGAGCCACCTGTTCCTGGCTGTGGCTGAGTATTGGCCTGCCAATGGGAAGCAGCGATTGCGTTCCCCGCTTTCCTTGTCGTGCGGGCCTGGCTTTTGCTTTCCCCCATAAAATAAGTTGTCTTGCTCGCAGCCCCATGAGTTCTCGCACCGTTGCCATCCCTTCTTTACCCCGGCTCCCGGCTTGGGGCCAGTGAGAGAGGAGTGTTTTTCAGTCTGCCGGCTTCAAGCACGGCAACACTTGGTAAGAGACGCACGGCTATCAAGATAACAACAGGTGCTCCGTGCACGTACTCCTAAAAGCGTGGACGTCAAAGGGGCAATCTGCTCTTTCCAGTTCATGCTTTTGTTGCACTGCGTGCATGTAGAAATCAAGCAGGCACGCACGGCAAAGACCGCTTTGGTTGGTGGAGCTCCGCAGCAGCAGAAAGTGGTGGCTACATCTGCGCCAGCCTTTGTGCCGAAGGCTCAGGTGGCTCCCGGAGAGTGCTGAAGGCACGCTGAAGGATAACTTACGGACATCAGTACGCAGCGCGTGGACGAGATGGGCACAAGAGTGTTCAACCAGCTGGATTTGTTGTTGCAACGGCTGTGTTTTCTTGCCCGGGACGTGACTGGTACCGCCGAGATGGGGAAGCACCTGGACACAAGTGGCCCCAGCGGTTGAAATGGCACAAGCACAGACAGGGTGTGCCGGTCACTTGTTCTCTCCCCGTCCCGGTAAAGGACAGGAACAGCCCGCCTGCCCAACGTGAAAGGGGCCACCAACCACCTCCCCTAACTCACTGCTAGCCGTGGTCCCGCTCACGGACTTTTCAGTTTCAGGCACACCTGGTTACACGCAATGGGCAGCGCAGCACCCCGTACCGCTTGGCTGGTGAGACGCCGAGCGGTGCGCTGCTGCTGCTGCTGGTGCTCCGCCTAGCGGCACAGCTGCTCTGCCTGCAGGTCTTCCCAGCTACCAGCTAGCGGCGCTGCGTGCCAGGGCAAGGAATGTTTTGGGAATGAAGGGGAGGTCCCAGCGCGACTGGGCCGTCCCAATGGGAGGAGTGGCCAGGACAGGAAATCCCTCCCCTCTACCTACACTGGGAGGCGCCATTTTGTTTCAGTCTGCGTTGCAGAGTGAGCTGCCGCCATTTCGTGAAACTTCAGAGGCGCCATTTTGTTTCAGTCCAGAAACCATAGGGAGGAGCCTCCATTTTGTGACACTTTGTAAGCCACGTGTCTCCGTAGCGCTCAGTGATTGGCCTAGCGGCCTTGGTCTTAGCAGCTGTCATTTTCTGCCGTATCGCTGGGAGCGCTTGGATGCTTGCTCTGGAGCAGGAGGTGCTCAGATGTTCCAAGACGCGTGTTCCTATGCACGTGTACGGGGTGCAGGTGCCCAGGTGCTGTCCCTGGAGGTTTGAGGTGGCCTCCGAGGAGAAAGCAGGGCAGCCCCAAGGCAGCTGCAGTGCATTGGATGCGGCTCCGGTGGCACAGCCACAGGGCAAATGTGAGCCCAGCCCGTGAGTTGGAGGTGCCTGGGGCCACGTATGCAGAAGGGAGGAGAAGGAGGAGAGCAGATACTGTCAGGCAGTTGGGAGAGAGGAAGGGAAAGCATCAGAAAGGGCGCTGCTAATGTCAAGATGAGCGGCGGAGGAGCCGGAGGTGGATCGCAAGGAGGAGCCGGAGGAGGAGCAAGAGGAGGGGCGGGCTGAGATGGTAGAAAGATGAGGAAGGGGAGGAGGAGGAGGCAGAGAGGGGGGAGCGGGAGGAGGTGGGGGTGCTCCCAGAGCTGGGGCAGAGCTCCCCCGCAGCCCGAGGAGGAGGAGAGCATGGCAGAGCAGGCTGCTGTGTCCCGAGGCAAGCAGCAGAGCTTTGCTTGCCGGCAAAGTGGGTGCAGGGGAGAAGTGCCGGGAGGAAGGAGCGTCAGGGGACGGGCCGCCTGTGACGGCCGTGGGTCCTGGGACACGTGGGGAGGTGAGGTGCAGGCTCTGCGTCTTAAGGAGAGAAAGTGAGCGTGGGAAGGAGCGAGAGGGCAGAGGTGGAAAAGGTTTTTGTACCTTGCAGTCCACCGCTGTTTGCCATTGGCAGTCAAGTAAATGCACTCACTGCACGTTGAGACTGTTTTGCTTGGGAAGGTGATTGGTAAGAGAACTGCCTGCCTCAGTGTTCGCGCTGGGGATTTCCCATCTTATTCTCCAGCCTCTCCTGCTGAGGACAGAGAGTGAGAGAGTGGCTGTGTGGGCATCGGGCTGCCGGCCAAGGTTGGCCCTGCAGCAAAACGTGCTCTCATTGACATCTAGAGAACGCACTTGGACGCTGCTGGTAAATCTATTGCATTTCCTTAGTAGTAGGCGCTCCAGAGACTGCCCTACACTCTGCAGTGCTTTAAGTGTCGTGACTGGGCCCGGGATCGAGTGCCTGGGCCTTGCAGAGTCTCCCGGGTGCTGCTTATTGGATCTTGTCCTGAACACGGGGCTGGCTACGACACGCGTGTTTTCAGCTGTTGCAGAACAGTGCTTGCAGAGTGCCAAGGACTTGTCTGCTTCTCGTGCGGTTCATTGAGTGAGGAGGCAGGGCACAGACCAGAAGCTGGGAGCGGCCACAGCCCTGCAGCTGCCGGCCCAAACAGGCCGGGATGTCACACTCCGCAATGAAAGCTGGTGTCAAGCAGGAGGAATGGCTCAAGGTGGGCTGGATGCTGTCGCCTTCCCAAGAGATTGTTCCGTGCAATGAGCCACCTGTTCCTGGCTGTGGCTGAGTATTGGCCTGCCAATGGGAAGCAGCGATTGCGTTCCCCGCTTTCCTTGTCGTGCGGGCCTGGCTTTTGCTTTCCCCCATAAAATAAGTTGTCTTGCTCGCAGCCCCATGAGTTCTCGCACCGTTGCCATCCCTTCTTTACCCCGGCTCCCGGCTTGGGGCCAGTGAGAGAGGAGTGTTTTTCAGTCTGCCGGCTTCAAGCACGGCAACACTTGGTAAGAGACGCACGGCTATCAAGATAACAACAGGTGCTCCGTGCACGTACTCCTAAAAGCGTGGACGTCAAAGGGGCAATCTGCTCTTTCCAGTTCATGCTTTTGTTGCACTGCGTGCATGTAGAAATCAAGCAGGCACGCACGGCAAAGACCGCTTTGGTTGGTGGAGCTCCGCAGCAGCAGAAAGTGGTGGCTACATCTGCGCCAGCCTTTGTGCCGAAGGCTCAGGTGGCTCCCGGAGAGTGCTGAAGGCACGCTGAAGGATAACTTACGGACATCAGTACGCAGCGCGTGGACGAGATGGGCACAAGAGTGTTCAACCAGCTGGATTTGTTGTTGCAACGGCTGTGTTTTCTTGCCCGGGACGTGACTGGTACCGCCGAGATGGGGAAGCACCTGGACACAAGTGGCCCCAGCGGTTGAAATGGCACAAGCACAGACAGGGTGTGCCGGTCACTTGTTCTCTCCCCGTCCCGGTAAAGGACAGGAACAGCCCGCCTGCCCAACGTGAAAGGGGCCACCAACCACCTCCCCTAACTCACTGCTAGCCGTGGTCCCGCTCACGGACTTTTCAGTTTCAGGCACACCTGGTTACACGCAATGGGCAGCGCAGCACCCCGTACCGCTTGGCTGGTGAGACGCCGAGCGGTGCGCTGCTGCTGCTGCTGGTGCTCCGCCTAGCGGCACAGCTGCTCTGCCTGCAGGTCTTCCCAGCTACCAGCTAGCGGCGCTGCGTGCCAGGGCAAGGAATGTTTTGGGAATGAAGGGGAGGTCCCAGCGCGACTGGGCCGTCCCAATGGGAGGAGTGGCCAGGACAGGAAATCCCTCCCCTCTACCTACACTGGGAGGCGCCATTTTGTTTCAGTCTGCGTTGCAGAGTGAGCTGCCGCCATTTCGTGAAACTTCAGAGGCGCCATTTTGTTTCAGTCCAGAAACCATAGGGAGGAGCCTCCATTTTGTGACACTTTGTAAGCCACGTGTCTCCGTAGCGCTCAGTGATTGGCCTAGCGGCCTTGGTCTTAGCAGCTGTCATTTTCTGCCGTATCGCTGGGAGCGCTTGGATGCTTGCTCTGGAGCAGGAGGTGCTCAGATGTTCCAAGACGCGTGTTCCTATGCACGTGTACGGGGTGCAGGTGCCCAGGTGCTGTCCCTGGAGGTTTGAGGTGGCCTCCGAGGAGAAAGCAGGGCAGCCCCAAGGCAGCTGCAGTGCATTGGATGCGGATCCGGTGGCACAGCCACAGGGCAAATGTGAGCCCAGCCCTTGAGTTGGAGGTGCCTGGGGCCACGTATGCAGAAGGGAGGAGAAGGAGGAGAGCAGATACTGTCAGGCAGTTGGGAGAGAGGAAGGGAAAGCATCAGAAAGGGCGCTGCTAATGTCAAGATGAGCGGCGGAGGAGCCGGAGGTGGATCGCAAGGAGGAGCCGGAGGAGGAGCAAGAGGAGGGGCGGGCTGAGATGGTAGAAAGATGAGGAAGGGGAGGAGGAGGAGGCAGATAGTGGGTGCGGGAGGAGGTGTTTCTTAAATTTTGGTAGGACTATATGTGTGAAAGTAAATGCGCAGGGAGCGTTCATAGTGACTATGAGTTATATTTTGACTTGGAATAGTTAGATTTGCTTTATAGAAGCAAGAATATAGAACATGTTAGAAAATTAGAGATGGCAGACCCTGGGTCTTGGATACTGATGTCATCCATTAAGTTATGTGTTTGAGTATGTCCCAGAGTCATTTGTCAGGATGTTATTAGATGTCTACAGGGCAAGATGAAATCGTTTTGGGAGGACTCCTCCCTTATATGTCCGTAGTTTACATCAAGAAGTTTCAGAAGCCTTCATGAGGTAAATAATAAATTTTCATCTCATGACCCACTACGCATGCGCAAGAGGGGAGGTTGTTCATGCCAACAAACTCTCAGGGCTGTAATGAATATGCATCCGAATTCCAGGAATACTGTTGATTATGTATTTGTTTGGCCTGTATCTGTAGCACAATGTTTCTGGACCGTGTGCATGTTAGACAGATCTATCCCCTCGCACCCTGTGTCTGTGCAACACTGAATAAACCGTACCTGCTTTGTAATCTTGTTTGGGTTGCTGAGTTTGATTCTGCATGTGTATTTCGCACCCCAGATGGATCAATCTCTACTCAGGTTTAGGACCTGTTGAGAAGAGGCATGTCTTAGGCATTCTCCAAGATTTCTTGGAAGAACTCCCCTTCCTCATCCAATCAGTGTGGACGCAGGCAAAGAACATCGATCTGTGGACCAGGTATGTGTATGGAATGTGGGAAACCCATAAGCAGTATGGAGCCCTCATAAGCTGGGTATAGCCATTGCTGCTGCCCCTGGGTTGGTTAGTGAGCTCACAGGTTTGGTAGATTGATGGCTGGGGTGGGCAGGCTCTGGCAAGCATCTCATTGAGGGAGCACCCACTAACGGACCTTTTAAGTCGTACACGGGCTAAGGGGACAGGATATAGTGGGTATCCTGTCAAATGGTTATCTGGGTTTTTTCTGGTGGTGATAACAGGAGTTACAGTTTTTGTAATTGCTATTACCATCTGTTGTTAATGTTCAGTACTGTGTATCTGAATTAATACCATCAGAATATTTGGGATATACTCTGAGGAAATTAGAACTACGAACTAAGAAATTTCGAACTTATACTTTGCCCAAGCCAGTATTGCTGGTGAGTGTGGTTAGAGTGAGGTGTAGCTAAACTACGGAGAGAGAGCAGAGTCCTGAACTGCCATTTCATTCTCTGGTGAGGGAAACTGCCGGAGGCGGTCAAAGCAGAAGTTTTTTTTGTTCTCTGAGTTATTTGTTTGTACATACGTATTTTCTCTATTTAAATGAAATTTATAGATTGGGATGATGATAGAAATAGATATGTTATAGATCATAGTAAAGGAATACAGAGGGAAGGTTGGGCCCTGGAGGGAGACAGAGAGAGGAAGGATCCTGAGGATAAATTGTACTGATTATTGTCACTGTCTTTGTGATTGTTAAACGTTTATGTCATGAAAATGTTACCTACGAGAACATGTGGTGTCTAAAGTTATCCTGAGAAGACCCCCTGCGTTGTATTTTGGCTCACTGGAGAAACATTGCTGGTGAGCCGGGGGGAATATTGAATAAGAAACCAGGAACATAAATGCAATAAGGGGACCAGATTTATAATTGAGTACCCTAATCACGAGACCAAGTGCTGGGTGTTTGTGGAAGTTGAAGAACTGTATTGTTTGATTTGTGGATTTTGAAGGGAATGGGACAAACTGTTTTGATGGTATAAGAAAGTGCAATTGTTAACAGTATACAGAAGTTGGATCGAGGGTATGTGGAAGCGTAACTGAGGATATGAATAGTGGAATAACATACAAAGGAAAACAGTGTTAAAGAGAAAGTGAGATTATCTGCTGGCATGAGAGCAACCCCCCTGCAACTTTCCCCCACGAGCAGAACTTGGTGTGAGAGAGTGAACTACGGATGGAGACTGCTGCTGTAAACAATATTACTTGCAAAGGGGGTGTTGGAGAGGATAGGGTACTGGAAGTGAGAATAGCCTCTGCAGAGATCTAGAAAACCCCGAATCCCAGTGTTAGCATTGGAAGCCTCTGGAATGGAGGAGGTAAAACTGAAATGTAATGTTAGTAGTTTATGTAATGATGAGAGTTTGCAAGTGAAAAGTTTGGAAAGGACACAGACTGAGGAAGGCAAAAGATGAGCAGGGTGAGACAGGGATGTCAGGACTGAAGAAGGGGGAGCCGGATAAAGAGGTTTATCTTTTGGTAGATAGTGGTGCCTCTTACCACCTGTAGATGATTTTGTAACAGTAGTAGGAGCTGATGCCCAATAAAAAAAAGGCTTACTTTTGGGGATTAATTAAATATAGGCTGAGAAAACAAGCAGGAATGCATAAATTCTTGTACATGCCAGATTACTCTGGCAAGAAATTAAATAAAACTGTAGTTAAGGATCAAACAATATTAACTGATTGAGAATTGTAAGTCTGCCTTTTAACACGAACTGGGAAAAACAAGGTTGTAGCCCCAGAAGTTACAGGAATCTTGAATAATATATGCTTAGGAGTGTGGGTATCAGGGATATCTGGCAGAGCCAAAAATGCAGCTCTAAATAGAAGTTAAGCTAAAAGCAAGAGTTAGCTCAATCAGGGTAAAGCAGTGCTCTTTGAGGATATGTGACTGTAGACGGATAAAAGAAGTAATAGATAATTTTTGGACTTTCGATTACTAATTGAATACAAATCCAAATACAGTACTCCTGCTGACAAAAAAAAAAAAAAATTGGAAAGCAAGTGCTATAGTTTGGAATAAGATTTGTGGGCAAGTAATAGAATAGTTAAATGCATATACTCAGTGGTGAAAAATCCATACACTTTATTAAACAAGTTAAGGAATGAGTAAGTGTAGTTTACCTTCTGGATTTGAAGGATGCCTTTTCTGCCTGGTTTGGCCAGAAGAAGCCTAAGGTTATTTGCCTTTGAATAGGAAAACCCTAAGATGGGGTGAAAAGACTCAATCCGAACAGTGTTACCCAGGGTTGTGAGAACAGCTCAGTGATTTTTTTTTTTTTTTTTAATCTGGTCAACTTGTGAACTTGAGACTTGGGTTCCTCCATCCCAGGGTGGAAACTTACTGCAGTATGTGGATGTCACAAAAAAAAACCAAGAGGACTGTGTGCAATGCACTGTGAATTTGCTGAATTTCTTGGTTTAAATGATTATCAAGTTTCTCAACAGGAAGCACAAATAAGTCCACAGTAAGCAACGTATTTGGGATATGAGATTACAGCTGGACTTCAAACCTTAAGGACTGTCAGGAAAGAAGCCATCTGTCAAACCCCTGAGCCACAAGCTGCCAAGGAACTCCGTACGTTCCCAGGAATGCCAGGATGGTGCCGACCGTGGATACACAGCTACGGACTGTTAGTAAAGCCAAAATATTATATGAAATAATATAGTAAGGAATGGCTGGGGTGCCTGAGGGAAGTGACTGCACTACTACTCAATACTCAAGAAACCAGTCAAGTTTTGCTAGGCCAAAGAATAACAGTTTTAATTAATAATAACAGTGTCTACTGTACTGGAGGTAAAAGGGGAGCATTGGCTCTCACCCCAGCAGTTCCTGAGATCCCAGGCCATCTTGGTAGAGCAGGATGATATAGAAATAATTGTAACTAATATTGTCAACCCAGTATATTTCCTTTGCGGAACTCCTGGAGAACCAGTATTTCATGACTGCTTTGAAACAACTGAAGCTGCATATTCAAGCCAGTCAGACCTGAAGGACAAACCCTTAGAAGATGCAGAATACACCTGGTTTACCAATGGTAGCATTAAGGCAGGATATGCAGTAGCTGATATGCAACTGACAAGGTAATCGAAGCACAATCATTACCTGAGGGGACTTTCCCTCAAAAGGCTGAAATAACTGCCTGAACAAGAGCCTTAATTATATGGACAGATGCTGATTATGTATTTGGGATGCTACACATCATAGTACCATCTGAAAAGAGCAAGGATTTAACACACAAGGAAAACAGCATGATGCAAATCTATCAAAGAGCGTGGCTATCATACATTGTAAAGGATATCAGAAAGGTGACACTGTACAGGAAACTGGAAATAAGATGATCAGTCAGGTGGCAGAACAGATAGTTGGAGAAGGCTTTAATTCCAGACAGTAAACTTAAAATCTCTAAACCTGAGTCAGAACCTGTAAAATATTCTAGAGAGGATAGGAATCTAATTAACAATTTAGAAGGGAGGGCAACAATGGCAGATTGATTTCTTGGAACTCCGAAGAAAAGGGGGGGTGTCGCTGTATGTTGGTACTAACTGGTACCTTTTTACAGTGGCCAGAGGCATTCCCTTGTAGAACTAATAAGGCGCGTGGAGTAATTAAAGTATTGTTATAGGAGGTTATTCCAAGATGCTGAGGAACTATTTGGTCTGTCAAGGAAAGTGCACTGTCAAAAGTTAAACTCATAAGGAAAAGATGAGTTGGTTACTAATTTGCTTTATTTCAGTGTACACGGGGTGGTGTCTGTGGCAAGTTGATGCTGTGTGCTATTACATTTTGTATTTTGGTTGCAAAAGTACTATGTTTTGTGTTTTATTTATTTATTTATTTATTTATTTATTTATTACTGTTAAATTGTCACTTTTCTCCCTTCTATTTGGATCAACCTTACATTTCTATACTTAACAACGTCTGCTATTAAGGAAAGTAATAACATTCTCATTAATGGGCATGAATATTGTAATGGAAGTAATATAAGCAGGTGCTGTTTGGGTAAAGGTTTCTGGTGGCTGGGAGGAGATGGGAGAGCTCAAACTCCCACCAGGCATAGTGAGAACTATTTGGAGCCAGTATCAAAATCTAAGGAGGGTTAAAAGCGTAAATAACCCATTGGTAAGGTATAATACAGAATACCATAGCTCCGTGAAAGCCCTTATCCCTGTATTAGGAGTCAGTGGGAAAAGGCTATAGTGAATATCTCTGCAACTCTAGAAATAGTAGAAAATGCCACAACAAACACATTACGAGTAATCCAAGAGGAGGTATCCTCTTTGTCCAAAGTAGTACTCCAAAACAGGATGGCATTAGATCTATTAACAGCTAAAGAAGAAAGGGAATAATAAATCAGAGTTGCTGTGCTTACATAAATAAAGATCTGAGAACAGACTTAAGGGAAATCTGGGAGCAAACAAAAGTCATGCATAGGACAAGTATTGATAATGACTGGGAAACAGATTTATGGGGCTCACTATCTGATTACTGAATCTAGAATGGTTGAGGTGGCTTTTCTTGGCATGCATCATACTGGTACTATTGGTGGGTCTTACCTGCACGTAATGAGGTGTTCTGTGTGCCTATAGCAGAATACTAGAAGGGAGTACAAGATATGGAAGAGACATGAGTTAAGGCAAAAGGTGGAAAGTGGAGCTTATTTCACACAATAAGGAGAAATCTAGCAGGTGGAAATCCTGCTAGATTAAAGAAAAGGGAGGAAATTAAAGGTGAGAAGGCCCCCACAAGTGAAAGTAAATATGCAAGAAGGCTTCACAGTGACTGAGAATAAGGGGGGTGAAGGGGAATAGTTAGAGATACTTTATAGAAGCAAGAATGTAGAGCTTGTTAGAAAATAAGAGATGATAGACACTGGGTCTGGGATACTGAGGGAGAGGGGGATGAAGGCCATAAAGATAAGTGTTTGAGAGCAGCCCGAGGACATTTGGCAGGGAGGTGATTAGATGTCCACAGGGCAAGAAGAAACCAGTTTGGGGGGATGCCTCCCCGAGAAGTCAGAATTTTACAGTGAGAAAGGCCAGAAGCCTTCACGAGGAAAACAACGAATCTTCATCACTACGCATGCACAGAAAGGGAGGGTGTGCATGTTAACAAACTCTTAGGGGTGTAATGAATATGTATCCAAATTCTGGTAAAACTATTGATTATGTATTGCTTGGCCTATATCTGTGGCACTATTTTTCCAGACGGAGTGCAAGTTGTGCATACATAACCCCTTTGCACCCAGTGTCTACGCAGCACTGAACAAACCACACCTGCTTTGTAATCTTACTTGGGTTACAGAGTTTGATTCCGCACGTCAGGGCAGAGCATCCCCTGCAGTCTGAGGAGGAGAGCAGGCTGATGTGTCCTGAGCAGGCTGATGTGTCCTGAGGGAAGCAGCAGCACTCCGTTTGCCCACATGGGTGCAGGGGAGAAGTGTTAGGAGGAAGGAGCATCAGGGGACATTTGCTGCAGAAATTAGCTTCTGAACAGGTAAGTGCGCTGGCAAGGGATCTGGAATAAAAAGACCAACCAAAAAGCTCTTTTTAAGGCTTTTTTAAGGCTTTTCTGAGACTAGCAACAGCTCTGCGTTTGCTCTGGGGATCTGTCAGCTTGTGGGTAGGCTCCTAAGTCAGCAGAGGTGGAGCTGGCACATTAGCAGCATGGTTTAAAAACCCACCCTCAGCCTTCACACCTGATAATAAGCTTTAAATAGCTTCAAAGAGGGTGGAAGCTAGCTTCCACAGAACACACCAAGTGAGTAACCATTGTTTCTGCTCACTGTGAAAGGGGAGGTTCAGTGAGTGAGCATAGCCCACGCTTCCCATAGGCTGCTACATCTGTGCATGTGAGAGGTGAATCAAGTGGTGAGAACTGTAAGCTTTTGTCCCTCCTTGCTCAGGAGACTGTCTTTCCTTGGGAGTCTCTGAGACCAAAGCCTGAAACATGGTCTCCACTAGACAGCAGGCTTATTGTAAGAAGTCTGTGGCAAACCAGATGGAGGGCATGCCCAGAAATGTTGCTGTTCAGGTCTCTGGCTGCAGGGAGTGCCTGAGCCTGCTGCTGCCCAGGGAGAGGGAAGGGACTCCACCTGTGTGAGGTGTGAGCAGGTGGACAAGCTGCTCAGCCTGGTGGTGGAGCTCAAGGATGAGGTGCAGAGACTTAGGACAACCAGGGAGTGTGAGCGGGAGATCGATTGGTGGAATGACTTGCTGGCTTACCAGAGGGAAGGGTTTCAGGAAAATGCCCTCAGAAAGGTGGTGGACCCCCTGCCCTGTCACAGTCAGACAGATCTGACTGATGAGGAGCGTTGGAAGAGAGTCCCAACTCAGTGTCACAGGAGATATCCCTGTCTGCCTGGCTCACTTCCCCAGCTCCCTATAAGCAACAGGTTCCAGTTGCTGGAAATTGAAGGGGAGTTGAATGGAGAGGCGATGGAGGATCTGCCTAGGAGGGATCCTAGGGCGAGGCGGTCACCACTATGCCTTGAGACTGCCTCTGACAGGAAAGAAAGAATGGTCGTCATGGTGGGTGACTCCCTTCTCAGAGGAATGGAGGGCCCCATATGCAGACATGACCCAGACCGTCGGGAAGTGTGCTGCCTTCCTGGGGCTCGGGTCAGGGACATAACCAGGAAACTCCCTAAGCTGGTTAGGTTATCTGACTACTTTTCATTACTTGTAGTTCAGGCAGGCAGTGATGAAATTTCTCAGACAAGCCTATGAATTATGAAAAAAAGATTTCAGGATTTAGGGCATTTAATTGAAGGAGCAGGAGCTCAAGTGATCATCTGCTCTATACTTTCACGGGCAGTAAGAGATACTGAGCAGGATCAGAAAGCACAAGCAATGAATAATTGGCTCAGAGGCCGGTGTCAAGCCAGAGATTTTGGGTTCTTTGATCATGGGGCAGTTTACTCAGCCCATGGCCTGTTGTCTGTCCGTGCAACCTACATACCTATCTCAATAGAAGCAACAAATCCTAGCACAGGAGTTAGCGAGGCTTATCAAAAGAGCTTTAAACTAGCTACGAAGGGGGAAGGGGAAAAAACAGGCCTCACAAGAGATGAGTCTAGGGGAACGATGCTTAAACTGGGAGTGAGGCAGATGACTTGACAAAATGGCATCTATACCAATGCACGCAGCATGAGCAACGAGCAGGAAGAGTTGGAAGCAATTGTGAGTTGGCTAATTATGACTTTGTTGCTATTACCAAAACATGGCGGGACCACTACCATGACTGGAGTGCTGTGATAGATGGCTACAAGTTATTGAGAAGAGATAGACGAGGAAAGAAACCTGGTAGTATGGTCCTTCATGTTAAGGACTGTTTTGATGTTGAAGAGCTTGGGGATGGGAATGACAGAGATCAGGGTTTATGGGTAAGGAAAAGGGGGAACGCTTGTAGTAGTGACATCTTCATAGGGGTCTATGATAGGCCACCTAGTCAAGATGAAGAGTTGGAAAAGGCATTCTATAAGCAGCTTACGGAAGTCACGCATTCACCAGCACTTGCTGTAATGGGAGACTTCAACTTCTCAGATATATATTGGAAATATAATACAGCTGAGAGGAAGCAGTTGAGGAGATTTCAACAGGACGTGCTAAAAAAGCTTCCTTATGCAACAGGAAGGAGAGCCTACGAGAGGTGGTACCCAGGTACACCTGGCATTCGATAAAAGAAAAAAACAGGTGGGAGATGTGAAGGTTGGGAACTGTCTTAAGCAGAGCAACCATACAATGGAAAAAAGGAGAAAGGATGGCTCTTGGGCATCAGCACGGCCTGCAGCGCACAAACACAGTCACAAGGTGCAGGTCTGCGGCTCTCTCACCTTCCCTGCTAACAACAGCATCTGTGCGGCTTGCCCTCCAGAAAGGGGGGACAGAACGGCTCCCCAAAGCCCTCAGAGGGCCCCCCTCCCTTTCCCTGCATCTGCAGTGTCAAGCCCTCCTGACTACGCCCAATGCGCAACAGAACACCTCTTACCACTCGGGCAGCCAGACACGGAACGCTCTGGCGTGTAAAGCTGCTGCTCCTGCTCCACAGACCTCCGCCTCCGGCCCGCCGCTCTTCCTTGTCAGCAGCTGGCAGCGCTGTGCCGACTGCGTGCCGGGGTGGGAAAAAGCCTCCGGTGAAGGGCAGAACCCAGTCTCGATCGGCTGGACCGGAGGTGGGAGGGCCCAGCACAGGAAATCCCTCCCACATGCCCACATAGGGAGGCGCCATTTTGTATCCGTCTGCTTTCCAGGAGAGGAGCCGCCATTTGGGGACACTTTGTAACCCACGTGTTATCGCACCCTCTGCGATGGGCTGAGTCAAATTTCCGTAATGTCACTGTCTTCTCAGGTCTGCCCCTGACTGGCTGCCCGCTTCCTTCAGGTACGGGAGGGCTCTGATGTAGAAACGCAGGTGTTCATAGGCAACTGTGCGGCCCGGATGATACTGTTAATCCAGGGATGCATCTCCCCCCTGAGCATTCTGCGTACCTACATTCTGCGTAGGTGGAAGCGCTGTGCATAAGCAGAGCATCCTGCTCTCCGCAGCCTTCTGCTGTGGAGCCTCTGGGGAGCCGTTGAGCCCTTCCTTTGGAAGCGCCTCAGCAGGCTCAGGGCCGTAAGCCATGACGTGACGTCCTGGATGCAGCGTAGACACGCTAACAGCAGTGGTACTACGCTCTGTTTGTGCTGCTGCGCTACGCTAGGGAATTGTCCTGGGTCTGGCTAAGGCAGAGGTCTGTTTCTGCTGGCAGGCACCTGTCATGCAGGTTTGGGAACTGGGGCGTAAACAGTGCTGATCACACAGCCACAGAGCACGGCTTCCACAGAAAGCCTTCCGAGGACATTCCTGCTTCTTATGCTCTCTTTCATGCCAGGAGGCTGGAGTTGCACAAGAAGCTGGGGGAGGCTGCGCGGGAACACAGCCGGGTCCCCCGGCCCAACCTGAATCAAGGGCATATTCCGTGCCATCTAAGGTCATGCTGCGCAGTAAAAGCCAACCTGCCGAAGGAGGCATGGGGGCGTATTGGCAGCGATGCTCTTTGTCTTGCCAGCAAACTGGCACACGGGGTGGGCCCCGCTTTCCTGGAAGCACCTGAGTATCTATCTGCCTGCCAACGGGAAGCTGGGGATGAATGAATCCCGCATTTTGCTTTGCTCCTTCTTGCGGCCTTGGCTTTGCCTAGCAAACTGCCTCCAGCCTCTCCCGTGAGTCCTCACACTTTCACCTTGCCGGTACTGTGCCCAGTCTCGGCCGGGGAGGGAGAGCAAGCAACTTTATGCTGTTTAGCCCGGCGTCGAGGGTTATACCCCAACAGCGATAAGTAACCCACAGACAGTTCTCTGCAGGCAGAAGTTAAAGACGGGGATATGCCTTAGAAAGCATACGTCTCAAACGGAAGGGCCGTTTGCCAATCACAGCCTTTGGGCCCTCCAGCCCTGTTCTTCGGTACCTCTCAGGCCGCAGGAGCTGCAGCGGTTTTCAAGCCCGCATTTCCAACAGAATGTGTGGCTGGAAGCCAGAGGGGACAGGATTACCCTCTCACACACCCCTCCCAAAGTACGTGCGGCCTTCTCCTTCATTAGCTACACGGAGAAAGGATGGCTCTTGGGCATCAGCACGGCCTGCAGCGCACAAACACAGTCACAAGGTGCAGGTCTGCGGCTCTCTCACCTTCCCTGCTAACAACAGCATCTGTGCGGCTTGCCCTCCAGAAAGGGGGGACAGAACGGCTCCCCAAAGCCCTCAGAGGGCCCCCTTCCCTTTCCCTGCATCTGCAGTGTCAAGCCCTCCTGACTACGCCCAATGCGCAACAGAACACCTCTTACCACTCGGGCAGCCAGACACGGAACGCTCTGGCGTGTAAAGCTGCTGCTCCTGCTCCACAGACCTCCGCCTCCGGCCCGCCGCTCTTCCTTGTCAGCAGCTGGCAGCGCTGTGCCGACTGCGTGCCGGGGTGGGAAAAAGCCTCCAGTGAAGGGCAGAACCCAGCGTCGATCGGCTGGACCGGAGGTGGGAGGGCCCAGCACAGGAAATCCCTCCCACATGCCCACATAGGGAGGCGCCATTTTGTATCCGTCTGCTTTCCAGGAGAGGAGCCGCCATTTGGGGACACTTTGTAACCCACGTGTTATCGCACCCTCTGCGATGGGCTGAGTCAAATTTCCGTAATGTCACTGTCTTCTCAGGTCTGCCCCTGACTGGCTGCCCGCTTCCTTCAGGTACGGGAGGGCTCTGATGTAGAAACGCAGGTGTTCATAGGCAACTGTGCGGCCCGGATGATACTGTTAATCCAGGGATGCATCTCCCCCCTGAGCATTCTGCGTACCTACATTCTGCGTAGGTGGAAGCGCTGTGCATAAGCAGAGCATCCTGCTCTCCGCAGCCTTCTGCTGTGGAGCCTTTGGGGAGCCGTTGAGCCCTTCCTTTGGAAGCGCCTCAGCAGGCTCAGGGCCGTAAGCCATGACGTGACGTCCTGGATGCAGCGTAGACACGCTAACAGCAGTGGTACTACGCTCTGTTTGTGCTGCTGCGCTACGCTAGGGAATTGTCCTGGGTCTGGCTAAGGCAGAGGTCTGTTTCTGCTGGCAGGCACCTGTCATGCAGGTTTGGGAACTGGGGCGTAAACAGTGCTGATCACACAGCCACAGAGCACGGCTTCCACAGAAAGCCTTCCGAGGACATTCCTGCTTCTTATGCTCTCTTTCATGCCAGGAGGCTGGAGTTGCACAAGAAGCTGGGGGAGGCTGCGCGGGAACACAGCCGGGTCCCCCGGCCCAACCTGAAGCAAGGGCATATTCCGTGCCATCTAAGGTCATGCTGCGCAGTAAAAGCCAACCTGCCGAAGGAGGCATGGGGGCGTATTGGCAGCGATGCTCTTTGTCTTGCCAGCAAACTGGCACACGGGGTGGGCCCCGCTTTCCTGGAAGCACCTGAGTATCTATCTGCCTGCCAACGGGAAGCTGGGGATGAATGAATCCTGCATTTTGCTTTGCTCCTTCTTGCGGCCTTGGCTTTGCCTAGCAAACTGCCTCCAGCCTCTCCCGTGAGTCCTCACACTTTCACCTTGCCGGTACTGTGCCCAGTCTCGGCCGGGGAGGGAGAGCAAGCAACTTTATGCTGTTTAGCCCAGCGTCGAGGGTTATACCCCAACAGCGATAAGTAACCCACAGACAGTTCTCTGCAGGCAGAAGTTAAAGACGGGGATATGCCTTAGAAAGCATACGTCTCAAACGGAAGGGCCGTTTGCCAATCACAGCCTTTGGGCCCTCCAGCCCTGTTCTTCGGTACCTCTCAGGCCGCAGGAGCTGCAGCGGTTTTCAAGCCCGCATTTCCAACAGAATGTGTGGCTGGAAGCCAGAGGGGACAGGATTACCCTCTCACACACCCCTCCCAAAGTACGTGCGGCCTTCTCCTTCATTAGCTACACGGAGAAAGGATGGCTCTTGGGCATCAGCACGGCCTGCAGCGCACAAACACAGTCACAAGGTGCAGGTCTGCGGCTCTCTCACCTTCCCTGCTAACAACAGCATCTGTGCGGCTTGCCCTCCAGAAAGGGGGGACAGAACGGCTCCCCAAAGCCCTCAGAGGGCCCCCCTCCCTTTCCCTGCATCTGCAGTGTCAAGCCCTCCTGACTACGCCCAATGCGCAACAGAACACCTCTTACCACTCGGGCAGCCAGACACGGAACGCTCTGGCGTGTAAAGCTGCTGCTCCTGCTCCACAGACCTCCGCCTCCGGCCCGCCGCTCTTCCTTGTCAGCAGCTGGCAGCGCTGTGCCGACTGCGTGCCGGGGTGGGAAAAAGCCTCCGGTGAAGGGCAGAACCCAGTGTCGATCGGCTGGACCGGAGGTGGGAGGGCCCAGCACAGGAAATCCCTCCCACATGTCCACATAGGGAGGCGCCATTTTGTATCCGTCTGCTTTCCAGGAGAGGAGCCGCCATTTGGGGACACTTTGTAACCCACGTGTTATCGCACCCTCTGCGATGGGCTGAGTCAAATTTCCGTAATGTCACTGTCTTCTCAGGTCTGCCCCTGACTGGCTGCCCGCTTCCTTCAGGTACGGGAGGGCTCTGATGTAGAAACGCAGGTGTTCATAGGCAACTGTGCGGCCCAGATGATACTGTTAATCCAGGGATGCATCTCCCCCCTGAGCATTCTGCGTACCTACATTCTGCGTAGGTGGAAGCGCTGTGCATAAGCAGAGCATCCTGCTCTCCGCAGCCTTCTGCTGTGGAGCCTTTGGGGAGCCGTTGAGCCCTTCCTTTGGAAGCGCCTCAGCAGGCTCAGGGCCGTAAGCCATGACGTGACGTCCTGGATGCAGCGTAGACACGCTAACAGCAGTGGTACTACGCTCTGTTTGTGCTGCTGCGCTACGCTAGGGAATTGTCCTGGGTCTGGCTAAGGCAGAGGTCTGTTTCTGCTGGCAGGCACCTGTCATGCAGGTTTGGGAACTGGGGCGTAAACAGTGCTGATCACACAGCCACAGAGCACGGCTTCCACAGAAAGCCTTCCGAGGACATTCCTGCTTCTTATGCTCTCTTTCATGCCAGGAGGCTGGAGTTGCACAAGAAGCTGGGGGAGGCTGCGCGGGAACACAGCCGGGTCCCCCGGCCCAACCTGAAGCAAGGGCATATTCCGTGCCATCTAAGGTCATGCTGCGCAGTAAAAGCCAACCTGCCGAAGGGGGCATGGGGGCGTATTGGCAGCGATGCTCTTTGTCTTGCCAGCAAACTGGCACACGGGGTGGGCCCCGCTTTCCTGGAAGCACCTGAGTATCTATCTGCCTGCCAACGGGAAGCTGGGGATGAATGAATCCCGCATTTTGCTTTGCTCCTTCTTGCGGCCTTGGCTTTGCCTAGCAAACTGCCTCCAGCCTCTCCCGTGAGTCCTCACACTTTCACCTTGCCGGTACTGTGCCCAGTCTCGGCCGGGGAGGGAGAGCAAGCAACTTTATGCTGTTTAGCCCGGCGTCGAGGGTTATACCCCAACAGCGATAAGTAACCCACAGACAGTTCTCTGCAGGCAGAAGTTAAAGACGGGGATATGCCTTAGAAAGCATACGTCTCAAACGGAAGGGCCGTTTGCCAATCACAGCCTTTGGGCCCTCCAGCCCTGTTCTTCGGTACCTCTCAGGCCGCAGGAGCTGCAGCGGTTTTCAAGCCCGCATTTCCAACAGAATGTGTGGCTGGAAGCCAGAGGGGACAGGATTACCCTCTCACACACCCCTCCCAAAGTACGTGCGGCCTTCTCCTTCATTAGCTACACGGAGAAAGGATGGCTCTTGGGCATCAGCACGGCCTGCAGCGCACAAACACAGTCACAAGGTGCAGGTCTGCGGCTCTCTCACCTTCCCTGCTAACAACAGCATCTGTGCGGCTTGCCCTCCAGAAAGGGGGGACAGAACGGCTCCCCAAAGCCCTCAGAGGGCCCCCCTCCCTTTCCCTGCATCTGCAGTGTCAAGCCCTCCTGACTACGCCCAATGCGCAACAGAACACCTCTTACCACTCGGGCAGCCAGACACGGAACGCTCTGGCGTGTAAAGCTGCTGCTCCTGCTCCACAGACCTCCGCCTCCGGCCCGCCGCTCTTCCTTGTCAGCAGCTGGCAGCGCTGTGCCGACTGCGTGCCGGGGTGGGAAAAAGCCTCCGGTGAAGGGCAGAACCCAGTGTCGATCGGCTGGACCGGAGGTGGGAGGGCCCAGCACAGGAAATCCCTCCCACATGCCCACATAGGGAGGCGCCATTTTGTATCCGTCTGCTTTCCAGGAGAGGAGCCGCCATTTGGGGACACTTTGTAACCCACGTGTTATCGCGCCCTCTGCGATGGGCTGAGTCAAATTTCCGTAATGTCACTGTCTTCTCAGGTCTGCCCCTGACTGGCTGCCCGCTTCCTTCAGGTACGGGAGGGCTCTGATGTAGAAACGCAGGTGTTCATAGGCAACTGTGCGGCCCGGATGATACTGTTAATCCAGGGATGCATCTCCCCCCTGAGCATTCTGCGTACCTACATTCTGCGTAGGTGGAAGCGCTGTGCATAAGCAGAGCATCCTGCTCTCCGCAGCCTTCTGCTGTGGAGCCTTTGGGGAGCCGTTGAGCCCTTCCTTTGGAAGCGCCTCAGCAGGCTCAGGGCCGTAAGCCATGACGCGACGTCCTGGATGCAGCGTAGACACGCTAACAGCAGTGGTACTACGCTCTGTTTGAGCTGCTGCGCTACTCTAGGGAATTGTCCTGGGTCTGGCTAAGGCAGAGGTCTGTTTCTGCTGGCAGGCACCTGTCATGCAGGTTTGGGAACTGGGGCGTAAACAGTGCTGATCACACAGCCACAGAGCACGGCTTCCACAGAAAGCCTTCCGAGGACATTCCTGCTTCTTATGCTCTCTTTCATGCCAGGAGGCTGGAGTTGCACAAGAAGCTGGGGGAGGCTGCGCAGGAACACAGCCGGGTCCCCCGGCCCAACCTGAATCAAGGGCATATTCCGTGCCATCTAAGGTCATGCTGCGCAGTAAAAGCCAACCTGCCGAAGGAGGCATGGGGGCGTATTGGCAGCGATGCTCTTTGTCTTGCCAGCAAACTGGCACACGGGGTGGGCCCCGCTTTCCTGGAAGCACCTGAGTATCTATCTGCCTGCCAACGGGAAGCTGGGGATGAATGAATCCCGCATTTTGCTTTGCTCCTTCTTGCGGCCTTGGCTTTGCCTAGCAAACTGCCTCCAGCCTCTCCCGTGAGTCCTCACACTTTCACCTTGCCGGTACTGTGCCCAGTCTCGGCCGGGGAGGGAGAGCAAGCAACTTTATGCTGTTTAGCCCGGCGTCAAGGGTTATACCCCAACAGCGATAAGTAACCCACAGACAGTTCTCTGCAGGCAGAAGTTAAAGAGGGGGATATGCCTTAGAAAGCATACGTCTCAAACGGAAGGGCCGTTTGCCAATCACAGCCTTTGGGCCCTCCAGCCCTGTTCTTCGGTACCTCTCAGGCCGCAGGAGCTGCAGCGGTTTTCAAGCCCGCATTTCCAACAGAATGTGTGGCTGGAAGCCAGAGGGGACAGGATTACCCTCTCACACACCCCTCCCAAAGTACGTGCGGCCTTCTCCTTCATTAGCTACACGGAGAAAGGATGGCTCTTGGGCATCAGCACGGCCTGCAGCGCACAAACACAGTCACAAGGTGCAGGTCTGCGGCTCTCTCACCTTCCCTGCTAACAACAGCATCTGTGCGGCTTGCCCTCCAGAAAGGGGGGACAGAACGGCTCCCCAAAGCCCTCAGAGGGCCCCCCTCCCTTTCCCTGCATCTGCAGTGTCAAGCCCTCCTGACTACGCCCAATGCGCAACAGAACACCTCTTACCACTCGGGCAGCCAGACACGGAACGCTCTGGCGTGTAAAGCTGCTGCTCCTGCTCCACAGACCTCCGCCTCCGGCCCGCCGCTCTTCCTTGTCAGCAGCTGGCAGCGCTGTGCCGACTGCGTGCCGGGGTGGGAAAAAGCCTCCAGTGAAGGGCAGAACCCAGTCTCGATCGGCTGGACCGGAGGTGGGAGGGCCCAGCACAGGAAATCCCTCCCACATGCCCACATAGGGAGGCGCCATTTTGTATCCGTCTGCTTTCCAGGAGAGGAGCCGCCATTTGGGGACACTTTGTAACCCACGTGTTATCGCGCCCTCTGCGATGGGCTGAGTCAAATTTCCGTAATGTCACTGTCTTCTCAGGTCTGCCCCTGACTGGCTGCCCGCTTCCTTCAGGTACGGGAGGGCTCTGATGTAGAAACGCAGGTGTCCATAGGCAACTGTGCGGCCCGGATGATACTGTTAATCCAGGGATGCATCTCCCCCCTGAGCATTCTGCGTACCTACATTCTGCGTAGGTGGAAGCGCTGTGCATAAGCAGAGCATCCTGCTCTCCGCAGCCTTCTGCTGTGGAGCCTTTGGGGAGCCGTTGAGCCCTTCCTTTGGAAGCGCCTCAGCAGGCTCAGGGCCGTAAGCCATGACGTGACGTCCTGGATGCAGCGTAGACACGCTAACAGCAGTGGTACTACGCTCTGTTTGAGCTGCTGCGCTACGCTAGGGAATTGTCCTGGGTCTGGCTAAGGCAGAGGTCTGTTTCTGCTGGCAGGCACCTGTCATGCAGGTTTGGGAACTCTGGCGTAAACAGTGCTGATCACACAGCCACAGAGCACGGCTTCCACAGAAAGCCTTCCGAGGACATTCCTGCTTCTTATGCTCTCTTTCATGCCAGGAGGCTGGAGTTGCACAAGAAGCTGGGGGAGGCTGTGCGGGAACACAGCCGGGTCCCCCGGCCCAACCTGAAGCAAGGGCATATTCCGTGCCATCTAAGGTCATGCTGCGCAGTAAAAGCCAACCTGCCGAAGGAGGCATGGGGGCGTATTGGCAGCGATGCTCTTTGTCTTGCCAGCAAACTGGCACACGGGGTGGGCCCCGCTTTCCTGGAAGCACCTGAGTATCTATCTGCCTGCCAACGGGAAGCTGGGGATGAATGAATCCCGCATTTTGCTTTGCTCCTTCTTGCGGCCTTGGCTTTGCCTAGCAAACTGCCTCCAGCCTCTCCCGTGAGTCCTCACACTTTCACCTTGCCGGTACTGTGCCCAGTCTCGGCCGGGGAGGGAGAGCAAGCAACTTTATGCTGTTTAGCCCAGCGTCGAGGGTTATACCCCAACAGCGATAAGTAACCCACAGACAGTTCTCTGCAGGCAGAAGTTAAAGACGGGGATATGCCTTAGAAAGCATACGTCTCAAACGGAAGGGCCGTTTGCCAATCACAGCCTTTGGGCCCTCCAGCCCTGTTCTTCGGTACCTCTCAGGCCGCAGGAGCTGCAGCGGTTTTCAAGCCCGCATTTCCAACAGAATGTGTGGCTGGAAGCCAGAGGGGACAGGATTACCCTCTCACACACCCCTCCCAAAGTACGTGCGGCCTTCTCCTTCATTAGCTACACGGAGAAAGAATGGCTCTTGGGCATCAGCACGGCCTGCAGCGCACAAACACAGTCACAAGGTGCAGGTCTGCGGCTCTCTCACCTTCCCTGCTAACAACAGCATCTGTGCGGCTTGCCCTCCAGAAAGGGGGGACAGAACAGCTCCCCAAAGCCCTCAGAGGGCCCCCCTCCCTTTCCCTGCATCTGCAGTGTCAAGCCCTCCTGACTACGCCCAATGCGCAACAGAACACCTCTTACCACTCGGGCAGCCAGACACGGAACGCTCTGGCGTGTAAAGCTGCTGCTCCTGCTCCACAGACCTCCGCCTCCGGCCCGCCGCTCTTCCTTGTCAGCAGCTGGCAGCGCTGTGCCGACTGCGTGCCGGGGTGGGAAAAAGCCTCCAGTGAAGGGCAGAACCCAGTCTCGATCGGCTGGACCGGAGGTGGGAGGGCCCAGCACAGGAAATCCCTCCCACATGCCCACATAGGGAGGCGCCATTTTGTATCCGTCTGCTTTCCAGGAGAGGAGCCGCCATTTGGGGACACTTTGTAACCCACGTGTTATCGCGCCCTCTGCGATGGGCTGAGTCAAATTTCCGTAATGTCACTGTCTTCTCAGGTCTGCCCCTGACTGGCTGCCCGCTTCCTTCAGGTACGGGAGGGCTCTGATGTAGAAACGCAGGTGTTCATAGGCAACTGTGCGGCCCGGATGATACTGTTAATCCAGGGATGCATCTCCCCCCTGAGCATTCTGCGTACCTACATTCTGCGTAGGTGGTAGCTCTGTGCATAAGCAGAGCATCCTGCTCTCCGCAGCCTTCTGCTGTGGAGCCTTTGGGGAGCCGTTGAGCCCTTCCTTTGGAAGCGCCTCAGCAGGCTCAGGGCTGTAAGCCATGACGTGACGTCCTGGATGCAGCGTAGACACGCTAACAGCAGTGGTACTACGCTCTGTTTGAGCTGCTGCGCTACGCTAGGGAATTGTCCTGGGTCTGGCTAAGGCAGAGGTCTGTTTCTGCTGGCAGGCACCTGTCGTGCAGGTTTGGGAACTGGGGCGTAAACAGTGCTGATCACACAGCCACAGAGCACGGCTTCCACAGAAAGCCTTCCGAGGACATTCCTGCTTCTTATGCTCTCTTTCATGCCAGGAGGCTGGAGTTGCACAAGAAGCTGGGGGAGGCTGTGCGGGAACACAGCCGGGTCCCCCGGCCCAACCTGAAGCAAGGGCATATTCCGTGCCATCTAAGGTCATGCTGCGCAGTAAAAGCCAACCTGCCGAAGGAGGCATGGGGGCGTATTGGCAGCGATGCTCTTTGTCTTGCCAGCAAACTGGCACACGGGGTGGGCCCCGCTTTCCTGGAAGCACCTGAGTATCTATCTGCCTGCCAACGGGAAGCTGGGGATGAATGAATCCCGCATTTTGCTTTGCTCCTTCTTGCGGCCTTGGCTTTGCCTAGCAAACTGCCTCCAGCCTCTCCCGTGAGTCCTCACACTTTCACCTTGCCGGTACTGTGCCCAGTCTCGGCCGGGGAGGGAGAGCAAGCAACTTTATGCTGTTTAGCCCGGCGTCAAGGGTTATACCCCAACAGCGATAAGTAACCCACAGACAGTTCTCTGCAGGCAGAAGTTAAAGAGGGGGATATGCCTTAGAAAGCATACGTCTCAAACGGAAGGGCCGTTTGCCAATCACAGCCTTTGGGCCCTCCAGCCCTGTTCTTCGGTACCCCTCAGGCCGCAGGAGCTGCAGCGGTTTTCAAGCCCGCATTTCCAACAGAATGTGTGGCTGGAAGCCAGAGGGGACAGGATTACCCTCTCACACACCCCTCCCAAAGTACGTGCGGCCTTCTCCTTCATTAGCTACACGGAGAAAGGATGGCTCTTGGGCATCAGCACGGCCTGCAGCGCACAAACACAGTCACAAGGTGCAGGTCTGCGGCTCTCTCACCTTCCCTGCTAACAACAGCATCTGTGCGGCTTGCCCTCCAGAAAGGGGGGACAGAACAGCTCCCCAAAGCCCTCAGAGGGCCCCCCTCCCTTTCCCTGCATCTGCAGTGTCAAGCCCTCCTGACTACGCCCAATGCGCAACAGAACACCTCTTACCACTCGGGCAGCCAGACACGGAACGCTCTGGCGTGTAAAGCTGCTGCTCCTGCTCCACAGACCTCCGCCTCCGGCCCGCCGCTCTTCCTTGTCAGCAGCTGGCAGCGCTGTGCCGACTGCGTGCCGGGGTGGGAAAAAGCCTCCAGTGAAGGGCAGAACCCAGTCTCGATCGGCTGGACCGGAGGTGGGAGGGCCCAGCACAGGAAATCCCTCCCACATGCCCACATAGGGAGGCGCCATTTTGTATCCGTCTGCTTTCCAGGAGAGGAGCCGCCATTTGGGGACACTTTGTAACCCACGTGTTATCGCGCCCTCTGCGATGGGCTGAGTCAAATTTCCGTAATGTCACTGTCTTCTCAGGTCTGCCCCTGACTGGCTGCCCGCTTCCTTCAGGTATGGGAGGGCTCTGATGTAGAAACGCAGGTGTTCATAGGCAACTGTGCGGCCCGGATGATACTGTTAATCCAGGGATGCATCTCCCCCCTGAGCATTCTGCGTACCTACATTCTGCGTAGGTGGAAGCGCTGTGCATAAGCAGAGCATCCTGCTCTCCGCAGCCTTCTGCTGTGGAGCCTTTGGGGAGCCGTTGAGCCCTTCCTTTGGAAGCGCCTCAGCAGGCTCAGGGCTGTAAGCCATGACGTGACGTCCTGGATGCAGCGTAGACACGCTAACAGCAGTGGTACTACGCTCTGTTTGAGCTGCTGCGCTACGCTAGGGAATTGTCCTGGGTCTGGCTAAGGCAGAGGTCTGTTTCTGCTGGCAGGCACCTGTCGTGCAGGTTTGGGAACTGGGGCGTAAACAGTGCTGATCACACAGCCACAGAGCACGGCTTCCACAGAAAGCCTTCCGAGGACATTCCTGCTTCTTATGCTCTCTTTCATGCCAGGAGGCTGGAGTTGCACAAGAAGCTGGGGGAGGCTGTGCGGGAACACAGCCGGGTCCCCCGGCCCAACCTGAAGCAAGGGCATATTCCGTGCCATCTAAGGTCATGCTGCGCAGTAAAAGCCAACCTGCCGAAGGAGGCATGGGGGCGTATTGGCAGCGATGCTCTTTGTCTTGCCAGCAAACTGGCACACGGGGTGGGCCCCGCTTTCCTGGAAGCACCTGAGTATCTATCTGCCTGCCAACGGGAAGCTGGGGATGAATGAATCCCGCATTTTGCTTTGCTCCTTCTTGCGGCCTTGGCTTTGCCTAGCAAACTGCCTCCAGCCTCTCCCGTGAGTCCTCACACTTTCACCTTGCCGGTACTGTGCCCAGTCTCGGCCGGGGAGGGAGAGCAAGCAACTTTATGCTGTTTAGCCCGGCGTCAAGGGTTATACCCCAACAGCGATAAGTAACCCACAGACAGTTCTCTGCAGGCAGAAGTTAAAGAGGGGGATATGCCTTAGAAAGCATACGTCTCAAACGGAAGGGCCGTTTGCCAATCACAGCCTTTGGGCCCTCCAGCCCTGTTCTTCGGTACCCCTCAGGCCGCAGGAGCTGCAGCGGTTTTCAAGCCCGCATTTCCAACAGAATGTGTGGCTGGAAGCCAGAGGGGACAGGATTACCCTCTCACACACCCCTCCCAAAGTACGTGCGGCCTTCTCCTTCATTAGCTACACGGAGAAAGGATGGCTCTTGGGCATCAGCACGGCCTGCAGCGCACAAACACAGTCACAAGGTGCAGGTCTGCGGCTCTCTCACCTTCCCTGCTAACAACAGCATCTGTGCGGCTTGCCCTCCAGAAAGGGGGGACAGAACGGCTCCCCAAAGCCCTCAGATGGCCCCCCTCCCTTTCCCTGCATCTGCAGTGTCAAGCCCTCCTGACTACGCCCAATGCGCAACAGAAAACCTCTTACCACTCGGGCAGCCAGACACGGAACGCTCTGGCGTGTAAAGCTGCTGCTCCTGCTCCACAGACCTCCGCCTCCGGCCCGCCGCTCTTCCTTGTCAGCAGCTGGCAGCGCTGTGCCGACTGCGTGCCGGGGTGGGAAAAAGCCTCCGGTGAAGGGCAGAACCCAGCGTCGATCGGCTGGACCGGAGGTGGGAGGGCCCAGCACAGGAAATCCCTCCCACATGCCCACATAGGGAGGCGCCATTTTGTATCCGTCTGCTTTCCAGGAGAGGAGCCGCCATTTGGGGACACTTTGTAACCCACGTGTTATCGCACCCTCTGCGATGGGCTGAGTCAAATTTCCGTAATGTCACTGTCTTCTCAGGTCTGCCCCTGACTGGCTGCCCGCTTCCTTCAGGTACGGGAGGGCTCTGATGTAGAAACGCAGGTGTTCATAGGCAACTGTGCGGCCTGGATGATACTGTTAATCCAGGGATGCATCTCCCCCCTGAGCATTCTGCGTACCTACATTCTGCGTAGGTGGAAGCGTTGTGCATAAGCAGAGCATCCTGCTCTCCGCAGCCTTCTGCTGTGGAGCCTTTGGGGAGCAGTTGAGCCCTTCCTTTGGAAGCGCCTCAGCAGGCTCAGGGCTGTAAGCCATGACGCAACGTCCTGGATGCAGCGTAGACACGCTAACAGCAGTGGTACTACGCTCTGTTTGAGCTGCTGCGCTACGCTAGGGAATTATCCTGGGTCTGGCTAAGGCAGAGGTCTGTTTCTGCTGGCAGGCACCTGTCGTGCAGGTTTGGGAACTGGGGCGTAAACAGTGCTGATCACACAGCCACAGAGCACGGCTTCCACAGAAAGCCTTCCGAGGACATTCCTGCTTCTTATGCTCTCTTTCATGCCAGGAGGCTGGAGTTGCACAAGAAGCTGGGGGAGGCTGTGCGGGAACACAGCCGGGTCCCCCGGCCCAACCTGAAGCAAGGGCATATTCCGTGCCATCTAAGGTCATGCTGCGCAGTAAAAGCCAACCTGCCGAAGGAGGCATGGGGGCGTATTGGCAGCGATGCTCTTTGTCTTGCCAGCAAACTGGCACACGGGGTGGGCCCCGCTTTCCTGGAAGCACCTGAGTATCTATCTGCCTGCCAACGGGAAGCTGGGGATGAATGAATCCCGCATTTTGCTTTGCTCCTTCTTGCGGCCTTGGCTTTGCCGAGCAAACTGCCTCCAGCCTCTCCCGTGAGTCCTCACACTTTCACCTTGCCGGTACTGTGCCCAGTCTCGGCCGGGGAGGGAGAGCAAGCAACTTTATGCTGTTTAGCCCGGCGTCGAGGGTTATACCCCAACAGCGATAAGTAACCCACAGACAGTTCTCTGCAGGCAGAAGTTAAAGAGGGGGATATGCCTTAGAAAGCATACGTCTCAAACGGAAGGGCCGTTTGCCAATCACAGCCTTTGGGCCCTCCAGCCCTGTTCTTCGGTACCTCTCAGGCCGCAGGAGCTGCAGCGGTTTTCAAGCCCGCATTTCCAACAGAATGTGTGGCTGGAAGCCAGAGGGGACAGGATTACCCTCTCACACACCCCTCCCAAAGTACGTGCGGCCTTCTCCTTCATTAGCTACACGGAGAAAGGATGGCTCTTGGGCATCAGCACGGCCTGCAGCGCACAAACACAGTCACAAGGTGCAGGTCTGCGGCTCTCTCACCTTCCCTGCTAACAACAGCATCTGTGCGGCTTGCCCTCCAGAAAGGGGGGACAGAACGGCTCCCCAAAGCCCTCAGAGGGCCCCCTTCCCTTTCCCTGCATCTGCAGTGTCAAGCCCTCCTGACTACGCCCAATGCGCAACAGAACACCTCTTACCACTCAAGCAGCCAGACATGGAACGCTCTGGCGTGTAAAGCTGCTGCTCCTGCTCCACAGACCTCCGCCTCCGGCCCGCCGCTCTTCCTTGTCAGCAGCTGGCAGCGCTGTGCCGACTGCGTGCCGGGGTGGGAAAAAGCCTCCGGTGAAGGGCAGAACCCAGCGTCGATCGGCTGGACCGGAGGTGGGAGGGCCCAGCACAGGAAATCCCTCCCACATGCCCACATAAGGAGGCGCCATTTTGTATCCGTCTGCTTTCCAGGAGAGGAGCCGCCATTTGGGGACACTTTGTAACCCACGTGTTATCGCACCCTCTGCGATGGGCTGAGTCAAATTTCCGTAATGTCACTGTCTTCTCAGGTCTGCCCCTGACTGGCTGCCCGCTTCCTTCAGGTACAGGAGGGCTCTGATGTAGAAACGCAGGTGTTCATAGGCAACTGTGCGGCCCGGATGATACTGTTAATCCAGGGATGCATCTCCCCCCTGAGCATTCTGCGTACCTACATTCTGCGTAGGTGGAAGCGCTGTGCATAAGCAGAGCATCCTGCTCTCCGCAGCCTTCTGCTGTGGAGCCTTTGGGGAGCAGTTGAGCCCTTCCTTTGGAAGCGCCTCAGCAGGCTCAGGGCTGTAAGCCATGACGTGACGTCCTGGATGCAGCGTAGACACGCTAACAGCAGTGGTACTACGCTCTGTTTGAGCTGCTGCGCTACGCTAGGGAATTATCCTGGGTCTGGCTAAGGCAGAGGTCTGTTTCTGCTGGCAGGCACCTGTCAAGCAGGTTTGGGAACTGGGGCGTAAACAGTGCTGATCACACAGCCACAGAGCACGGCTTCCACAGAAAGCCTTCCGAGGACATTCCTGCTTCTTATGCTCTCTTTCATGCCAGGAGGCTGGAGTTGCACAAGAAGCTGGGGGAGGCTGTGCGGGAACACAGCCGGGTCCCCCGGCTCTACCTGAAGCAAGGGCATATTCCGTGCCATCTAAGGTCATGCTGCGCAGTAAAAGCCAACCTGCCGAAGGAGGCATGGGGGCGTATTGGCAGCGATGCTCTTTGTCTTGCCAGCAAACTGGCACACGGGGTCGGCCCCGCTTTCCTGGAAGCACCTGAGTATCTATCTGCCTGCCAACGGGAAGCTGGGGATGAATGAATCCCGCATTTTGCTTTGCTCCTTCTTGCGGCCTTGGCTTTGCCGAGCAAACTGCCTCCAGCCTCTCCCGTGAGTCCTCACACTTTCACCTTGCCGGTACTGTGCCCAGTCTCGGCCGGGGAGGGAGAGCAAGCAACTTTATGCTGTTTAGCCCGGCGTCGAGGGTTATACCCCAACAGCGATAAGTAACCCACAGACAGTTCTCTGCAGGCAGAAGTTAAAGAGGGGGATATGCCTTAGAAAGCATACGTCTCAAACGGAAGGGCCGTTTGCCAATCACAGCCTTTGGGCCCTCCAGCCCTGTTCTTCGGTACCTCTCAGGCCGCAGGAGCTGCAGCGGTTTTCAAGCCCGCATTTCCAACAGAATGTGTGGCTGGAAGCCAGAGGGGACAGGATTACCCTCTCACACACCCCTCCCAAAGTACGTGCGGCCTTCTCCTTCATTAGCTACACGGAGAAAGGATGGCTCTTGGGCATCAGCACGGCCTGCAGCGCACAAACACAGTCACAAGGTGCAGGTCTGCGGCTCTCTCACCTTCCCTGCTAACAACAGCATCTGTGCGGCTTGCCCTCCAGAAAGGGGGGACAGAACGGCTCCCCAAAGCCCTCAGAGGGCCCCCTTCCCTTTCCCTGCATCTGCAGTGTCAAGCCCTCCTGACTACGCCCAATGCGCAACAGAACACCTCTTACCACTCAAGCAGCCAGACATGGAACGCTCTGGCGTGTAAAGCTGCTGCTCCTGCTCCACAGACCTCCGCCTCCGGCCCGCCGCTCTTCCTTGTCAGCAGCTGGCAGCGCTGTGCCGACTGCGTGCCGGGGTGGGAAAAAGCCTCCGGTGAAGGGCAGAACCCAGCGTCGATCGGCTGGACCGGAGGTGGGAGGGCCCAGCACAGGAAATCCCTCCCACATGCCCACATAAGGAGGCGCCATTTTGTATCCGTCTGCTTTCCAGGAGAGGAGCCGCCATTTGGGGACACTTTGTAACCCACGTGTTATCGCACCCTCTGCGATGGGCTGAGTCAAATTTCCGTAATGTCACTGTCTTCTCAGGTCTGCCCCTGACTGGCTGCCCGCTTCCTTCAGGTACAGGAGGGCTCTGATGTAGAAACGCAGGTGTTCATAGGCAACTGTGCGGCCCGGATGATACTGTTAATCCAGGGATGCATCTCCCCCCTGAGCATTCTGCGTACCTACATTCTGCGTAGGTGGAAGCGCTGTGCATAAGCAGAGCATCCTGCTCTCCGCAGCCTTCTGCTGTGGAGCCTTTGGGGAGCAGTTGAGCCCTTCCTTTGGAAGCGCCTCAGCAGGCTCAGGGCTGTAAGCCATGACGTGACGTCCTGGATGCAGCGTAGACACGCTAACAGCAGTGGTACTACGCTCTGTTTGAGCTGCTGCGCTACGCTAGGGAATTATCCTGGGTCTGGCTAAGGCAGAGGTCTGTTTCTGCTGGCAGGCACCTGTCAAGCAGGTTTGGGAACTGGGGCGTAAACAGTGCTGATCACACAGCCACAGAGCACGGCTTCCACAGAAAGCCTTCCGAGGACATTCCTGCTTCTTATGCTCTCTTTCATGCCAGGAGGCTGGAGTTGCACAAGAAGCTGGGGGAGGCTGTGCGGGAACACAGCCGGGTCCCCCGGACCAACATGAAGCAAGGGCATATTCCGTGCCATCTAAGGTCATGCTGCGCAGTAAAAGCCAACCTGCCGAAGGAGGCATGGGGGCGTATTGGCAGCGATGCTCTTTGTCTTGCCAGCAAACTGGCACACGGGGTGGGCCCCGCTTTCCTGGAAGCACCTGAGTATCTATCTGCCTGCCAACGGGAAGCTGGGGATGAATGAATCCCGCATTTTGCTTTGCTCCTTCTTGCGGCCTTGGCTTTGCCGAGCAAACTGCCTCCAGCCTCTCCCGTGAGTCCTCACACTTTCACCTTGCCGGTACTGTGCCCAGTCTCGGCCGGGGAGGGAGAGCAAGCAACTTTATGCTGTTTAGCCCGGCGTCGAGGGTTATACCCCAACAGCGATAAGTAACCCACAGACAGTTCTCTGCAGGCAGAAGTTAAAGAGGGGGATATGCCTTAGAAAGCATACGTCTCAAACGGAAGGGCCGTTTGCCAATCACAGCCTTTGGGCCCTCCAGCCCTGTTCTTCGGTACCTCTCAGGCCGCAGGAGCTGCAGCGGTTTTCAAGCCCGCATTTCCAACAGAATGTGTGGCTGGAAGCCAGAGGGGACAGGATTACCCTCTCACACACCCCTCCCAAAGTACGTGCGGCCTTCTCCTTCATTAGCTACACGGAGAAAGGATGGCTCTTGGGCATCAGCACGGCCTGCAGCGCACAAACACAGTCACAAGGTGCAGGTCTGCGGCTCTCTCACCTTCCCTGCTAACAACAGCATCTGTGCGGCTTGCCCTCCAGAAAGGGGGGACAGAACGGCTCCCCAAAGCCCTCAGAGGGCCCCCTTCCCTTTCCCTGCATCTGCAGTGTCAAGCCCTCCTGACTACGCCCAATGCGCAACAGAACACCTCTTACCACTCGGGCAGCCAGACACGGAACGCTCTGGCGTGTAAAGCTGCTGCTCCTGCTCCACAGACCTCCGCCTCCGGCCCGCCGCTCTTCCTTGTCAGCAGCTGGCAGCGCTGTGCCGACTGCGTGCCGGGGTGGGAAAAAGCCTCCGGTGAAGGGCAGAACCCAGCGTCGATCGGCTGGACCGGAGGTGGGAGGGCCCAGCACAGGAAATCCCTCCCACATGTCCACATAGGGAGGTGCCATTTTGTATCCGTCTGCTTTCCAGGAGAGGAGCCGCCATTTGGGGACACTTTGTAACCCACGTGTTATCGCACCCTCTGCGATGGGCTGAGTCAAATTTCCGTAATGTCACTGTCTTCTCAGGTCTGCCCCTGACTGGCTGCCCGCTTCCTTCAGGTACGGGAGGGCTCTGATGTAGAAACGCAGGTGTTCATAGGCAACTGTGCGGCCCGGATGATACTGTTAATCCAGGGATGCATCTCCCCCCTGAGCATTCTGCGTACCTACATTCTGCGTAGGTGGAAGCGCTGTGCATAAGCAGAGCATCCTGCTCTCCGCAGCCTTCTGCTGTGGAGCCTTTGGGGAGCAGTTGAGCCCTTCCTTTGGAAGCGCCTCAGCAGGCTCAGGGCTGTAAGCCATGACGTGACGTCCTGGATGCAGCGTAGACACGCTAACAGCAGTGGTACTACGCTCTGTTTGAGCTGCTGCGCTACGCTAGGGAATTATCCTGGGTCTAGCTAAGGCAGAGGTCTGTTTCTGCTGGCAGGCACCTGTCAAGCAGGTTTGGGAACTGGGGCGTAAACAGTGCTGATCACACAGCCACAGAGCACGGCTTCCACAGAAAGCCTTCCGAGGACATTCCTGCTTCTTATGCTCTCTTTCATGCCAGGAGGCTGGAGTTGCACAAGAAGCTGGGGGAGGCTGTGCGGGAACACAGCCGGGTCCCCCGGCTCTACCTGAAGCAAGGGCATATTCCGTGCCATCTAAGGTCATGCTGCGCAGTAAAAGCCAACCTGCCGAAGGAGGCATGGGGGCGTATTGGCAGCGATGCTCTTTGTCTTGCCAGCAAACTGGCACACGGGGTGGGCCCCGCTTTCCTGGAAGCACCTGAGTATCTATCTGCCTGCCAACGGGAAGCTGGGGATGAATGAATCCCGCATTTTGCTTTGCTCCTTCTTGCGGCCTTGGCTTTGCCGAGCAAACTGCCTCCAGCCTCTCCCGTGAGTCCTCACACTTTCACCTTGCCGGTACTGTGCCCAGTCTCGGCCGGGGAGGGAGAGCAAGCAACTTTATGCTGTTTAGCCCGGCGTCGAGGGTTATACCCCAACAGCGATAAGTAACCCACAGACAGTTCTCTGCAGGCAGAAGTTAAAGAGGGGGATATGCCTTAGAAAGCATACGTCTCAAACGGAAGGGCCGTTTGCCAATCACAGCCTTTGGGCCCTCCAGCCCTGTTCTTCGGTACCTCTCAGGCCGCAGGAGCTGCAGCGGTTTTCAAGCCCGCATTTCCAACAGAATGTGTGGCTGGAAGCCAGAGGGGACAGGATTACCCTCTCACACACCCCTCCCAAAGTACGTGCGGCCTTCTCCTTCATTAGCTACACGGAGAAAGGATGGCTCTTGGGCATCAGCACGGCCTGCAGCGCACAAACACAGTCACAAGGTGCAGGTCTGCGGCTCTCTCACCTTCCCTGCTAACAACAGCATCTGTGCGGCTTGCCCTCCAGAAAGGGGGGACAGAACGGCTCCCCAAAGCCCTCAGAGGGCCCCCTTCCCTTTCCCTGCATCTGCAGTGTCAAGCCCTCCTGACTACGCCCAATGCGCAACAGAACACCTCTTACCACTCGGGCAGCCAGACACGGAACGCTCTGGCGTGTAAAGCTGCTGCTCCTGCTCCACAGACCTCCGCCTCCGGCCCGCCGCTCTTCCTTGTCAGCAGCTGGCAGCGCTGTGCCGACTGCGTGCCGGGGTGGGAAAAAGCCTCCGGTGAAGGGCAGAACCCAGCGTCGATCGGCTGGACCGGAGGTGGGAGGGCCCAGCACAGGAAATCCCTCCCACATGTCCACATAGGGAGGTGCCATTTTGTATCCGTCTGCTTTCCAGGAGAGGAGCCGCCATTTGGGGACACTTTGTAACCCACGTGTTATCGCACCCTCTGCGATGGGCTGAGTCAAATTTCCGTAATGTCACTGTCTTCTCAGGTCTGCCCCTGACTGGCTGCCCGCTTCCTTCAGGTACGGGAGGGCTCTGATGTAGAAACGCAGGTGTTCATAGGCAACTGTGCGGCCCGGATGATACTGTTAATCCAGGGATGCATCTCCCCCCTGAGCATTCTGCGTACCTACATTCTGCGTAGGTGGAAGCGCTGTGCATAAGCAGAGCATCCTGCTCTCCGCAGCCTTCTGCTGTGGAGCCTTTGGGGAGACGTTGAGCCCTTCCTTTGGAAGCGCCTCAGCAGGCTCAGGGCTGTAAGCCATGACGTGACGTCCTGGATGCAGCGTAGACACGCTAACAGCAGTGGTACTACGCTCTGTTTGAGCTGCTGCGCTACGCTAGGGAATTATCCTGGGTCTGGCTAAGGCAGAGGTCTGTTTCTGCTGGCAGGCACCTGTCGTGCAGGTTTGGGAACTGGGGCGTAAACAGTGCTGATCACACAGCCACAGAGCACGGCTTCCACAGAAAGCCTTCCGAGGACATTCCTGCTTCTTATGCTCTCTTTCATGCCAGGAGGCTGGAGTTGCACAAGAAGCTGGGGGAGGCTGTGCGGGAACACAGCCGGGTCCCCCGGCTCAACCTGAAGCAAGGGCATATTCCGTGCCATCTAAGGTCATGCTGCGCAGTAAAAGCCAACCTGCCGAAGGAGGCATGGGGGCGTATTGGCAGCGATGCTCTTTGTCTTGCCAGCAAACTGGCACACGGGGTGGGCCCCGCTTTCCTGGAAGCACCTGAGTATCTATCTGCCTGCCAACGGGAAGCTGGGGATGAATGAATCCCGCATTTTGCTTTGCTCCTTCTTGCGGCCTTGGCTTTGCCGAGCAAACTGCCTCCAGCCTCTCCCGTGAGTCCTCACACTTTCACCTTGCCGGTACTGTGCCCAGTCTCGGCCGGGGAGGGAGAGCAAGCAACTTTATGCTGTTTAGCCCGGCGTCGAGGGTTATACCCCAACAGCGATAAGTAACCCACAGACAGTTCTCTGCAGGCAGAAGTTAAAGAGGGGGATATGCCTTAGAAAGCATACGTCTCAAACGGAAGGGCCGTTTGCCAATCACAGCCTTTGGGCCCTCCAGCCCTGTTCTTCAGTACCTCTCAGGCCGCAGGAGCTGCAGCGGTTTTCAAGCCCGCATTTCCAACAGAATGTGTGGCTGGAAGCCAGAGGGGACAGGATTACCCTCTCACACACCCCTCCCAAAGTACGTGCGGCCTTCTCCTTCATTAGCTGCACGGAGAAAGGATGGCTCTTGGGCATCAGCACGGCCTGCAGCGCACAAACACAGTCACAAGGTGCAGGTCTGCGGCTCTCTCACCTTCCCTGCTAACAACAGCATCTGTGCGGCTTGCCCTCCAGAAAGGGGGGACAGAACGGCTCCCCAAAGCCCTCAGAGGGCCCCCTTCCCTTTCCCTGCATCTGCAGTGTCAAGCCCTCCTGACTACGCCCAATGCGCAACAGAACACCTCTTACCACTCGGGCAGCCAGACACGGAACGCTCTGGCGTGTAAAGCTGCTGCTCCTGCTCCACAGACCTCCGCCTCCGGCCCGCCGCTCTTCCTTGTCAGCAGCTGGCAGCGCTGTGCCGACTGCGTGCCGGGGTGGGAAAAAGCCTCCGGTGAAGGGCAGAACCCAGCGTCGATCGGCTGGACCGGAGGTGGGAGGGCCCAGCACAGGAAATCCCTCCCACATGCCCACATAGGGAGGTGCCATTTTGTATCCGTCTGCTTTCCAGGAGAGGAGCCGCCATTTGGGGACACTTTGTAACCCACGTGTTATCGCACCCTCTGCGATGGGCTGAGTCAAATTTCCGTAATGTCACTGTCTTCTCAGGTCTGCCCCTGACTGGCTGCCCGCTTCCTTCAGGTACGGGAGGGCTCTGATGTAGAAACGCAGGTGTTCATAGGCAACTGTGCGGCCCGGATGATACTGTTAATCCAGGGATGCATCTCCCCCCTGAGCATTCTGCGTACCTACATTCTGCGTAGGTGGAAGCGCTGTGCATAAGCAGAGCATCCTGCTCTCCGCAGCCTTCTGCTGTGGAGCCTTTGGGGAGCAGTTGAGCCCTTCCTTTGGAAGCACCTCAGCAGGCTCAGGGCTGTAAACCATGACGTGACGTCCTGGATGCAGCGTAGACACGCTAACAGCAGTGGTACTACGCTCTGTTTGAGCTGCTGCGCTACGCTAGGGAATTATCCTGGGTCTAGCTAAGGCAGAGGTCTGTTTCTGCTGGCAGGCACCTGTCAAGCAGGTTTGGGAACTGGGGCGTAAACAGTGCTGATCACACAGCCACAGAGCACGGCTTCCACAGAAAGCCTTCCGAGGACATTCCTGCTTCTTATGCTCTCTTTCATGCCAGGAGGCTGGAGTTGCACAAGAAGCTGGGGGAGGCTGTGCGGGAACACAGCCGGGTCCCCCGGCTCAACCTGAAGCAAGGGCATATTCCGTGCCATCTAAGGTCATGCTGCGCAGTAAAAGCCAACCTGCCGAAGGAGGCATGGGGGCGTATTGGCAGCGATGCTCTTTGTCTTGCCAGCAAACTGGCACACGGGGTGGGCCCCGCTTTCCTGGAAGCACCTGAGTATCTATCTGCCTGCCAACGGGAAGCTGGGGATGAATGAATCCCGCATTTTGCTTTGCTCCTTCTTGCGGCCTTGGCTTTGCCGAGCAAACTGCCTCCAGCCTCTCCCGTGAGTCCTCACACTTTCACCTTGCCGGTACTGTGCCCAGTCTCGGCCGGGGAGGGAGAGCAAGCAACTTTATGCTGTTTAGCCCGGCGTCGAGGGTTATACCCCAACAGCGATAAGTAACCCACAGACAGTTCTCTGCAGGCAGAAGTTAAAGAGGGGGATATGCCTTAGAAAGCATACGTCTCAAACGGAAGGGCCGTTTGCCAATCACAGCCTTTGGGCCCTCCAGCCCTGTTCTTCGGTACCTCTCAGGCCGCAGGAGCTGCAGCGGTTTTCAAGCCCGCATTTCCAACAGAATGTGTGGCTGGAAGCCAGAGGGGACAGGATTACCCTCTCACACACCCCTCCCAAAGTACGTGCGGCCTTCTCCTTCATTAGCTACACGGAGAAAGGATGGCTCTTGGGCATCAGCACGGCCTGCAGCGCACAAACACAGTCACAAGGTGCAGGTCTGCGGCTCTCTCACCTTCCCTGCTAACAACAGCATCTGTGCGGCTTGCCCTCCAGAAAGGGGGGACAGAACGGCTCCCCAAAGCCCTCAGAGGGCCCCCTTCCCTTTCCCTGCATCTGCAGTGTCAAGCCCTCCTGACTACGCCCAATGCGCAACAGAACACCTCTTACCACTCGGGCAGCCAGACACGGAACGCTCTGGCGTGTAAAGCTGCTGCTCCTGCTCCACAGACCTCCGCCTCCGGCCCGCCGCTCTTCCTTGTCAGCAGCTGGCAGCGCTGTGCCGACTGCGTGCCGGGGTGGGAAAAAGCCTCCGGTGAAGGGCAGAACCCAGCGTCGATCGGCTGGACCGGAGGTGGGAGGGCCCAGCACAGGAAATCCCTCCCACATGCCCACATAGGGAGGCGCCATTTTGTATCCGTCTGCTTTCCAGGAGAGGAGCCGCCATTTGGGGACACTTTGTAACCCACGTGTTATCGCACCCTCTGCGATGGGCTGAGTCAAATTTCCGTAATGTCACTGTCTTCTCAGGTCTGCCCCTGACTGGCTGCCCGCTTCCTTCAGGTACGGGAGGGCTCTGATGTAGAAACGCAGGTGTTCATAGGCAACTGTGCGGCCCGGATGATACTGTTAATCCAGGGATGCATCTCCCCCCTGAGCATTCTGCGTACCTACATTCTGCGTAGGTGGAAGCGCTGTGCATAAGCAGAGCATCCTGCTCTCCGCAGCCTTCTGCTGTGGAGCCTTTGGGGAGCAGTTGAGCCCTTCCTTTGGAAGCGCCTCAGCAGGCTCAGGGCTGTAAGCCATGACGTGACATCCTGGATGCAGCGTAGACACGCTAACAGCAGTGGTACTACGCTCTGTTTGAGCTGCTGCGCTACGCTAGGGAATTATCCTGGGTCTGGCTAAGGCAGAGGTCTGTTTCTGCTGGCAGGCACCTGTCAAGCAGGTTTGGGAACTGGGGCGTAAACAGTGCTGATCACACAGCCACAGAGCACGGCTTCCACAGAAAGCCTTCCGAGGACATTCCTGCTTCTTATGCTCTCTTTCATGCCAGGAGGCTGGAGTTGCACAAGAAGCTGGGGGAGGCTGTGCGGGAACACAGCCGGGTCCCCCGGCCCAACCTGAAGCAAGGGCATATTCCGTGCCATCTAAGGTCATGCTGCGCAGTAAAAGCCAACCTGCCGAAGGAGGCATGGGGGCGTATTGGCAGCGATGCTCTTTGTCTTGCCAGCAAACTGGCACACGGGGTGGGCCCCGCTTTCCTGGAAGCACCTGAGTATCTATCTGCCTGCCAACGGGAAGCTGGGGATGAATGAATCCCGCATTTTGCTTTGCTCCTTCTTGCGGCCTTGGCTTTGCCGAGCAAACTGCCTCCAGCCTCTCCCGTGAGTCCTCACACTTTCACCTTGCCGGTACTGTGCCCAGTCTCGGCCGGGGAGGGAGAGCAAGCAACTTTATGCTGTTTAGCCCAGCGTCGAGGGTTATACGCCAACAGCGATAAGTAACCCACAGACAGTTCTCTGCAGGCAGAAGTTAAAGACGGGGATATGCCTTAGAAAGCATACGTCTCAAACGGAAGGGCCGTTTGCCAATCACAGCCTTTGGGCCCTCCAGCCCTGTTCTTCGGTACCTCTCAGGCCGCAGGAGCTGCAGCGGTTTTCAAGCCCGCATTTCCAACAGAATGTGTGGCTGGAAGCCAGAGGGGACAGGATTACCCTCTCACACACCCCTCCCAAAGTACGTGCGGCCTTCTCCTTCATTAGCTACACGGAGAAAGGATGGCTCTTGGGCATCAGCACGGCCTGCAGCGCACAAACACAGTCACAAGGTGCAGGTCTGCGGCTCTCTCACCTTCCCTGCTAACAACAGCATCTGTGCGGCTTGCCCTCCAGAAAGGGGGGACAGAACGGCTCCCCAAAGCCCTCAGAGGGCCCCCTTCCCTTTCCCTGCATCTGCAGTGTCAAGCCCTCCTGACTACGCCCAATGCGCAACAGAACACCTCTTACCACTCGGGCAGCCAGACACGGAACGCTCTGGCGTGTAAAGCTGCTGCTCCTGCTCCACAGACCTCCGCCTCCGGCCCGCCGCTCTTCCTTGTCAGCAGCTGGCAGCGCTGTGCCGACTGCGTGCCGGGGTGGGAAAAAGCCTCCGGTGAAGGGCAGAACCCAGCGTCGATCGGCTGGACCGGAGGTGGGAGGGCCCAGCACAGGAAATCCCTCCCACATGCCCACATAGGGAGGCGCCATTTTGTATCCGTCTGCTTTCCAGGAGAGGAGCCGCCATTTGGGGACACTTTGTAACCCACGTGTTATCGCACCCTCTGCGATGGGCTGAGTCAAATTTCCGTAATGTCACTGTCTTCTCAGGTCTGCCCCTGACTGGCTGCCCGCTTCCTTCAGGTACGGGAGGGCTCTGATGTAGAAACGCAGGTGTTCATAGGCAACTGTGCGGCCCGGATGATACTGTTAATCCAGGGATGCATCTCCCCCCTGAGCATTCTGCGTACCTACATTCTGCGTAGGTGGAAGCGCTGTGCATAAGCAGAGCATCCTGCTCTCCGCAGCCTTCTGCTGTGGAGCCTTTGGGGAGCAGTTGAGCCCTTCCTTTGGAAGCGCCTCAGCAGGCTCAGGGCTGTAAGCCATGACGTGACATCCTGGATGCAGCGTAGACACGCTAACAGCAGTGGTACTACGCTCTGTTTGAGCTGCTGCGCTACGCTAGGGAATTATCCTGGGTCTGGCTAAGGCAGAGGTCTGTTTCTGCTGGCAGGCACCTGTCAAGCAGGTTTGGGAACTGGGGCGTAAACAGTGCTGATCACACAGCCACAGAGCACGGCTTCCACAGAAAGCCTTCCGAGGACATTCCTGCTTCTTATGCTCTCTTTCATGCCAGGAGGCTGGAGTTGCACAAGAAGCTGGGGGAGGCTGTGCGGGAACACAGCCGGGTCCCCCGGCCCAACCTGAAGCAAGGGCATATTCCGTGCCATCTAAGGTCATGCTGCGCAGTAAAAGCCAACCTGCCGAAGGAGGCATGGGGGCGTATTGGCAGCGATGCTCTTTGTCTTGCCAGCAAACTGGCACACGGGGTGGGCCCCGCTTTCCTGGAAGCACCTGAGTATCTATCTGCCTGCCAACGGGAAGCTGGGGATGAATGAATCCCGCATTTTGCTTTGCTCCTTCTTGCGGCCTTGGCTTTGCCGAGCAAACTGCCTCCAGCCTCTCCCGTGAGTCCTCACACTTTCACCTTGCCGGTACTGTGCCCAGTCTCGGCCGGGGAGGGAGAGCAAGCAACTTTATGCTGTTTAGCCCAGCGTCGAGGGTTATACGCCAACAGCGATAAGTAACCCACAGACAGTTCTCTGCAGGCAGAAGTTAAAGACGGGGATATGCCTTAGAAAGCATACGTCTCAAACGGAAGGGCCGTTTGCCAATCACAGCCTTTGGGCCCTCCAGCCCTGTTCTTCGGTACCTCTCAGGCCGCAGGAGCTGCAGCGGTTTTCAAGCCCGCATTTCCAACAGAATGTGTGGCTGGAAGCCAGAGGGGACAGGATTACCCTCTCACACACCCCTCCCAAAGTACGTGCGGCCTTCTCCTTCATTAGCTACACGGAGAAAGGATGGCTCTTGGGCATCAGCACGGCCTGCAGCGCACAAACACAGTCACAAGGTGCAGGTCTGCGGCTCTCTCACCTTCCCTGCTAACAACAGCATCTGTGCGGCTTGCCCTCCAGAAAGGGGGGACAGAACGGCTCCCCAAAGCCCTCAGAGGGCTCCCTTCCCTTTCCCTGCATCTGCAGTGTCAAGCCCTCCTGACTACGCCCAATGCGCAACAGAACACCTCTTACCACTCGGGCAGCCAGACACGGAACGCTCTGGCGTGTAAAGCTGCTGCTCCTGCTCCACAGACCTCCGCCTCCGGCCCGCCGCTCTTCCTTGTCAGCAGCTGGCAGCGCTGTGCCGACTGCGTGCCGGGGTGGGAAAAAGCCTCCGGTGAAGGGCAGAACCCAGCGTCGATCGGCTGGACCGGAGGTGGGAGGGCCCAGCACAGGAAATCCCTCCCACATGCCCACATAGGGAGGTGCCATTTTGTATCCGTCTGCTTTCCAGGAGAGGAGCCGCCATTTGGGGACACTTTGTAACCCACGTGTTATCGCACCCTCTGCGATGGGCTGAGTCAAATTTCCGTAATGTCACTGTCTTCTCAGGTCTGCCCCTGACTGGCTGCCCGCTTCCTTCAGGTACGGGAGGGCTCTGATGTAGAAACGCAGGTGTTCATAGGCAACTGTGCGGCCCGGATGATACTGTTAATCCAGGGATGCATCTCCCCCCTGAGCATTCTGCGTACCTACATTCTGCGTAGGTGGAAGCGCTGTGCATAAGCAGAGCATCCTGCTCTCCGCAGCCTTCTGCTGTGGAGCCTTTGGGGAGCAGTTGAGCCCTTCCTTTGGAAGCGCCTCAGCAGGCTCAGGGCTGTAAGCCATGACGTGACGTCCTGGATGCAGCGTAGACACGCTAACAGCAGTGGTACTACGCTCTGTTTGAGCTGCTGCGCTACGCTAGGGAATTATCCTGGGTCTGGCTAAGGCAGAGGTCTGTTTCTGCTGGCAGGCACCTGTCAAGCAGGTTTGGGAACTGGGGCGTAAACAGTGCTGATCACACAGCCACAGAGCATGGCTTCCACAGAAAGCCTTCCGAGGACATTCCTGCTTCTTATGCTCTCTTTCATGCCAGGAGGCTGGAGTTGCACAAGAAGCTGGGGGAGGCTGTGCGGGAACACAGCCGGGTCCCCCGGCCCAACCTGAAGCAAGGGCATATTCCGTGCCATCTAAGGTCATGCTGCGCAGTAAAAGCCAACCTGCCGAAGGAGGCATGGGGGCGTATTGGCAGCGATGCTCTTTGTCTTGCCAGCAAACTGGCACACGGGGTGGGCCCCGCTTTCCTGGAAGCACCTGAGTATCTATCTGCCTGCCAACGGGAAGCTGGGGATGAATGAATCCCGCATTTTGCTTTGCTCCTTCTTGCGGCCTTGGCTTTGCCGAGCAAACTGCCTCCAGCCTCTCCCGTGAGTCCTCACACTTTCACCTTGCCGGTACTGTGCCCAGTCTCGGCCGGGGAGGGAGAGCAAGCAACTTTATGCTGTTTAGCCCAGCGTCGAGGGTTATACGCCAACAGCGATAAGTAACCCACAGACAGTTCTTTGCAGGCAGAAGTTAAAGACGGGGATATGCCTTAGAAAGCATACGTCTCAAACGGAAGGGCCGTTTGCCAATCACAGCCTTTGGGCCCTCCAGCCCTGTTCTTCGGTACCTCTCAGGCCGCAGGAGCTGCAGCGGTTTTCAAGCCCGCATTTCCAACAGAATGTGTGGCTGGAAGCCAGAGGGGACAGGATTACCCTCTCACACACCCCTCCCAAAGTACGTGCGGCCTTCTCCTTCATTAGCTACACGGAGAAAGGATGGCTCTTGGGCATCAGCACGGCCTGCAGCGCACAAACACAGTCACAAGGTGCAGGTCTGCGGCTCTCTCACCTTCCCTGCTAACAACAGCATCTGTGCGGCTTGCCCTCCAGAAAGGGGGGACAGAACGGCTCCCCAAAGCCCTCAGAGGGCCCCCTTCCCTTTCCCTGCATCTGCAGTGTCAAGCCCTCCTGACTACGCCCAATGCGCAACAGAACACCTCTTACCACTCGGGCAGCCAGACACGGAACGCTCTGGCGTGTAAAGCTGCTGCTCCTGCTCCACAGACCTCCGCCTCCGGCCCGCCGCTCTTCCTTGTCAGCAGCTGGCAGCGCTGTGCCGACTGCGTGCCGGGGTGGGAAAAAGCCTCCGGTGAAGGGCAGAACCCAGCGTCGATCGGCTGGACCGGAGGTGGGAGGGCCCAGCACAGGAAATCCCTCCCACATGCCCACATAGGGAGGCGCCATTTTGTATCCGTCTGCTTTCCAGGAGAGGAGCCGCCATTTGGGGACACTTTGTAACCCACGTGTTATCGCACCCTCTGCGATGGGCTGAGTCAAATTTCCGTAATGTCACTGTCTTCTCAGGTCTGCCCCTGACTGGCTGCCCGCTTCCTTCAGGTACGGGAGGGCTCTGATGTAGAAACGCAGGTGTTCATAGGCAACTGTGCGGCCCGGATGATACTGTTAATCCAGGGATGCATCTCCCCCCTGAGCATTCTGCGTACCTACATTCTGCGTAGGTGGAAGCGCTGTGCATAAGCAGAGCATCCTGCTCTCCGCAGCCTTCTGCTGTGGAGCCTTTGGGGAGACGTTGAGCCCTTCCTTTGGAAGCGCCTCAGCAGGCTCAGGGCTGTAAGCCATGACGTGACGTCCTGGATGCAGCGTAGACACGCTAACAGCAGTGGTACTACGCTCTGTTTGAGCTGCTGCGCTACGCTAGGGAATTATCCTGGGTCTGGCTAAGGCAGAGGTCTGTTTCTGCTGGCAGGCACCTGTCGTGCAGGTTTGGGAACTGGGGCGTAAACAGTGCTGATCACACAGCCACAGAGCACGGTTTCCACAGAAAGCCTTCCGAGGACATTCCTGCTTCTTATGCTCTCTTTCATGCCAGGAGGCTGGAGTTGCACAAGAAGCAGGGGGAGGCTGTGCGGGAACACAGCCGGGTCCCCCGGCCCAACCTGAAGCAAGGGCATATTCCGTGCCATCTAAGGTCATGCTGCGCAGTAAAAGCCAACCTGCCGAAGGAGGCATGGGGGCGTATTGGCAGCGATGCTCTTTGTCTTGCCAGCAAACTGGCACACGGGGTGGGCCCCGCTTTCCTGGAAGCACCTGAGTATCTATCTGCCTGCCAACGGGAAGCTGGGGATGAATGAATCCCGCATTTTGCTTTGCTCCTTCTTGCGGCCTTGGCTTTGCCGAGCAAACTGCCTCCAGCCTCTCCCGTGAGTCCTCACACTTTCACCTTGCCGGTACTGTGCCCAGTCTCGGCTGGGGAGGGAGAGCAAGCAACTTTATGCTGTTTAGCCCAGCGTCGAGGGTTATACCCCAACAGCGATAAGTAACCCACAGACAGTTCTCTGCAGGCAGAAGTTAAAGACGGGGATATGCCTTAGAAAGCATACGTCTCAAACGGAAGGGCCGTTTGCCAATCACAGCCTTTGGGCCCTCCAGCCCTGTTCTTCGGTACCTCTCAGGCCGCAGGAGCTGCAGCGGTTTTCAAGCCCGCATTTCCAACAGAATGTGTGGCTGGAAGCCAGAGGGGACAGGATTACCCTCTCACACACCCCTCCCAAAGTACGTGCGGCCTTCTCCTTCATTAGCTACACGGAGAAAGGATGGCTCTTGGGCATCAGCACGGCCTGCAGCGCACAAACACAGTCACAAGGTGCAGGTCTGCGGCTCTCTCACCTTCCCTGCTAACAACAGCATCTGTGCGGCTTGCCCTCCAGAAAGGGGGGACAGAACGGCTCCCCAAAGCCCTCAGAGGGCCCCCTTCCCTTTCCCTGCATCTGCAGTGTCAAGCCCTCCTGACTACGCCCAATGCGCAACAGAACACCTCTTACCACTCGGGCAGCCAGACACGGAACGCTCTGGCGTGTAAAGCTGCTGCTCCTGCTCCACAGACCTCCGCCTCCGGCCCGCCGCTCTTCCTTGTCAGCAGCTGGCAGCGCTGTGCCGACTGCGTGCCGGGGTGGGAAAAAGCCTCCGGTGAAGGGCAGAACCCAGCGTCGATCGGCTGGACCGGAGGTGGGAGGGCCCAGCACAGGAAATCCCTCCCACATGCCCACATAGGGAGGCGCCATTTTGTATCCGTCTGCTTTCCAGGAGAGGAGCCGCCATTTGGGGACACTTTGTAACCCACGTGTTATCGCACCCTCTGCGATGGGCTGAGTCAAATTTCCGTAATGTCACTGTCTTCTCAGGTCTGCCCCTGACTGGCTGCCCGCTTCCTTCAGGTACGGGAGGGCTCTGATGTAGAAACGCAGGTGTTCATAGGCAACTGTGCGGCCCGGATGATACTGTTAATCCAGGGATGCATCTCCCCCCTGAGCATTCTGCGTACCTACATTCTGCGTAGGTGGAAGCGCTGTGCATAAGCAGAGCATCCTGCTCTCCGCAGCCTTCTGCTGTGGAGCCTTTGGGGAGACGTTGAGCCCTTCCTTTGGAAGCGCCTCAGCAGGCTCAGGGCTGTAAGCCATGACGTGACGTCCTGGATGCAGCGTAGACACGCTAACAGCAGTAGTACTACGCTCTGTTTGAGCTGCTGCGCTACGCTAGGGAATTATCCTGGGTCTGGCTAAGGCAGAGGTCTGTTTCTGCTGGCAGGCACCTGTCGTGCAGGTTTGGGAACTGGGGCGTAAACAGTGCTGATCACACAGCCACAGAGCACGGCTTCCACAGAAAGCCTTCCGAGGACATTCCTGCTTCTTATGCTCTCTTTCATGCCAGGAGGCTGGAGTTGCACAAGAAGCTGGGGGAGGCTGTGCGGGAACACAGCCGGGTCCCCCGGCCCAACCTGAAGCAAGGGCATATTCCGTGCCATCTAAGGTCATGCTGCGCAGTAAAAGCCAACCTGCCGAAGGAGGCATGGGGGCGTATTGGCAGCGATGCTCTTTGTCTTGCCAGCAAACTGGCACACGGGGTGGGCCCCGCTTTCCTGGAAGCACCTGAGTATCTATCTGCCTGCCAACGGGAAGCTGGGGATGAATGAATCCCGCATTTTGCTTTGCTCCTTCTTGCGGCCTTGGCTTTGCCGAGCAAACTGCCTCCAGCCTCTCCCGTGAGTCCTCACACTTTCACCTTGCCGGTACTGTGCCCAGTCTCGGCCGGGGAGGGAGAGCAAGCAACTTTATGCTGTTTAGCCCAGCGTCGAGGGTTATACGCCAACAGCGATAAGTAACCCACAGACAGTTCTCTGCAGGCAGAAGTTAAAGACGGGGATATGCCTTAGAAAGCATACGTCTCAAACGGAAGGGCCGTTTGCCAATCACAGCCTTTGGGCCCTCCAGCCCTGTTCTTCGGTACCTCTCAGGCCGCAGGAGCTGCAGCGGTTTTCAAGCCCGCATTTCCAACAGAATGTGTGGCTGGAAGCCAGAGGGGACAGGATTACCCTCTCACACACCCCTCCCAAAGTACGTGCGGCCTTCTCCTTCATTAGCTACACGGAGAAAGGATGGCTCTTGGGCATCAGCACGGCCTGCAGCGCACAAACACAGTCACAAGGTTCAGGTCTGCGGCTCTCTCACCTTCCCTGCTAACAACAGCATCTGTGCGGCTTGCCCTCCAGAAAGGGGGGACAGAACGGCTCCCCAAAGCCCTCAGAGGGCCCCCTTCCCTTTCCCTGCATCTGCAGTGTCAAGCCCTCCTGACTACGCCCAATGCGCAACAGAACACCTCTTACCACTCGGGCAGCCAGACACGGAACGCTCTGGCGTGTAAAGCTGCTGCTCCTGCTCCACAGACCTCCGCCTCCGGCCCGCCGCTCTTCCTTGTCAGCAGCTGGCAGCGCTGTGCCGACTGCGTGCCGGGGTGGGAAAAAGCCTCCGGTGAAGGGCAGAACCCAGCGTCGATCGGCTGGACCGGAGGTGGGAGGGCCCAGCACAGGAAATCCCTCCCACATGCCCACATAGGGAGGCGCCATTTTGTATCCGTCTGCTTTCCAGGAGAGGAGCCGCCATTTGGGGACACTTTGTAACCCACGTGTTATCGCACCCTCTGCGATGGGCTGAGTCAAATTTCCGTAATGTCACTGTCTTCTCAGGTCTGCCCCTGACTGGCTGCCCGCTTCCTTCAGGTACGGGAGGGCTCTGATGTAGAAACGCAGGTGTTCATAGGCAACTGTGCGGCCCGGATGATACTGTTAATCCAGGGATGCATCTCCCCCCTGAGCATTCTGCGTACCTACATTCTGCGTAGGTGGAAGCGCTGTGCATAAGCAGAGCATCCTGCTCTCCGCAGCCTTCTGCTGTGGAGCCTTTGGGGAGACGTTGAGCCCTTCCTTTGGAAGCGCCTCAGCAGGCTCAGGGCTGTAAGCCATGACGTGACGTCCTGGATGCAGCGTAGACACGCTAACAGCAGTGGTACTACGCTCTGTTTGAGCTGCTGCGCTACGCTAGGGAATTATCCTGGGTCTGGCTAAGGCAGAGGTCTGTTTCTGCTGGCAGGCACCTGTCGTGCAGGTTTGGGAACTGGGGCGTAAACAGTGCTGATCACACAGCCACAGAGCACGGCTTCCACAGAAAGCCTTCCGAGGACATTCCTGCTTCTTATGCTCTCTTTCATGCCAGGAGGCTGGAGTTGCACAAGAAGCTGGGGGAGGCTGTGCGGGAACACAGCCGGGTCCCCCGGCCCAACCTGAAGCAAGGGCATATTCCGTGCCATCTAAGGTCATGCTGCGCAGTAAAAGCCAACCTGCCGAAGGAGGCATGGGGGCGTATTGGCAGCGATGCTCTTTGTCTTGCCAGCAAACTGGCACACGGGGTGGGCCCCGCTTTCCTGGAAGCACCTGAGTATCTATCTGCCTGCCAACGGGAAGCTGGGGATGAATGAATCCCGCATTTTGCTTTGCTCCTTCTTGCGGCCTTGGCTTTGCCGAGCAAACTGCCTCCAGCCTCTCCCGTGAGTCCTCACACTTTCACCTTGCCGGTACTGTGCCCAGTCTCGGCCGGGGAGGGAGAGCAAGCAACTTTATGCTGTTTAGCCCAGCGTCGAGGGTTATACGCCAACAGCGATAAGTAACCCACAGACAGTTCTCTGCAGGCAGAAGTTAAAGACGGGGATATGCCTTAGAAAGCATACGTCTCAAACGGAAGGGCCGTTTGCCAATCACAGCCTTTGGGCCCTCCAGCCCTGTTCTTCGGTACCTCTCAGGCCGCAGGAGCTGCAGCGGTTTTCAAGCCCGCATTTCCAACAGAATGTGTGGCTGGAAGCCAGAGGGGACAGGATTACCCTCTCACACACCCCTCCCAAAGTACGTGCGGCCTTCTCCTTCATTAGCTACACGGAGAAAGGATGGCTCTTGGGCATCAGCACGGCCTGCAGCGCACAAACACAGTCACAAGGTGCAGGTCTGCGGCTCTCTCACCTTCCCTGCTAACAACAGCATCTGTGCGGCTTGCCCTCCAGAAAGGGGGGACAGAACGGCTCCCCAAAGCCCTCAGAGGGCCCCCTTCCCTTTCCCTGCATCTGCAGTGTCAAGCCCTCCTGACTACGCCCAATGCGCAACAGAACACCTCTTACCACTCGGGCAGCCAGACACGGAACGCTCTGGCGTGTAAAGCTGCTGCTCCTGCTCCACAGACCTCCGCCTCCGGCCCGCCGCTCTTCCTTGTCAGCAGCTGGCAGCGCTGTGCCGACTGCGTGCCGGGGTGGGAAAAAGCCTCCGGTGAAGGGCAGAACCCAGCGTCGATCGGCTGGACCGGAGGTGGGAGGGCCCAGCACAGGAAATCCCTCCCACATGCCCACATAGGGAGGCGCCATTTTGTATCCGTCTGCTTTCCAGGAGAGGAGCCGCCATTTGGGGACACTTTGTAACCCACGTGTTATCGCACCCTCTGCGATGGGCTGAGTCAAATTTCCGTAATGTCACTGTCTTCTCAGGTCTGCCCCTGACTGGCTGCCCGCTTCCTTCAGGTACGGGAGGGCTCTGATGTAGAAACGCAGGTGTTCATAGGCAACTGTGCGGCCCGGATGATACTGTTAATCCAGGGATGCATCTCCCCCCTGAGCATTCTGCGTACCTACATTCTGCGTAGGTGGAAGCGCTGTGCATAAGCAGAGCATCCTGCTCTCCGCAGCCTTCTGCTGTGGAGCCTTTGGGGAGACGTTGAGCCCTTCCTTTGGAAGCGCCTCAGCAGGCTCAGGGCTGTAAGCCATGACGTGACGTCCTGGATGCAGCGTAGACACGCTAACAGCAGTGGTACTACGCTCTGTTTGAGCTGCTGCGCTACGCTAGGGAATTATCCTGGGTCTGGCTAAGGCAGAGGTCTGTTTCTGCTGGCAGGCACCTGTCGTGCAGGTTTGGGAACTGGGGCGTAAACAGTGCTGATCACACAGCCACAGAGCACGGTTTCCACAGAAAGCCTTCCGAGGACATTCCTGCTTCTTATGCTCTCTTTCATGCCAGGAGGCTGGAGTTGCACAAGAAGCAGGGGGAGGCTGTGCGGGAACACAGCCGGGTCCCCCGGCCCAACCTGAAGCAAGGGCATATTCCGTGCCATCTAAGGTCATGCTGCGCAGTAAAAGCCAACCTGCCGAAGGAGGCATGGGGGCGTATTGGCAGCGATGCTCTTTGTCTTGCCAGCAAACTGGCACACGGGGTGGGCCCCGCTTTCCTGGAAGCACCTGAGTATCTATCTGCCTGCCAACGGGAAGCTGGGGATGAATGAATCCCGCATTTTGCTTTGCTCCTTCTTGCGGCCTTGGCTTTGCCGAGCAAACTGCCTCCAGCCTCTCCCGTGAGTCCTCACACTTTCACCTTGCCGGTACTGTGCCCAGTCTCGGCTGGGGAGGGAGAGCAAGCAACTTTATGCTGTTTAGCCCAGCGTCGAGGGTTATACCCCAACAGCGATAAGTAACCCACAGACAGTTCTCTGCAGGCAGAAGTTAAAGACGGGGATATGCCTTAGAAAGCATACGTCTCAAACGGAAGGGCCGTTTGCCAATCACAGCCTTTGGGCCCTCCAGCCCTGTTCTTCGGTACCTCTCAGGCCGCAGGAGCTGCAGCGGTTTTCAAGCCCGCATTTCCAACAGAATGTGTGGCTGGAAGCCAGAGGGGACAGGATTACCCTCTCACACACCCCTCCCAAAGTACGTGCGGCCTTCTCCTTCATTAGCTACACGGAGAAAGGATGGCTCTTGGGCATCAGCACGGCCTGCAGCGCACAAACACAGTCACAAGGTGCAGGTCTGCGGCTCTCTCACCTTCCCTGCTAACAACAGCATCTGTGCGGCTTGCCCTCCAGAAAGGGGGGACAGAACGGCTCCCCAAAGCCCTCAGAGGGCCCCCTTCCCTTTCCCTGCATCTGCAGTGTCAAGCCCTCCTGACTACGCCCAATGCGCAACAGAACACCTCTTACCACTCGGGCAGCCAGACACGGAACGCTCTGGCGTGTAAAGCTGCTGCTCCTGCTCCACAGACCTCCGCCTCCGGCCCGCCGCTCTTCCTTGTCAGCAGCTGGCAGCGCTGTGCCGACTGCGTGCCGGGGTGGGAAAAAGCCTCCGGTGAAGGGCAGAACCCAGCGTCGATCGGCTGGACCGGAGGTGGGAGGGCCCAGCACAGGAAATCCCTCCCACATGCCCACATAGGGAGGCGCCATTTTGTATCCGTCTGCTTTCCAGGAGAGGAGCCGCCATTTGGGGACACTTTGTAACCCACGTGTTATCGCACCCTCTGCGATGGGCTGAGTCAAATTTCCGTAATGTCACTGTCTTCTCAGGTCTGCCCCTGACTGGCTGCCCGCTTCCTTCAGGTACGGGAGGGCTCTGATGTAGAAACGCAGGTGTTCATAGGCAACTGTGCGGCCCGGATGATACTGTTAATCCAGGGATGCATCTCCCCCCTGAGCATTCTGCGTACCTACATTCTGCGTAGGTGGAAGCGCTGTGCATAAGCAGAGCATCCTGCTCTCCGCAGCCTTCTGCTGTGGAGCCTTTGGGGAGACGTTGAGCCCTTCCTTTGGAAGCGCCTCAGCAGGCTCAGGGCTGTAAGCCATGACGTGACGTCCTGGATGCAGCGTAGACACGCTAACAGCAGTGGTACTACGCTCTGTTTGAGCTGCTGCGCTACGCTAGGGAATTATCCTGGGTCTGGCTAAGGCAGAGGTCTGTTTCTGCTGGCAGGCACCTGTCGTGCAGGTTTGGGAACTGGGGCGTAAACAGTGCTGATCACACAGCCACAGAGCACGGCTTCCACAGAAAGCCTTCCGAGGACATTCCTGCTTCTTATGCTCTCTTTCATGCCAGGAGGCTGGAGTTGCACAAGAAGCTGGGGGAGGCTGTGCGGGAACACAGCCGGGTCCCCCGGCCCAACCTGAAGCAAGGGCATATTCCGTGCCATCTAAGGTCATGCTGCGCAGTAAAAGCCAACCTGCCGAAGGAGGCATGGGGGCGTATTGGCAGCGATGCTCTTTGTCTTGCCAGCAAACTGGCACACGGGGTGGGCCCCGCTTTCCTGGAAGCACCTGAGTATCTATCTGCCTGCCAACGGGAAGCTGGGGATGAATGAATCCCGCATTTTGCTTTGCTCCTTCTTGCGGCCTTGGCTTTGCCGAGCAAACTGCCTCCAGCCTCTCCCGTGAGTCCTCACACTTTCACCTTGCCGGTACTGTGCCCAGTCTCGGCCGGGGAGGGAGAGCAAGCAACTTTATGCTGTTTAGCCCAGCGTCGAGGGTTATACCCCAACAGCGATAAGTAACCCACAGACAGTTCTCTGCAGGCAGAAGTTAAAGACGGGGATATGCCTTAGAAAGCATACGTCTCAAACGGAAGGGCCGTTTGCCAATCACAGCCTTTGGGCCCTCCAGCCCTGTTCTTCGGTACCTCTCAGGCCGCAGGAGCTGCAGCGGTTTTCAAGCCCGCATTTCCAACAGAATGTGTGGCTGGAAGCCAGAGGGGACAGGATTACCCTCTCACACACCCCTCCCAAAGTACGTGCGGCCTTCTCCTTCATTAGCTACACGGAGAAAGGATGGCTCTTGGGCATCAGCACGGCCTGCAGCGCACAAACACAGTCACAAGGTGCAGGTCTGCGGCTCTCTCACCTTCCCTGCTAACAACAGCATCTGTGCGGCTTGCCCTCCAGAAAGGGGGGACAGAACGGCTCCCCAAAGCCCTCAGAGGGCCCCCTTCCCTTTCCCTGCATCTGCAGTGTCAAGCCCTCCTGACTACGCCCAATGCGCAACAGAACACCTCTTACCACTCGGGCAGCCAGACACGGAACGCTCTGGCGTGTAAAGCTGCTGCTCCTGCTCCACAGACCTCCGCCTCCGGCCCGCCGCTCTTCCTTGTCAGCAGCTGGCAGCGCTGTGCCGACTGCGTGCCGGGGTGGGAAAAAGCCTCCGGTGAAGGGCAGAACCCAGCGTCGATCGGCTGGACCGGAGGTGGGAGGGCCCAGCACAGGAAATCCCTCCCACATGCCCACATAGGGAGGCGCCATTTTGTATCCGTCTGCTTTCCAGGAGAGGAGCCGCCATTTGGGGACACTTTGTAACCCACGTGTTATCGCACCCTCTGCGATGGGCTGAGTCAAATTTCCGTAATGTCACTGTCTTCTCAGGTCTGCCCCTGACTGGCTGCCCGCTTCCTTCAGGTACGGGAGGGCTCTGATGTAGAAACGCAGGTGTTCATAGGCAACTGTGCGGCCCGGATGATACTGTTAATCCAGGGATGCATCTCCCCCCTGAGCATTCTGCGTACCTACATTCTGCGTAGGTGGAAGCGCTGTGCATAAGCAGAGCATCCTGCTCTCCGCAGCCTTCTGCTGTGGAGCCTTTGGGGAGACGTTGAGCCCTTCCTTTGGAAGCGCCTCAGCAGGCTCAGGGCTGTAAGCCATGACGTGACGTCCTGGATGCAGCGTAGACACGCTAACAGCAGTGGTACTACGCTCTGTTTGAGCTGCTGCGCTACGCTAGGGAATTATCCTGGGTCTGGCTAAGGCAGAGGTCTGTTTCTGCTGGCAGGCACCTGTCGTGCAGGTTTGGGAACTGGGGCGTAAACAGTGCTGATCACACAGCCACAGAGCACGGTTTCCACAGAAAGCCTTCCGAGGACATTCCTGCTTCTTATGCTCTCTTTCATGCCAGGAGGCTGGAGTTGCACAAGAAGCAGGGGGAGGCTGTGCGGGAACACAGCCGGGTCCCCCGGCCCAACCTGAAGCAAGGGCATATTCCGTGCCATCTAAGGTCATGCTGCGCAGTAAAAGCCAACCTGCCGAAGGAGGCATGGGGGCGTATTGGCAGCGATGCTCTTTGTCTTGCCAGCAAACTGGCACACGGGGTGGGCCCCGCTTTCCTGGAAGCACCTGAGTATCTATCTGCCTGCCAACGGGAAGCTGGGGATGAATGAATCCCGCATTTTGCTTTGCTCCTTCTTGCGGCCTTGGCTTTGCCGAGCAAACTGCCTCCAGCCTCTCCCGTGAGTCCTCACACTTTCACCTTGCCGGTACTGTGCCCAGTCTCGGCTGGGGAGGGAGAGCAAGCAACTTTATGCTGTTTAGCCCAGCGTCGAGGGTTATACCCCAACAGCGATAAGTAACCCACAGACAGTTCTCTGCAGGCAGAAGTTAAAGACGGGGATATGCCTTAGAAAGCATACGTCTCAAACGGAAGGGCCGTTTGCCAATCACAGCCTTTGGGCCCTCCAGCCCTGTTCTTCGGTACCTCTCAGGCCGCAGGAGCTGCAGCGGTTTTCAAGCCCGCATTTCCAACAGAATGTGTGGCTGGAAGCCAGAGGGGACAGGATTACCCTCTCACACACCCCTCCCAAAGTACGTGCGGCCTTCTCCTTCATTAGCTACACGGAGAAAGGATGGCTCTTGGGCATCAGCACGGCCTGCAGCGCACAAACACAGTCACAAGGTGCAGGTCTGCGGCTCTCTCACCTTCCCTGCTAACAACAGCATCTGTGCGGCTTGCCCTCCAGAAAGGGGGGACAGAACGGCTCCCCAAAGCCCTCAGAGGGCCCCCTTCCCTTTCCCTGCATCTGCAGTGTCAAGCCCTCCTGACTACGCCCAATGCGCAACAGAACACCTCTTACCACTCGGGCAGCCAGACACGGAACGCTCTGGCGTGTAAAGCTGCTGCTCCTGCTCCACAGACCTCCGCCTCCGGCCCGCCGCTCTTCCTTGTCAGCAGCTGGCAGCGCTGTGCCGACTGCGTGCCGGGGTGGGAAAAAGCCTCCGGTGAAGGGCAGAACCCAGCGTCGATCGGCTGGACCGGAGGTGGGAGGGCCCAGCACAGGAAATCCCTCCCACATGCCCACATAGGGAGGCGCCATTTTGTATCCGTCTGCTTTCCAGGAGAGGAGCCGCCATTTGGGGACACTTTGTAACCCACGTGTTATCGCACCCTCTGCGATGGGCTGAGTCAAATTTCCGTAATGTCACTGTCTTCTCAGGTCTGCCCCTGACTGGCTGCCCGCTTCCTTCAGGTACGGGAGGGCTCTGATGTAGAAACGCAGGTGTTCATAGGCAACTGTGCGGCCCGGATGATACTGTTAATCCAGGGATGCATCTCCCCCCTGAGCATTCTGCGTACCTACATTCTGCGTAGGTGGAAGCGCTGTGCATAAGCAGAGCATCCTGCTCTCCGCAGCCTTCTGCTGTGGAGCCTTTGGGGAGACGTTGAGCCCTTCCTTTGGAAGCGCCTCAGCAGGCTCAGGGCTGTAAGCCATGACGTGACGTCCTGGATGCAGCGTAGACACGCTAACAGCAGTGGTACTACGCTCTGTTTGAGCTGCTGCGCTACGCTAGGGAATTATCCTGGGTCTGGCTAAGGCAGAGGTCTGTTTCTGCTGGCAGGCACCTGTCGTGCAGGTTTGGGAACTGGGGCGTAAACAGTGCTGATCACACAGCCACAGAGCACGGCTTCCACAGAAAGCCTTCCGAGGACATTCCTGCTTCTTATGCTCTCTTTCATGCCAGGAGGCTGGAGTTGCACAAGAAGCTGGGGGAGGCTGTGCGGGAACACAGCCGGGTCCCCCGGCCCAACCTGAAGCAAGGGCATATTCCGTGCCATCTAAGGTCATGCTGCGCAGTAAAAGCCAACCTGCCGAAGGAGGCATGGGGGCGTATTGGCAGCGATGCTCTTTGTCTTGCCAGCAAACTGGCACACGGGGTGGGCCCCGCTTTCCTGGAAGCACCTGAGTATCTATCTGCCTGCCAACGGGAAGCTGGGGATGAATGAATCCCGCATTTTGCTTTGCTCCTTCTTGCGGCCTTGGCTTTGCCGAGCAAACTGCCTCCAGCCTCTCCCGTGAGTCCTCACACTTTCACCTTGCCGGTACTGTGCCCAGTCTCGGCCGGGGAGGGAGAGCAAGCAACTTTATGCTGTTTAGCCCAGCGTCGAGGGTTATACCCCAACAGCGATAAGTAACCCACAGACAGTTCTCTGCAGGCAGAAGTTAAAGACGGGGATATGCCTTAGAAAGCATACGTCTCAAACGGAAGGGCCGTTTGCCAATCACAGCCTTTGGGCCCTCCAGCCCTGTTCTTCGGTACCTCTCAGGCCGCAGGAGCTGCAGCGGTTTTCAAGCCCGCATTTCCAACAGAATGTGTGGCTGGAAGCCAGAGGGGACAGGATTACCCTCTCACACACCCCTCCCAAAGTACGTGCGGCCTTCTCCTTCATTAGCTACACGGAGAAAGGATGGCTCTTGGGCATCAGCACGGCCTGCAGCGCACAAACACAGTCACAAGGTGCAGGTCTGCGGCTCTCTCACCTTCCCTGCTAACAACAGCATCTGTGCGGCTTGCCCTCCAGAAAGGGGGGACAGAACGGCTCCCCAAAGCCCTCAGAGGGCCCCCTTCCCTTTCCCTGCATCTGCAGTGTCAAGCCCTCCTGACTACGCCCAATGCGCAACAGAACACCTCTTACCACTCGGGCAGCCAGACACGGAACGCTCTGGCGTGTAAAGCTGCTGCTCCTGCTCCACAGACCTCCGCCTCCGGCCCGCCGCTCTTCCTTGTCAGCAGCTGGCAGCGCTGTGCCGACTGCGTGCCGGGGTGGGAAAAAGCCTCCGGTGAAGGGCAGAACCCAGCGTCGATCGGCTGGACCGGAGGTGGGAGGGCCCAGCACAGGAAATCCCTCCCACATGCCCACATAGGGAGGCGCCATTTTGTATCCGTCTGCTTTCCAGGAGAGGAGCCGCCATTTGGGGACACTTTGTAACCCACGTGTTATCGCACCCTCTGCGATGGGCTGAGTCAAATTTCCGTAATGTCACTGTCTTCTCAGGTCTGCCCCTGACTGGCTGCCCGCTTCCTTCAGGTACGGGAGGGCTCTGATGTAGAAACGCAGGTGTTCATAGGCAACTGTGCGGCCCGGATGATACTGTTAATCCAGGGATGCATCTCCCCCCTGAGCATTCTGCGTACCTACATTCTGCGTAGGTGGAAGCGCTGTGCATAAGCAGAGCATCCTGCTCTCCGCAGCCTTCTGCTGTGGAGCCTTTGGGGAGCAGTTGAGCCCTTCCTTTGGAAGCGCCTCAGCAGGCTCAGGGCTGTAAGCCATGACGTGACGTCCTGGATGCAGCGTAGACACGCTAACAGCAGTGGTACTACGCTCTGTTTGAGCTGCTGCGCTACGCTAGGGAATTATCCTGGGTCTGGCTAAGGCAGAGGTCTGTTTCTGCTGGCAGGCACCTGTCGTGCAGGTTTGGGAACTGGGGCGTAAACAGTGCTGATCACACAGCCACAGAGCACGGCTTCCACAGAAAGCCTTCCGAGGACATTCCTGCTTCTTATGCTCTCTTTCATGCCAGGAGGCTGGAGTTGCACAAGAAGCAGGGGGAGGCTGTGCGGGAACACAGCCGGGTCCCCCGGCCCAACCTGAAGCAAGGGCATATTCCGTGCCATCTAAGGTCATGCTGCGCAGTAAAAGCCAACCTGCCGAAGGAGGCATGGGGGCGTATTGGCAGCGATGCTCTTTGTCTTGCCAGCAAACTGGCACACGGGGTGGGCCCCGCTTTCCTGGAAGCACCTGAGTATCTATCTGCCTGCCAACGGGAAGCTGGGGATGAATGAATCCCGCATTTTGCTTTGCTCCTTCTTGCGGCCTTGGCTTTGCCGAGCAAACTGCCTCCAGCCTCTCCCGTGAGTCCTCACACTTTCACCTTGCCGGTACTGTGCCCAGTCTCGGCCGGGGAGGGAGAGCAAGCAACTTTATGCTGTTTAGCCCAGCGTCGAGGGTTATACCCCAACAGCGATAAGTAACCCACAGACAGTTCTCTGCAGGCAGAAGTTAAAGACGGGGATATGCCTTAGAAAGCATACGTCTCAAACGGAAGGGCCGTTTGCCAATCACAGCCTTTGGGCCCTCCAGCCCTGTTCTTCGGTACCTCTCAGGCCGCAGGAGCTGCAGCGGTTTTCAAGCCCGCATTTCCAACAGAATGTGTGGCTGGAAGCCAGAGGGGACAGGATTACCCTCTCACACACCCCTCCCAAAGTACGTGCGGCCTTCTCCTTCATTAGCTACACGGAGAAAGGATGGCTCTTGGGCATCAGCACGGCCTGCAGCGCACAAACACAGTCACAAGGTGCAGGTCTGCGGCTCTCTCACCTTCCCTGCTAACAACAGCATCTGTGCGGCTTGCCCTCCAGAAAGGGGGGACAGAACGGCTCCCCAAAGCCCTCAGAGGGCCCCCTTCCCTTTCCCTGCATCTGCAGTGTCAAGCCCTCCTAACTACGCCCAATGCGCAACAGAACACCTCTTACCACTCGGGCAGCCAGACACGGAACGCTCTGGCGTGTAAAGCTGCTGCTCCTGCTCCACAGACCTCCGCCTCCGGCCCGCCGCTCTTCCTTGTCAGCAGCTGGCAGCGCTGTGCCGACTGCGTGCCGGGGTGGGAAAAAGCCTCCGGTGAAGGGCAGAACCCAGCGTCGATCGGCTGGACCGGAGGTGGGAGGGCCCAGCACAGGAAATCCCTCCCACATGCCCACATAGGGAGGCGCCATTTTGTATCCGTCTGCTTTCCAGGAGAGGAGCCGCCATTTGGGGACACTTTGTAACCCACGTGTTATCGCACCCTCTGCGATGGGCTGAGTCAAATTTCCGTAATGTCACTGTCTTCTCAGGTCTGCCCCTGACTGGCTGCCCGCTTCCTTCAGGTACGGGAGGGCTCTGATGTAGAAACGCAGGTGTTCATAGGCAACTGTGCGGCCCGGATGATACTGTTAATCCAGGGATGCATCTCCCCCCTGAGCATTCTGCGTACCTACATTCTGCGTAGGTGGAAGCGCTGTGCATAAGCAGAGCATCCTGCTCTCCGCAGCCTTCTGCTGTGGAGCCTTTGGGGAGCAGTTGAGCCCTTCCTTTGGAAGCGCCTCAGCAGGCTCAGGGCTGTAAGCCATGACGTGACGTCCTGGATGCAGCGTAGACACGCTAACAGCAGTGGTACTACGCTCTGTTTGAGCTGCTGCGCTACGCTAGGGAATTATCCTGGGTCTGGCTAAGGCAGAGGTCTGTTTCTGCTGGCAGGCACCTGTCGTGCAGGTTTGGGAACTGGGGCGTAAACAGTGCTGATCACACAGCCACAGAGCACGGCTTCCACAGAAAGCCTTCCGAGGACATTCCTGCTTCTTATGCTCTCTTTCATGCCAGGAGGCTGGAGTTGCACAAGAAGCAGGGGGAGGCTGTGCGGGAACACAGCCGGGTCCCCCGGCCCAACCTGAAGCAAGGGCATATTCCGTGCCATCTAAGGTCATGCTGCGCAGTAAAAGCCAACCTGCCGAAGGAGGCATGGGGGCGTATTGGCAGCGATGCTCTTTGTCTTGCCAGCAAACTGGCACACGGGGTGGGCCCCGCTTTCCTGGAAGCACCTGAGTATCTATCTGCCTGCCAACGGGAAGCTGGGGATGAATGAATCCCGCATTTTGCTTTGCTCCTTCTTGCGGCCTTGGCTTTGCCGAGCAAACTGCCTCCAGCCTCTCCCGTGAGTCCTCACACTTTCACCTTGCCGGTACTGTGCCCAGTCTCGGCCGGGGAGGGAGAGCAAGCAACTTTATGCTGTTTAGCCCAGCGTCGAGGGTTATTCCCCAACAGCGATAAGTAACCCACAGACAGTTCTCTGCAGGCAGAAGTTAAAGACGGGGATATGCCTTAGAAAGCATACGTCTCAAACGGAAGGGCCGTTTGCCAATCACAGCCTTTGGGCCCTCCAGCCCTGTTCTTCGGTACCTCTCAGGCCGCAGGAGCTGCAGCGGTTTTCAAGCCCGCATTTCCAACAGAATGTGTGGCTGGAAGCCAGAGGGGACAGGATTACCCTCTCACACACCCCTCCCAAAGTACGTGCGGCCTTCTCCTTCATTAGCTACACGGAGAAAGGATGGCTCTTGGGCATCAGCACGGCCTGCAGCGCACAAACACAGTCACAAGGTGCAGGTCTGCGGCTCTCTCACCTTCCCTGCTAACAACAGCATCTGTGCGGCTTGCCCTCCAGAAAGGGGGGACAGAACGGCTCCCCAAAGCCCTCAGAGGGCCCCCTTCCCTTTCCCTGCATCTGCAGTGTCAAGCCCTCCTGACTACGCCCAATGCGCAACAGAACACCTCTTACCACTCGGGCAGCCAGACACGGAACGCTCTGGCGTGTAAAGCTGCTGCTCCTGCTCCACAGACCTCCGCCTCCGGCCCGCCGCTCTTCCTTGTCAGCAGCTGGCAGCGCTGTGCCGACTGCGTGCCGGGGTGGGAAAAAGCCTCCGGTGAAGGGCAGAACCCAGCGTCGATCGGCTGGACCGGAGGTGGGAGGGCCCAGCACAGGAAATCCCTCCCACATGCCCACATAGGGAGGCGCCATTTTGTATCCGTCTGCTTTCCAGGAGAGGAGCCGCCATTTGGGGACACTTTGTAACCCACGTGTTATCGCACCCTCTGCGATGGGCTGAGTCAAATTTCCGTAATGTCACTGTCTTCTCAGGTCTGCCCCTGACTGGCTGCCCGCTTCCTTCAGGTACGGGAGGGCTCTGATGTAGAAACGCAGGTGTTCATAGGCAACTGTGCGGCCCGGATGATACTGTTAATCCAGGGATGCATCTCCCCCCTGAGCATTCTGCGTACCTACATTCTGCGTAGGTGGAAGCGCTGTGCATAAGCAGAGCATCCTGCTCTCCGCAGCCTTCTGCTGTGGAGCCTTTGGGGAGACGTTGAGCCCTTCCTTTGGAAGCGCCTCAGCAGGCTCAGGGCTGTAAGCCATGACGTGACGTCCTGGATGCAGCGTAGACACGCTAACAGCAGTGGTACTACGCTCTGTTTGAGCTGCTGCGCTACGCTAGGGAATTATCCTGGGTCTGGCTAAGGCAGAGGTCTGTTTCTGCTGGCAGGCACCTGTCGTGCAGGTTTGGGAACTGGGGCGTAAACAGTGCTGATCACACAGCCACAGAGCACGGCTTCCACAGAAAGCCTTCCGAGGACATTCCTGCTTCTTATGCTCTCTTTCATGCCAGGAGGCTGGAGTTGCACAAGAAGCAGGGGGAGGCTGTGCGGGAACACAGCCGGGTCCCCCGGCCCAACCTGAAGCAAGGGCATATTCCGTGCCATCTAAGGTCATGCTGCGCAGTAAAAGCCAACCTGCCGAAGGAGGCATGGGGGCGTATTGGCAGCGATGCTCTTTGTCTTGCCAGCAAACTGGCACACGGGGTGGGCCCCGCTTTCCTGGAAGCACCTGAGTATCTATCTGCCTGCCAACGGGAAGCTGGGGATGAATGAATCCCGCATTTTGCTTTGCTCCTTCTTGCGGCCTTGGCTTTGCCGAGCAAACTGCCTCCAGCCTCTCCCGTGAGTCCTCACACTTTCACCTTGCCGGTACTGTGCCCAGTCTCGGCCGGGGAGGGAGAGCAAGCAACTTTATGCTGTTTAGCCCAGCGTCGAGGGTTATACGCCAACAGCGATAAGTAACCCACAGACAGTTCTCTGCAGGCAGAAGTTAAAGACGGGGATATGCCTTAGAAAGCATACGTCTCAAACGGAAGGGCCGTTTGCCAATCACAGCCTTTGGGCCCTCCAGCCCTGTTCTTCGGTACCTCTCAGGCCGCAGGAGCTGCAGCGGTTTTCAAGCCCGCATTTCCAACAGAATGTGTGGCTGGAAGCCAGAGGGGACAGGATTACCCTCTCACACACCCCTCCCAAAGTACGTGCGGCCTTCTCCTTCATTAGCTACACGGAGAAAGGATGGCTCTTGGGCATCAGCACGGCCTGCAGCGCACAAACACAGTCACAAGGTGCAGGTCTGCGGCTCTCTCACCTTCCCTGCTAACAACAGCATCTGTGCGGCTTGCCCTCCAGAAAGGGGGGACAGAACGGCTCCCCAAAGCCCTCAGAGGGCCCCCTTCCCTTTCCCTGCATCTGCAGTGTCAAGCCCTCCTGACTACGCCCAATGCGCAACAGAACACCTCTTACCACTCGGGCAGCCAGACACGGAACGCTCTGGCGTGTAAAGCTGCTGCTCCTGCTCCACAGACCTCCGCCTCCGGCCCGCCGCTCTTCCTTGTCAGCAGCTGGCAGCGCTGTGCCGACTGCGTGCCGGGGTGGGAAAAAGCCTCCGGTGAAGGGCAGAACCCAGCGTCGATCGGCTGGACCGGAGGTGGGAGGGCCCAGCACAGGAAATCCCTCCCACATGCCCACATAGGGAGGCGCCATTTTGTATCCGTCTGCTTTCCAGGAGAGGAGCCGCCATTTGGGGACACTTTGTAACCCACGTGTTATCGCACCCTCTGCGATGGGCTGAGTCAAATTTCCGTAATGTCACTGTCTTCTCAGGTCTGCCCCTGACTGGCTGCCCGCTTCCTTCAGGTACGGGAGGGCTCTGATGTAGAAACGCAGGTGTTCATAGGCAACTGTGCGGCCCGGATGATACTGTTAATCCAGGGATGCATCTCCCCCCTGAGCATTCTGCGTACCTACATTCTGCGTAGGTGGAAGCGCTGTGCATAAGCAGAGCATCCTGCTCTCCGCAGCCTTCTGCTGTGGAGCCTTTGGGGAGACGTTGAGCCCTTCCTTTGGAAGCGCCTCAGCAGGCTCAGGGCTGTAAGCCATGACGTGACGTCCTGGATGCAGCGTAGACACGCTAACAGCAGTGGTACTACGCTCTGTTTGAGCTGCTGCGCTACGCTAGGGAATTATCCTGGGTCTGGCTAAGGCAGAGGTCTGTTTCTGCTGGCAGGCACCTGTCAAGCAGGTTTGGGAACTGGGGCGTAAACAGTGCTGATCACACAGCCACAGAGCACGGCTTCCACAGAAAGCCTTCCGAGGACATTCCTGCTTCTTATGCTCTCTTTCATGCCAGGAGGCTGGAGTTGCACAAGAAGCTGGGGGAGGCTGTGCGGGAACACAGCCGGGTCCCCCGGACCAACATGAAGCAAGGGCATATTCCGTGCCATCTAAGGTCATGCTGCGCAGTAAAAGCCAACCTGCCGAAGGAGGCATGGGGGCGTATTGGCAGCGATGCTCTTTGTCTTGCCAGCAAACTGGCACACGGGGTGGGCCCCGCTTTCCTGGAAGCACCTGAGTATCTATCTGCCTGCCAACGGGAAGCTGGGGATGAATGAATCCCGCATTTTGCTTTGCTCCTTCTTGCGGCCTTGGCTTTGCCGAGCAAACTGCCTCCAGCCTCTCCCGTGAGTCCTCACACTTTCACCTTGCCGGTACTGTGCCCAGTCTCGGCCGGGGAGGGAAAGCAAGCAACTTTATGCTGTTTAGCCCAGCGTCGAGGGTTATACGCCAACAGCGATAAGTAACCCACAGACAGTTCTCTGCAGGCAGAAGTTAAAGACGGGGATATGCCTTAGAAAGCATACGTCTCAAACGGAAGGGCCGTTTGCCAATCACAGCCTTTGGGCCCTCCAGCCCTGTTCTTCGGTACCTCTCAGGCCGCAGGAGCTGCAGCGGTTTTCAAGCCCGCATTTCCAACAGAATGTGTGGCTGGAAGCCAGAGGGGACAGGATTACCCTCTCACACACCCCTCCCAAAGTACGTGCGGCCTTCTCCTTCATTAGCTACACGGAGAAAGGATGGCTCTTGGGCATCAGCACGGCCTGCAGCGCACAAACACAGTCACAAGGTGCAGGTCTGCGGCTCTCTCACCTTCCCTGCTAACAACAGCATCTGTGCGGCTTGCCCTCCAGAAAGGGGGGACAGAACGGCTCCCCAAAGCCCTCAGAGGGCCCCCTTCCCTTTCCCTGCATCTGCAGTGTCAAGCCCTCCTGACTACGCCCAATGCGCAACAGAACACCTCTTACCACTCGGGCAGCCAGACACGGAACGCTCTGGCGTGTAAAGCTGCTGCTCCTGCTCCACAGACCTCCGCCTCCGGCCCGCCGCTCTTCCTTGTCAGCAGCTGGCAGCGCTGTGCCGACTGCGTGCCGGGGTGGGAAAAAGCCTCCGGTGAAGGGCAGAACCCAGCGTCGATCGGCTGGACCGGAGGTGGGAGGGCCCAGCACAGGAAATCCCTCCCACATGCCCACATAGGGAGGCGCCATTTTGTATCCGTCTGCTTTCCAGGAGAGGAGCCGCCATTTGGGGACACTTTGTAACCCACGTGTTATCGCACCCTCTGCGATGGGCTGAGTCAAATTTCCGTAATGTCACTGTCTTCTCAGGTCTGCCCCTGACTGGCTGCCCGCTTCCTTCAGGTACGGGAGGGCTCTGATGTAGAAACGCAGGTGTTCATAGGCAACTGTGTGGCCCGGATGATACTGTTAATCCAGGGATGCATCTCCCCCCTGAGCATTCTGCGTACCTACATTCTGCGTAGGTGGAAGCGCTGTGCATAAGCAGAGCATCCTGCTCTCCGCAGCCTTCTGCTGTGGAGCCTTTGGGGAGACGTTGAGCCCTTCCTTTGGAAGCGCCTCAGCAGGCTCAGGGCTGTAAGCCATGACGTGACGTCCTGGATGCAGCGTAGACACGCTAACAGCAGTGGTACTACGCTCTGTTTGAGCTGCTGCGCTACGCTAGGGAATTATCCTGGGTCTGGCTAAGGCAGAGGTCTGTTTCTGCTGGCAGGCACCTGTCAAGCAGGTTTGGGAACTGGGGCGTAAACAGTGCTGATCACACAGCCACAGAGCACGGCTTCCACAGAAAGCCTTCCGAGGACATTCCTGCTTCTTATGCTCTCTTTCATGCCAGGAGGCTGGAGTTGCACAAGAAGCTGGGGGAGGCTGTGCGGGAACACAGCCGGGTCCCCCGGCCCAACCTGAAGCAAGGGCATATTCCGTGCCATCTAAGGTCATGCTGCGCAGTAAAAGCCAACCTGCCGAAGGAGGCATGGGGGCGTATTGGCAGCGATGCTCTTTGTCTTGCCAGCAAACTGGCACACGGGGTGGGCCCCGCTTTCCTGGAAGCACCTGAGTATCTATCTGCCTGCCAACGGGAAGCTGGGGATGAATGAATCCCGCATTTTGCTTTGCTCCTTCTTGCGGCCTTGGCTTTGCCGAGCAAACTGCCTCCAGCCTCTCCCGTGAGTCCTCACACTTTCACCTTGCCGGTACTGTGCCCAGTCTCGGCCGGGGAGGGAGAGCAAGCAACTTTATGCTGTTTAGCCCAGCGTCGAGGGTTATACGCCAACAGCGATAAGTAACCCACAGACAGTTCTCTGCAGGCAGAAGTTAAAGACGGGGATATGCCTTAGAAAGCATACGTCTCAAACGGAAGGGCCGTTTGCCAATCACAGCCTTTGGGCCCTCCAGCCCTGTTCTTCGGTACCTCTCAGGCCGCAGGAGCTGCAGCGGTTTTCAAGCCCGCATTTCCAACAGAATGTGTGGCTGGAAGCCAGAGGGGACAGGATTACCCTCTCACACACCCCTCCCAAAGTACGTGCGGCCTTCTCCTTCATTAGCTACACGGAGAAAGGATGGCTCTTGGGCATCAGCACGGCCTGCAGCGCACAAACACAGTCACAAGGTGCAGGTCTGCGGCTCTCTCACCTTCCCTGCTAACAACAGCATCTGTGCGGCTTGCCCTCCAGAAAGGGGGGACAGAACGGCTCCCCAAAGCCCTCAGAGGGCCCCCTTCCCTTTCCCTGCATCTGCAGTGTCAAGCCCTCCTGACTACGCCCAATGCGCAACAGAACACCTCTTACCACTCGGGCAGCCAGACACGGAACGCTCTGGCGTGTAAAGCTGCTGCTCCTGCTCCACAGACCTCCGCCTCCGGCCCGCCGCTCTTCCTTGTCAGCAGCTGGCAGCGCTGTGCCGACTGCGTGCCGGGGTGGGAAAAAGCCTCCGGTGAAGGGCAGAACCCAGCGTCGATCGGCTGGACCAGAGGTGGGAGGGCCCAGCACAGGAAATCCCTCCCACATGCCCACATAGGGAGGCGCCATTTTGTATCCGTCTGCTTTCCAGGAGAGGAGCCGCCATTTGGGGACACTTTGTAACCCACGTGTTATCGCACCCTCTGCGATGGGCTGAGTCAAATTTCCGTAATGTCACTGTCTTCTCAGGTCTGCCCCTGACTGGCTGCCCGCTTCCTTCAGGTACGGGAGGGCTCTGATGTAGAAACGCAGGTGTTCATAGGCAACTGTGCGGCCCGGATGATACTGTTAATCCAGGGATGCATCTCCCCCCTGAGCATTCTGCGTACCTACATTCTGCGTAGGTGGAAGCGCTGTGCATAAGCAGAGCATCCTGCTCTCCGCAGCCTTCTGCTGTGGAGCCTTTGGGGAGCAGTTGAGCCCTTCCTTTGGAAGCGCCTCAGCAGGCTCAGGGCTGTAAGCCATGACGTGACGTCCTGGATGCAGCGTAGACACGCTAACAGCAGTGGTACTACGCTCTGTTTGAGCTGCTGCGCTACGCTAGGGAATTATCCTGGGTCTGGCTAAGGCAGAGGTCTGTTTCTGCTGGCAGGCACCTGTCAAGCAGGTTTGGGAACTGGGGCGTAAACAGTGCTGATCACACAGCCACAGAGCACGGTTTCCACAGAAAGCCTTCCGAGGACATTCCTGCTTCTTATGCTCTCTTTCATGCCAGGAGGCTGGAGTTGCACAAGAAGCTGGGGGAGGCTGTGCGGGAACACAGCCGGGTCCCCCGGCCCAACCTGAAGCAAGGGCATATTCCGTGCCATCTAAGGTCATGCTGCGCAGTAAAAGCCAACCTGCCGAAGGAGGCATGGGGGCGTATTGGCAGCGATGCTCTTTGTCTTGCCAGCAAACTGGCACACGGGGTGGGCCCCGCTTTCCTGGAAGCACCTGAGTATCTATCTGCCTGCCAACGGGAAGCTGGGGATGAATGAATCCCGCATTTTGCTTTGCTCCTTCTTGCGGCCTTGGCTTTGCCGAGCAAACTGCCTCCAGCCTCTCCCGTGAGTCCTCACACTTTCACCTTGCCGGTACTGTGCCCAGTCTCGGCCGGGGAGGGAGAGCAAGCAACTTTATGCTGTTTAGCCCAGCGTCGAGGGTTATACGCCAACAGCGATAAGTAACCCACAGACAGTTCTCTGCAGGCAGAAGTTAAAGACGGGGATATGCCTTAGAAAGCATACGTCTCAAACGGAAGGGCCGTTTGCCAATCACAGCCTTTGGGCCCTCCAGCCCTGTTCTTCGGTACCTCTCAGGCCGCAGGAGCTGCAGCGGTTTTCAAGCCCGCATTTCCAACAGAATGTGTGGCTGGAAGCCAGAGGGGACAGGATTACCCTCTCACACACCCCTCCCAAAGTACGTGCGGCCTTCTCCTTCATTAGCTACACGGAGAAAGGATGGCTCTTGGGCATCAGCACGGCCTGCAGCGCACAAACACAGTCACAAGGTGCAGGTCTGCGGCTCTCTCACCTTCCCTGCTAACAACAGCATCTGTGCGGCTTGCCCTCCAGAAAGGGGGGACAGAACGGCTCCCCAAAGCCCTCAGAGGGCCCCCTTCCCTTTCCCTGCATCTGCAGTGTCAAGCCCTCCTGACTACGCCCAATGCGCAACAGAACACCTCTTACCACTCGGGCAGCCAGACACGGAACGCTCTGGCGTGTAAAGCTGCTGCTCCTGCTCCACAGACCTCCGCCTCCGGCCCGCCGCTCTTCCTTGTCAGCAGCTGGCAGCGCTGTGCCGACTGCGTGCCGGGGTGGGAAAAAGCCTCCGGTGAAGGGCAGAACCCAGCGTCGATCGGCTGGACCGGAGGTGGGAGGGCCCAGCACAGGAAATCCCTCCCACATGCCCACATAGGGAGGCGCCATTTTGTATCCGTCTGCTTTCCAGGAGAGGAGCCGCCATTTGGGGACACTTTGTAACCCACGTGTTATCGCACCCTCTGCGATGGGCTGAGTCAAATTTCCGTAATGTCACTGTCTTCTCAGGTCTGCCCCTGACTGGCTGCCCGCTTCCTTCAGGTACGGGAGGGCTCTGATGTAGAAACGCAGGTGTTCATAGGCAACTGTGCGGCCCGGATGATACTGTTAATCCAGGGATGCATCTCCCCCCTGAGCATTCTGCGTACCTACATTCTGCGTAGGTGGAAGCGCTGTGCATAAGCAGAGCATCCTGCTCTCCGCAGCCTTCTGCTGTGGAGCCTTTGGGGAGCAGTTGAGCCCTTCCTTTGGAAGCGCCTCAGCAGGCTCAGGGCTGTAAGCCATGACGTGACGTCCTGGATGCAGCGTAGACACGCTAACAGCAGTGGTACTACGCTCTGTTTGAGCTGCTGCGCTACGCTAGGGAATTATCCTGGGTCTGGCTAAGGCAGAGGTCTGTTTCTGCTGGCAGGCACCTGTCGTGCAGGTTTGGGAACTGGGGCGTAAACAGTGCTGATCACACAGCCACAGAGCACGGCTTCCACAGAAAGCCTTCCGAGGACATTCCTGCTTCTTATGCTCTCTTTCATGCCAGGAGGCTGGAGTTGCACAAGAAGCTGGGGGAGGCTGTGCGGGAACACAGCCGGGTCCCCCGGCCCAACCTGAAGCAAGGGCATATTCCGTGCCATCTAAGGTCATGCTGCGCAGTAAAAGCCAACCTGCCGAAGGAGGCATGGGGGCGTATTGGCAGCGATGCTCTTTGTCTTGCCAGCAAACTGGCACACGGGGTGGGCCCCGCTTTCCTGGAAGCACCTGAGTATCTATCTGCCTGCCAACGGGAAGCTGGGGATGAATGAATCCCGCATTTTGCTTTGCTCCTTCTTGCGGCCTTGGCTTTGCCGAGCAAACTGCCTCCAGCCTCTCCCGTGAGTCCTCACACTTTCACCTTGCCGGTACTGTGCCCAGTCTCGGCCGGGGAGGGAGAGCAAGCAACTTTATGCTGTTTAGCCCAGCGTCGAGGGTTATACGCCAACAGCGATAAGTAACCCACAGACAGTTCTCTGCAGGCAGAAGTTAAAGACGGGGATATGCCTTAGAAAGCATACGTCTCAAACGGAAGGGCCGTTTGCCAATCACAGCCTTTGGGCCCTCCAGCCCTGTTCTTCGGTACCTCTCAGGCCGCAGGAGCTGCAGCGGTTTTCAAGCCCGCATTTCCAACAGAATGTGTGGCTGGAAGCCAGAGGGGACAGGATTACCCTCTCACACACCCCTCCCAAAGTACGTGCGGCCTTCTCCTTCATTAGCTACACGGAGAAAGGATGGCTCTTGGGCATCAGCACGGCCTGCAGCGCACAAACACAGTCACAAGGTGCAGGTCTGCGGCTCTCTCACCTTCCCTGCTAACAACAGCATCTGTGCGGCTTGCCCTCCAGAAAGGGGGGACAGAACGGCTCCCCAAAGCCCTCAGAGGGCCCCCTTCCCTTTCCCTGCATCTGCAGTGTCAAGCCCTCCTGACTACGCCCAATGCGCAACAGAACACCTCTTACCACTCGGGCAGCCAGACACGGAACGCTCTGGCGTGTAAAGCTGCTGCTCCTGCTCCACAGACCTCCGCCTCCGGCCCGCCGCTCTTCCTTGTCAGCAGCTGGCAGCGCTGTGCCGACTGCGTGCCGGGGTGGGAAAAAGCCTCCGGTGAAGGGCAGAACCCAGCGTCGATCGGCTGGACCGGAGGTGGGAGGGCCCAGCACAGGAAATCCCTCCCACATGCCCACATAGGGAGGCGCCATTTTGTATCCGTCTGCTTTCCAGGAGAGGAGCCGCCATTTGGGGACACTTTGTAACCCACGTGTTATCGCACCCTCTGCGATGGGCTGAGTCAAATTTCCGTAATGTCACTGTCTTCTCAGGTCTGCCCCTGACTGGCTGCCCGCTTCCTTCAGGTACGGGAGGGCTCTGATGTAGAAACGCAGGTGTTCATAGGCAACTGTGCGGCCCGGATGATACTGTTAATCCAGGGATGCATCTCCCCCCTGATCATTCTGCGTACCTACATTCTGCGTAGGTGGAAGCACTGTGCATAAGCAGAGCATCCTGCTCTCCGCAGCCTTCTGCTGTGGAGCCTTTGGGGAGCAGTTGAGCCCTTCCTTTGGAAGCGCCTCAGCAGGCTCAGGGCTGTAAGCCATGACGTGACGTCCTGGATGCAGCGTAGACACGCTAACAGCAGTGGTACTACGCTCTGTTTGAGCTGCTGCGCTACGCTAGGGAATTATCCTGGGTCTGGCTAAGGCAGAGGTCTGTTTCTGCTGGCAGGCACCTGTCGTGCAGGTTTGGGAACTGGGGCGTAAACAGTGCTGATCACACAGCCACAGAGCACGGCTTCCACAGAAAGCCTTCCGAGGACATTCCTGCTTCTTATGCTCTCTTTCATGCCAGGAGGCTGGAGTTGCACAAGAAGCTGGGGGAGGCTGTGCGGGAACACAGCCGGGTCCCCCGGCCCAACCTGAAGCAAGGGCATATTCCGTGCCATCTAAGGTCATGCTGCGCAGTAAAAGCCAACCTGCCGAAGGAGGCATGGGGGCGTATTGGCAGCGATGCTCTTTGTCTTGCCAGCAAACTGGCACACGGGGTGGGCCCCGCTTTCCTGGAAGCACCTGAGTATCTATCTGCCTGCCAACGGGAAGCTGGGGATGAATGAATCCCGCATTTTGCTTTGCTCCTTCTTGCGGCCTTGGCTTTGCCGAGCAAACTGCCTCCAGCCTCTCCCGTGAGTCCTCACACTTTCACCTTGCCGGTACTGTGCCCAGTCTCGGCCGGGGAGGGAGAGCAAGCAACTTTATGCTGTTTAGCCCAGCGTCGAGGGTTATACGCCAACAGCGATAAGTAACCCACAGACAGTTCTCTGCAGGCAGAAGTTAAAGACGGGGATATGCCTTAGAAAGCATACGTCTCAAACGGAAGGGCCGTTTGCCAATCACAGCCTTTGGGCCCTCCAGCCCTGTTCTTCGGTACCTCTCAGGCCGCAGGAGCTGCAGCGGTTTTCAAGCCCGCATTTCCAACAGAATGTGTGGCTGGAAGCCAGAGGGGACAGGATTACCCTCTCACACACCCCTCCCAAAGTACGTGCGGCCTTCTCCTTCATTAGCTACACGGAGAAAGGATGGCTCTTGGGCATCAGCACGGCCTGCAGCGCACAAACACAGTCACAAGGTGCAGGTCTGCGGCTCTCTCACCTTCCCTGCTAACAACAGCATCTGTGCGGCTTGCCCTCCAGAAAGGGGGGACAGAACGGCTCCCCAAAGCCCTCAGAGGGCCCCCTTCCCTTTCCCTGCATCTGCAGTGTCAAGCCCTCCTGACTACGCCCAATGCGCAACAGAACACCTCTTACCACTCGGGCAGCCAGACACGGAACGCTCTGGCGTGTAAAGCTGCTGCTCCTGCTCCACAGACCTCCGCCTCCGGCCCGCCGCTCTTCCTTGTCAGCAGCTGGCAGCGCTGTGCCGACTGCGTGCCGGGGTGGGAAAAAGCCTCCGGTGAAGGGCAGAACCCAACGTCGATCGGCTGGACCGGAGGTGGGAGGGCCCAGCACAGGAAATCCCTCCCACATGCCCACATAGGGAGGCGCCATTTTGTATCCGTCTGCTTTCCAGGAGAGGAGCCGCCATTTGGGGACACTTTGTAACCCACGTGTTATCGCACCCTCTGCGATGGGCTGAGTCAAATTTCCGTAATGTCACTGTCTTCTCAGGTCTGCCCCTGACTGGCTGCCCGCTTCCTTCAGGTACGGGAGGGCTCTGATGTAGAAACGCAGGTGTTCATAGGCAACTGTGCGGCCCGGATGATACTGTTAATCCAGGGATGCATCTCCCCCCTGAGCATTCTGCGTACCTACATTCTGCGTAGGTGGAAGCGCTGTGCATAAGCAGAGCATCCTGCTCTCCGCAGCCTTCTGCTGTGGAGCCTTTGGGGAGCAGTTGAGCCCTTCCTTTGGAAGCGCCTCAGCAGGCTCAGGGCTGTAAGCCATGACGTGACGTCCTGGATGCAGCGTAGACACGCTAACAGCAGTGGTACTACGCTCTGTTTGAGCTGCTGCGCTACGCTAGGGAATTATCCTGGGTCTGGCTAAGGCAGAGGTCTGTTTCTGCTGGCAGGCACCTGTCAAGCAGGTTTGGGAACTGGGGCGTAAACAGTGCTGATCACACAGCCACAGAGCACGGTTTCCACAGAAAGCCTTCCGAGGACATTCCTGCTTCTTATGCTCTCTTTCATGCCAGGAGGCTGGAGTTGCACAAGAAGCTGGGGGAGGCTGTGCGGGAACACAGCCGGGTCCCCCGGCCCAACCTGAAGCAAGGGCATATTCCGTGCCATCTAAGGTCATGCTGCGCAGTAAAAGCCAACCTGCCGAAGGAGGCATGGGGGCGTATTGGCAGCGATGCTCTTTGTCTTGCCAGCAAACTGGCACACGGGGTGGGCCCCGCTTTCCTGGAAGCACCTGAGTATCTATCTGCCTGCCAACGGGAAGCTGGGGATGAATGAATCCCGCATTTTGCTTTGCTCCTTCTTGCGGCCTTGGCTTTGCCGAGCAAACTGCCTCCAGCCTCTCCCGTGAGTCCTCACACTTTCACCTTGCCGGTACTGTGCCCAGTCTCGGCCGGGGAGGGAGAGCAAGCAACTTTATGCTGTTTAGCCCAGCGTCGAGGGTTATACGCCAACAGCGATAAGTAACCCACAGACAGTTCTCTGCAGGCAGAAGTTAAAGACGGGGATATGCCTTAGAAAGCATACGTCTCAAACGGAAGGGCCGTTTGCCAATCACAGCCTTTGGGCCCTCCAGCCCTGTTCTTCGGTACCTCTCAGGCCGCAGGAGCTGCAGCGGTTTTCAAGCCCGCATTTCCAACAGAATGTGTGGCTGGAAGCCAGAGGGGACAGGATTACCCTCTCACACACCCCTCCCAAAGTACGTGCGGCCTTCTCCTTCATTAGCTACACGGAGAAAGGATGGCTCTTGGGCATCAGCACGGCCTGCAGCGCACAAACACAGTCACAAGGTGCAGGTCTGCGGCTCTCTCACCTTCCCTGCTAACAACAGCATCTGTGCGGCTTGCCCTCCAGAAAGGGGGGACAGAACGGCTCCCCAAAGCCCTCAGAGGGCCCCCTTCCCTTTCCCTGCATCTGCAGTGTCAAGCCCTCCTGACTACGCCCAATGCGCAACAGAACACCTCTTACCACTCGGGCAGCCAGACACGGAACGCTCTGGCGTGTAAAGCTGCTGCTCCTGCTCCACAGACCTCCGCCTCCGGCCCGCCGCTCTTCCTTGTCAGCAGCTGGCAGCGCTGTGCCGACTGCGTGCCGGGGTGGGAAAAAGCCTCCGGTGAAGGGCAGAACCCAGCGTCGATCGGCTGGACCGGAGGTGGGAGGGCCCAGCACAGGAAATCCCTCCCACATGCCCACATAGGGAGGCGCCATTTTGTATCCGTCTGCTTTCCAGGAGAGGAGCCGCCATTTGGGGACACTTTGTAACCCACGTGTTATCGCACCCTCTGCGATGGGCTGAGTCAAATTTCCGTAATGTCACTGTCTTCTCAGGTCTGCCCCTGACTGGCTGCCCGCTTCCTTCAGGTACGGGAGGGCTCTGATGTAGAAACGCAGGTGTTCATAGGCAACTGTGCGGCCCGGATGATACTGTTAATCCAGGGATGCATCTCCCCCCTGAGCATTCTGCGTACCTACATTCTGCGTAGGTGGAAGCGCTGTGCATAAGCAGAGCATCCTGCTCTCCGCAGCCTTCTGCTGTGGAGCCTTTGGGGAGCAGTTGAGCCCTTCCTTTGGAAGCGCCTCAGCAGGCTCAGGGCTGTAAGCCATGACGTGACGTCCTGGATGCAGCGTAGACACGCTAACAGCAGTGGTACTACGCTCTGTTTGAGCTGCTGCGCTACGCTAGGGAATTATCCTGGGTCTGGCTAAGGCAGAGGTCTGTTTCTGCTGGCAGGCACCTGTCGTGCAGGTTTGGGAACTGGGGCGTAAACAGTGCTGATCACACAGCCACAGAGCACGGCTTCCACAGAAAGCCTTCCGAGGACATTCCTGCTTCTTATGCTCTCTTTCATGCCAGGAGGCTGGAGTTGCACAAGAAGCTGGGGGAGGCTGTGCGGGAACACAGCCGGGTCCCCCGGCCCAACCTGAAGCAAGGGCATATTCCGTGCCATCTAAGGTCATGCTGCGCAGTAAAAGCCAACCTGCCGAAGGAGGCATGGGGGCGTATTGGCAGCGATGCTCTTTGTCTTGCCAGCAAACTGGCACACGGGGTGGGCCCCGCTTTCCTGGAAGCACCTGAGTATCTATCTGCCTGCCAACGGGAAGCTGGGGATGAATGAATCCCGCATTTTGCTTTGCTCCTTCTTGCGGCCTTGGCTTTGCCGAGCAAACTGCCTCCAGCCTCTCCCGTGAGTCCTCACACTTTCACCTTGCCGGTACTGTGCCCAGTCTCGGCCGGGGAGGGAGAGCAAGCAACTTTATGCTGTTTAGCCCAGCGTCGAGGGTTATACGCCAACAGCGATAAGTAACCCACAGACAGTTCTCTGCAGGCAGAAGTTAAAGACGGGGATATGCCTTAGAAAGCATACGTCTCAAACGGAAGGGCCGTTTGCCAATCACAGCCTTTGGGCCCTCCAGCCCTGTTCTTCGGTACCTCTCAGGCCGCAGGAGCTGCAGCGGTTTTCAAGCCCGCATTTCCAACAGAATGTGTGGCTGGAAGCCAGAGGGGACAGGATTACCCTCTCACACACCCCTCCCAAAGTACGTGCGGCCTTCTCCTTCATTAGCTACATGGAGAAAGGATGGCTCTTGGGCATCAGCACGGCCTGCAGCGCACAAACACAGTCACAAGGTGCAGGTCTGCGGCTCTCTCACCTTCCCTGCTAACAACAGCATCTGTGCGGCTTGCCCTCCAGAAAGGGGGGACAGAACGGCTCCCCAAAGCCCTCAGAGGGCCCCCTTCCCTTTCCCTGCATCTGCAGTGTCAAGCCCTCCTGACTACGCCCAATGCGCAACAGAACACCTCTTACCACTCGGGCAGCCAGACACGGAACGCTCTGGCGTGTAAAGCTGCTGCTCCTGCTCCACAGACCTCCGCCTCCGGCCCGCCGCTCTTCCTTGTCAGCAGCTGGCAGCGCTGTGCCGACTGCGTGCCGGGGTGGGAAAAAGCCTCCGGTGAAGGGCAGAACCCAGCGTCGATCGGCTGGACCGGAGGTGGGAGGGCCCAGCACAGGAAATCCCTCCCACATGCCCACATAGGGAGGCGCCATTTTGTATCCGTCTGCTTTCCAGGAGAGGAGCCGCCATTTGGGGACACTTTGTAACCCACGTGTTATCGCACCCTCTGCGATGGGCTGAGTCAAATTTCCGTAATGTCACTGTCTTCTCAGGTCTGCCCCTGACTGGCTGCCCGCTTCCTTCAGGTACGGGAGGGCTCTGATGTAGAAACGCAGGTGTTCATAGGCAACTGTGCGGCCCGGATGATACTGTTAATCCAGGGATGCATCTCCCCCCTGATCATTCTGCGTACCTACATTCTGCGTAGGTGGAAGCACTGTGCATAAGCAGAGCATCCTGCTCTCCGCAGCCTTCTGCTGTGGAGCCTTTGGGGAGCAGTTGAGCCCTTCCTTTGGAAGCGCCTCAGCAGGCTCAGGGCTGTAAGCCATGACGTGACGTCCTGGATGCAGCGTAGACACGCTAACAGCAGTGGTACTACGCTCTGTTTGAGCTGCTGCGCTACGCTAGGGAATTATCCTGGGTCTGGCTAAGGCAGAGGTCTGTTTCTGCTGGCAGGCACCTGTCGTGCAGGTTTGGGAACTGGGGCGTAAACAGTGCTGATCACACAGCCACAGAGCACGGCTTCCACAGAAAGCCTTCCGAGGACATTCCTGCTTCTTATGCTCTCTTTCATGCCAGGAGGCTGGAGTTGCACAAGAAGCTGGGGGAGGCTGTGCGGGAACACAGCCGGGTCCCCCGGCCCAACCTGAAGCAAGGGCATATTCCGTGCCATCTAAGGTCATGCTGCGCAGTAAAAGCCAACCTGCCGAAGGAGGCATGGGGGCGTATTGGCAGCGATGCTCTTTGTCTTGCCAGCAAACTGGCACACGGGGTGGGCCCCGCTTTCCTGGAAGCACCTGAGTATCTATCTGCCTGCCAACGGGAAGCTGGGGATGAATGAATCCCGCATTTTGCTTTGCTCCTTCTTGCGGCCTTGGCTTTGCCGAGCAAACTGCCTCCAGCCTCTCCCGTGAGTCCTCACACTTTCACCTTGCCGGTACTGTGCCCAGTCTCGGCCGGGGAGGGAGAGCAAGCAACTTTATGCTGTTTAGCCCAGCGTCGAGGGTTATACGCCAACAGCGATAAGTAACCCACAGACAGTTCTCTGCAGGCAGAAGTTAAAGACGGGGATATGCCTTAGAAAGCATACGTCTCAAACGGAAGGGCCGTTTGCCAATCACAGCCTTTGGGCCCTCCAGCCCTGTTCTTCGGTACCTCTCAGGCCGCAGGAGCTGCAGCGGTTTTCAAGCCCGCATTTCCAACAGAATGTGTGGCTGGAAGCCAGAGGGGACAGGATTACCCTCTCACACACCCCTCCCAAAGTACGTGCGGCCTTCTCCTTCATTAGCTACACGGAGAAAGGATGGCTCTTGGGCATCAGCACGGCCTGCAGCGCACAAACACAGTCACAAGGTGCAGGTCTGCGGCTCTCTCACCTTCCCTGCTAACAACAGCATCTGTGCGGCTTGCCCTCCAGAAAGGGGGGACAGAACGGCTCCCCAAAGCCCTCAGAGGGCCCCCTTCCCTTTCCCTGCATCTGCAGTGTCAAGCCCTCCTGACTACGCCCAATGCGCAACAGAACACCTCTTACCACTCGGGCAGCCAGACACGGAACGCTCTGGCGTGTAAAGCTGCTGCTCCTGCTCCACAGACCTCCGCCTCCGGCCCGCCGCTCTTCCTTGTCAGCAGCTGGCAGCGCTGTGCCGACTGCGTGCCGGGGTGGGAAAAAGCCTCCGGTGAAGGGCAGAACCCAACGTCGATCGGCTGGACCGGAGGTGGGAGGGCCCAGCACAGGAAATCCCTCCCACATGCCCACATAGGGAGGCGCCATTTTGTATCCGTCTGCTTTCCAGGAGAGGAGCCGCCATTTGGGGACACTTTGTAACCCACGTGTTATCGCACCCTCTGCGATGGGCTGAGTCAAATTTCCGTAATGTCACTGTCTTCTCAGGTCTGCCCCTGACTGGCTGCCCGCTTCCTTCAGGTACGGGAGGGCTCTGATGTAGAAACGCAGGTGTTCATAGGCAACTGTGCGGCCCGGATGATACTGTTAATCCAGGGATGCATCTCCCCCCTGAGCATTCTGCGTACCTACATTCTGCGTAGGTGGAAGCGCTGTGCATAAGCAGAGCATCCTGCTCTCCGCAGCCTTCTGCTGTGGAGCCTTTGGGGAGCAGTTGAGCCCTTCCTTTGGAAGCGCCTCAGCAGGCTCAGGGCTGTAAGCCATGACGTGACGTCCTGGATGCAGCGTAGACACGCTAACAGCAGTGGTACTACGCTCTGTTTGAGCTGCTGCGCTACGCTAGGGAATTATCCTGGGTCTGGCTAAGGCAGAGGTCTGTTTCTGCTGGCAGGCACCTGTCAAGCAGGTTTGGGAACTGGGGCGTAAACAGTGCTGATCACACAGCCACAGAGCACGGCTTCCACAGAAAGCCTTCCGAGGACATTCCTGCTTCTTATGCTCTCTTTCATGCCAGGAGGCTGGAGTTGCACAAGAAGCTGGGGGAGGCTGTGCGGGAACACAGCCGGGTCCCCCGGCCCAACCTGAAGCAAGGGCATATTCCGTGCCATCTAAGGTCATGCTGCGCAGTAAAAGCCAACCTGCCGAAGGAGGCATGGGGGCGTATTGGCAGCGATGCTCTTTGTCTTGCCAGCAAACTGGCACACGGGGTGGGCCCCGCTTTCCTGGAAGCACCTGAGTATCTATCTGCCTGCCAACGGGAAGCTGGGGATGAATGAATCCCGCATTTTGCTTTGCTCCTTCTTGCGGCCTTGGCTTTGCCGAGCAAACTGCCTCCAGCCTCTCCCGTGAGTCCTCACACTTTCACCTTGCCGGTACTGTGCCCAGTCTCGGCCGGGGAGGGAGAGCAAGCAACTTTATGCTGTTTAGCCCAGCGTCGAGGGTTATACGCCAACAGCGATAAGTAACCCACAGACAGTTCTCTGCAGGCAGAAGTTAAAGACGGGGATATGCCTTAGAAAGCATACGTCTCAAACGGAAGGGCCGTTTGCCAATCACAGCCTTTGGGCCCTCCAGCCCTGTTCTTCGGTACCTCTCAGGCCGCAGGAGCTGCAGCGGTTTTCAAGCCCGCATTTCCAACAGAATGTGTGGCTGGAAGCCAGAGGGGACAGGATTACCCTCTCACACACCCCTCCCAAAGTACGTGCGGCCTTCTCCTTCATTAGCTACACGGAGAAAGGATGGCTCTTGGGCATCAGCACGGCCTGCAGCGCACAAACACAGTCACAAGGTGCAGGTCTGCGGCTCTCTCACCTTCCCTGCTAACAACAGCATCTGTGCGGCTTGCCCTCCAGAAAGGGGGGACAGAACGGCTCCCCAAAGCCCTCAGAGGGCCCCCTTCCCTTTCCCTGCATCTGCAGTGTCAAGCCCTCCTGACTACGCCCAATGCGCAACAGAACACCTCTTACCACTCGGGCAGCCAGACACGGAACGCTCTGGCGTGTAAAGCTGCTGCTCCTGCTCCACAGACCTCCGCCTCCGGCCCGCCGCTCTTCCTTGTCAGCAGCTGGCAGCGCTGTGCCGACTGCGTGCCGGGGTGGGAAAAAGCCTCCGGTGAAGGGCAGAACCCAGCGTCGATCGGCTGGACCGGAGGTGGGAGGGCCCAGCACAGGAAATCCCTCCCACATGCCCACATAGGGAGGCGCCATTTTGTATCCGTCTGCTTTCCAGGAGAGGAGCCGCCATTTGGGGACACTTTGTAACCCACGTGTTATCGCACCCTCTGCGATGGGCTGAGTCAAATTTCCGTAATGTCACTGTCTTCTCAGGTCTGCCCCTGACTGGCTGCCCGCTTCCTTCAGGTACGGGAGGGCTCTGATGTAGAAACGCAGGTGTTCATAGGCAACTGTGCGGCCCGGATGATACTGTTAATCCAGGGATGCATCTCCCCCCTGAGCATTCTGCGTACCTACATTCTGCGTAGGTGGAAGCGCTGTGCATAAGCAGAGCATCCTGCTCTCCGCAGCCTTCTGCTGTGGAGCCTTTGGGGAGCAGTTGAGCCCTTCCTTTGGAAGCGCCTCAGCAGGCTCAGGGCTGTAAGCCATGACGTGACGTCCTGGATGCAGCGTAGACACGCTAACAGCAGTGGTACTACGCTCTGTTTGAGCTGCTGCGCTACGCTAGGGAATTATCCTGGGTCTGGCTAAGGCAGAGGTCTGTTTCTGCTGGCAGGCACCTGTCGTGCAGGTTTGGGAACTGGGGCGTAAACAGTGCTGATCACACAGCCACAGAGCACGGCTTCCACAGAAAGCCTTCCGAGGACATTCCTGCTTCTTATGCTCTCTTTCATGCCAGGAGGCTGGAGTTGCACAAGAAGCTGGGGGAGGCTGTGCGGGAACACAGCCGGGTCCCCCGGCCCAACCTGAAGCAAGGGCATATTCCGTGCCATCTAAGGTCATGCTGCGCAGTAAAAGCCAACCTGCCGAAGGAGGCATGGGGGCGTATTGGCAGCGATGCTCTTTGTCTTGCCAGCAAACTGGCACACGGGGTGGGCCCCGCTTTCCTGGAAGCACCTGAGTATCTATCTGCCTGCCAACGGGAAGCTGGGGATGAATGAATCCCGCATTTTGCTTTGCTCCTTCTTGCGGCCTTGGCTTTGCCGAGCAAACTGCCTCCAGCCTCTCCCGTGAGTCCTCACACTTTCACCTTGCCGGTACTGTGCCCAGTCTCGGCCGGGGAGGGAGAGCAAGCAACTTTATGCTGTTTAGCCCAGCGTCGAGGGTTATACGCCAACAGCGATAAGTAACCCACAGACAGTTCTCTGCAGGCAGAAGTTAAAGACGGGGATATGCCTTAGAAAGCATACGTCTCAAACGGAAGGGCCGTTTGCCAATCACAGCCTTTGGGCCCTCCAGCCCTGTTCTTCGGTACCTCTCAGGCCGCAGGAGCTGCAGCGGTTTTCAAGCCCGCATTTCCAACAGAATGTGTGGCTGGAAGCCAGAGGGGACAGGATTACCCTCTCACACACCCCTCCCAAAGTACGTGCGGCCTTCTCCTTCATTAGCTACACGGAGAAAGGATGGCTCTTGGGCATCAGCACGGCCTGCAGCGCACAAACACAGTCACAAGGTGCAGGTCTGCGGCTCTCTCACCTTCCCTGCTAACAACAGCATCTGTGCGGCTTGCCCTCCAGAAAGGGGGGACAGAACGGCTCCCCAAAGCCCTCAGAGGGCCCCCTTCCCTTTCCCTGCATCTGCAGTGTCAAGCCCTCCTGACTACGCCCAATGCGCAACAGAACACCTCTTACCACTCGGGCAGCCAGACACGGAACGCTCTGGCGTGTAAAGCTGCTGCTCCTGCTCCACAGACCTCCGCCTCCGGCCCGCCGCTCTTCCTTGTCAGCAGCTGGCAGCGCTGTGCCGACTGCGTGCCGGGGTGGGAAAAAGCCTCCGGTGAAGGGCAGAACCCAGCGTCGATCGGCTGGACCGGAGGTGGGAGGGCCCAGCACAGGAAATCCCTCCCACATGCCCACATAGGGAGGCGCCATTTTGTATCCGTCTGCTTTCCAGGAGAGGAGCCGCCATTTGGGGACACTTTGTAACCCACGTGTTATCGCACCCTCTGCGATGGGCTGAGTCAAATTTCCGTAATGTCACTGTCTTCTCAGGTCTGCCCCTGACTGGCTGCCCGCTTCCTTCAGGTACGGGAGGGCTCTGATGTAGAAACGCAGGTGTTCATAGGCAACTGTGCGGCCCGGATGATACTGTTAATCCAGGGATGCATCTCCCCCCTGAGCATTCTGCGTACCTACATTCTGCGTAGGTGGAAGCACTGTGCATAAGCAGAGCATCCTGCTCTCCGCAGCCTTCTGCTGTGGAGCCTTTGGGGAGCAGTTGAGCCCTTCCTTTGGAAGCGCCTCAGCAGGCTCAGGGCTGTAAGCCATGACGTGACGTCCTGGATGCAGCGTAGACACGCTAACAGCAGTGGTACTACGCTCTGTTTGAGCTGCTGCGCTACGCTAGGGAATTATCCTGGGTCTGGCTAAGGCAGAGGTCTGTTTCTGCTGGCAGGCACCTGTCGTGCAGGTTTGGGAACTGGGGCGTAAACAGTGCTGATCACACAGCCACAGAGCACGGCTTCCACAGAAAGCCTTCCGAGGACATTCCTGCTTCTTATGCTCTCTTTCATGCCAGGAGGCTGGAGTTGCACAAGAAGCTGGGGGAGGCTGTGCGGGAACACAGCCGGGTCCCCCGGCCCAACCTGAAGCAAGGGCATATTCCGTGCCATCTAAGGTCATGCTGCGCAGTAAAAGCCAACCTGCCGAAGGAGGCATGGGGGCGTATTGGCAGCGATGCTCTTTGTCTTGCCAGCAAACTGGCACACGGGGTGGGCCCCGCTTTCCTGGAAGCACCTGAGTATCTATCTGCCTGCCAACGGGAAGCTGGGGATGAATGAATCCCGCATTTTGCTTTGCTCCTTCTTGCGGCCTTGGCTTTGCCGAGCAAACTGCCTCCAGCCTCTCCCGTGAGTCCTCACACTTTCACCTTGCCGGTACTGTGCCCAGTCTCGGCCGGGGAGGGAGAGCAAGCAACTTTATGCTGTTTAGCCCAGCGTCGAGGGTTATACGCCAACAGCGATAAGTAACCCACAGACAGTTCTCTGCAGGCAGAAGTTAAAGACGGGGATATGCCTTAGAAAGCATACGTCTCAAACGGAAGGGCCGTTTGCCAATCACAGCCTTTGGGCCCTCCAGCCCTGTTCTTCGGTACCTCTCAGGCCGCAGGAGCTGCAGCGGTTTTCAAGCCCGCATTTCCAACAGAATGTGTGGCTGGAAGCCAGAGGGGACAGGATTACCCTCTCACACACCCCTCCCAAAGTACGTGCGGCCTTCTCCTTCATTAGCTACACGGAGAAAGGATGGCTCTTGGGCATCAGCACGGCCTGCAGCGCACAAACACAGTCACAAGGTGCAGGTCTGCGGCTCTCTCACCTTCCCTGCTAACAACAGCATCTGTGCGGCTTGCCCTCCAGAAAGGGGGGACAGAACGGCTCCCCAAAGCCCTCAGAGGGCCCCCTTCCCTTTCCCTGCATCTGCAGTGTCAAGCCCTCCTGACTACGCCCAATGCGCAACAGAACACCTCTTACCACTCGGGCAGCCAGACACGGAACGCTCTGGCGTGTAAAGCTGCTGCTCCTGCTCCACAGACCTCCGCCTCCGGCCCGCCGCTCTTCCTTGTCAGCAGCTGGCAGCGCTGTGCCGACTGCGTGCCGGGGTGGGAAAAAGCCTCCGGTGAAGGGCAGAACCCAGCGTCGATCGGCTGGACCGGAGGTGGGAGGGCCCAGCACAGGAAATCCCTCCCACATGCCCACATAGGGAGGCGCCATTTTGTATCCGTCTGCTTTCCAGGAGAGGAGCCGCCATTTGGGGACACTTTGTAACCCACGTGTTATCGCACCCTCTGCGATGGGCTGAGTCAAATTTCCGTAATGTCACTGTCTTCTCAGGTCTGCCCCTGACTGGCTGCCCGCTTCCTTCAGGTACGGGAGGGCTCTGATGTAGAAACGCAGGTGTTCATAGGCAACTGTGCGGCCCGGATGATACTGTTAATCCAGGGATGCATCTCCCCCCTGAGCATTCTGCGTACCTACATTCTGCGTAGGTGGAAGCGCTGTGCATAAGCAGAGCATCCTGCTCTCCGCAGCCTTCTGCTGTGGAGCCTTTGGGGAGCAGTTGAGCCCTTCCTTTGGAAGCGCCTCAGCAGGCTCAGGGCTGTAAGCCATGACGTGACGTCCTGGATGCAGCGTAGACACGCTAACAGCAGTGGTACTACGCTCTGTTTGAGCTGCTGCGCTACGCTAGGGAATTATCCTGGGTCTGGCTAAGGCAGAGGTCTGTTTCTGCTGGCAGGCACCTGTCGTGCAGGTTTGGGAACTGGGGCGTAAACAGTGCTGATCACACAGCCACAGAGCACGGCTTCCACAGAAAGCCTTCCGAGGACATTCCTGCTTCTTATGCTCTCTTTCATGCCAGGAGGCTGGAGTTGCACAAGAAGCTGGGGGAGGCTGTGCGGGAACACAGCCGGGTCCCCCGGCCCAACCTGAAGCAAGGGCATATTCCGTGCCATCTAAGGTCATGCTGCGCAGTAAAAGCCAACCTGCCGAAGGAGGCATGGGGGCGTATTGGCAGCGATGCTCTTTGTCTTGCCAGCAAACTGGCACACGGGGTGGGCCCCGCTTTCCTGGAAGCACCTGAGTATCTATCTGCCTGCCAACGGGAAGCTGGGGATGAATGAATCCCGCATTTTGCTTTGCTCCTTCTTGCGGCCTTGGCTTTGCCGAGCAAACTGCCTCCAGCCTCTCCCGTGAGTCCTCACACTTTCACCTTGCCGGTACTGTGCCCAGTCTCGGCCGGGGAGGGAGAGCAAGCAACTTTATGCTGTTTAGCCCAGCGTCGAGGGTTATACGCCAACAGCGATAAGTAACCCACAGACAGTTCTCTGCAGGCAGAAGTTAAAGACGGGGATATGCCTTAGAAAGCATACGTCTCAAACGGAAGGGCCGTTTGCCAATCACAGCCTTTGGGCCCTCCAGCCCTGTTCTTCGGTACCTCTCAGGCCGCAGGAGCTGCAGCGGTTTTCAAGCCCGCATTTCCAACAGAATGTGTGGCTGGAAGCCAGAGGGGACAGGATTACCCTCTCACACACCCCTCCCAAAGTACGTGCGGCCTTCTCCTTCATTAGCTACACGGAGAAAGGATGGCTCTTGGGCATCAGCACGGCCTGCAGCGCACAAACACAGTCACAAGGTGCAGGTCTGCGGCTCTCTCACCTTCCCTGCTAACAACAGCATCTGTGCGGCTTGCCCTCCAGAAAGGGGGGACAGAACGGCTCCCCAAAGCCCTCAGAGGGCCCCCTTCCCTTTCCTTGCATCTGCAGTGTCAAGCCCTCCTGACTACGCCCAATGCGCAACAGAACACCTCTTACCACTCGGGCAGCCAGACACGGAACGCTCTGGCGTGTAAAGCTGCTGCTCCTGCTCCACAGACCTCCGCCTCCGGCCCGCCGCTCTTCCTTGTCAGCAGCTGGCAGCGCTGTGCCGACTGCGTGCCGGGGTGGGAAAAAGCCTCCGGTGAAGGGCAGAACCCAGCGTCGATCGGCTGGACCGGAGGTGGGAGGGCCCAGCACAGGAAATCCCTCCCACATGCCCACATAGGGAGGCGCCATTTTGTATCCGTCTGCTTTCCAGGAGAGGAGCCGCCATTTGGGGACACTTTGTAACCCACGTGTTATCGCACCCTCTGCGATGGGCTGAGTCAAATTTCCGTAATGTCACTGTCTTCTCAGGTCTGCCCCTGACTGGCTGCCCGCTTCCTTCAGGTACGGGAGGGCTCTGATGTAGAAACGCAGGTGTTCATAGGCAACTGTGCGGCCCGGATGATACTGTTAATCCAGGGATGCATCTCCCCCCTGAGCATTCTGCGTACCTACATTCTGCGTAGGTGGAAGCACTGTGCATAAGCAGAGCATCCTGCTCTCCGCAGCCTTCTGCTGTGGAGCCTTTGGGGAGCAGTTGAGCCCTTCCTTTGGAAGCGCCTCAGCAGGCTCAGGGCTGTAAGCCATGACGTGACGTCCTGGATGCAGCGTAGACACGCTAACAGCAGTGGTACTACGCTCTGTTTGAGCTGCTGCGCTACGCTAGGGAATTATCCTGGGTCTGGCTAAGGCAGAGGTCTGTTTCTGCTGGCAGGCACCTGTCGTGCAGGTTTGGGAACTGGGGCGTAAACAGTGCTGATCACACAGCCACAGAGCACGGCTTCCACAGAAAGCCTTCCGAGGACATTCCTGCTTCTTATGCTCTCTTTCATGCCAGGAGGCTGGAGTTGCACAAGAAGCTGGGGGAGGCTGTGCGGGAACACAGCCGGGTCCCCCGGCCCAACCTGAAGCAAGGGCATATTCCGTGCCATCTAAGGTCATGCTGCGCAGTAAAAGCCAACCTGCCGAAGGAGGCATGGGGGCGTATTGGCAGCGATGCTCTTTGTCTTGCCAGCAAACTGGCACACGGGGTGGGCCCCGCTTTCCTGGAAGCACCTGAGTATCTATCTGCCTGCCAACGGGAAGCTGGGGATGAATGAATCCCGCATTTTGCTTTGCTCCTTCTTGCGGCCTTGGCTTTGCCGAGCAAACTGCCTCCAGCCTCTCCCGTGAGTCCTCACACTTTCACCTTGCCGGTACTGTGCCCAGTCTCGGCCGGGGAGGGAGAGCAAGCAACTTTATGCTGTTTAGCCCAGCGTCGAGGGTTATACGCCAACAGCGATAAGTAACCCACAGACAGTTCTCTGCAGGCAGAAGTTAAAGACGGGGATATGCCTTAGAAAGCATACGTCTCAAACGGAAGGGCCGTTTGCCAATCACAGCCTTTGGGCCCTCCAGCCCTGTTCTTCGGTACCTCTCAGGCCGCAGGAGCTGCAGCGGTTTTCAAGCCCGCATTTCCAACAGAATGTGTGGCTGGAAGCCAGAGGGGACAGGATTACCCTCTCACACACCCCTCCCAAAGTACGTGCGGCCTTCTCCTTCATTAGCTACACGGAGAAAGGATGGCTCTTGGGCATCAGCACGGCCTGCAGCGCACAAACACAGTCACAAGGTGCAGGTCTGCGGCTCTCTCACCTTCCCTGCTAACAACAGCATCTGTGCGGCTTGCCCTCCAGAAAGGGGGGACAGAACGGCTCCCCAAAGCCCTCAGAGGGCCCCCTTCCCTTTCCCTGCATCTGCAGTGTCAAGCCCTCCTGACTACGCCCAATGCGCAACAGAACACCTCTTACCACTCGGGCAGCCAGACACGGAACGCTCTGGCGTGTAAAGCTGCTGCTCCTGCTCCACAGACCTCCGCCTCCGGCCCGCCGCTCTTCCTTGTCAGCAGCTGGCAGCGCTGTGCCGACTGCGTGCCGGGGTGGGAAAAAGCCTCCGGTGAAGGGCAGAACCCAGCGTCGATCGGCTGGACCGGAGGTGGGAGGGCCCAGCACAGGAAATCCCTCCCACATGCCCACATAGGGAGGCGCCATTTTGTATCCGTCTGCTTTCCAGGAGAGGAGCCGCCATTTGGGGACACTTTGTAACCCACGTGTTATCGCACCCTCTGCGATGGGCTGAGTCAAATTTCCGTAATGTCACTGTCTTCTCAGGTCTGCCCCTGACTGGCTGCCCGCTTCCTTCAGGTACGGGAGGGCTCTGATGTAGAAACGCAGGTGTTCATAGGCAACTGTGCGGCCCGGATGATACTGTTAATCCAGGGATGCATCTCCCCCCTGAGCATTCTGCGTACCTACATTCTGCGTAGGTGGAAGCGCTGTGCATAAGCAGAGCATCCTGCTCTCCGCAGCCTTCTGCTGTGGAGCCTTTGGGGAGCAGTTGAGCCCTTCCTTTGGAAGCGCCTCAGCAGGCTCAGGGCTGTAAGCCATGACGTGACGTCCTGGATGCAGCGTAGACACGCTAACAGCAGTGGTACTACGCTCTGTTTGAGCTGCTGCGCTACGCTAGGGAATTATCCTGGGTCTGGCTAAGGCAGAGGTCTGTTTCTGCTGGCAGGCACCTGTCGTGCAGGTTTGGGAACTGGGGCGTAAACAGTGCTGATCACACAGCCACAGAGCACGGCTTCCACAGAAAGCCTTCCGAGGACATTCCTGCTTCTTATGCTCTCTTTCATGCCAGGAGGCTGGAGTTGCACAAGAAGCTGGGGGAGGCTGTGCGGGAACACAGCCGGGTCCCCCGGCCCAACCTGAAGCAAGGGCATATTCCGTGCCATCTAAGGTCATGCTGCGCAGTAAAAGCCAACCTGCCGAAGGAGGCATGGGGGCGTATTGGCAGCGATGCTCTTTGTCTTGCCAGCAAACTGGCACACGGGGTGGGCCCCGCTTTCCTGGAAGCACCTGAGTATCTATCTGCCTGCCAACGGGAAGCTGGGGATGAATGAATCCCGCATTTTGCTTTGCTCCTTCTTGCGGCCTTGGCTTTGCCGAGCAAACTGCCTCCAGCCTCTCCCGTGAGTCCTCACACTTTCACCTTGCCGGTACTGTGCCCAGTCTCGGCCGGGGAGGGAGAGCAAGCAACTTTATGCTGTTTAGCCCAGCGTCGAGGGTTATACGCCAACAGCGATAAGTAACCCACAGACAGTTCTCTGCAGGCAGAAGTTAAAGACGGGGATATGCCTTAGAAAGCATACGTCTCAAACGGAAGGGCCGTTTGCCAATCACAGCCTTTGGGCCCTCCAGCCCTGTTCTTCGGTACCTCTCAGGCCGCAGGAGCTGCAGCGGTTTTCAAGCCCGCATTTCCAACAGAATGTGTGGCTGGAAGCCAGAGGGGACAGGATTACCCTCTCACACACCCCTCCCAAAGTACGTGCGGCCTTCTCCTTCATTAGCTACACGGAGAAAGGATGGCTCTTGGGCATCAGCACGGCCTGCAGCGCACAAACACAGTCACAAGGTGCAGGTCTGCGGCTCTCTCACCTTCCCTGCTAACAACAGCATCTGTGCGGCTTGCCCTCCAGAAAGGGGGGACAGAACGGCTCCCCAAAGCCCTCAGAGGGCCCCCTTCCCTTTCCCTGCATCTGCAGTGTCAAGCCCTCCTGACTACGCCCAATGCGCAACAGAACACCTCTTACCACTCGGGCAGCCAGACACGGAACGCTCTGGCGTGTAAAGCTGCTGCTCCTGCTCCACAGACCTCCGCCTCCGGCCCGCCGCTCTTCCTTGTCAGCAGCTGGCAGCGCTGTGCCGACTGCGTGCCGGGGTGGGAAAAAGCCTCCGGTGAAGGGCAGAACCCAGCGTCGATCGGCTGGACCGGAGGTGGGAGGGCCCAGCACAGGAAATCCCTCCCACATGCCCACATAGGGAGGCGCCATTTTGTATCCGTCTGCTTTCCAGGAGAGGAGCCGCCATTTGGGGACACTTTGTAACCCACGTGTTATCGCACCCTCTGCGATGGGCTGAGTCAAATTTCCGTAATGTCACTGTCTTCTCAGGTCTGCCCCTGACTGGCTGCCCGCTTCCTTCAGGTACGGGAGGGCTCTGATGTAGAAACGCAGGTGTTCATAGGCAACTGTGCGGCCCGGATGATACTGTTAATCCAGGGATGCATCTCCCCCCTGAGCATTCTGCGTACCTACATTCTGCGTAGGTGGAAGCGCTGTGCATAAGCAGAGCATCCTGCTCTCCGCAGCCTTCTGCTGTGGAGCCTTTGGGGAGCAGTTGAGCCCTTCCTTTGGAAGCGCCTCAGCAGGCTCAGGGCTGTAAGCCATGACGTGACGTCCTGGATGCAGCGTAGACACGCTAACAGCAGTGGTACTACGCTCTGTTTGAGCTGCTGCGCTACGCTAGGGAATTATCCTGGGTCTGGCTAAGGCAGAGGTCTGTTTCTGCTGGCAGGCACCTGTCAAGCAGGTTTGGGAACTGGGGCGTAAACAGTGCTGATCACACAGCCACAGAGCACGGCTTCCACAGAAAGCCTTCCGAGGACATTCCTGCTTCTTATGCTCTCTTTCATGCCAGGAGGCTGGAGTTGCACAAGAAGCTGGGGGAGGCTGTGCGGGAACACAGCCGGGTCCCCCGGCCCAACCTGAAGCAAGGGCATATTCCGTGCCATCTAAGGTCATGCTGCGCAGTAAAAGCCAACCTGCCGAAGGAGGCATGGGGGCGTATTGGCAGCGATGCTCTTTGTCTTGCCAGCAAACTGGCACACGGGGTGGGCCCCGCTTTCCTGGAAGCACCTGAGTATCTATCTGCCTGCCAACGGGAAGCTGGGGATGAATGAATCCCGCATTTTGCTTTGCTCCTTCTTGCGGCCTTGGCTTTGCCTAGCAAACTGCCTCCAGCCTCTCCCGTGAGTCCTCACACTTTCACCTTGCCGGTACTGTGCCCAGTCTCGGCCGGGGAGGGAGAGCAAGCAACTTTATGCTGTTTAGCCCAGCGTCGAGGGTTATACCCCAACAGCGATAAGTAACCCACAGACAGTTCTCTGCAGGCAGAAGTTAAAGACGGGGATATGCCTTAGAAAGCATACGTCTCAAACGGAAGGGCCGTTTGCCAATCACAGCCTTTGGGCCCTCCAGCCCTGTTCTTCGGTACCTCTCAGGCCGCAGGAGCTGCAGCGGTTTTCAAGCCCGCATTTCCAACAGAATGTGTGGCTGGAAGCCAGAGGGGACAGGATTACCCTCTCACACACCCCTCCCAAAGTACGTGCGGCCTTCTCCTTCATTAGCTACACGGAGAAAGGATGGCTCTTGGGCATCAGCACGGCCTGCAGCGCACAAACACAGTCACAAGGTGCAGGTCTGCGGCTCTCTCACCTTCCCTGCTAACAACAGCATCTGTGCGGCTTGCCCTCCAGAAAGGGGGGACAGAACGGCTCCCCAAAGCCCTCAGAGGGCCCCCTTCCCTTTCCCTGCATCTGCAGTGTCAAGCCCTCCTGACTACGCCCAATGCGCAACAGAACACCTCTTACCACTCGGGCAGCCAGACACGGAACGCTCTGGCGTGTAAAGCTGCTGCTCCTGCTCCACAGACCTCCGCCTCCGGCCCGCCGCTCTTCCTTGTCAGCAGCTGGCAGCGCTGTGCCGACTGCGTGCCGGGGTGGGAAAAAGCCTCCGGTGAAGGGCAGAACCCAGCGTCGATCGGCTGGACCGGAGGTGGGAGGGCCCAGCACAGGAAATCCCTCCCACATGCCCACATAGGGAGGCGCCATTTTGTATCCGTCTGCTTTCCAGGAGAGGAGCCGCCATTTGGGGACACTTTGTAACCCACGTGTTATCGCACCCTCTGCGATGGGCTGAGTCAAATTTCCGTAATGTCACTGTCTTCTCAGGTCTGCCCCTGACTGGCTGCCCGCTTCCTTCAGGTACGGGAGGGCTCTGATGTAGAAACGCAGGTGTTCATAGGCAACTGTGCAGCCCGGATGATACTGTTAATCCAGGGATGCATCTCCCCCCTGAGCATTCTGCGTACCTACATTCTGCGTAGGTGGAAGCGCTGTGCATAAGCAGAGCATCCTGCTCTCCGCAGCCTTCTGCTGTGGAGCCTTTGGGGAGACGTTGAGCCCTTCCTTTGGAAGCGCCTCAGCAGGCTCAGGGCTGTAAGCCATGACGTGACGTCCTGGATGCAGCGTAGACACGCTAACAGCAGTGGTACTACGCTCTGTTTGAGCTGCTGCGCTACGCTAGGGAATTATCCTGGGTCTGGCTAAGGCAGAGGTCTGTTTCTGCTGGCAGGCACCTGTCGTGCAGGTTTGGGAACTGGGGCGTAAACAGTGCTGATCACACAGCCACAGAGCACGGCTTCCACAGAAAGCCTTCCGAGGACATTCCTGCTTCTTATGCTCTCTTTCATGCCAGGAGGCTGGAGTTGCACAAGAAGCTGGGGGAGGCTGTGCGGGAACACAGCCGGGTCCCCCGGCCCAACCTGAAGCAAGGGCATATTCCGTGCCATCTAAGGTCATGCTGCGCAGTAAAAGCCAACCTGCCGAAGGAGGCATGGGGGCGTATTGGCAGCGATGCTCTTTGTCTTGCCAGCAAACTGGCACACGGGGTGGGCCCCGCTTTCCTGGAAGCACCTGAGTATCTATCTGCCTGCCAACGGGAAGCTGGGGATGAATGAATCCCGCATTTTGCTTTGCTCCTTCTTGCGGCCTTGGCTTTGCCGAGCAAACTGCCTCCAGCCTCTCCCGTGAGTCCTCACACTTTCACCTTGCCGGTACTGTGCCCAGTCTCGGCCGGGGAGGGAGAGCAAGCAACTTTATGCTGTTTAGCCCAGCGTCGAGGGTTATACGCCAACAGCGATAAGTAACCCACAGACAGTTCTCTGCAGGCAGAAGTTAAAGACGGGGATATGCCTTAGAAAGCATACGTCTCAAACGGAAGGGCCGTTTGCCAATCACAGCCTTTGGGCCCTCCAGCCCTGTTCTTCGGTACCTCTCAGGCCGCAGGAGCTGCAGCGGTTTTCAAGCCCGCATTTCCAACAGAATGTGTGGCTGGAAGCCAGAGGGGACAGGATTACCCTCTCACACACCCCTCCCAAAGTACGTGCGGCCTTTTCCTTCATTAGCTACACGGAGAAAGGATGGCTCTTGGGCATCAGCACGGCCTGCAGCGCACAAACACAGTCACAAGGTGCAGGTCTGCGGCTCTCTCACCTTCCCTGCTAACAACAGCATCTGTGCGGCTTGCCCTCCAGAAAGGGGGGACAGAACGGCTCCCCAAAGCCCTCAGAGGGCCCCCTTCCCTTTCCCTGCATCTGCAGTGTCAAGCCCTCCTGACTACGCCCAATGCGCAACAGAACACCTCTTACCACTCGGGCAGCCAGACACGGAACGCTCTGGCGTGTAAAGCTGCTGCTCCTGCTCCACAGACCTCCACCTCCGGCCCGCCGCTCTTCCTTGTCAGCAGCTGGCAGCGCTGTGCCGACTGCGTGCCGGGGTGGGAAAAAGCCTCCGGTGAAGGGCAGAACCCAGCGTCGATCGGCTGGACCGGAGGTGGGAGGGCCCAGCACAGGAAATCCCTCCCACATGCCCACATAGGGAGGCGCCATTTTGTATCCGTCTGCTTTCCAGGAGAGGAGCCGCCATTTGGGGACACTTTGTAACCCACGTGTTATCGCATCCTCTGCGATGGGCTGAGTCAAATTTCCGTAATGTCACTGTCTTCTCAGGTCTGCCCCTGACTGGCTGCCCGCTTCCTTCAGGTACGGGAGGGCTCTGATGTAGAAACGCAGGTGTTCATAGGCAACTGTGCAGCCCGGATGATACTGTTAATCCAGGGATGCATCTCCCCCCTGAGCATTCTGCGTACCTACATTCTGCGTAGGTGGAAGCGCTGTGCATAAGTAGAGCATCCTGCTCTCCGCAGCCTTCTGCTGTGGAGCCTTTGGGGAGCAGTTGAGCCCTTCCTTTGGAAGCGCCTCAGCAGGCTCAGGGCTGTAAGCCATGACGTGACGTCCTGGATGCAGCGTAGACACGCTAACAGCAGTGGTACTACGCTCTGTTTGAGCTGCTGCGCTACGCTAGGGAATTATCCTGGGTCTGGCTAAGGCAGAGGTCTGTTTCTGCTGGCAGGCACCTGTCAAGCAGGTTTGGGAACTGGGGCGTAAACAGTGCTGATCACACAGCCACAGAGCACGGCTTCCACAGAAAGCCTTCCGAGGACATTCCTGCTTCTTATGCTCTCTTTCATGCCAGGAGGCTGGAGTTGCACAAGAAGCTGGGGGAGGCTGTGCGGGAACACAGCCGGGTCCCCCGGCCCAACCTGAAGCAAGGGCATATTCCGTGCCATCTAAGGTCATGCTGCGCAGTAAAAGCCAACCTGCCGAAGGAGGCATGGGGGCGTATTGGCAGCGATGCTCTTTGTCTTGCCAGCAAACTGGCACACGGGGTGGGCTTTCCTGGAAGCACCTGAGTATCTATCTGCCTGCCAACGGGAAGCTGGGGATGAATGAATCCCGCATTTTGCTTTGCTCCTTCTTGCGGCCTTGGCTTTGCCTAGCAAACTGCCTCCAGCCTCTCCCGTGAGTCCTCACACTTTCACCTTGCCGGTACTGTGCCCAGTCTCGGCCGGGGAGGGAGAGCAAGCAACTTTATGCTGTTTAGCCCAGCGTCGAGGGTTATACCCCAACAGCGATAAGTAACCCACAGACAGTTCTCTGCAGGCAGAAGTTAAAGACGGGGATATGCCTTAGAAAGCATACGTCTCAAACGGAAGGGCCGTTTGCCAATCACAGCCTTTGGGCCCTCCAGCCCTGTTCTTCGGTACCTCTCAGGCCGCAGGAGCTGCAGCGGTTTTCAAGCCCGCATTTCCAACAGAATGTGTGGCTGGAAGCCAGAGGGGACAGGATTACCCTCTCACACACCCCTCCCAAAGTACGTGCGGCCTTCTCCTTCATTAGCTACACGGAGAAAGGATGGCTCTTGGGCATCAGCACGGCCTGCAGCGCACAAACACAGTCACAAGGTGCAGGTCTGCGGCTCTCTCACCTTCCCTGCTAACAACAGCATCTGTGCTGCTTGCCCTCCAGAAAGGGGGGACAGAACGGCTCCCCAAAGCCCTCAGAGGGCCCCCTTCCCTTTCCCTGCATCTGCAGTGTCAAGCCCTCCTGACTACGCCCAATGCGCAACAGAACACCTCTTACCACTCGGGCAGCCAGACACGGAACGCTCTGGCGTGTAAAGCTGCTGCTCCTGCTCCACAGACCTCCGCCTCCGGCCCGCCGCTCTTCCTTGTCAGCAGCTGGCAGCGCTGTGCCGACTGCGTGCCGGGGTGGGAAAAAGCCTCCGGTGAAGGGCAGAACCCAGCGTCGATCGGCTGGACCGGAGGTGGGAGGGCCCAGCACAGGAAATCCCTCCCACATGCCCACATAGGGAGGCGCCATTTTGTATCCGTCTGCTTTCCAGGAGAGGAGCCGCCATTTGGGGACACTTTGTAACCCACGTGTTATCGCACCCTCTGCGATGGGCTGAGTCAAATTTCCGTAATGTCACTGTCTTCTCAGGTCTGCCCCTGACTGGCTGCCCGCTTCCTTCAGGTACGGGAGGGCTCTGATGTAGAAACGCAGGTGTTCATAGGCAACTGTGCGGCCCGGATGATACTGTTAATCCAGGGATGCATCTCCCCCCTGAGCATTCTGCGTACCTACATTCTGCGTAGGTGGAAGCGCTGTGCATAAGCAGAGCATCCTGCTCTCCGCAGCCTTCTGCTGTGGAGCCTTTGGGGAGACGTTGAGCCCTTCCTTTGGAAGCGCCTCAGCAGGCTCAGGGCTGTAAGCCATGACGTGACGTCCTGGATGCAGCGTAGACACGCTAACAGCAGTGGTACTACGCTCTGTTTGAGCTGCTGCGCTACGCTAGGGAATTATCCTGGGTCTGGCTAAGGCAGAGGTCTGTTTCTGCTGGCAGGCACCTGTCGTGCAGGTTTGGGAACTGGGGCGTAAACAGTGCTGATCACACAGCCACAGAGCACGGCTTCCACAGAAAGCCTTCCGAGGACATTCCTGCTTCTTATGCTCTCTTTCATGCCAGGAGGCTGGAGTTGCACAAGAAGCTGGGGGAGGCTGTGCGGGAACACAGCCGGGTCCCCCGGCCCAACCTGAAGCAAGGGCATATTCCGTGCCATCTAAGGTCATGCTGCGCAGTAAAAGCCAACCTGCCGAAGGAGGCATGGGGGCGTATTGGCAGCGATGCTCTTTGTCTTGCCAGCAAACTGGCACACGGGGTGGGCCCCGCTTTCCTGGAAGCACCTGAGTATCTATCTGCCTGCCAACGGGAAGCTGGGGATGAATGAATCCCGCATTTTGCTTTGCTCCTTCTTGCGGCCTTGGCTTTGCCGAGCAAACTGCCTCCAGCCTCTCCCGTGAGTCCTCACACTTTCACCTTGCCGGTACTGTGCCCAGTCTCGGCCGGGGAGGGAGAGCAAGCAACTTTATGCTGTTTAGCCCAGCGTCGAGGGTTATACCCCAACAGCGATAAGTAACCCACAGACAGTTCTCTGCAGGCAGAAGTTAAAGACGGGGATATGCCTTAGAAAGCATACGTCTCAAACGGAAGGGCCGTTTGCCAATCACAGCCTTTGGGCCCTCCAGCCCTGTTCTTCGGTACCTCTCAGGCCGCAGGAGCTGCAGCGGTTTTCAAGCCCGCATTTCCAACAGAATGTGTGGCTGGAAGCCAGAGGGGACAGGATTACCCTCTCACACACCCCTCCCAAAGTACGTGCGGCCTTCTCCTTCATTAGCTACACGGAGAAAGGATGGCTCTTGGGCATCAGCACGGCCTGCAGCACACAAACACAGTCACAAGGTGCAGGTCTGCGGCTCTCTCACCTTCCCTGCTAACAACAGCATCTGTGCGGCTTGCCCTCCAGAAAGGGGGGACAGAACGGCTCCCCAAAGCCCTCAGAGGGCCCCCTTCCCTTTCCCTGCATCTGCAGTGTCAAGCCCTCCTGACTACGCCCAATGCGCAACAGAACACCTCTTACCACTCGGGCAGCCAGACACGGAACGCTCTGGCGTGTAAAGCTGCTGCTCCTGCTCCACAGACCTCTGCCTCCGGCCCGCCGCTCTTCCTTGTCAGCAGCTGGCAGCGCTGTGCCGACTGCGTGCCGGGGTGGGAAAAAGCCTCCGGTGAAGGGCAGAACCCAGCGTCGATCGGCTGGACCGGAGGTGGGAGGGCCCAGCACAGGAAATCCCTCCCACATGCCCACATAGGGAGGCGCCATTTTGTATCCGTCTGCTTTCCAGGAGAGGAGCCGCCATTTGGGGACACTTTGTAACCCACGTGTTATCGCACCCTCTGCGATGGGCTGAGTCAAATTTCCGTAATGTCACTGTCTTCTCAGGTCTGCCCCTGACTGGCTGCCCGCTTCCTTCAGGTACGGGAGGGCTCTGATGTAGAAACGCAGGTGTTCATAGGCAACTGTGCGGCCCGGATGATACTGTTAATCCAGGGATGCATCTCCCCCCTGAGCATTCTGCGTACCTACATTCTGCGTAGGTGGAAGCGCTGTGCATAAGCAGAGCATCCTGCTCTCCGCAGCCTTCTGCTGTGGAGCCTTTGGGGAGACGTTGAGCCCTTCCTTTGGAAGCGCCTCAGCAGGCTCAGGGCTGTAAGCCATGACGTGACGTCCTGGATGCAGCGTAGACACGCTAACAGCAGTGGTACTACGCTCTGTTTGAGCTGCTGCGCTACGCTAGGGAATTATCCTGGGTCTGGCTAAGGCAGAGGTCTGTTTCTGCTGGCAGGCACCTGTCATGCAGGTTTGGGAACTGGGGCGTAAACAGTGCTGATCACACAGCCACAGAGCACGGCTTCCACAGAAAGCCTTCCGAGGACATTCCTGCTTCTTATGCTCTCTTTCATGCCAGGAGGCTGGAGTTGCACAAGAAGCTGGGGGAGGCTGCGCGGGAACACAGCCGGGTCCCCCGGCCCAACCTGAAGCAAGGGCATATTCCGTGCCATCTAAGGTCATGCTGCGCAGTAAAAGCCAACCTGCCGAAGGAGGCATGGGGGCGTATTGGCAGCGATGCTCTTTGTCTTGCCAGCAAACTGGCACACGGGGTGGGCCCCGCTTTCCTGGAAGCACCTGAGTATCTATCTGCCTGCCAACGGGAAGCTGGGGATGAATGAATCCCGCATTTTGCTTTGCTCCTTCTTGCGGCCTTGGCTTTGCCTAGCAAACTGCCTCCAGCCTCTCCCGTGAGTCCTCACACTTTCACCTTGCCGGTACTGTGCCCAGTCTCGGCCGGGGAGGGAGAGCAAGCAACTTTATGCTGTTTAGCCCAGCGTCGAGGGTTATACGCCAACAGCGATAAGTAACCCACAGACAGTTCTCTGCAGGCAGAAGTTAAAGACGGGGATATGCCTTAGAAAGCATACGTCTCAAACGGAAGGGCCATTTGCCAATCACAGCCTTTGGGCCCTCCAGCCCTGTTCTTCGGTACCTCTCAGGCCGCAGGAGCTGCAGCGGTTTTCAAGCCCGCATTTCCAACAGAATGTGTGGCTGGAAGCCAGAGGGGACAGGATTACCCTCTCACACACCCCTCCCAAAGTACGTGCGGCCTTCTCCTTCATTAGCTACACGGAGAAAGGATGGCTCTTGGGCATCAGCACGGCCTGCAGCGCACAAACACAGTCACAAGGTGCAGGTCTGCGGCTCTCTCACCTTCCCTGCTAACAACAGCATCTGTGCGGCTTGCCCTCCAGAAAGGGGGGACAGAACGGCTCCCCAAAGCCCTCAGAGGGCCCGCCTCCCTTTCCCTGCATCTGCAGTGTCAAGCCCTCCTGACTACGCCCAATGCGCAACAGAACACCTCTTACCACTCGGGCAGCCAGACACGGAACGCTCTGGCGTGTAAAGCTGCTGCTCCTGCTCCACAGACCTCCGCCTCCGGCCCGCCGCTCTTCCTTGTCAGCAGCTGGCAGCGCTGTGCCGACTGCGTGCCGGGGTGGGAAAAAGCCTCCGGTGAAGGGCAGAACCCAGTCTCGATCGGCTGGACCGGAGGTGGGAGGGCCCAGCACAGGAAATCCCTCCCACATGCCCACATAGGGAGGCGCCATTTTGTATCCATCTGCTTTCCAGGAGAGGAGCCGCCATTTGGGGACACTTTGTAACCCACGTGTTATCGCACCCTCTGCGATGGGCTGAGTCAAATTTCCGTAATGTCACTGTCTTCTCATGTCTGCCCCTGACTGGCTGCCCGCTTCCTTCAGGTACGGGAGGGCTCTGATGTAGAAACGCAGGTGTTCATAGGCAACTGTGCGGCCCGGATGATACTGTTAATCCAGGGATGCATCTCCCCCCTGAGCATTCTGCGTACCTACATTCTGCGTAGGTGGAAGCGCTGTGCATAAGCAGAGCATCCTGCTCTCCGCAGCCTTCTGCTGTGGAGCCTTTGGGGAGACGTTGAGCCCTTCCTTTGGAAGCGCCTCAGCAGGCTCAGGGCCGTAAGCCATGACGTGACGTCCTGGATGCAGCATAGACGCGCTAACAGCAGTGGTACTACGCTCTGTTTGTGCTGCTGCGCTACGCTAGGGAATTGTCCTGGGTCTGGCTAGGGCAGAGGTCTTTTTCTGCAGGCAGGCACCTGTCAAGCAGGTTTGGGAACTGGGGCGTAAACAGTGCTGATCACACAGCCACAGAGCACGGCTTCCACAGAAAGCCTTCCGAGGACATTCCTGCTTCTTATGCTCTCTTTCATGCCAGGAGGCTGGAGTTGCACAAGAAGCTGGGGTAGGCTGCGCGGGAACACAGCCGGGTCACCCGGCCCAACCTGTAGCAAGGGCATATTCCGTGCCATCTAAGGTCATGCTGCGCAGTAAAAGCCAACCTGCCGAAGGAGGCAAGGGGGCGTATTGGCAGAGATCCTCTCTGACGTTCTTGATCACTGAATTGTCAGGGAAAATTTCCCTTATCTCTTCATATTCTGAGAAACATGTACCGCGTCTTTCATCTGCGCAGCTTTCTCGGCACTATTCTTTGTATGTACTCATCCGTTAAGAATCCTTGTAACACGGCACCTACCTGCATCTCCTGAGTACTTATACGTCTCCAGCGCGCAGTTCTTCCCGGCTACCAGCTGGAGGCGCTGGGTTGAGTGCGTGCCAGGGCGGGGATAGAGCTGCGGGTGAAGGGGACGAGCCAGTGCTACTGGGCCCGCCCACCGGTAGGATGGGACAGGACAGAAAATCCCTCCCACGTACCTACACCGGGAGGCACCATTTTGTTCGCGTCTGCATTCCAGGGTGAGCAGCCGCCATTTCATGAGCCTGCCCAGGCGCCATTTTGTTTCAGCTTGAATTCCATGGTCAGGAGCCACCATTTTCTGACACACTGTCGGCCACGTGTTTTCGTACTGCTCTGTGGTTGGCCTCTCTTCTAATGGCTGCCGCCTTCTCAGGATTCCCTCTGATTGGCTGCCCAGCTCGTCTGGACCAGAAAGCGCTCTGATGTTAAAATACATTCATTTTGGTACAATTGTCCCAGCTGTAGGGGGGGCAGGTGCCCAGGTGCCGGCACTGTGGGTTGCCGGCTGCCTCTGAGGAAAAGGCAGGAATGCCCCGTGTGAAAACCAGCCCTTTCCACCCAGCTCCAGCGGCACTGCCACAAGGCACAACTGAGCCCCGCACCCAAGGCGGAGGCGTCCTGGGCAAAACGTCCCGCCCGGGAAAGGGCGGGATGGGGCAGAATGCTGCCCAGCAGTGGGGAGAGAGGGTGGAAAAGCGTGAGAAACAGCCGCGTGAATGCCAAGGCGAGATGCTGAGGAGCGGGAGGCGGAGAGGGAGGAGGAGAAGGAGGTGGAGCGTGAGGAGCAGGAGGTGGTGCCGGAGCAAAGACTGGAGACAAAGCATGGGCAGGAGGAGAAACAGGAGGAGGTGCTCCAGGCGCTAGGACAGAGATTCTCCCGCAGCCCCTGCTGGAGGCAGCGGGCACGTCGCTATCCCCCAAGGGATGCTGCAGCCTGCTCAGAGCACACACAGGTACAGGGCAGAAGCGTGAGGAGGAAGGAGTGGCAGAGCAGAGCTGTGGAGGGACTGACCGCTACAGCCCCCGACCCCGGCACCTCTCGCGCTGCGGGGAGGTCGAGGACTCATGCGTGAAGAAAGGTGTTTGAGCTCGGGGAAGAAGTGAAGGGGGGTCAGGTGCTCTTGTTTCTCACCATCCAAGTCTGTCCAAAATGTGCAGTGACAGCAAGCAGCTTCCCCCATGTCTATTCTGCTCTGCCTCTGGTGAGCGCGCTCCCTATGCCTATCTTGGCCCACGAGAATTCTCGTCGCGTACCCTACTCCGTCCCGTTGAGGACACTGAGTGAGAGAGTAGCTTGGGTGTGCATCGGGCTGCTGGCCGAGGCCTGCCCACCGCAGCAATCTCTGCAATATATACAGGTACAGAATTATATATGGAAAGGATTTGACAAAGGTAATTGAAAATATTTTCTCCAATGCAACGTAGCTACCCTAGGTGCCGTACTACCCTCTCTACCTACTACTATACCGCACTCGGTAGTTGTTGTGGTTTTGTCTGGGATACTGCTCGTTTTCCTCGTACCGCCTCGTACGGTTTGACGGGCTCTTTTGCATTTTTTGACCAAAATGGTGGTGCTAACGCATCCACGCTGTAGTTCCTGCTCTTGTTGCAGAGCAGCGCCCGGCAAGGAGGCTGGGAGTGCACAAGAAGATGGCACGGGACAGACTGGACAGCATCAGGCTGCTGGCCAACGTCAGCCCGACGCAGCTGTATACACAAATTACACATACATTGAAATGCATGAAGAACTTCACAAAGGAAAGTAAAGCTTTTGTCAACCTTCGTGTTCAGCTATTCAGCTACGCTGCATACCGTACTAGAGAAGAGCTTGTGACGTGCACTGAGCCCTGGGATGCTAGAAGTGGCTGGATGTTTGCCCGTCAGAGAGAAGTGGTGAATGTTTCCCTTGGCTTGCAGGCACGGCTTGTCATCTACCTAGTAAATGGTCTTTGCCTCAACCCGGGTGTGCTCCCAGTTTCATCCTTCCGATACTCTCCCCGCCACAGCTGGGGAGGCTGTGTGGTGTTCAGTTTTCTGCCAGGTTAAACAGCAACAAGTACACATAACAGGCACCCAGGCAGCAAGGTCGAGCATGTCTGTGTTACAGACGTACGTCTGCATTCCTGAAGGGGTAGATGTGAAACGGGCAGGACGTTCCTTCGTGCCGGCTAACAAAATAAAGAATTTGACTTTCAGTGGGAATAGAAACGGTCCAACGAAAGCAGAAGGCCACATCAGCGACCCGCCCTTTTGCAGTCTGCAGAAAGGCCACTGGCACATCAGCGGCGGGGAGCCTCAAGACGGTGGAGGCTCAGCAAAAACAGGGGGCACGAGGATGCCTCCCAGGTGGCCATGCTGGGCCTGGGCCTGGAGAGACATCTTCTCCGCCTACAAATGCTCAAACGTGCCAACGAGAGCGCCCCCGGCAGCTCGAGTGACAGGCCACATCATCCCCGGGGCTTATGCCAACCGGCGTAGGAGAGCACACTAGGGCAGGCCTGGGGCGTTACGTGGGGCTGGAAATCTCAGGCAGTGCTCTGTCCCCTTGGCATACATGGAAAACCGGAGCAAAACGCCACCTTCAGCTGAGCATGCAACCCTTTCTTCCTTTTAATCGTTGCGCTATGAATTTTGCTGCCTGGGTGTGACTTGGCACGCTCAGAAAAGAAGGCACTTGCACAGAAGCGTGCACATCATCCAGACGGGTGACACTGGAATTCAAGCCACCTGCACAGAGTCGGGAGGATGTGCACGGTCACCTGCTCTCTCATCTTCCCTCTTTACCGTAAATGCTGCCCACCTTGCAATTTAGACAGGGGCAGAAAACCACTCCTCAAAAGCCATGCCTAGCACGCCCCCGCACGCCCCAAATTCTAGATTTGGGCTCGTTCAGCTACACGTGATGTGCAGCAGAGCACCTCCTGCCACTCGGCCGGAGAGCCGCCGGGCAGCACGGCCGGCGCCTCTAGCTGCTCAGCAGAGCAGCGCCTCCAGCGCGCAGTTCTTCCCGGCTACCAGCTGGAGGCGCTGGGTGGAGTGCGTGCCAGGGCGGGGATAGAGCTGCGGGTGAAGGGGACGAGCCAGTGCTACTGGGCCCGCCCACCGGTAGGATGGGACAGGACAGAAAATCCCTCCCACGTACCTACACCGGGAGGCACCATTTTGTTCGCGTCTGCATTCCAGGGTGAGCAGCCGCCATTTCATGAGCCTGCCCAGGCGCCATTTTGTTTCAGCTTGAATTCCATGGTCAGGAGCCACCATTTTCTGACACACTGTCGGCCACGTGTTTTCGTACTGCTCTGTGGTTGGCCTCTCTTCTAATGGCTGCCGCCTTCTCAGGATTCCCTCTGATTGGCTGCCCAGCTCGTCTGGACCAGAAAGCGCTCTGATGTTAAAATACATTCATTTTGGTACAATTGTCCCAGCTGTAGGGGGGGCAGGTGCCCAGGTGCCGGCACTGTGGGTTGCCGGCTGCCTCTGAGGAAAAGGCAGGAATGCCCCGTGTGAAAACCAGCCCTTTCCACCCAGCTCCAGCGGCACTGCCACAAGGCACAACTGAGCCCCGCACCCAAGGCGGAGGCGTCCTGGGCAAAACGTCCCGCCCGGGAAAGGGCGGGATGGGGCAGAATGCTGCCCAGCAGTGGGGAGAGAGGGTGGAAAAGCGTGAGAAACAGCCGCGTGAATGCCAAGGCGAGATGCTGAGGAGCGGGAGGCGGAGAGGGAGGAGGAGAAGGAGGTGGAGCGTGAGGAGCAGGAGGTGGTGCCAGAGCAAAGACTGGAGACAAAGCATGGGCAGGAGGAGAAACAGGAGGAGGTGCTCCAGGCGCTAGGACAGAGATTCTCCCGCAGCCCCTGCTGGAGGCAGCGGGCACGTTGCTATCCCCCAAGGGATGCTGCAGCCTGCTCAGAGCACACACAGGTACAGGGCAGAAGCGTGAGGAGGAAGGAGTGGCAGAGCAGAGCTGTGGAGGGACTGACCGCTACAGCCCCCGACCCCGGCACCTCTCGCGCTGCGGGGAGGTCGAGGACTCATGCGTGAAGAAAGGTGTTTGAGCTCGGGGAAGAAGTGAAGGGGGGTCAGGTGCTCTTGTTTCTCACCATCCAAGTCTGTCCAAAATGTGCAGTGACAGCAAGCAGCTTCCCCCATGTCTATTCTGCTCTGCCTCTGGTGAGCGCGCTCCCTATGCCTATCTTGGCCCACGAGAATTCTCGTCGCGTACCCTACTCCGTCCCGTTGAGGACACTGAGTGAGAGAGTAGCTTGGGTGTGCATCGGGCTGCTGGCCAAGGCCTGCTCACCGCAGCAATCTCTGCAATATATACAGGTACAGAATTATATATGGAAAGGATTTGACAAAGGTAATTGAAAATATTTTCTCCAATGCAACGTAGCTACCCTAGGTGCCGTACTACCCTCTCTACCTACTACTATACCGCACTCGGTAGTTGTTGTGGTTTTGTCTGGGATACTGCTCGTTTTCCTCGTACCGCCTCGTACGGTTTGACGGGCTCTTTTGCATTTTTTGACCAAAATGGTGGTGCTAACGCATCCACGCTGTAGTTCCTGCTCTTGTTGCAGAGCAGCGCCCGGCAAGGAGGCTGGGAGTGCACAAGAAGATGGCACGGGACAGACTGGACAGCATCAGGCTGCTGGCCAACGTCAGCCCGACGCAGCTGTATACACAAATTACACATACATTGAAATGCATGAAGAACTTCACAAAGGAAAGTAAAGCTTTTGTCAACCTTCATGTTCAGCTATTCAGCTACGCTGCATACCGTACTAGAGAAGAGCTTGTGACGTGCACTGAGCCCTGGGATGCTAGAAGTGGCTGGATGTTTGCCCGTCAGAGAGAAGTGGTGAATGTTTCCCTTGGCTTGCAGGCACGGCTTGTCATCTACCTAGTAAATGGTCTTTGCCTCAACCCGGGTGTGCTCCCAGTTTCATCCTTCCGATACTCTCCCCGCCACAGCTGGGGAGGCTGTGTGGTGTTCAGTTTTCTGCCAGGTTAAACAGCAACAAGTACACATAACAGGCACCCAGGCAGCAAGGTCGAGCATGTCTGTGTTACAGACGTACGTCTGCATTCCTGAAGGGGTAGATGTGAAACGGGCAGGACGTTCCTTCGTGCCGGCTAACAAAATAAAGAATTTGACTTTCAGTGGGAATAGAAACGGTCCAACGAAAGCAGAAGGCCACATCAGCGACCCGCCCTTTTGCAGTCTGCAGAAAGGCCACTGGCACATCAGCGGCGGGGAGCCTCAAGACGGTGGAGGCTCAGCAAAAACAGGGGGCACGAGGATGCCTCCCAGGTGGCCATGCTGGGCCTGGGCCTGGAGAGACATCTTCTCCGCCTACAAATGCTCAAACGTGCCAACGAGAGCGCCCCCGGCAGCTCGAGTGACAGGCCACATCATCCCCGGGGCTTATGCCAACCGGCGTAGGAGAGCACACTAGGGCAGGCCTGGGGCGTTACGTGGGGCTGGAAATCTCAGGCAGTGCTCTGTCCCCTTGGCACACATGGAAAACCGGAGCAAAACGCCACCTTCAGCTGAGCATGCAACCCTTTCTTCCTTTTAATCGTTGCGCTATGAATTTTGCTGCCTGGGTGTGACTTGGCACGCTCAGAAAAGAAGGCACTTGCACAGAAGCGTGCACATCATCCAGACGGGTGACACTGGAATTCAAGCCACCTGCACAGAGTCGGGAGGATGTGCACGGTCACCTGCTCTCTCATCTTCCCTCTTTACCGTAAATGCTGCCCACCTTGCAATTTAGACAGGGGCAGAAAAACCACTCCTCAAAAGCCATGCCTAGCACGCCCCCGCACGCCCCAAATTCTAGATTTGGGCTCGTTCAGCTACACGTGATGTGCAGCAGAGCACCTCCTGCCACTCGGCCGGAGAGCCGCCGGGCAGCACGGCCGGCGCCTCTAGCTGCTCAGCAGAGCAGCGCCTCCAGCGCGCAGTTCTTCCCGGCTACCAGCTGGAGGCGCTGGGTGGAGTGCGTGCCAGGGCGGGGATAGAGCTGCGGGTGAAGGGGACGAGCCAGTGCTACTGGGCCCGCCCACCGGTAGGATGGGACAGGACAGAAAATCCCTCCCACGTACCTACACCGGGAGGCACCATTTTGTTCGCGTCTGCATTCCAGGGTGAGCAGCCGCCATTTCATGAGCCTGCCCAGGCGCCATTTTGTTTCAGCTTGAATTCCATGGTCAGGAGCCACCATTTTCTGACACACTGTCGGCCACGTGTTTTCGTACTGCTCTGTGGTTGGCCTCTCTTCTAATGGCTGCCGCCTTCTCAGGATTCCCTCTGATTGGCTGCCCAGCTCGTCTGGACCAGAAAGCGCTCTGATGTTAAAATACATTCATTTTGGTACAATTGTCCCAGCTGTAGGGGGGGCAGGTGCCCAGGTGCCGGCACTGTGGGTTGCCGGCTGCCTCTGAGGAAAAGGCAGGAATGCCCCGTGTGAAAACCAGCCCTTTCCACCCAGCTCCAGCGGCACTGCCACAAGGCACAACTGAGCCCCGCACCCAAGGCGGAGGCGTCCTGGGCAAAACGTCCCGCCCGGGAAAGGGCGGGATGGGGCAGAATGCTGCCCAGCAGTGGGGAGAGAGGGTGGAAAAGCGTGAGAAACAGCCGCGTGAATGCCAAGGCGAGATGCTGAGGAGCGGGAGGCGGAGAGGGAGGAGGAGAAGGAGGTGGAGCGTGAGGAGCAGGAGGTGGTGCCAGAGCAAAGACTGGAGACAAAGCATGGGCAGGAGGAGAAACAGGAGGAGGTGCTCCAGGCGCTAGGACAGAGATTCTCCCGCAGCCCCTGCTGGAGGCAGCGGGCACGTCGCTATCCCCCAAGGGATGCTGCAGCCTGCTCAGAGCACACACAGGTACAGGGCAGAAGCGTGAGGAGGAAGGAGTGGCAGAGCAGAGCTGTGGAGGGACTGACCGCTACAGCCCCCGACCCCGGCACCTCTCGCGCTGCGGGGAGGTCGAGGACTCATGCGTGAAGAAAGGTGTTTGAGCTCGGGGAAGAAGTGAAGGGGGGTCAGGTGCTCTTGTTTCTCACCATCCAAGTCTGTCCAAAATGTGCAGTGACAGCAAGCAGCTTCCCCCATGTCTATTCTGCTCTGCCTCTGGTGAGCGCGCTCCCTATGCCTATCTTGGCCCACGAGAATTCTCGTCGCGTACCCTACTCCGTCCCGTTGAGGACACTGAGTGAGAGAGTAGCTTGGGTGTGCATCGGGCTGCTGGCCAAGGCCTGCTCACCGCAGCAATCTCTGCAATATATACAGGTACAGAATTATATATGGAAAGGATTTGACAAAGGTAATTGAAAATATTTTCTCCAATGCAACGTAGCTACCCTAGGTGCCGTACTACCCTCTCTACCTACTACTATACCGCACTCGGTAGTTGTTGTGGTTTTGTCTGGGATACTGCTCGTTTTCCTCGTACCGCCTCGTACGGTTTGACGGGCTCTTTTGCATTTTTTGACCAAAATGGTGGTGCTAACGCATCCACGCTGTAGTTCCTGCTCTTGTTGCAGAGCAGCGCCCGGCAAGGAGGCTGGGAGTGCACAAGAAGATGGCACGGGACAGACTGGACAGCATCAGGCTGCTGGCCAACGTCAGCCCGACGCAGCTGTATACACAAATTACACATACATTGAAATGCATGAAGAACTTCACAAAGGAAAGTAAAGCTTTTGTCAACCTTCGTGTTCAGCTATTCAGCTACGCTGCATACCGTACTAGAGAAGAGCTTGTGACGTGCACTGAGCCCTGGGATGCTAGAAGTGGCTGGATGTTTGCCCGTCAGAGAGAAGTGGTGAATGTTTCCCTTGGCTTGCAGGCACGGCTTGTCATCTACCTAGTAAATGGTCTTTGCCTCAACCCGGGTGTGCTCCCAGTTTCATCCTTCCGATACTCTCCCCGCCACAGCTGGGGAGGCTGTGTGGTGTTCAGTTTTCTGCCAGGTTAAACAGCAACAAGTACACATAACAGGCACCCAGGCAGCAAGGTCGAGCATGTCTGTGTTACAGACGTACGTCTGCATTCCTGAAGGGGTAGATGTGAAACGGGCAGGACGTTCCTTCGTGCCGGCTAACAAAATAAAGAATTTGACTTTCAGTGGGAATAGAAACGGTCCAACGAAAGCAGAAGGCCACATCAGCGACCCGCCCTTTTGCAGTCTGCAGAAAGGCCACTGGCACATCAGCGGCGGGGAGCCTCAAGACGGTGGAGGCTCAGCAAAAACAGGGGGCACGAGGATGCCTCCCAGGTGGCCATGCTGGGCCTGGGCCTGGAGAGACATCTTCTCCGCCTACAAATGCTCAAACGTGCCAACGAGAGCGCCCCCGGCAGCTCGAGTGACAGGCCACATCATCCCCGGGGCTTATGCCAACCGGCGTAGGAGAGCACACTAGGGCAGGCCTGGGGCGTTACGTGGGGCTGGAAATCTCAGGCAGTGCTCTGTCCCCTTGGCACACATGGAAAACCGGAGCAAAACGCCACCTTCAGCTGAGCATGCAACCCTTTCTTCCTTTTAATCGTTGCGCTATGAATTTTGCTGCCTGGGTGTGACTTGGCACGCTCAGAAAAGAAGGCACTTGCACAGAAGCGTGCACATCATCCAGACGGGTGACACTGGAATTCAAGCCACCTGCACAGAGTCGGGAGGATGTGCACGGTCACCTGCTCTCTCATCTTCCCTCTTTACCGTAAATGCTGCCCACCTTGCAATTTAGACAGGGGCAGAAAAACCACTCCTCAAAAGCCATGCCTAGCACGCCCCCGCACGCCCCAAATTCTAGATTTGGGCTCGTTCAGCTACACGTGATGTGCAGCAGAGCACCTCCTGCCACTCGGCCGGAGAGCCGCCGGGCAGCACGGCCGGCGCCTCTAGCTGCTCAGCAGAGCAGCGCCTCCAGCGCGCAGTTCTTCCCGGCTACCAGCTGGAGGCGCTGGGTGGAGTGCGTGCCAGGGCGGGGATAGAGCTGCGGGTGAAGGGGACGAGCCAGTGCTACTGGGCCCGCCCACCGGTAGGATGGGACAGGACAGAAAATCCCTCCCACGTACCTACACCGGGAGGCACCATTTTGTTCGCGTCTGCATTCCAGGGTGAGCAGCCGCCATTTCATGAGCCTGCCCAGGCGCCATTTTGTTTCAGCTTGAATTCCATGGTCAGGAGCCACCATTTTCTGACACACTGTCGGCCACGTGTTTTCGTACTGCTCTGTGGTTGGCCTCTCTTCTAATGGCTGCCGCCTTCTCAGGATTCCCTCTGATTGGCTGCCCAGCTCATCTGGACCAGAAAGCGCTCTGATGTTAAAATACATTCATTTTGGTACAATTGTCCCAGCTGTAGGGGGGGCAGGTGCCCAGGTGCCGGCACTGTGGGTTGCCGGCTGCCTCTGAGGAAAAGGCAGGAATGCCCCGTGTGAAAACCAGCCCTTTCCACCCAGCTCCAGCGGCACTGCCACAAGGCACAACTGAGCCCCGCACCCAAGGCGGAGGCGTCCTGGGCAAAACGTCCCGCCCGGGAAAGGGCGGGATGGGGCAGAATGCTGCCCAGCAGTGGGGAGAGAGGGTGGAAAAGCATGAGAAACAGCCGCGTGAATGCCAAGGCGAGATGCTGAGGAGCGGGAGGCGGAGAGGGAGGAGGAGAAGGAGGTGGAGCGTGAGGAGCAGGAGGTGGTGCCAGAGCAAAGACTGGAGACAAAGCATGGGCAGGAGGAGAAACAGGAGGAGGTGCTCCAGGCGCTAGGACAGAGATTCTCCCGCAGCCCCTGCTGGAGGCAGCGGGCACGTCGCTATCCCCCAAGGGATGCTGCAGCCTGCTCAGAGCACACACAGGTACAGGGCAGAAGCGTGAGGAGGAAGGAGTGGCAGAGCAGAGCTGTGGAGGGACTGACCGCTACAGCCCCCGACCCCGGCACCTCTCGCGCTGCGGGGAGGTCGAGGACTCATGCGTGAAGAAAGGTGTTTGAGCTCGGGGAAGAAGTGAAGGGGGGTCAGGTGCTCTTGTTTCTCACCATCCAAGTCTGTCCAAAATGTGCAGTGACAGCAAGCAGCTTCCCCCATGTCTATTCTGCTCTGCCTCTGGTGAGCGCGCTCCCTATGCCTATCTTGGCCCACGAGAATTCTCGTCGCGTACCCTACTCCGTCCCGTTGAGGACACTGAGTGAGAGAGTAGCTTGGGTGTGCATCGGGCTGCTGGCCAAGGCCTGCTCACCGCAGCAATCTCTGCAATATATACAGGTACAGAATTATATATGGAAAGGATTTGACAAAGGTAATTGAAAATATTTTCTCCAATGCAACGTAGCTACCCTAGGTGCCGTACTACCCTCTCTACCTACTACTATACCGCACTCGGTAGTTGTTGTGGTTTTGTCTGGGATACTGCTCGTTTTCCTCGTACCGCCTCGTACGGTTTGACGGGCTCTTTTGCATTTTTTGACCAAAATGGTGGTGCTAACGCATCCACGCTGTAGTTCCTGCTCTTGTTGCAGAGCAGCGCCCGGCAAGGAGGCTGGGAGTGCACAAGAAGATGGCACGGGACAGACTGGACAGCATCAGGCTGCTGGCCAACGTCAGCCCGACGCAGCTGTATACACAAATTACACATACATTGAAATGCATGAAGAACTTCACAAAGGAAAGTAAAGCTTTTGTCAACCTTCGTGTTCAGCTATTCAGCTACGCTGCATACCGTACTAGAGAAGAGCTTGTGACGTGCACTGAGCCGTGGGATGCTAGAAGTGGCTGGATGTTTGCCCGTCAGAGAGAAGTGGTGAATGTTTCCCTTGGCTTGCAGGCACGGCTTGTCATCTACCTAGTAAATGGTCTTTGCCTCAACCCGGGTGTGCTCCCAGTTTCATCCTTCCGATACTCTCCCCGCCACAGCTGGGGAGGCTGTGTGGTGTTCAGTTTTCTGCCAGGTTAAACAGCAACAAGTACACATAACAGGCACCCAGGCAGCAAGGTCGAGCATGTCTGTGTTACAGACGTACGTCTGCATTCCTGAAGGGGTAGATGTGAAACGGGCAGGACGTTCCTTCGTGCCGGCTAACAAAATAAAGAATTTGACTTTCAGTGGGAATAGAAACGGTCCAACGAAAGCAGAAGGCCACATCAGCGACCCGCCCTTTTGCAGTCTGCAGAAAGGCCACTGGCACATCAGCGGCGGGGAGCCTCAAGACGGTGGAGGCTCAGCAAAAACAGGGGGCACGAGGATGCCTCCCAGGTGGCCATGCTGGGCCTGGGCCTGGAGAGACATCTTCTCCGCCTACAAATGCTCAAACGTGCCAACGAGAGCGCCCCCGGCAGCTCGAGTGACAGGCCACATCATCCCCGGGGCTTATGCCAACCGGCGTAGGAGAGCACACTAGGGCAGGCCTGGGGCGTTACGTGGGGCTGGAAATCTCAGGCAGTGCTCTGTCCCCTTGGCACACATGGAAAACCGGAGCAAAACGCCACCTTCAGCTGAGCATGCAACCCTTTCTTCCTTTTAATCGTTGCGCTATGAATTTTGCTGCCTGGGTGTGACTTGGCACGCTCAGAAAAGAAGGCACTTGCACAGAAGCGTGCACATCATCCAGACGGGTGACACTGGAATTCAAGCCACCTGCACAGAGTCGGGAGGATGTGCACGGTCACCTGCTCTCTCATCTTCCCTCTTTACCGTAAATGCTGCCCACCTTGCAATTTAGACAGGGGCAGAAAAACCACTCCTCAAAAGCCATGCCTAGCACGCCCCCGCACGCCCCAAATTCTAGATTTGGGCTCGTTCAGCTACACGTGATGTGCAGCAGAGCACCTCCTGCCACTCGGCCGGAGAGCCGCCGGGCAGCACGGCCGGCGCCTCTAGCTGCTCAGCAGAGCAGCGCCTCCAGCGCGCAGTTCTTCCCGGCTACCAGCTGGAGGCGCTGGGTGGAGTGCGTGCCAGGGCGGGGATAGAGCTGCGGGTGAAGGGGACGAGCCAGTGCTACTGGGCCCGCCCACCGGTAGGATGGGACAGGACAGAAAATCCCTCCCACGTACCTACACCGGGAGGCACCATTTTGTTCGCGTCTGCATTCCAGGGTGAGCAGCCGCCATTTCATGAGCCTGCCCAGGCGCCATTTTGTTTCAGCTTGAATTCCATGGTCAGGAGCCACCATTTTCTGATACACTGTCGGCCACGTGTTTTCGTACTGCTCTGTGGTTGGCCTCTCTTCTAATGGCTGCCGCCTTCTCAGGATTCCCTCTGATTGGCTGCCCAGCTCATCTGGACCAGAAAGCGCTCTGATGTTAAAATACATTCATTTTGGTACAATTGTCCCAGCTGTAGGGGGGGCAGGTGCCCAGGTGCCGGCACTGTGGGTTGCCGGCTGCCTCTGAGGAAAAGGCAGGAATGCCCCGTGTGAAAACCAGCCCTTTCCACCCAGCTCCAGCGGCACTGCCACAAGGCACAACTGAGCCCCGCACCCAAGGCGGAGGCGTCCTGGGCAAAACGTCCCGCCCGGGAAAGGGCGGGATGGGGCAGAATGCTGCCCAGCAGTGGGGAGAGAGGGTGGAAAAGCATGAGAAACAGCCGCGTGAATGCCAAGGCGAGATGCTGAGGAGCGGGAGGCGGAGAGGGAGGAGGAGAAGGAGGTGGAGCGTGAGGAGCAGGAGGTGGTGCCAGAGCAAAGACTGGAGACAAAGCATGGGCAGGAGGAGAAACAGGAGGAGGTGCTCCAGGCGCTAGGACAGAGATTCTCCCGCAGCCCCTGCTGGAGGCAGCGGGCACGTCGCTATCCCCCAAGGGATGCTGCAGCCTGCTCAGAGCACACACAGGTACAGGGCAGAAGCGTGAGGAGGAAGGAGTGGCAGAGCAGAGCTGTGGAGGGACTGACCGCTACAGCCCCCGACCCCGGCACCTCTCGCGCTGCGGGGAGGTCGAGGACTCATGCGTGAAGAAAGGTGTTTGAGCTCGGGGAAGAAGTGAAGGGGGGTCAGGTGCTCTTGTTTCTCACCATCCAATTCTGTCCAAAATGTGCAGTGACAGCAAGCAGCTTCCCCCATGTCTATTCTGCTCTGCCTCTGGTGAGCGCGCTCCCTATGCCTATCTTGGCCCACGAGAATTCTCGTCGCGTACCCTACTCCGTCCCGTTGAGGACACTGAGTGAGAGAGTAGCTTGGGTGTGCATCGGGCTGCTGGCCGAGGCCTGCCCACCGCAGCAATCTCTGCAATATATACAGGTACAGAATTATATATGGAAAGGATTTGACAAAGGTAATTGAAAATATTTTCTCCAATGCAACGTAGCTACCCTAGGTGCCGTACTACCCTCTCTACCTACTACTATACCGCACTCGGTAGTTGTTGTGGTTTTGTCTGGGATACTGCTCGTTTTCCTCGTACCGCCTCGTACGGTTTGACGGGCTCTTTTGCATTTTTTGACCAAAATGGTGGTGCTAACGCATCCACGCTGTAGTTCCTGCTCTTGTTGCAGAGCAGCGCCCGGCAAGGAGGCTGGGAGTGCACAAGAAGATGGCACGGGACAGACTGGACAGCATCAGGCTGCTGGCCAACGTCAGCCCGACGCAGCTGTATACACAAATTACACATACATTGAAATGCATGAAGAACTTCACAAAGGAAAGTAAAGCTTTTGTCAACCTTCGTGTTCAGCTATTCAGCTACGCTGCATACCGTACTAGAGAAGAGCTTGTGACGTGCACTGAGCCGTGGGATGCTAGAAGTGGCTGGATGTTTGCCCGTCAGAGAGAAGTGGTGAATGTTTCCCTTGGCTTGCAGGCACGGCTTGTCATCTACCTAGTAAATGGTCTTTGCCTCAACCCGGGTGTGCTCCCAGTTTCATCCTTCCGATACTCTCCCCGCCACAGCTGGGGAGGCTGTGTGGTGTTCAGTTTTCTGCCAGGTTAAACAGCAACAAGTACACATAACAGGCACCCAGGCAGCAAGGTCGAGCATGTCTGTGTTACAGACGTACGTCTGCATTCCTGAAGGGGTAGATGTGAAACGGGCAGGACGTTCCTTCGTGCCGGCTAACAAAATAAAGAATTTGACTTTCAGTGGGAATAGAAACGGTCCAACGAAAGCAGAAGGCCACATCAGCGACCCGCCCTTTTGCAGTCTGCAGAAAGGCCACTGGCACATCAGCGGCGGGGAGCCTCAAGACGGTGGAGGCTCAGCAAAAACAGGGGGCACGAGGATGCCTCCCAGGTGGCCATGCTGGGCCTGGGCCTGGAGAGACATCTTCTCCGCCTACAAATGCTCAAACGTGCCAACGAGAGCGCCCCCGGCAGCTCGAGTGACAGGCCACATCATCCCCGGGGCTTATGCCAACCGGCGTAGGAGAGCACACTAGGGCAGGCCTGGGGCGTTACGTGGGGCTGGAAATCTCAGGCAGTGCTCTGTCCCCTTGGCACACATGGAAAACCGGAGCAAAACGCCACCTTCAGCTGAGCATGCAACCCTTTCTTCCTTTTAATCGTTGCGCTATGAATTTTGCTGCCTGGGTGTGACTTGGCACGCTCAGAAAAGAAGGCACTTGCACAGAAGCGTGCACATCATCCAGACGGGTGACACTGGAATTCAAGCCACCTGCACAGAGTCGGGAGGATGTGCACGGTCACCTGCTCTCTCATCTTCCCTCTTTACCGTAAATGCTGCCCACCTTGCAATTTAGACAGGGGCAGAAAAACCACTCCTCAAAAGCCATGCCTAGCACGCCCCCGCACGCCCCAAATTCTAGATTTGGGCTCGTTCAGCTACACGTGATGTGCAGCAGAGCACCTCCTGCCACTCGGCCGGAGAGCCGCCGGGCAGCACGGCCGGCGCCTCTAGCTGCTCAGCAGAGCAGCGCCTCCAGCGCGCAGTTCTTCCCGGCTACCAGCTGGAGGCGCTGGGTGGAGTGCGTGCCAGGGCGGGGATAGAGCTGCGGGTGAAGGGGACGAGCCAGTGCTACTGGGCCCGCCCACCGGTAGGATGGGACAGGACAGAAAATCCCTCCCACGTACCTACACCGGGAGGCACCATTTTGTTCGCGTCTGCATTCCAGGGTGAGCAGCCGCCATTTCATGAGCCTGCCCAGGCGCCATTTTGTTTCAGCTTGAATTCCATGGTCAGGAGCCACCATTTTCTGACACACTGTCGGCCACGTGTTTTCGTACTGCTCTGTGGTTGGCCTCTCTTCTAATGGCTGCCGCCTTCTCAGGATTCCCTCTGATTGGCTGCCCAGCTCGTCTGGACCAGAAAGCGCTCTGATGTTAAAATACATTCATTTTGGTACAATTGTCCCAGCTGTAGGGGGGGCAGGTGCCCAGGTGCCGGCACTGTGGGTTGCCGGCTGCCTCTGAGGAAAAGGCAGGAATGCCCCGTGTGAAAACCAGCCCTTTCCACCCAGCTCCAGCGGCACTGCCACAAGGCACAACTGAGCCCCGCACCCAAGGCGGAGGCGTCCTGGGCAAAACGTCCCGCCCGGGAAAGGGCGGGATGGGGCAGAATGCTGCCCAGCAGTGGGGAGAGAGGGTGGAAAAGCGTGAGAAACAGCCGCGTGAATGCCAAGGCGAGATGCTGAGGAGCGGGAGGCGGAGAGGGAGGAGGAGAAGGAGGTGGAGCGTGAGGAGCAGGAGGTGGTGCCGGAGCAAAGACTGGAGACAAAGCATGGGCAGGAGGAGAAACAGGAGGAGGTGCTCCAGGCGCTAGGACAGAGATTCTCCCGCAGCCCCTGCTGGAGGCAGCGGGCACGTCGCTATCCCCCAAGGGATGCTGCAGCCTGCTCAGAGCACACACAGGTACAGGGCAGAAGCGTGAGGAGGAAGGAGTGGCAGAGCAGAGCTGTGGAGGGACTGACCGCTACAGCCCCCGACCCCGGCACCTCTCGCGCTGCGGGGAGGTCGAGGACTCATGCGTGAAGAAAGGTGTTTGAGCTCGGGGAAGAAGTGAAGGGGGGTCAGGTGCTCTTGTTTCTCACCATCCAAGTCTGTCCAAAATGTGCAGTGACAGCAAGCAGCTTCCCCCATGTCTATTCTGCTCTGCCTCTGGTGAGCGCGCTCCCTATGCCTATCTTGGCCCACGAGAATTCTCGTCGCGTACCCTACTCCGTCCCGTTGAGGACACTGAGTGAGAGAGTAGCTTGGGTGTGCATCGGGCTGCTGGCCGAGGCCTGCCCACCGCAGCAATCTCTGCAATATATACAGGTACAGAATTATATATGGAAAGGATTTGACAAAGGTAATTGAAAATATTTTCTCCAATGCAACGTAGCTACCCTAGGTGCCGTACTACCCTCTCTACCTACTACTATACCGCACTCGGTAGTTGTTGTGGTTTTGTCTGGGATACTGCTCGTTTTCCTCGTACCGCCTCGTACGGTTTGACGGGCTCTTTTGCATTTTTTGACCAAAATGGTGGTGCTAACGCATCCACGCTGTAGTTCCTGCTCTTGTTGCAGAGCAGCGCCCGGCAAGGAGGCTGGGAGTGCACAAGAAGATGGCACGGGACAGACTGGACAGCATCAGGCTGCTGGCCAACGTCAGCCCGACGCAGCTGTATACACAAATTACACATACATTGAAATGCATGAAGAACTTCACAAAGGAAAGTAAAGCTTTTGTCAACCTTCGTGTTCAGCTATTCAGCTACGCTGCATACCGTACTAGAGAAGAGCTTGTGACGTGCACTGAGCCGTGGGATGCTAGAAGTGGCTGGATGTTTGCCCGTCAGAGAGAAGTGGTGAATGTTTCCCTTGGCTTGCAGGCACGGCTTGTCATCTACCTAGTAAATGGTCTTTGCCTCAACCCGGGTGTGCTCCCAGTTTCATCCTTCCGATACTCTCCCCGCCACAGCTGGGGAGGCTGTGTGGTGTTCAGTTTTCTGCCAGGTTAAACAGCAACAAGTACACATAACAGGCACCCAGGCAGCAAGGTCGAGCATGTCTGTGTTACAGACGTACGTCTGCATTCCTGAAGGGGTAGATGTGAAACGGGCAGGACGTTCCTTCGTGCCGGCTAACAAAATAAAGAATTTGACTTTCAGTGGGAATAGAAACGGTCCAACGAAAGCAGAAGGCCACATCAGCGACCCGCCCTTTTGCAGTCTGCAGAAAGGCCACTGGCACATCAGCGGCGGGGAGCCTCAAGACGGTGGAGGCTCAGCAAAAACAGGGGGCACGAGGATGCCTCCCAGGTGGCCATGCTGGGCCTGGGCCTGGAGAGACATCTTCTCCGCCTACAAATGCTCAAACGTGCCAACGAGAGCGCCCCCGGCAGCTCGAGTGACAGGCCACATCATCCCCGGGGCTTATGCCAACCGGCGTAGGAGAGCACACTAGGGCAGGCCTGGGGCGTTACGTGGGGCTGGAAATCTCAGGCAGTGCTCTGTCCCCTTGGCATACATGGAAAACCGGAGCAAAACGCCACCTTCAGCTGAGCATGCAACCCTTTCTTCCTTTTAATCGTTGCGCTATGAATTTTGCTGCCTGGGTGTGACTTGGCACGCTCAGAAAAGAAGGCACTTGCACAGAAGCGTGCACATCATCCAGACGGGTGACACTGGAATTCAAGCCACCTGCACAGAGTCGGGAGGATGTGCACGGTCACCTGCTCTCTCATCTTCCCTCTTTACCGTAAATGCTGCCCACCTTGCAATTTAGACAGGGGCAGAAAAACCACTCCTCAAAAGCCATGCCTAGCACGCCCCCGCACGCCCCAAATTCTAGATTTGGGCTCGTTCAGCTACACGTGATGTGCAGCAGAGCACCTCCTGCCACTCGGCCGGAGAGCCGCCGGGCAGCACGGCCGGCGCCTCTAGCTGCTCAGCAGAGCAGCGCCTCCAGCGCGCAGTTCTTCCCGGCTACCAGCTGGAGGCGCTGGGTGGAGTGCGTGCCAGGGCGGGGATAGAGCTGCGGGTGAAGGGGACGAGCCAGTGCTACTGGGCCCGCCCACCGGTAGGATGGGACAGGACAGAAAATCCCTCCCACGTACCTACACCGGGAGGCACCATTTTGTTCGCGTCTGCATTCCAGGGTGAGCAGCCGCCATTTCATGAGCCTGCCCAGGCGCCATTTTGTTTCAGCTTGAATTCCATGGTCAGGAGCCACCATTTTCTGACACACTGTCGGCCACGTGTTTTCGTACTGCTCTGTGGTTGGCCTCTCTTCTAATGGCTGCCGCCTTCTCAGGATTCCCTCTGATTGGCTGCCCAGCTCGTCTGGACCAGAAAGCGCTCTGATGTTAAAATACATTCATTTTGGTACAATTGTCCCAGCTGTAGGGGGGGCAGGTGCCCAGGTGCCGGCACTGTGGGTTGCCGGCTGCCTCTGAGGAAAAGGCAGGAATGCCCCGTGTGAAAACCAGCCCTTTCCACCCAGCTCCAGCGGCACTGCCACAAGGCACAACTGAGCCCCGCACCCAAGGCGGAGGCGTCCTGGGCAAAACGTCCCGCCCGGGAAAGGGCGGGATGGGGCAGAATGCTGCCCAGCAGTGGGGAGAGAGGGTGGAAAAGCATGAGAAACAGCCGCGTGAATGCCAAGGCGAGATGCTGAGGAGCGGGAGGCGGAGAGGGAGGAGGAGAAGGAGGTGGAGCGTGAGGAGCAGGAGGTGGTGCCGGAGCAAAGACTGGAGACAAAGCATGGGCAGGAGGAGAAACAGGAGGAGGTGCTCCAGGCGCTAGGACAGAGATTCTCCCGCAGCCCCTGCTGGAGGCAGCGGGCACGTCGCTATCCCCCAAGGGATGCTGCAGCCTGCTCAGAGCACACACAGGTACAGGGCAGAAGCGTGAGGAGGAAGGAGTGGCAGAGCAGAGCTGTGGAGGGACTGACCGCTACAGCCCCCGACCCCGGCACCTCTCGCGCTGCGGGGAGGTCGAGGACTCATGCGTGAAGAAAGGTGTTTGAGCTCGGGGAAGAAGTGAAGGGGGGTCAGGTGCTCTTGTTTCTCACCATCCAAGTCTGTCCAAAATGTGCAGTGACAGCAAGCAGCTTCCCCCATGTCTATTCTGCTCTGCCTCTGGTGAGCGCGCTCCCTATGCCTATCTTGGCCCACGAGAATTCTCGTCGCGTACCCTACTCCGTCCCGTTGAGGACACTGAGTGAGAGAGTAGCTTGGGTGTGCATCGGGCTGCTGGCCGAGGCCTGCCCACCGCAGCAATCTCTGCAATATATACAGGTACAGAATTATATATGGAAAGGATTTGACAAAGGTAATTGAAAATATTTTCTCCAATGCAACGTAGCTACCCTAGGTGCCGTACTACCCTCTCTACCTACTACTATACCGCACTCGGTAGTTGTTGTGGTTTTGTCTGGGATACTGCTCGTTTTCCTCGTACCGCCTCGTACGGTTTGACGGGCTCTTTTGCATTTTTTGACCAAAATGGTGGTGCTAACGCATCCACGCTGTAGTTCCTGCTCTTGTTGCAGAGCAGCGCCCGGCAAGGAGGCTGGGAGTGCACAAGAAGATGGCACGGGACAGACTGGACAGCATCAGGCTGCTGGCCAACGTCAGCCCGACGCAGCTGTATACACAAATTACACATACATTGAAATGCATGAAGAACTTCACAAAGGAAAGTAAAGCTTTTGTCAACCTTCGTGTTCAGCTATTCAGCTACGCTGCATACCGTACTAGAGAAGAGCTTGTGACGTGCACTGAGCCGTGGGATGCTAGAAGTGGCTGGATGTTTGCCCGTCAGAGAGAAGTGGTGAATGTTTCCCTTGGCTTGCAGGCACGGCTTGTCATCTACCTAGTAAATGGTCTTTGCCTCAACCCGGGTGTGCTCCCAGTTTCATCCTTCCGATACTCTCCCCGCCACAGCTGGGGAGGCTGTGTGGTGTTCAGTTTTCTGCCAGGTTAAACAGCAACAAGTACACATAACAGGCACCCAGGCAGCAAGGTCGAGCATGTCTGTGTTACAGACGTACGTCTGCATTCCTGAAGGGGTAGATGTGAAACGGGCAGGACGTTCCTTCGTGCCGGCTAACAAAATAAAGAATTTGACTTTCAGTGGGAATAGAAACGGTCCAACGAAAGCAGAAGGCCACATCAGCGACCCGCCCTTTTGCAGTCTGCAGAAAGGCCACTGGCACATCAGCGGCGGGGAGCCTCAAGACGGTGGAGGCTCAGCAAAAACAGGGGGCACGAGGATGCCTCCCAGGTGGCCATGCTGGGCCTGGGCCTGGAGAGACATCTTCTCCGCCTACAAATGCTCAAACGTGCCAACGAGAGCGCCCCCGGCAGCTCGAGTGACAGGCCACATCATCCCCGGGGCTTATGCCAACCGGCGTAGGAGAGCACACTAGGGCAGGCCTGGGGCGTTACGTGGGGCTGGAAATCTCAGGCAGTGCTCTGTCCCCTTGGCACACATGGAAAACCGGAGCAAAACGCCACCTTCAGCTGAGCATGCAACCCTTTCTTCCTTTTAATCGTTGCGCTATGAATTTTGCTGCCTGGGTGTGACTTGGCACGCTCAGAAAAGAAGGCACTTGCACAGAAGCGTGCACATCATCCAGACGGGTGACACTGGAATTCAAGCCACCTGCACAGAGTCGGGAGGATGTGCACGGTCACCTGCTCTCTCATCTTCCCTCTTTACCGTAAATGCTGCCCACCTTGCAATTTAGACAGGGGCAGAAAAACCACTCCTCAAAAGCCATGCCTAGCACGCCCCCGCACGCCCCAAATTCTAGATTTGGGCTCGTTCAGCTACACGTGATGTGCAGCAGAGCACCTCCTGCCACTCGGCCGGAGAGCCGCCGGGCAGCACGGCCGGCGCCTCTAGCTGCTCAGCAGAGCAGCGCCTCCAGCGCGCAGTTCTTCCCGGCTACCAGCTGGAGGCGCTGGGTGGAGTGCGTGCCAGGGCGGGGATAGAGCTGCGGGTGAAGGGGACGAGCCAGTGCTACTGGGCCCGCCCACCGGTAGGATGGGACAGGACAGAAAATCCCTCCCACGTACCTACACCGGGAGGCACCATTTTGTTCGCGTCTGCATTCCAGGGTGAGCAGCCGCCATTTCATGAGCCTGCCCAGGCGCCATTTTGTTTCAGCTTGAATTCCATGGTCAGGAGCCACCATTTTCTGACACACTGTCGGCCACGTGTTTTCGTACTGCTCTGTGGTTGGCCTCTCTTCTAATGGCTGCCGCCTTCTCAGGATTCCCTCTGATTGGCTGCCCAGCTCGTCTGGACCAGAAAGCGCTCTGATGTTAAAATACATTCATTTTGGTACAATTGTCCCAGCTGTAGGGGGGGCAGGTGCCCAGGTGCCGGCACTGTGGGTTGCCGGCTGCCTCTGAGGAAAAGGCAGGAATGCCCCGTGTGAAAACCAGCCCTTTCCACCCAGCTCCAGCGGCACTGCCACAAGGCACAACTGAGCCCCGCACCCAAGGCGGAGGCGTCCTGGGCAAAACGTCCCGCCCGGGAAAGGGCGGGATGGGGCAGAATGCTGCCCAGCAGTGGGGAGAGAGGGTGGAAAAGCATGAGAAACAGCCGCGTGAATGCCAAGGCGAGATGCTGAGGAGCGGGAGGCGGAGAGGGAGGAGGAGAAGGAGGTGGAGCGTGAGGAGCAGGAGGTGGTGCCGGAGCAAAGACTGGAGACAAAGCATGGGCAGGAGGAGAAACAGGAGGAGGTGCTCCAGGCGCTAGGACAGAGATTCTCCCGCAGCCCCTGCTGGAGGCAGCGGGCACGTCGCTATCCCCCAAGGGATGCTGCAGCCTGCTCAGAGCACACACAGGTACAGGGCAGAAGCGTGAGGAGGAAGGAGTGGCAGAGCAGAGCTGTGGAGGGACTGACCGCTACAGCCCCCGACCCCGGCACCTCTCGCGCTGCGGGGAGGTCGAGGACTCATGCGTGAAGAAAGGTGTTTGAGCTCGGGGAAGAAGTGAAGGGGGGTCAGGTGCTCTTGTTTCTCACCATCCAAGTCTGTCCAAAATGTGCCGTGACAGCAAGCAGCTTCCCCCATGTCTATTCTGCTCTGCCTCTGGTGAGCGCGCTCCCTATGCCTATCTTGGCCCACGAGAATTCTCGTCGCGTACCCTACTCCGTCCCGTTGAGGACACTGAGTGAGAGAGTAGCTTGGGTGTGCATCGGGCTGCTGGCCGAGGCCTGCCCACCGCAGCAATCTCTGCAATATATACAGGTACAGAATTATATATGGAAAGGATTTGACAAAGGTAATTGAAAATATTTTCTCCAATGCAACGTAGCTACCCTAGGTGCCGTACTACCCTCTCTACCTACTACTATACCGCACTCGGTAGTTGTTGTGGTTTTGTCTGGGATACTGCTCGTTTTCCTCGTACCGCCTCGTACGGTTTGACGGGCTCTTTTGCATTTTTTGACCAAAATGGTGGTGCTAACGCATCCACGCTGTAGTTCCTGCTCTTGTTGCAGAGCAGCGCCCGGCAAGGAGGCTGGGAGTGCACAAGAAGATGGCACGGGACAGACTGGACAGCATCAGGCTGCTGGCCAACGTCAGCCCGACGCAGCTGTATACACAAATTACACATACATTGAAATGCATGAAGAACTTCACAAAGGAAAGTAAAGCTTTTGTCAACCTTCGTGTTCAGCTATTCAGCTACGCTGCATACCGTACTAGAGAAGAGCTTGTGACGTGCACTGAGCCGTGGGATGCTAGAAGTGGCTGGATGTTTGCCCGTCAGAGAGAAGTGGTGAATGTTTCCCTTGGCTTGCAGGCACGGCTTGTCATCTACCTAGTAAATGGTCTTTGCCTCAACCCGGGTGTGCTCCCAGTTTCATCCTTCCGATACTCTCCCCGCCACAGCTGGGGAGGCTGTGTGGTGTTCAGTTTTCTGCCAGGTTAAACAGCAACAAGTACACATAACAGGCACCCAGGCAGCAAGGTCGAGCATGTCTGTGTTACAGACGTACGTCTGCATTCCTGAAGGGGTAGATGTGAAACGGGCAGGACGTTCCTTCGTGCCGGCTAACAAAATAAAGAATTTGACTTTCAGTGGGAATAGAAACGGTCCAACGAAAGCAGAAGGCCACATCAGCGACCCGCCCTTTTGCAGTCTGCAGAAAGGCCACTGGCACATCAGCGGCGGGGAGCCTCAAGACGGTGGAGGCTCAGCAAAAACAGGGGGCACGAGGATGCCTCCCAGGTGGCCATGCTGGGCCTGGGCCTGGAGAGACATCTTCTCCGCCTACAAATCCTCAAACGTGCCAACGAGAGCACCCCCGGCAGCTCGAGTGACAGGCCACATCATCCCCGGGGCTTATGCCAACCAGCGTAGGAGAGCACACTAGGGCAGGCCTGGGGCGTTACGTGGGGCTGGAAATCTCAGGCAGTGCTCTGTCCCCTTGGCACACATGGAAAACCGGAGCAAAACGCCACCTTCAGCTGAGCATGCAACCCTTTCTTCCTTTTAATCGTTGCGCTATGAATTTTGCTGCCTGGGTGTGACTTGGCACGCTCAGAAAAGAAGGCACTTGCACAGAAGCGTGCACATCATCCAGACGGGTGACACTGGAATTCAAGCCACCTGCACAGAGTCGGGAGGATGTGCACGGTCACCTGCTCTCTCATCTTCCCTCTTTACCGTAAATGCTGCCCACCTTGCAATTTAGACAGGGGCAGAAAAACCACTCCTCAAAAGCCATGCCTAGCACGCCCCCGCACGCCCCAAATTCTAGATTTGGGCTCGTTCAGCTACACGTGATGTGCAGCAGAGCACCTCCTGCCACTCGGCCGGAGAGCCGCCGGGCAGCACGGCCGGCGCCTCTAGCTGCTCAGCAGAGCAGCGCCTCCAGCGCGCAGTTCTTCCCGGCTACCAGCTGGAGGCGCTGGGTGGAGTGCGTGCCAGGGCGGGGATAGAGCTGCGGGTGAAGGGGACGAGCCAGTGCTACTGGGCCCGCCCACCGGTAGGATGGGACAGGACAGAAAATCCCTCCCACGTACCTACACTGGGAGGCACCATTTTGTTCGCGTCTGCATTCCAGGGTGAGCAGCCGCCATTTCATGAGCCTGCCCAGGCGCCATTTTGTTTCAGCTTGAATTCCATGGTCAGGAGCCACCATTTTCTGACACACTGTCGGCCACGTGTTTTCGTACTGCTCTGTGGTTGGCCTCTCTTCTAATGGCTGCCGCCTTCTCAGGATTCCCTCTGATTGGCTGCCCAGCTCGTCTGGACCAGAAAGCGCTCTGATGTTAAAATACATTCATTTTGGTACAATTGTCCCAGCTGTAGGGGGGGCAGGTGCCCAGGTGCCGGCACTGTGGGTTGCCGGCTGCCTCTGAGGAAAAGGCAGGAATGCCCCGTGTGAAAACCAGCCCTTTCCACCCAGCTCCAGCGGCACTGCCACAAGGCACAACTGAGCCCCGCACCCAAGGCGGAGGCGTCCTGGGCAAAACGTCCCGCCCGGGAAAGGGCAGGATGGGGCAGAATGCTGCCCAGCAGTGGGGAGAGAGGGTGGAAAAGCGTGAGAAACAGCCGCGTGAATGCCAAGGCGAGATGCTGAGGAGCGGGAGGCGGAGAGGGAGGAGGAGAAGGAGGTGGAGCGTGAGGAGCAGGAGGTGGTGCCGGAGCAAAGACTGGAGACAAAGCATGGGCAGGAGGAGAAACAGGAGGAGGTGCTCCAGGCGCTAGGACAGAGATTCTCCCGCAGCCCCTGCTGGAGGCAGCGGGCACGTCGCTATCCCCCAAGGGATGCTGCAGCCTGCTCAGAGCACACACAGGTACAGGGCAGAAGCGTGAGGAGGAAGGAGTGGCAGAGCAGAGCTGTGGAGGGACTGACCGCTACAGCCCCCGACCCCGGCACCTCTCGCGCTGCGGGGAGGTCGAGGACTCATGCGTGAAGAAAGGTGTTTGAGCTCGGGGAAGAAGTGAAGGGGGGTCAGGTGCTCTTGTTTCTCACCATCCAAGTCTGTCCAAAATGTGCAGTGACAGCAAGCAGCTTCCCCCATGTCTATTCTGCTCTGCCTCTGGTGAGCGCACTCCCTATGCCTATCTTGGCCCACGAGAATTCTCGTCGCGTACCCTACTCCGTCCCGTTGAGGACACTGAGTGAGAGAGTAGCTTGGGTGTGCATCGGGCTGCTGGCCGAGGCCTGCCCACCGCAGCAATCTCTGCAATATATACAGGTACAGAATTATATATGGAAAGGATTTGACAAAGGTAATTGAAAATATTTTCTCCAATGCAACGTAGCTACCCTAGGTGCCGTACTACCCTCTCTACCTACTACTATACCGCACTCGGTAGTTGTTGTGGTTTTGTCTGGGATACTGCTCGTTTTCCTCGTACCGCCTCGTACGGTTTGACGGGCTCTTTTGCATTTTTTTGACCAAAATGGTGGTGCTAACGCATCCACGCTGTAGTTCCTGCTCTTGTTGCAGAGCAGCGCCCGGCAAGGAGGCTGGGAGTGCACAAGAAGATGGCACGGGACAGACTGGACAGCATCAGGCTGCTGGCCAACGTCAGCCCGACGCAGCTGTATACACAAATTACACATACATTGAAATGCATGAAGAACTTCACAAAGGAAAGTAAAGCTTTTGTCAACCTTCGTGTTCAGCTATTCAGCTACGCTGCATACCGTACTAGAGAAGAGCTTGTGACGTGCACTGAGCCGTGGGATGCTAGAAGTGGCTGGATGTTTGCCCGTCAGAGAGAAGTGGTGAATGTTTCCCTTGGCTTGCAGGCACGGCTTGTCATCTACCTAGTAAATGGTCTTTGCCTCAACCCGGGTGTGCTCCCAGTTTCATCCTTCCGATACTCTCCCCGCCACAGCTGGGGAGGCTGTGTGGTGTTCAGTTTTCTGCCAGGTTAAACAGCAACAAGTACACATAACAGGCACCCAGGCAGCAAGGTCGAGCATGTCTGTGTTACAGACGTACGTCTGCATTCCTGAAGGGGTAGATGTGAAACGGGCAGGACGTTCCTTCGTGCCGGCTAACAAAATAAAGAATTTGACTTTCAGTGGGAATAGAAACGGTCCAACGAAAGCAGAAGGCCACATCAGCGACCCGCCCTTTTGCAGTCTGCAGAAAGGCCACTGGCACATCAGCGGCGGGGAGCCTCAAGACGGTGGAGGCTCAGCAAAAACAGGGGGCACGAGGATGCCTCCCAGGTGGCCATGCTGGGCCTGGGCCTGGAGAGACATCTTCTCCGCCTACAAATGCTCAAACGTGCCAACGAGAGCGCCCCCGGCAGCTCGAGTGACAGGCCACATCATCCCCGGGGCTTATGCCAACCGGCGTAGGAGAGCACACTAGGGCAGGCCTGGGGCGTTACGTGGGGCTGGAAATCTCAGGCAGTGCTCTGTCCCCTTGGCATACATGGAAAACCGGAGCAAAACGCCACCTTCAGCTGAGCATGCAACCCTTTCTTCCTTTTAATCGTTGCGCTATGAATTTTGCTGCCTGGGTGTGACTTGGCACGCTCAGAAAAGAAGGCACTTGCACAGAAGCGTGCACATCATCCAGACGGGTGACACTGGAATTCAAGCCACCTGCACAGAGTCGGGAGGATGTGCACGGTCACCTGCTCTCTCATCTTCCCTCTTTACCGTAAATGCTGCCCACCTTGCAATTTAGACAGGGGCAGAAAAACCACTCCTCAAAAGCCATGCCTAGCACGCCCCCGCACGCCCCAAATTCTAGATTTGGGCTCGTTCAGCTACACGTGATGTGCAGCAGAGCACCTCCTGCCACTCGGCCGGAGAGCCGCCGGGCAGCACGGCCGGCGCCTCTAGCTGCTCAGCAGAGCAGCGCCTCCAGCGCGCAGTTCTTCCCGGCTACCAGCTGGAGGCGCTGGGTGGAGTGCGTGCCAGGGCGGGGATAGAGCTGCGGGTGAAGGGGACGAGCCAGTGCTACTGGGCCCGCCCACCGGTAGGATGGGACAGGACAGAAAATCCCTCCCACGTACCTACACCGGGAGGCACCATTTTGTTCGCGTCTGCATTCCAGGGTGAGCAGCCGCCATTTCATGAGCCTGCCCAGGCGCCATTTTGTTTCAGCTTGAATTCCATGGTCAGGAGCCACCATTTTCTGACACACTGTCGGCCACGTGTTTTCGTACTGCTCTGTGGTTGGCCTCTCTTCTAATGGCTGCCGCCTTCTCAGGATTCCCTCTGATTGGCTGCCCAGCTCGTCTGGACCAGAAAGCGCTCTGATGTTAAAATACATTCATTTTGGTACAATTGTCCCAGCTGTAGGGGGGGCAGGTGCCCAGGTGCCGGCACTGTGGGTTGCCGGCTGCCTCTGAGGAAAAGGCAGGAATGCCCCGTGTGAAAACCAGCCCTTTCCACCCAGCTCCAGCGGCACTGCCACAAGGCACAACTGAGCCCCGCACCCAAGGCGGAGGCGTCCTGGGCAAAACGTCCCGCCCGGGAAAGGGCGGGATGGGGCAGAATGCTGCCCAGCAGTGGGGAGAGAGGGTGGAAAAGCATGAGAAACAGCCGCGTGAATGCCAAGGCGAGATGCTGAGGAGCGGGAGGCGGAGAGGGAGGAGGAGAAGGAGGTGGAGCGTGAGGAGCAGGAGGTGGTGCCGGAGCAAAGACTGGAGACAAAGCATGGGCAGGAGGAGAAACAGGAGGAGGTGCTCCAGGCGCTAGGACAGAGATTCTCCCGCAGCCCCTGCTGGAGGCAGCGGGCACGTCGCTATCCCCCAAGGGATGCTGCAGCCTGCTCAGAGCACACACAGGTACAGGGCAGAAGCGTGAGGAGGAAGGAGTGGCAGAGCAGAGCTGTGGAGGGACTGACCGCTACAGCCCCCGACCCCGGCACCTCTCGCGCTGCGGGGAGGTCGAGGACTCATGCGTGAAGAAAGGTGTTTGAGCTCGGGGAAGAAGTGAAGGGGGGTCAGGTGCTCTTGTTTCTCACCATCCAAGTCTGTCCAAAATGTGCAGTGACAGCAAGCAGCTTCCCCCATGTCTATTCTGCTCTGCCTCTGGTGAGCGCGCTCCCTATGCCTATCTTGGCCCACGAGAATTCTCGTCGCGTACCCTACTCCGTCCCGTTGAGGACACTGAGTGAGAGAGTAGCTTGGGTGTGCATCGGGCTGCTGGCCGAGGCCTGCCCACCGCAGCAATCTCTGCAATATATACAGGTACAGAATTATATATGGAAAGGATTTGACAAAGGTAATTGAAAATATTTTCTCCAATGCAACGTAGCTACCCTAGGTGCCGTACTACCCTCTCTACCTACTACTATACCGCACTCGGTAGTTGTTGTGGTTTTGTCTGGGATACTGCTCGTTTTCCTCGTACCGCCTCGTACGGTTTGACGGGCTCTTTTGCATTTTTTGACCAAAATGGTGGTGCTAACGCATCCACGCTGTAGTTCCTGCTCTTGTTGCAGAGCAGCGCCCGGCAAGGAGGCTGGGAGTGCACAAGAAGATGGCACGGGACAGACTGGACAGCATCAGGCTGCTGGCCAACGTCAGCCCGACGCAGCTGTATACACAAATTACACATACATTGAAATGCATGAAGAACTTCACAAAGGAAAGTAAAGCTTTTGTCAACCTTCGTGTTCAGCTATTCAGCTACGCTGCATACCGTACTAGAGAAGAGCTTGTGACGTGCACTGAGCCGTGGGATGCTAGAAGTGGCTGGATGTTTGCCCGTCAGAGAGAAGTGGTGAATGTTTCCCTTGGCTTGCAGGCACGGCTTGTCATCTACCTAGTAAATGGTCTTTGCCTCAACCCGGGTGTGCTCCCAGTTTCATCCTTCCGATACTCTCCCCGCCACAGCTGGGGAGGCTGTGTGGTGTTCAGTTTTCTGCCAGGTTAAACAGCAACAAGTACACATAACAGGCACCCAGGCAGCAAGGTCGAGCATGTCTGTGTTACAGACGTACGTCTGCATTCCTGAAGGGGTAGATGTGAAACGGGCAGGACGTTCCTTCGTGCCGGCTAACAAAATAAAGAATTTGACTTTCAGTGGGAATAGAAACGGTCCAACGAAAGCAGAAGGCCACATCAGCGACCCGCCCTTTTGCAGTCTGCAGAAAGGCCACTGGCACATCAGCGGCGGGGAGCCTCAAGACGGTGGAGGCTCAGCAAAAACAGGGGGCACGAGGATGCCTCCCAGGTGGCCATGCTGGGCCTGGGCCTGGAGAGACATCTTCTCCGCCTACAAATGCTCAAACGTGCCAACGAGAGCGCCCCCGGCAGCTCGAGTGACAGGCCACATCATCCCCGGGGCTTATGCCAACCGGCGTAGGAGAGCACACTAGGGCAGGCCTGGGGCGTTACGTGGGGCTGGAAATCTCAGGCAGTGCTCTGTCCCCTTGGCACACATGGAAAACCGGAGCAAAACGCCACCTTCAGCTGAGCATGCAACCCTTTCTTCCTTTTAATCGTTGCGCTATGAATTTTGCTGCCTGGGTGTGACTTGGCACGCTCAGAAAAGAAGGCACTTGCACAGAAGCGTGCACATCATCCAGACGGGTGACACTGGAATTCAAGCCACCTGCACAGAGTCGGGAGGATGTGCACGGTCACCTGCTCTCTCATCTTCCCTCTTTACCGTAAATGCTGCCCACCTTGCAATTTAGACAGGGGCAGAAAAACCACTCCTCAAAAGCCATGCCTAGCACGCCCCCGCACGCCCCAAATTCTAGATTTGGGCTCGTTCAGCTACACGTGATGTGCAGCAGAGCACCTCCTGCCACTCGGCCGGAGAGCCGCCGGGCAGCACGGCCGGCGCCTCTAGCTGCTCAGCAGAGCAGCGCCTCCAGCGCGCAGTTCTTCCCGGCTACCAGCTGGAGGCGCTGGGTGGAGTGCGTGCCAGGGCGGGGATAGAGCTGCGGGTGAAGGGGACGAGCCAGTGCTACTGGGCCCGCCCACCGGTAGGATGGGACAGGACAGAAAATCCCTCCCACGTACCTACACCGGGAGGCACCATTTTGTTCGCGTCTGCATTCCAGGGTGAGCAGCCGCCATTTCATGAGCCTGCCCAGGCGCCATTTTGTTTCAGCTTGAATTCCATGGTCAGGAGCCACCATTTTCTGACACACTGTCGGCCACGTGTTTTCGTACTGCTCTGTGGTTGGCCTCTCTTCTAATGGCTGCCGCCTTCTCAGGATTCCCTCTGATTGGCTGCCCAGCTCGTCTGGACCAGAAAGCGCTCTGATGTTAAAATACATTCATTTTGGTACAATTGTCCCAGCTGTAGGGGGGGCAGGTGCCCAGGTGCCGGCACTGTGGGTTGCCGGCTGCCTCTGAGGAAAAGGCAGGAATGCCCCGTGTGAAAACCAGCCCTTTCCACCCAGCTCCAGCGGCACTGCCACAAGGCACAACTGAGCCCCGCACCCAAGGCGGAGGCGTCCTGGGCAAAACGTCCCGCCCGGGAAAGGGCGGGATGGGGCAGAATGCTGCCCAGCAGTGGGGAGAGAGGGTGGAAAAGCGTGAGAAACAGCCGCGTGAATGCCAAGGCAAGATGCTGAGGAGCGGGAGGCGGAGAGGGAGGAGGAGAAGGAGGTGGAGCGTGAGGAGCAGGAGGTGGTGCCGGAGCAAAGACTGGAGACAAAGCATGGGCAGGAGGAGAAACAGGAGGAGGTGCTCCAGGCGCTAGGACAGAGATTCTCCCGCAGCCCCTGCTGGAGGCAGCGGGCACGTCGCTATCCCCCAAGGGATGCTGCAGCCTGCTCAGAGCACACACAGGTACAGGGCAGAAGCGTGAGGAGGAAGGAGTGGCAGAGCAGAGCTGTGGAGGGACTGACCGCTACAGCCCCCGACCCCGGCACCTCTCGCGCTGCGGGGAGGTCGAGGACTCATGCGTGAAGAAAGGTGTTTGAGCTCGGGGAAGAAGTGAAGGGGGGTCAGGTGCTCTTGTTTCTCACCATCCAAGTCTGTCCAAAATGTGCAGTGACAGCAAGCAGCTTCCCCCATGTCTATTCTGCTCTGCCTCTGGTGAGCGCGCTCCCTATGCCTATCTTGGCCCACGAGAATTCTCGTCGCGTACCCTACTCCGTCCCGTTGAGGACACTGAGTGAGAGAGTAGCTTGGGTGTGCATCGGGCTGCTGGCCGAGGCCTGCCCACCGCAGCAATCTCTGCAATATATACAGGTACAGAATTATATATGGAAAGGATTTGACAAAGGTAATTGAAAATATTTTCTCCAATGCAACGTAGCTACCCTAGGTGCCGTACTACCCTCTCTACCTACTACTATACCGCACTCGGTAGTTGTTGTGGTTTTGTCTGGGATACTGCTCGTTTTCCTCGTACCGCCTCGTACGGTTTGACGGGCTCTTTTGCATTTTTTGACCAAAATGGTGGTGCTAACGCATCCACGCTGTAGTTCCTGCTCTTGTTGCAGAGCAGCGCCCGGCAAGGAGGCTGGGAGTGCACAAGAAGATGGCACGGGACAGACTGGACAGCATCAGGCTGCTGGCCAACGTCAGCCCGACGCAGCTGTATACACAAATTACACATACATTGAAATGCATGAAGAACTTCACAAAGGAAAGTAAAGCTTTTGTCAACCTTCGTGTTCAGCTATTCAGCTACGCTGCATACCGTACTAGAGAAGAGCTTGTGACGTGCACTGAGCCGTGGGATGCTAGAAGTGGCTGGATGTTTGCCCGTCAGAGAGAAGTGGTGAATGTTTCCCTTGGCTTGCAGGCACGGCTTGTCATCTACCTAGTAAATGGTCTTTGCCTCAACCCGGGTGTGCTCCCAGTTTCATCCTTCCGATACTCTCCCCGCCACAGCTGGGGAGGCTGTGTGGTGTTCAGTTTTCTGCCAGGTTAAACAGCAACAAGTACACATAACAGGCACCCAGGCAGCAAGGTCGAGCATGTCTGTGTTACAGACGTACGTCTGCATTCCTGAAGGGGTAGATGTGAAACGGGCAGGACGTTCCTTCGTGCCGGCTAACAAAATAAAGAATTTGACTTTCAGTGGGAATAGAAACGGTCCAACGAAAGCAGAAGGCCACATCAGCGACCCGCCCTTTTGCAGTCTGCAGAAAGGCCACTGGCACATCAGCGGCGGGGAGCCTCAAGACGGTGGAGGCTCAGCAAAAACAGGGGGCACGAGGATGCCTCCCAGGTGGCCATGCTGGGCCTGGGCCTGGAGAGACATCTTCTCCGCCTACAAATGCTCAAACGTGCCAACGAGAGCGCCCCCGGCAGCTCGAGTGACAGGCCACATCATCCCCGGGGCTTATGCCAACCGGCGTAGGAGAGCACACTAGGGCAGGCCTGGGGCGTTACGTGGGGCTGGAAATCTCAGGCAGTGCTCTGTCCCCTTGGCATACATGGAAAACCGGAGCAAAACGCCACCTTCAGCTGAGCATGCAACCCTTTCTTCCTTTTAATCGTTGCGCTATGAATTTTGCTGCCTGGGTGTGACTTGGCACGCTCAGAAAAGAAGGCACTTGCACAGAAGCGTGCACATCATCCAGACGGGTGACACTGGAATTCAAGCCACCTGCACAGAGTCGGGAGGATGTGCACGGTCACCTGCTCTCTCATCTTCCCTCTTTACCGTAAATGCTGCCCACCTTGCAATTTAGACAGGGGCAGAAAAACCACTCCTCAAAAGCCATGCCTAGCACGCCCCCGCACGCCCCAAATTCTAGATTTGGGCTCGTTCAGCTACACGTGATGTGCAGCAGAGCACCTCCTGCCACTCGGCCGGAGAGCCGCCGGGCAGCACGGCCGGCGCCTCTAGCTGCTCAGCAGAGCAGCGCCTCCAGCGCGCAGTTCTTCCCGGCTACCAGCTGGAGGCGCTGGGTGGAGTGCGTGCCAGGGCGGGGATAGAGCTGCGGGTGAAGGGGACGAGCCAGTGCTACTGGGCCCGCCCACCGGTAGGATGGGACAGGACAGAAAATCCCTCCCACGTACCTACACCGGGAGGCACCATTTTGTTCGCGTCTGCATTCCAGGGTGAGCAGCCGCCATTTCATGAGCCTGCCCAGGCGCCATTTTGTTTCAGCTTGAATTCCATGGTCAGGAGCCACCATTTTCTGACACACTGTCGGCCACGTGTTTTCGTACTGCTCTGTGGTTGGCCTCTCTTCTAATGGCTGCCGCCTTCTCAGGATTCCCTCTGATTGGCTGCCCAGCTCGTCTGGACCAGAAAGCGCTCTGATGTTAAAATACATTCATTTTGGTACAATTGTCCCAGCTGTAGGGGGGGCAGGTGCCCAGGTGCCGGCACTGTGGGTTGCCGGCTGCCTCTGAGGAAAAGGCAGGAATGCCCCGTGTGAAAACCAGCCCTTTCCACCCAGCTCCAGCGGCACTGCCACAAGGCACAACTGAGCCCCGCACCCAAGGCGGAGGCGTCCTGGGCAAAACGTCCCGCCCGGGAAAGGGCGGGATGGGGCAGAATGCTGCCCAGCAGTGGGGAGAGAGGGTGGAAAAGCATGAGAAACAGCCGCGTGAATGCCAAGGCGAGATGCTGAGGAGCGGGAGGCGGAGAGGGAGGAGGAGAAGGAGGTGGAGCGTGAGGAGCAGGAGGTGGTGCCGGAGCAAAGACTGGAGACAAAGCATGGGCAGGAGGAGAAACAGGAGGAGGTGCTCCAGGCGCTAGGACAGAGATTCTCCCGCAGCCCCTGCTGGAGGCAGCGGGCACGTCGCTATCCCCCAAGGGATGCTGCAGCCTGCTCAGAGCACACACAGGTACAGGGCAGAAGCGTGAGGAGGAAGGAGTGGCAGAGCAGAGCTGTGGAGGGACTGACCGCTACAGCCCCCGACCCCGGCACCTCTCGCGCTGCGGGGAGGTCGAGGACTCATGCGTGAAGAAAGGTGTTTGAGCTCGGGGAAGAAGTGAAGGGGGGTCAGGTGCTCTTGTTTCTCACCATCCAAGTCTGTCCAAAATGTGCAGTGACAGCAAGCAGCTTCCCCCATGTCTATTCTGCTCTGCCTCTGGTGAGCGCGCTCCCTATGCCTATCTTGGCCCACGAGAATTCTCGTCGCGTACCCTACTCCGTCCCGTTGAGGACACTGAGTGAGAGAGTAGCTTGGGTGTGCATCGGGCTGCTGGCCGAGGCCTGCCCACCGCAGCAATCTCTGCAATATATACAGGTACAGAATTATATATGGAAAGGATTTGACAAAGGTAATTGAAAATATTTTCTCCAATGCAACGTAGCTACCCTAGGTGCCGTACTACCCTCTCTACCTACTACTATACCGCACTCGGTAGTTGTTGTGGTTTTGTCTGGGATACTGCTCGTTTTCCTCGTACCGCCTCGTACGGTTTGACGGGCTCTTTTGCATTTTTTGACCAAAATGGTGGTGCTAACGCATCCACGCTGTAGTTCCTGCTCTTGTTGCAGAGCAGCGCCCGGCAAGGAGGCTGGGAGTGCACAAGAAGATGGCACGGGACAGACTGGACAGCATCAGGCTGCTGGCCAACGTCAGCCCGACGCAGCTGTATACACAAATTACACATACATTGAAATGCATGAAGAACTTCACAAAGGAAAGTAAAGCTTTTGTCAACCTTCGTGTTCAGCTATTCAGCTACGCTGCATACCGTACTAGAGAAGAGCTTGTGACGTGCACTGAGCCGTGGGATGCTAGAAGTGGCTGGATGTTTGCCCGTCAGAGAGAAGTGGTGAATGTTTCCCTTGGCTTGCAGGCACGGCTTGTCATCTACCTAGTAAATGGTCTTTGCCTCAACCCGGGTGTGCTCCCAGTTTCATCCTTCCGATACTCTCCCCGCCACAGCTGGGGAGGCTGTGTGGTGTTCAGTTTTCTGCCAGGTTAAACAGCAACAAGTACACATAACAGGCACCCAGGCAGCAAGGTCGAGCATGTCTGTGTTACAGACGTACGTCTGCATTCCTGAAGGGGTAGATGTGAAACGGGCAGGACGTTCCTTCGTGCCGGCTAACAAAATAAAGAATTTGACTTTCAGTGGGAATAGAAACGGTCCAACGAAAGCAGAAGGCCACATCAGCGACCCGCCCTTTTGCAGTCTGCAGAAAGGCCACTGGCACATCAGCGGCGGGGAGCCTCAAGACGGTGGAGGCTCAGCAAAAACAGGGGGCACGAGGATGCCTCCCAGGTGGCCATGCTGGGCCTGGGCCTGGAGAGACATCTTCTCCGCCTACAAATGCTCAAACGTGCCAACGAGAGCGCCCCCGGCAGCTCGAGTGACAGGCCACATCATCCCCGGGGCTTATGCCAACCGGCGTAGGAGAGCACACTAGGGCAGGCCTGGGGCGTTACGTGGGGCTGGAAATCTCAGGCAGTGCTCTGTCCCCTTGGCATACATGGAAAACCGGAGCAAAACGCCACCTTCAGCTGAGCATGCAACCCTTTCTTCCTTTTAATCGTTGCGCTATGAATTTTGCTGCCTGGGTGTGACTTGGCACGCTCAGAAAAGAAGGCACTTGCACAGAAGCGTGCACATCATCCAGACGGGTGACACTGGAATTCAAGCCACCTGCACAGAGTCGGGAGGATGTGCACGGTCACCTGCTCTCTCATCTTCCCTCTTTACCGTAAATGCTGCCCACCTTGCAATTTAGACAGGGGCAGAAAAACCACTCCTCAAAAGCCATGCCTAGCACGCCCCCGCACGCCCCAAATTCTAGATTTGGGCTCGTTCAGCTACACGTGATGTGCAGCAGAGCACCTCCTGCCACTCGGCCGGAGAGCCGCCGGGCAGCACGGCCGGCGCCTCTAGCTGCTCAGCAGAGCAGCGCCTCCAGCGCGCAGTTCTTCCCGGCTACCAGCTGGAGGCGCTGGGTGGAGTGCGTGCCAGGGCGGGGATAGAGCTGCGGGTGAAGGGGACGAGCCAGTGCTACTGGGCCCGCCCACCGGTAGGATGGGACAGGACAGAAAATCCCTCCCACGTACCTACACCGGGAGGCACCATTTTGTTCGCGTCTGCATTCCAGGGTGAGCAGCCGCCATTTCATGAGCCTGCCCAGGCGCCATTTTGTTTCAGCTTGAATTCCATGGTCAGGAGCCACCATTTTCTGACACACTGTCGGCCACGTGTTTTCGTACTGCTCTGTGGTTGGCCTCTCTTCTAATGGCTGCCGCCTTCTCAGGATTCCCTCTGATTGGCTGCCCAGCTCGTCTGGACCAGAAAGCGCTCTGATGTTAAAATACATTCATTTTGGTACAATTGTCCCAGCTGTAGGGGGGGCAGGTGCCCAGGTGCCGGCACTGTGGGTTGCCGGCTGCCTCTGAGGAAAAGGCAGGAATGCCCCGTGTGAAAACCAGCCCTTTCCACCCAGCTCCAGCGGCACTGCCACAAGGCACAACTGAGCCCCGCACCCAAGGCGGAGGCGTCCTGGGCAAAACGTCCCGCCCGGGAAAGGGCGGGATGGGGCAGAATGCTGCCCAGCAGTGGGGAGAGAGGGTGGAAAAGCATGAGAAACAGCCGCGTGAATGCCAAGGCGAGATGCTGAGGAGCGGGAGGCGGAGAGGGAGGAGGAGAAGGAGGTGGAGCGTGAGGAGCAGGAGGTGGTGCCGGAGCAAAGACTGGAGACAAAGCATGGGCAGGAGGAGAAACAGGAGGAGGTGCTCCAGGCGCTAGGACAGAGATTCTCCCGCAGCCCCTGCTGGAGGCAGCGGGCACGTCGCTATCCCCCAAGGGATGCTGCAGCCTGCTCAGAGCACACACAGGTACAGGGCAGAAGCGTGAGGAGGAAGGAGTGGCAGAGCAGAGCTGTGGAGGGACTGACCGCTACAGCCCCCGACCCCGGCACCTCTCGCGCTGCGGGGAGGTCGAGGACTCATGCGTGAAGAAAGGTGTTTGAGCTCGGGGAAGAAGTGAAGGGGGGTCAGGTGCTCTTGTTTCTCACCATCCAAGTCTGTCCAAAATGTGCAGTGACAGCAAGCAGCTTCCCCCATGTCTATTCTGCTCTGCCTCTGGTGAGCGCGCTCCCTATGCCTATCTTGGCCCACGAGAATTCTCGTCGCGTACCCTACTCCGTCCCGTTGAGGACACTGAGTGAGAGAGTAGCTTGGGTGTGCATCGGGCTGCTGGCCGAGGCCTGCCCACCGCAGCAATCTCTGCAATATATACAGGTACAGAATTATATATGGAAAGGATTTGACAAAGGTAATTGAAAATATTTTCTCCAATGCAACGTAGCTACCCTAGGTGCCGTACTACCCTCTCTACCTACTACTATACCGCACTCGGTAGTTGTTGTGGTTTTGTCTGGGATACTGCTCGTTTTCCTCGTACCGCCTCGTACGGTTTGACGGGCTCTTTTGCATTTTTTGACCAAAATGGTGGTGCTAACGCATCCACGCTGTAGTTCCTGCTCTTGTTGCAGAGCAGCGCCCGGCAAGGAGGCTGGGAGTGCACAAGAAGATGGCACGGGACAGACTGGACAGCATCAGGCTGCTGGCCAACGTCAGCCCGACGCAGCTGTATACACAAATTACACATACATTGAAATGCATGAAGAACTTCACAAAGGAAAGTAAAGCTTTTGTCAACCTTCGTGTTCAGCTATTCAGCTACGCTGCATACCGTACTAGAGAAGAGCTTGTGACGTGCACTGAGCCGTGGGATGCTAGAAGTGGCTGGATGTTTGCCCGTCAGAGAGAAGTGGTGAATGTTTCCCTTGGCTTGCAGGCACGGCTTGTCATCTACCTAGTAAATGGTCTTTGCCTCAACCCGGGTGTGCTCCCAGTTTCATCCTTCCGATACTCTCCCCGCCACAGCTGGGGAGGCTGTGTGGTGTTCAGTTTTCTGCCAGGTTAAACAGCAACAAGTACACATAACAGGCACCCAGGCAGCAAGGTCGAGCATGTCTGTGTTACAGACGTACGTCTGCATTCCTGAAGGGGTAGATGTGAAACGGGCAGGACGTTCCTTCGTGCCGGCTAACAAAATAAAGAATTTGACTTTCAGTGGGAATAGAAACGGTCCAACGAAAGCAGAAGGCCACATCAGCGACCCGCCCTTTTGCAGTCTGCAGAAAGGCCACTGGCACATCAGCGGCGGGGAGCCTCAAGACGGTGGAGGCTCAGCAAAAACAGGGGGCACGAGGATGCCTCCCAGGTGGCCATGCTGGGCCTGGGCCTGGAGAGACATCTTCTCCGCCTACAAATGCTCAAACGTGCCAACGAGAGCGCCCCCGGCAGCTCGAGTGACAGGCCACATCATCCCCGGGGCTTATGCCAACCGGCGTAGGAGAGCACACTAGGGCAGGCCTGGGGCGTTACGTGGGGCTGGAAATCTCAGGCAGTGCTCTGTCCCCTTGGCACACATGGAAAACCGGAGCAAAACGCCACCTTCAGCTGAGCATGCAACCCTTTCTTCCTTTTAATCGTTGCGCTATGAATTTTGCTGCCTGGGTGTGACTTGGCACGCTCAGAAAAGAAGGCACTTGCACAGAAGCGTGCACATCATCCAGACGGGTGACACTGGAATTCAAGCCACCTGCACAGAGTCGGGAGGATGTGCACGGTCACCTGCTCTCTCATCTTCCCTCTTTACCGTAAATGCTGCCCACCTTGCAATTTAGACAGGGGCAGAAAAACCACTCCTCAAAAGCCATGCCTAGCACGCCCCCGCACGCCCCAAATTCTAGATTTGGGCTCGTTCAGCTACACGTGATGTGCAGCAGAGCACCTCCTGCCACTCGGCCGGAGAGCCGCCGGGCAGCACGGCCGGCGCCTCTAGCTGCTCAGCAGAGCAGCGCCTCCAGCGCGCAGTTCTTCCCGGCTACCAGCTGGAGGCGCTGGGTGGAGTGCGTGCCAGGGCGGGGATAGAGCTGCGGGTGAAGGGGACGAGCCAGTGCTACTGGGCCCGCCCACCGGTAGGATGGGACAGGACAGAAAATCCCTCCCACGTACCTACACCGGGAGGCACCATTTTGTTCGCGTCTGCATTCCAGGGTGAGCAGCCGCCATTTCATGAGCCTGCCCAGGCGCCATTTTGTTTCAGCTTGAATTCCATGGTCAGGAGCCACCATTTTCTGACACACTGTCGGCCACGTGTTTTCGTACTGCTCTGTGGTTGGCCTCTCTTCTAATGGCTGCCGCCTTCTCAGGATTCCCTCTGATTGGCTGCCCAGCTCGTCTGGACCAGAAAGCGCTCTGATGTTAAAATACATTCATTTTGGTACAATTGTCCCAGCTGTAGGGGGGGCAGGTGCCCAGGTGCCGGCACTGTGGGTTGCCGGCTGCCTCTGAGGAAAAGGCAGGAATGCCCCGTGTGAAAACCAGCCCTTTCCACCCAGCTCCAGCGGCACTGCCACAAGGCACAACTGAGCCCCGCACCCAAGGCGGAGGCGTCCTGGGCAAAACGTCCCGCCCGGGAAAGGGCGGGATGGGGCAGAATGCTGCCCAGCAGTGGGGAGAGAGGGTGGAAAAGCGTGAGAAACAGCCGCGTGAATGCCAAGGCAAGATGCTGAGGAGCGGGAGGCGGAGAGGGAGGAGGAGAAGGAGGTGGAGCGTGAGGAGCAGGAGGTGGTGCCGGAGCAAAGACTGGAGACAAAGCATGGGCAGGAGGAGAAACAGGAGGAGGTGCTCCAGGCGCTAGGACAGAGATTCTCCCGCAGCCCCTGCTGGAGGCAGCGGGCACGTCGCTATCCCCCAAGGGATGCTGCAGCCTGCTCAGAGCACACACAGGTACAGGGCAGAAGCGTGAGGAGGAAGGAGTGGCAGAGCAGAGCTGTGGAGGGACTGACCGCTACAGCCCCCGACCCCGGCACCTCTCGCGCTGCGGGGAGGTCGAGGACTCATGCGTGAAGAAAGGTGTTTGAGCTCGGGGAAGAAGTGAAGGGGGGTCAGGTGCTCTTGTTTCTCACCATCCAAGTCTGTCCAAAATGTGCAGTGACAGCAAGCAGCTTCCCCCATGTCTATTCTGCTCTGCCTCTGGTGAGCGCGCTCCCTATGCCTATCTTGGCCCACGAGAATTCTCGTCGCGTACCCTACTCCGTCCCGTTGAGGACACTGAGTGAGAGAGTAGCTTGGGTGTGCATCGGGCTGCTGGCCGAGGCCTGCCCACCGCAGCAATCTCTGCAATATATACAGGTACAGAATTATATATGGAAAGGATTTGACAAAGGTAATTGAAAATATTTTCTCCAATGCAACGTAGCTACCCTAGGTGCCGTACTACCCTCTCTACCTACTACTATACCGCACTCGGTAGTTGTTGTGGTTTTGTCTGGGATACTGCTCGTTTTCCTCGTACCGCCTCGTACGGTTTGACGGGCTCTTTTGCATTTTTTGACCAAAATGGTGGTGCTAACGCATCCACGCTGTAGTTCCTGCTCTTGTTGCAGAGCAGCGCCCGGCAAGGAGGCTGGGAGTGCACAAGAAGATGGCACGGGACAGACTGGACAGCATCAGGCTGCTGGCCAACGTCAGCCCGACGCAGCTGTATACACAAATTACACATACATTGAAATGCATGAAGAACTTCACAAAGGAAAGTAAAGCTTTTGTCAACCTTCGTGTTCAGCTATTCAGCTACGCTGCATACCGTACTAGAGAAGAGCTTGTGACGTGCACTGAGCCGTGGGATGCTAGAAGTGGCTGGATGTTTGCCCGTCAGAGAGAAGTGGTGAATGTTTCCCTTGGCTTGCAGGCACGGCTTGTCATCTACCTAGTAAATGGTCTTTGCCTCAACCCGGGTGTGCTCCCAGTTTCATCCTTCCGATACTCTCCCCGCCACAGCTGGGGAGGCTGTGTGGTGTTCAGTTTTCTGCCAGGTTAAACAGCAACAAGTACACATAACAGGCACCCAGGCAGCAAGGTCGAGCATGTCTGTGTTACAGACGTACGTCTGCATTCCTGAAGGGGTAGATGTGAAACGGGCAGGACGTTCCTTCGTGCCGGCTAACAAAATAAAGAATTTGACTTTCAGTGGGAATAGAAACGGTCCAACGAAAGCAGAAGGCCACATCAGCGACCCGCCCTTTTGCAGTCTGCAGAAAGGCCACTGGCACATCAGCGGCGGGGAGCCTCAAGACGGTGGAGGCTCAGCAAAAACAGGGGGCACGAGGATGCCTCCCAGGTGGCCATGCTGGGCCTGGGCCTGGAGAGACATCTTCTCCGCCTACAAATGCTCAAACGTGCCAACGAGAGCGCCCCCGGCAGCTCGAGTGACAGGCCACATCATCCCCGGGGCTTATGCCAACCGGCGTAGGAGAGCACACTAGGGCAGGCCTGGGGCGTTACGTGGGGCTGGAAATCTCAGGCAGTGCTCTGTCCCCTTGGCATACATGGAAAACCGGAGCAAAACGCCACCTTCAGCTGAGCATGCAACCCTTTCTTCCTTTTAATCGTTGCGCTATGAATTTTGCTGCCTGGGTGTGACTTGGCACGCTCAGAAAAGAAGGCACTTGCACAGAAGCGTGCACATCATCCAGACGGGTGACACTGGAATTCAAGCCACCTGCACAGAGTCGGGAGGATGTGCACGGTCACCTGCTCTCTCATCTTCCCTCTTTACCGTAAATGCTGCCCACCTTGCAATTTAGACAGGGGCAGAAAAACCACTCCTCAAAAGCCATGCCTAGCACGCCCCCGCACGCCCCAAATTCTAGATTTGGGCTCGTTCAGCTACACGTGATGTGCAGCAGAGCACCTCCTGCCACTCGGCCGGAGAGCCGCCGGGCAGCACGGCCGGCGCCTCTAGCTGCTCAGCAGAGCAGCGCCTCCAGCGCGCAGTTCTTCCCGGCTACCAGCTGGAGGCGCTGGGTGGAGTGCGTGCCAGGGCGGGGATAGAGCTGCGGGTGAAGGGGACGAGCCAGTGCTACTGGGCCCGCCCACCGGTAGGATGGGACAGGACAGAAAATCCCTCCCACGTACCTACACCGGGAGGCACCATTTTGTTCGCGTCTGCATTCCAGGGTGAGCAGCCGCCATTTCATGAGCCTGCCCAGGCGCCATTTTGTTTCAGCTTGAATTCCATGGTCAGGAGCCACCATTTTCTGACACACTGTCGGCCACGTGTTTTCGTACTGCTCTGTGGTTGGCCTCTCTTCTAATGGCTGCCGCCTTCTCAGGATTCCCTCTGATTGGCTGCCCAGCTCGTCTGGACCAGAAAGCGCTCTGATGTTAAAATACATTCATTTTGGTACAATTGTCCCAGCTGTAGGGGGGGCAGGTGCCCAGGTGCCGGCACTGTGGGTTGCCGGCTGCCTCTGAGGAAAAGGCAGGAATGCCCCGTGTGAAAACCAGCCCTTTCCACCCAGCTCCAGCGGCACTGCCACAAGGCACAACTGAGCCCCGCACCCAAGGCGGAGGCGTCCTGGGCAAAACGTCCCGCCCGGGAAAGGGCGGGATGGGGCAGAATGCTGCCCAGCAGTGGGGAGAGAGGGTGGAAAAGCATGAGAAACAGCCGCGTGAATGCCAAGGCGAGATGCTGAGGAGCGGGAGGCGGAGAGGGAGGAGGAGAAGGAGGTGGAGCGTGAGGAGCAGGAGGTGGTGCCGGAGCAAAGACTGGAGACAAAGCATGGGCAGGAGGAGAAACAGGAGGAGGTGCTCCAGGCGCTAGGACAGAGATTCTCCCGCAGCCCCTGCTGGAGGCAGCGGGCACGTCGCTATCCCCCAAGGGATGCTGCAGCCTGCTCAGAGCACACACAGGTACAGGGCAGAAGCGTGAGGAGGAAGGAGTGGCAGAGCAGAGCTGTGGAGGGACTGACCGCTACAGCCCCCGACCCCGGCACCTCTCGCGCTGCGGGGAGGTCGAGGACTCATGCGTGAAGAAAGGTGTTTGAGCTCGGGGAAGAAGTGAAGGGGGGTCAGGTGCTCTTGTTTCTCACCATCCAAGTCTGTCCAAAATGTGCAGTGACAGCAAGCAGCTTCCCCCATGTCTATTCTGCTCTGCCTCTGGTGAGCGCGCTCCCTATGCCTATCTTGGCCCACGAGAATTCTCGTCGCGTACCCTACTCCGTCCCGTTGAGGACACTGAGTGAGAGAGTAGCTTGGGTGTGCATCGGGCTGCTGGCCGAGGCCTGCCCACCGCAGCAATCTCTGCAATATATACAGGTACAGAATTATATATGGAAAGGATTTGACAAAGGTAATTGAAAATATTTTCTCCAATGCAACGTAGCTACCCTAGGTGCCGTACTACCCTCTCTACCTACTACTATACCGCACTCGGTAGTTGTTGTGGTTTTGTCTGGGATACTGCTCGTTTTCCTCGTACCGCCTCGTACGGTTTGACGGGCTCTTTTGCATTTTTTGACCAAAATGGTGGTGCTAACGCATCCACGCTGTAGTTCCTGCTCTTGTTGCAGAGCAGCGCCCGGCAAGGAGGCTGGGAGTGCACAAGAAGATGGCACGGGACAGACTGGACAGCATCAGGCTGCTGGCCAACGTCAGCCCGACGCAGCTGTATACACAAATTACACATACATTGAAATGCATGAAGAACTTCACAAAGGAAAGTAAAGCTTTTGTCAACCTTCGTGTTCAGCTATTCAGCTACGCTGCATACCGTACTAGAGAAGAGCTTGTGACGTGCACTGAGCCGTGGGATGCTAGAAGTGGCTGGATGTTTGCCCGTCAGAGAGAAGTGGTGAATGTTTCCCTTGGCTTGCAGGCACGGCTTGTCATCTACCTAGTAAATGGTCTTTGCCTCAACCCGGGTGTGCTCCCAGTTTCATCCTTCCGATACTCTCCCCGCCACAGCTGGGGAGGCTGTGTGGTGTTCAGTTTTCTGCCAGGTTAAACAGCAACAAGTACACATAACAGGCACCCAGGCAGCAAGGTCGAGCATGTCTGTGTTACAGACGTACGTCTGCATTCCTGAAGGGGTAGATGTGAAACGGGCAGGACGTTCCTTCGTGCCGGCTAACAAAATAAAGAATTTGACTTTCAGTGGGAATAGAAACGGTCCAACGAAAGCAGAAGGCCACATCAGCGACCCGCCCTTTTGCAGTCTGCAGAAAGGCCACTGGCACATCAGCGGCGGGGAGCCTCAAGACGGTGGAGGCTCAGCAAAAACAGGGGGCACGAGGATGCCTCCCAGGTGGCCATGCTGGGCCTGGGCCTGGAGAGACATCTTCTCCGCCTACAAATGCTCAAACGTGCCAACGAGAGCGCCCCCGGCAGCTCGAGTGACAGGCCACATCATCCCCGGGGCTTATGCCAACCGGCGTAGGAGAGCACACTAGGGCAGGCCTGGGGCGTTACGTGGGGCTGGAAATCTCAGGCAGTGCTCTGTCCCCTTGGCACACATGGAAAACCGGAGCAAAACGCCACCTTCAGCTGAGCATGCAACCCTTTCTTCCTTTTAATCGTTGCGCTATGAATTTTGCTGCCTGGGTGTGACTTGGCACGCTCAGAAAAGAAGGCACTTGCACAGAAGCGTGCACATCATCCAGACGGGTGACACTGGAATTCAAGCCACCTGCACAGAGTCGGGAGGATGTGCACGGTCACCTGCTCTCTCATCTTCCCTCTTTACCGTAAATGCTGCCCACCTTGCAATTTAGACAGGGGCAGAAAAACCACTCCTCAAAAGCCATGCCTAGCACGCCCCCGCACGCCCCAAATTCTAGATTTGGGCTCGTTCAGCTACACGTGATGTGCAGCAGAGCACCTCCTGCCACTCGGCCGGAGAGCCGCCGGGCAGCACGGCCGGCGCCTCTAGCTGCTCAGCAGAGCAGCGCCTCCAGCGCGCAGTTCTTCCCGGCTACCAGCTGGAGGCGCTGGGTGGAGTGCGTGCCAGGGCGGGGATAGAGCTGCGGGTGAAGGGGACGAGCCAGTGCTACTGGGCCCGCCCACCGGTAGGATGGGACAGGACAGAAAATCCCTCCCACGTACCTACACCGGGAGGCACCATTTTGTTCGCGTCTGCATTCCAGGGTGAGCAGCCGCCATTTCATGAGCCTGCCCAGGCGCCATTTTGTTTCAGCTTGAATTCCATGGTCAGGAGCCACCATTTTCTGACACACTGTCGGCCACGTGTTTTCGTACTGCTCTGTGGTTGGCCTCTCTTCTAATGGCTGCCGCCTTCTCAGGATTCCCTCTGATTGGCTGCCCAGCTCGTCTGGACCAGAAAGCGCTCTGATGTTAAAATACATTCATTTTGGTACAATTGTCCCAGCTGTAGGGGGGGCAGGTGCCCAGGTGCCGGCACTGTGGGTTGCCGGCTGCCTCTGAGGAAAAGGCAGGAATGCCCCGTGTGAAAACCAGCCCTTTCCACCCAGCTCCAGCGGCACTGCCACAAGGCACAACTGAGCCCCGCACCCAAGGCGGAGGCGTCCTGGGCAAAACGTCCCGCCCGGGAAAGGGCGGGATGGGGCAGAATGCTGCCCAGCAGTGGGGAGAGAGGGTGGAAAAGCGTGAGAAACAGCCGCGTGAATGCCAAGGCAAGATGCTGAGGAGCGGGAGGCGGAGAGGGAGGAGGAGAAGGAGGTGGAGCGTGAGGAGCAGGAGGTGGTGCCGGAGCAAAGACTGGAGACAAAGCATGGGCAGGAGGAGAAACAGGAGGAGGTGCTCCAGGCGCTAGGACAGAGATTCTCCCGCAGCCCCTGCTGGAGGCAGCGGGCACGTCGCTATCCCCCAAGGGATGCTGCAGCCTGCTCAGAGCACACACAGGTACAGGGCAGAAGCGTGAGGAGGAAGGAGTGGCAGAGCAGAGCTGTGGAGGGACTGACCGCTACAGCCCCCGACCCCGGCACCTCTCGCGCTGCGGGGAGGTCGAGGACTCATGCGTGAAGAAAGGTGTTTGAGCTCGGGGAAGAAGTGAAGGGGGGTCAGGTGCTCTTGTTTCTCACCATCCAAGTCTGTCCAAAATGTGCAGTGACAGCAAGCAGCTTCCCCCATGTCTATTCTGCTCTGCCTCTGGTGAGCGCGCTCCCTATGCCTATCTTGGCCCACGAGAATTCTCGTCGCGTACCCTACTCCGTCCCGTTGAGGACACTGAGTGAGAGAGTAGCTTGGGTGTGCATCGGGCTGCTGGCCGAGGCCTGCCCACCGCAGCAATCTCTGCAATATATACAGGTACAGAATTATATATGGAAAGGATTTGACAAAGGTAATTGAAAATATTTTCTCCAATGCAACGTAGCTACCCTAGGTGCCGTACTACCCTCTCTACCTACTACTATACCGCACTCGGTAGTTGTTGTGGTTTTGTCTGGGATACTGCTCGTTTTCCTCGTACCGCCTCGTACGGTTTGACGGGCTCTTTTGCATTTTTTGACCAAAATGGTGGTGCTAACGCATCCACGCTGTAGTTCCTGCTCTTGTTGCAGAGCAGCGCCCGGCAAGGAGGCTGGGAGTGCACAAGAAGATGGCACGGGACAGACTGGACAGCATCAGGCTGCTGGCCAACGTCAGCCCGACGCAGCTGTATACACAAATTACACATACATTGAAATGCATGAAGAACTTCACAAAGGAAAGTAAAGCTTTTGTCAACCTTCGTGTTCAGCTATTCAGCTACGCTGCATACCGTACTAGAGAAGAGCTTGTGACGTGCACTGAGCCGTGGGATGCTAGAAGTGGCTGGATGTTTGCCCGTCAGAGAGAAGTGGTGAATGTTTCCCTTGGCTTGCAGGCACGGCTTGTCATCTACCTAGTAAATGGTCTTTGCCTCAACCCGGGTGTGCTCCCAGTTTCATCCTTCCGATACTCTCCCCGCCACAGCTGGGGAGGCTGTGTGGTGTTCAGTTTTCTGCCAGGTTAAACAGCAACAAGTACACATAACAGGCACCCAGGCAGCAAGGTCGAGCATGTCTGTGTTACAGACGTACGTCTGCATTCCTGAAGGGGTAGATGTGAAACGGGCAGGACGTTCCTTCGTGCCGGCTAACAAAATAAAGAATTTGACTTTCAGTGGGAATAGAAACGGTCCAACGAAAGCAGAAGGCCACATCAGCGACCCGCCCTTTTGCAGTCTGCAGAAAGGCCACTGGCACATCAGCGGCGGGGAGCCTCAAGACGGTGGAGGCTCAGCAAAAACAGGGGGCACGAGGATGCCTCCCAGGTGGCCATGCTGGGCCTGGGCCTGGAGAGACATCTTCTCCGCCTACAAATGCTCAAACGTGCCAACGAGAGCGCCCCCGGCAGCTCGAGTGACAGGCCACATCATCCCCGGGGCTTATGCCAACCGGCGTAGGAGAGCACACTAGGGCAGGCCTGGGGCGTTACGTGGGGCTGGAAATCTCAGGCAGTGCTCTGTCCCCTTGGCATACATGGAAAACCGGAGCAAAACGCCACCTTCAGCTGAGCATGCAACCCTTTCTTCCTTTTAATCGTTGCGCTATGAATTTTGCTGCCTGGGTGTGACTTGGCACGCTCAGAAAAGAAGGCACTTGCACAGAAGCGTGCACATCATCCAGACGGGTGACACTGGAATTCAAGCCACCTGCACAGAGTCGGGAGGATGTGCACGGTCACCTGCTCTCTCATCTTCCCTCTTTACCGTAAATGCTGCCCACCTTGCAATTTAGACAGGGGCAGAAAAACCACTCCTCAAAAGCCATGCCTAGCACGCCCCCGCACGCCCCAAATTCTAGATTTGGGCTCGTTCAGCTACACGTGATGTGCAGCAGAGCACCTCCTGCCACTCGGCCGGAGAGCCGCCGGGCAGCACGGCCGGCGCCTCTAGCTGCTCAGCAGAGCAGCGCCTCCAGCGCGCAGTTCTTCCCGGCTACCAGCTGGAGGCGCTGGGTGGAGTGCGTGCCAGGGCGGGGATAGAGCTGCGGGTGAAGGGGACGAGCCAGTGCTACTGGGCCCGCCCACCGGTAGGATGGGACAGGACAGAAAATCCCTCCCACGTACCTACACCGGGAGGCACCATTTTGTTCGCGTCTGCATTCCAGGGTGAGCAGCCGCCATTTCATGAGCCTGCCCAGGCGCCATTTTGTTTCAGCTTGAATTCCATGGTCAGGAGCCACCATTTTCTGACACACTGTCGGCCACGTGTTTTCGTACTGCTCTGTGGTTGGCCTCTCTTCTAATGGCTGCCGCCTTCTCAGGATTCCCTCTGATTGGCTGCCCAGCTCGTCTGGACCAGAAAGCGCTCTGATGTTAAAATACATTCATTTTGGTACAATTGTCCCAGCTGTAGGGGGGGCAGGTGCCCAGGTGCCGGCACTGTGGGTTGCCGGCTGCCTCTGAGGAAAAGGCAGGAATGCCCCGTGTGAAAACCAGCCCTTTCCACCCAGCTCCAGCGGCACTGCCACAAGGCACAACTGAGCCCCGCACCCAAGGCGGAGGCGTCCTGGGCAAAACGTCCCGCCCGGGAAAGGGCGGGATGGGGCAGAATGCTGCCCAGCAGTGGGGAGAGAGGGTGGAAAAGCATGAGAAACAGCCGCGTGAATGCCAAGGCGAGATGCTGAGGAGCGGGAGGCGGAGAGGGAGGAGGAGAAGGAGGTGGAGCGTGAGGAGCAGGAGGTGGTGCCGGAGCAAAGACTGGAGACAAAGCATGGGCAGGAGGAGAAACAGGAGGAGGTGCTCCAGGCGCTAGGACAGAGATTCTCCCGCAGCCCCTGCTGGAGGCAGCGGGCACGTCGCTATCCCCCAAGGGATGCTGCAGCCTGCTCAGAGCACACACAGGTACAGGGCAGAAGCGTGAGGAGGAAGGAGTGGCAGAGCAGAGCTGTGGAGGGACTGACCGCTACAGCCCCCGACCCCGGCACCTCTCGCGCTGCGGGGAGGTCGAGGACTCATGCGTGAAGAAAGGTGTTTGAGCTCGGGGAAGAAGTGAAGGGGGGTCAGGTGCTCTTGTTTCTCACCATCCAAGTCTGTCCAAAATGTGCAGTGACAGCAAGCAGCTTCCCCCATGTCTATTCTGCTCTGCCTCTGGTGAGCGCGCTCCCTATGCCTATCTTGGCCCACGAGAATTCTCGTCGCGTACCCTACTCCGTCCCGTTGAGGACACTGAGTGAGAGAGTAGCTTGGGTGTGCATCGGGCTGCTGGCCGAGGCCTGCCCACCGCAGCAATCTCTGCAATATATACAGGTACAGAATTATATATGGAAAGGATTTGACAAAGGTAATTGAAAATATTTTCTCCAATGCAACGTAGCTACCCTAGGTGCCGTACTACCCTCTCTACCTACTACTATACCGCACTCGGTAGTTGTTGTGGTTTTGTCTGGGATACTGCTCGTTTTCCTCGTACCGCCTCGTACGGTTTGACGGGCTCTTTTGCATTTTTTGACCAAAATGGTGGTGCTAACGCATCCACGCTGTAGTTCCTGCTCTTGTTGCAGAGCAGCGCCCGGCAAGGAGGCTGGGAGTGCACAAGAAGATGGCACGGGACAGACTGGACAGCATCAGGCTGCTGGCCAACGTCAGCCCGACGCAGCTGTATACACAAATTACACATACATTGAAATGCATGAAGAACTTCACAAAGGAAAGTAAAGCTTTTGTCAACCTTCGTGTTCAGCTATTCAGCTACGCTGCATACCGTACTAGAGAAGAGCTTGTGACGTGCACTGAGCCGTGGGATGCTAGAAGTGGCTGGATGTTTGCCCGTCAGAGAGAAGTGGTGAATGTTTCCCTTGGCTTGCAGGCACGGCTTGTCATCTACCTAGTAAATGGTCTTTGCCTCAACCCGGGTGTGCTCCCAGTTTCATCCTTCCGATACTCTCCCCGCCACAGCTGGGGAGGCTGTGTGGTGTTCAGTTTTCTGCCAGGTTAAACAGCAACAAGTACACATAACAGGCACCCAGGCAGCAAGGTCGAGCATGTCTGTGTTACAGACGTACGTCTGCATTCCTGAAGGGGTAGATGTGAAACGGGCAGGACGTTCCTTCGTGCCGGCTAACAAAATAAAGAATTTGACTTTCAGTGGGAATAGAAACGGTCCAACGAAAGCAGAAGGCCACATCAGCGACCCGCCCTTTTGCAGTCTGCAGAAAGGCCACTGGCACATCAGCGGCGGGGAGCCTCAAGACGGTGGAGGCTCAGCAAAAACAGGGGGCACGAGGATGCCTCCCAGGTGGCCATGCTGGGCCTGGGCCTGGAGAGACATCTTCTCCGCCTACAAATGCTCAAACGTGCCAACGAGAGCGCCCCCGGCAGCTCGAGTGACAGGCCACATCATCCCCGGGGCTTATGCCAACCGGCGTAGGAGAGCACACTAGGGCAGGCCTGGGGCGTTACGTGGGGCTGGAAATCTCAGGCAGTGCTCTGTCCCCTTGGCACACATGGAAAACCGGAGCAAAACGCCACCTTCAGCTGAGCATGCAACCCTTTCTTCCTTTTAATCGTTGCGCTATGAATTTTGCTGCCTGGGTGTGACTTGGCACGCTCAGAAAAGAAGGCACTTGCACAGAAGCGTGCACATCATCCAGACGGGTGACACTGGAATTCAAGCCACCTGCACAGAGTCGGGAGGATGTGCACGGTCACCTGCTCTCTCATCTTCCCTCTTTACCGTAAATGCTGCCCACCTTGCAATTTAGACAGGGGCAGAAAAACCACTCCTCAAAAGCCATGCCTAGCACGCCCCCGCACGCCCCAAATTCTAGATTTGGGCTCGTTCAGCTACACGTGATGTGCAGCAGAGCACCTCCTGCCACTCGGCCGGAGAGCCGCCGGGCAGCACGGCCGGCGCCTCTAGCTGCTCAGCAGAGCAGCGCCTCCAGCGCGCAGTTCTTCCCGGCTACCAGCTGGAGGCGCTGGGTGGAGTGCGTGCCAGGGCGGGGATAGAGCTGCGGGTGAAGGGGACGAGCCAGTGCTACTGGGCCCGCCCACCGGTAGGATGGGACAGGACAGAAAATCCCTCCCACGTACCTACACCGGGAGGCACCATTTTGTTCGCGTCTGCATTCCAGGGTGAGCAGCCGCCATTTCATGAGCCTGCCCAGGCGCCATTTTGTTTCAGCTTGAATTCCATGGTCAGGAGCCACCATTTTCTGACACACTGTCGGCCACGTGTTTTCGTACTGCTCTGTGGTTGGCCTCTCTTCTAATGGCTGCCGCCTTCTCAGGATTCCCTCTGATTGGCTGCCCAGCTCGTCTGGACCAGAAAGCGCTCTGATGTTAAAATACATTCATTTTGGTACAATTGTCCCAGCTGTAGGGGGGGCAGGTGCCCAGGTGCCGGCACTGTGGGTTGCCGGCTGCCTCTGAGGAAAAGGCAGGAATGCCCCGTGTGAAAACCAGCCCTTTCCACCCAGCTCCAGCGGCACTGCCACAAGGCACAACTGAGCCCCGCACCCAAGGCGGAGGCGTCCTGGGCAAAACGTCCCGCCCGGGAAAGGGCGGGATGGGGCAGAATGCTGCCCAGCAGTGGGGAGAGAGGGTGGAAAAGCGTGAGAAACAGCCGCGTGAATGCCAAGGCAAGATGCTGAGGAGCGGGAGGCGGAGAGGGAGGAGGAGAAGGAGGTGGAGCGTGAGGAGCAGGAGGTGGTGCCGGAGCAAAGACTGGAGACAAAGCATGGGCAGGAGGAGAAACAGGAGGAGGTGCTCCAGGCGCTAGGACAGAGATTCTCCCGCAGCCCCTGCTGGAGGCAGCGGGCACGTCGCTATCCCCCAAGGGATGCTGCAGCCTGCTCAGAGCACACACAGGTACAGGGCAGAAGCGTGAGGAGGAAGGAGTGGCAGAGCAGAGCTGTGGAGGGACTGACCGCTACAGCCCCCGACCCCGGCACCTCTCGCGCTGCGGGGAGGTCGAGGACTCATGCGTGAAGAAAGGTGTTTGAGCTCGGGGAAGAAGTGAAGGGGGGTCAGGTGCTCTTGTTTCTCACCATCCAAGTCTGTCCAAAATGTGCAGTGACAGCAAGCAGCTTCCCCCATGTCTATTCTGCTCTGCCTCTGGTGAGCGCGCTCCCTATGCCTATCTTGGCCCACGAGAATTCTCGTCGCGTACCCTACTCCGTCCCGTTGAGGACACTGAGTGAGAGAGTAGCTTGGGTGTGCATCGGGCTGCTGGCCGAGGCCTGCCCACCGCAGCAATCTCTGCAATATATACAGGTACAGAATTATATATGGAAAGGATTTGACAAAGGTAATTGAAAATATTTTCTCCAATGCAACGTAGCTACCCTAGGTGCCGTACTACCCTCTCTACCTACTACTATACCGCACTCGGTAGTTGTTGTGGTTTTGTCTGGGATACTGCTCGTTTTCCTCGTACCGCCTCGTACGGTTTGACGGGCTCTTTTGCATTTTTTGACCAAAATGGTGGTGCTAACGCATCCACGCTGTAGTTCCTGCTCTTGTTGCAGAGCAGCGCCCGGCAAGGAGGCTGGGAGTGCACAAGAAGATGGCACGGGACAGACTGGACAGCATCAGGCTGCTGGCCAACGTCAGCCCGACGCAGCTGTATACACAAATTACACATACATTGAAATGCATGAAGAACTTCACAAAGGAAAGTAAAGCTTTTGTCAACCTTCGTGTTCAGCTATTCAGCTACGCTGCATACCGTACTAGAGAAGAGCTTGTGACGTGCACTGAGCCGTGGGATGCTAGAAGTGGCTGGATGTTTGCCCGTCAGAGAGAAGTGGTGAATGTTTCCCTTGGCTTGCAGGCACGGCTTGTCATCTACCTAGTAAATGGTCTTTGCCTCAACCCGGGTGTGCTCCCAGTTTCATCCTTCCGATACTCTCCCCGCCACAGCTGGGGAGGCTGTGTGGTGTTCAGTTTTCTGCCAGGTTAAACAGCAACAAGTACACATAACAGGCACCCAGGCAGCAAGGTCGAGCATGTCTGTGTTACAGACGTACGTCTGCATTCCTGAAGGGGTAGATGTGAAACGGGCAGGACGTTCCTTCGTGCCGGCTAACAAAATAAAGAATTTGACTTTCAGTGGGAATAGAAACGGTCCAACGAAAGCAGAAGGCCACATCAGCGACCCGCCCTTTTGCAGTCTGCAGAAAGGCCACTGGCACATCAGCGGCGGGGAGCCTCAAGACGGTGGAGGCTCAGCAAAAACAGGGGGCACGAGGATGCCTCCCAGGTGGCCATGCTGGGCCTGGGCCTGGAGAGACATCTTCTCCGCCTACAAATGCTCAAACGTGCCAACGAGAGCGCCCCCGGCAGCTCGAGTGACAGGCCACATCATCCCCGGGGCTTATGCCAACCGGCGTAGGAGAGCACACTAGGGCAGGCCTGGGGCGTTACGTGGGGCTGGAAATCTCAGGCAGTGCTCTGTCCCCTTGGCATACATGGAAAACCGGAGCAAAACGCCACCTTCAGCTGAGCATGCAACCCTTTCTTCCTTTTAATCGTTGCGCTATGAATTTTGCTGCCTGGGTGTGACTTGGCACGCTCAGAAAAGAAGGCACTTGCACAGAAGCGTGCACATCATCCAGACGGGTGACACTGGAATTCAAGCCACCTGCACAGAGTCGGGAGGATGTGCACGGTCACCTGCTCTCTCATCTTCCCTCTTTACCGTAAATGCTGCCCACCTTGCAATTTAGACAGGGGCAGAAAAACCACTCCTCAAAAGCCATGCCTAGCACGCCCCCGCACGCCCCAAATTCTAGATTTGGGCTCGTTCAGCTACACGTGATGTGCAGCAGAGCACCTCCTGCCACTCGGCCGGAGAGCCGCCGGGCAGCACGGCCGGCGCCTCTAGCTGCTCAGCAGAGCAGCGCCTCCAGCGCGCAGTTCTTCCCGGCTACCAGCTGGAGGCGCTGGGTGGAGTGCGTGCCAGGGCGGGGATAGAGCTGCGGGTGAAGGGGACGAGCCAGTGCTACTGGGCCCGCCCACCGGTAGGATGGGACAGGACAGAAAATCCCTCCCACGTACCTACACCGGGAGGCACCATTTTGTTCGCGTCTGCATTCCAGGGTGAGCAGCCGCCATTTCATGAGCCTGCCCAGGCGCCATTTTGTTTCAGCTTGAATTCCATGGTCAGGAGCCACCATTTTCTGACACACTGTCGGCCACGTGTTTTCGTACTGCTCTGTGGTTGGCCTCTCTTCTAATGGCTGCCGCCTTCTCAGGATTCCCTCTGATTGGCTGCCCAGCTCGTCTGGACCAGAAAGCGCTCTGATGTTAAAATACATTCATTTTGGTACAATTGTCCCAGCTGTAGGGGGGGCAGGTGCCCAGGTGCCGGCACTGTGGGTTGCCGGCTGCCTCTGAGGAAAAGGCAGGAATGCCCCGTGTGAAAACCAGCCCTTTCCACCCAGCTCCAGCGGCACTGCCACAAGGCACAACTGAGCCCCGCACCCAAGGCGGAGGCGTCCTGGGCAAAACGTCCCGCCCGGGAAAGGGCGGGATGGGGCAGAATGCTGCCCAGCAGTGGGGAGAGAGGGTGGAAAAGCGTGAGAAACAGCCGCGTGAATGCCAAGGCGAGATGCTGAGGAGCGGGAGGCGGAGAGGGAGGAGGAGAAGGAGGTGGAGCGTGAGGAGCAGGAGGTGGTGCCGGAGCAAAGACTGGAGACAAAGCATGGGCAGGAGGAGAAACAGGAGGAGGTGCTCCAGGCGCTAGGACAGAGATTCTCCCGCAGCCCCTGCTGGAGGCAGCGGGCACGTCGCTATCCCCCAAGGGATGCTGCAGCCTGCTCAGAGCACACACAGGTACAGGGCAGAAGCGTGAGGAGGAAGGAGTGGCAGAGCAGAGCTGTGGAGGGACTGACCGCTACAGCCCCCGACCCCGGCACCTCTCGCGCTGCGGGGAGGTCGAGGACTCATGCGTGAAGAAAGGTGTTTGAGCTCGGGGAAGAAGTGAAGGGGGGTCAGGTGCTCTTGTTTCTCACCATCCAAGTCTGTCCAAAATGTGCAGTGACAGCAAGCAGCTTCCCCCATGTCTATTCTGCTCTGCCTCTGGTGAGCGCGCTCCCTATGCCTATCTTGGCCCACGAGAATTCTCGTCGCGTACCCTACTCCGTCCCGTTGAGGACACTGAGTGAGAGAGTAGCTTGGGTGTGCATCGGGCTGCTGGCCGAGGCCTGCCCACCGCAGCAATCTCTGCAATATATACAGGTACAGAATTATATATGGAAAGGATTTGACAAAGGTAATTGAAAATATTTTCTCCAATGCAACGTAGCTACCCTAGGTGCCGTACTACCCTCTCTACCTACTACTATACCGCACTCGGTAGTTGTTGTGGTTTTGTCTGGGATACTGCTCGTTTTCCTCGTACCGCCTCGTACGGTTTGACGGGCTCTTTTGCATTTTTTGACCAAAATGGTGGTGCTAACGCATCCACGCTGTAGTTCCTGCTCTTGTTGCAGAGCAGCGCCCGGCAAGGAGGCTGGGAGTGCACAAGAAGATGGCACGGGACAGACTGGACAGCATCAGGCTGCTGGCCAACGTCAGCCCGACGCAGCTGTATACACAAATTACACATACATTGAAATGCATGAAGAACTTCACAAAGGAAAGTAAAGCTTTTGTCAACCTTCGTGTTCAGCTATTCAGCTACGCTGCATACCGTACTAGAGAAGAGCTTGTGACGTGCACTGAGCCGTGGGATGCTAGAAGTGGCTGGATGTTTGCCCGTCAGAGAGAAGTGGTGAATGTTTCCCTTGGCTTGCAGGCACGGCTTGTCATCTACCTAGTAAATGGTCTTTGCCTCAACCCGGGTGTGCTCCCAGTTTCATCCTTCCGATACTCTCCCCGCCACAGCTGGGGAGGCTGTGTGGTGTTCAGTTTTCTGCCAGGTTAAACAGCAACAAGTACACATAACAGGCACCCAGGCAGCAAGGTCGAGCATGTCTGTGTTACAGACGTACGTCTGCATTCCTGAAGGGGTAGATGTGAAACGGGCAGGACGTTCCTTCGTGCCGGCTAACAAAATAAAGAATTTGACTTTCAGTGGGAATAGAAACGGTCCAACGAAAGCAGAAGGCCACATCAGCGACCCGCCCTTTTGCAGTCTGCAGAAAGGCCACTGGCACATCAGCGGCGGGGAGCCTCAAGACGGTGGAGGCTCAGCAAAAACAGGGGGCACGAGGATGCCTCCCAGGTGGCCATGCTGGGCCTGGGCCTGGAGAGACATCTTCTCCGCCTACAAATGCTCAAACGTGCCAACGAGAGCGCCCCCGGCAGCTCGAGTGACAGGCCACATCATCCCCGGGGCTTATGCCAACCGGCGTAGGAGAGCACACTAGGGCAGGCCTGGGGCGTTACGTGGGGCTGGAAATCTCAGGCAGTGCTCTGTCCCCTTGGCACACATGGAAAACCGGAGCAAAACGCCACCTTCAGCTGAGCATGCAACCCTTTCTTCCTTTTAATCGTTGCGCTATGAATTTTGCTGCCTGGGTGTGACTTGGCACGCTCAGAAAAGAAGGCACTTGCACAGAAGCGTGCACATCATCCAGACGGGTGACACTGGAATTCAAGCCACCTGCACAGAGTCGGGAGGATGTGCACGGTCACCTGCTCTCTCATCTTCCCTCTTTACCGTAAATGCTGCCCACCTTGCAATTTAGACAGGGGCAGAAAAACCACTCCTCAAAAGCCATGCCTAGCACGCCCCCGCACGCCCCAAATTCTAGATTTGGGCTCGTTCAGCTACACGTGATGTGCAGCAGAGCACCTCCTGCCACTCGGCCGGAGAGCCGCCGGGCAGCACGGCCGGCGCCTCTAGCTGCTCAGCAGAGCAGCGCCTCCAGCGCGCAGTTCTTCCCGGCTACCAGCTGGAGGCGCTGGGTGGAGTGCGTGCCAGGGCGGGGATAGAGCTGCGGGTGAAGGGGACGAGCCAGTGCTACTGGGCCCGCCCACCGGTAGGATGGGACAGGACAGAAAATCCCTCCCACGTACCTACACCGGGAGGCACCATTTTGTTCGCGTCTGCATTCCAGGGTGAGCAGCCGCCATTTCATGAGCCTGCCCAGGCGCCATTTTGTTTCAGCTTGAATTCCATGGTCAGGAGCCACCATTTTCTGACACACTGTCGGCCACGTGTTTTCGTACTGCTCTGTGGTTGGCCTCTCTTCTAATGGCTGCCGCCTTCTCAGGATTCCCTCTGATTGGCTGCCCAGCTCGTCTGGACCAGAAAGCGCTCTGATGTTAAAATACATTCATTTTGGTACAATTGTCCCAGCTGTAGGGGGGGCAGGTGCCCAGGTGCCGGCACTGTGGGTTGCCGGCTGCCTCTGAGGAAAAGGCAGGAATGCCCCGTGTGAAAACCAGCCCTTTCCACCCAGCTCCAGCGGCACTGCCACAAGGCACAACTGAGCCCCGCACCCAAGGCGGAGGCGTCCTGGGCAAAACGTCCCGCCCGGGAAAGGGCGGGATGGGGCAGAATGCTGCCCAGCAGTGGGGAGAGAGGGTGGAAAAGCGTGAGAAACAGCCGCGTGAATGCCAAGGCAAGATGCTGAGGAGCGGGAGGCGGAGAGGGAGGAGGAGAAGGAGGTGGAGCGTGAGGAGCAGGAGGTGGTGCCGGAGCAAAGACTGGAGACAAAGCATGGGCAGGAGGAGAAACAGGAGGAGGTGCTCCAGGCGCTAGGACAGAGATTCTCCCGCAGCCCCTGCTGGAGGCAGCGGGCACGTCGCTATCCCCCAAGGGATGCTGCAGCCTGCTCAGAGCACACACAGGTACAGGGCAGAAGCGTGAGGAGGAAGGAGTGGCAGAGCAGAGCTGTGGAGGGACTGACCGCTACAGCCCCCGACCCCGGCACCTCTCGCGCTGCGGGGAGGTCGAGGACTCATGCGTGAAGAAAGGTGTTTGAGCTCGGGGAAGAAGTGAAGGGGGGTCAGGTGCTCTTGTTTCTCACCATCCAAGTCTGTCCAAAATGTGCAGTGACAGCAAGCAGCTTCCCCCATGTCTATTCTGCTCTGCCTCTGGTGAGCGCGCTCCCTATGCCTATCTTGGCCCACGAGAATTCTCGTCGCGTACCCTACTCCGTCCCGTTGAGGACACTGAGTGAGAGAGTAGCTTGGGTGTGCATCGGGCTGCTGGCCGAGGCCTGCCCACCGCAGCAATCTCTGCAATATATACAGGTACAGAATTATATATGGAAAGGATTTGACAAAGGTAATTGAAAATATTTTCTCCAATGCAACGTAGCTACCCTAGGTGCCGTACTACCCTCTCTACCTACTACTATACCGCACTCGGTAGTTGTTGTGGTTTTGTCTGGGATACTGCTCGTTTTCCTCGTACCGCCTCGTACGGTTTGACGGGCTCTTTTGCATTTTTTGACCAAAATGGTGGTGCTAACGCATCCACGCTGTAGTTCCTGCTCTTGTTGCAGAGCAGCGCCCGGCAAGGAGGCTGGGAGTGCACAAGAAGATGGCACGGGACAGACTGGACAGCATCAGGCTGCTGGCCAACGTCAGCCCGACGCAGCTGTATACACAAATTACACATACATTGAAATGCATGAAGAACTTCACAAAGGAAAGTAAAGCTTTTGTCAACCTTCGTGTTCAGCTATTCAGCTACGCTGCATACCGTACTAGAGAAGAGCTTGTGACGTGCACTGAGCCGTGGGATGCTAGAAGTGGCTGGATGTTTGCCCGTCAGAGAGAAGTGGTGAATGTTTCCCTTGGCTTGCAGGCACGGCTTGTCATCTACCTAGTAAATGGTCTTTGCCTCAACCCGGGTGTGCTCCCAGTTTCATCCTTCCGATACTCTCCCCGCCACAGCTGGGGAGGCTGTGTGGTGTTCAGTTTTCTGCCAGGTTAAACAGCAACAAGTACACATAACAGGCACCCAGGCAGCAAGGTCGAGCATGTCTGTGTTACAGACGTACGTCTGCATTCCTGAAGGGGTAGATGTGAAACGGGCAGGACGTTCCTTCGTGCCGGCTAACAAAATAAAGAATTTGACTTTCAGTGGGAATAGAAACGGTCCAACGAAAGCAGAAGGCCACATCAGCGACCCGCCCTTTTGCAGTCTGCAGAAAGGCCACTGGCACATCAGCGGCGGGGAGCCTCAAGACGGTGGAGGCTCAGCAAAAACAGGGGGCACGAGGATGCCTCCCAGGTGGCCATGCTGGGCCTGGGCCTGGAGAGACATCTTCTCCGCCTACAAATGCTCAAACGTGCCAACGAGAGCGCCCCCGGCAGCTCGAGTGACAGGCCACATCATCCCCGGGGCTTATGCCAACCGGCGTAGGAGAGCACACTAGGGCAGGCCTGGGGCGTTACGTGGGGCTGGAAATCTCAGGCAGTGCTCTGTCCCCTTGGCATACATGGAAAACCGGAGCAAAACGCCACCTTCAGCTGAGCATGCAACCCTTTCTTCCTTTTAATCGTTGCGCTATGAATTTTGCTGCCTGGGTGTGACTTGGCACGCTCAGAAAAGAAGGCACTTGCACAGAAGCGTGCACATCATCCAGACGGGTGACACTGGAATTCAAGCCACCTGCACAGAGTCGGGAGGATGTGCACGGTCACCTGCTCTCTCATCTTCCCTCTTTACCGTAAATGCTGCCCACCTTGCAATTTAGACAGGGGCAGAAAAACCACTCCTCAAAAGCCATGCCTAGCACGCCCCCGCACGCCCCAAATTCTAGATTTGGGCTCGTTCAGCTACACGTGATGTGCAGCAGAGCACCTCCTGCCACTCGGCCGGAGAGCCGCCGGGCAGCACGGCCGGCGCCTCTAGCTGCTCAGCAGAGCAGCGCCTCCAGCGCGCAGTTCTTCCCGGCTACCAGCTGGAGGCGCTGGGTGGAGTGCGTGCCAGGGCGGGGATAGAGCTGCGGGTGAAGGGGACGAGCCAGTGCTACTGGGCCCGCCCACCGGTAGGATGGGACAGGACAGAAAATCCCTCCCACGTACCTACACCGGGAGGCACCATTTTGTTCGCGTCTGCATTCCAGGGTGAGCAGCCGCCATTTCATGAGCCTGCCCAGGCGCCATTTTGTTTCAGCTTGAATTCCATGGTCAGGAGCCACCATTTTCTGACACACTGTCGGCCACGTGTTTTCGTACTGCTCTGTGGTTGGCCTCTCTTCTAATGGCTGCCGCCTTCTCAGGATTCCCTCTGATTGGCTGCCCAGCTCGTCTGGACCAGAAAGCGCTCTGATGTTAAAATACATTCATTTTGGTACAATTGTCCCAGCTGTAGGGGGGGCAGGTGCCCAGGTGCCGGCACTGTGGGTTGCCGGCTGCCTCTGAGGAAAAGGCAGGAATGCCCCGTGTGAAAACCAGCCCTTTCCACCCAGCTCCAGCGGCACTGCCACAAGGCACAACTGAGCCCCGCACCCAAGGCGGAGGCGTCCTGGGCAAAACGTCCCGCCCGGGAAAGGGCGGGATGGGGCAGAATGCTGCCCAGCAGTGGGGAGAGAGGGTGGAAAAGCGTGAGAAACAGCCGCGTGAATGCCAAGGCAAGATGCTGAGGAGCGGGAGGCGGAGAGGGAGGAGGAGAAGGAGGTGGAGCGTGAGGAGCAGGAGGTGGTGCCGGAGCAAAGACTGGAGACAAAGCATGGGCAGGAGGAGAAACAGGAGGAGGTGCTCCAGGCGCTAGGACAGAGATTCTCCCGCAGCCCCTGCTGGAGGCAGCGGGCACGTCGCTATCCCCCAAGGGATGCTGCAGCCTGCTCAGAGCACACACAGGTACAGGGCAGAAGCGTGAGGAGGAAGGAGTGGCAGAGCAGAGCTGTGGAGGGACTGACCGCTACAGCCCCCGACCCCGGCACCTCTCGCGCTGCGGGGAGGTCGAGGACTCATGCGTGAAGAAAGGTGTTTGAGCTCGGGGAAGAAGTGAAGGGGGGTCAGGTGCTCTTGTTTCTCACCATCCAAGTCTGTCCAAAATGTGCAGTGACAGCAAGCAGCTTCCCCCATGTCTATTCTGCTCTGCCTCTGGTGAGCGCGCTCCCTATGCCTATCTTGGCCCACGAGAATTCTCGTCGCGTACCCTACTCCGTCCCGTTGAGGACACTGAGTGAGAGAGTAGCTTGGGTGTGCATCGGGCTGCTGGCCGAGGCCTGCCCACCGCAGCAATCTCTGCAATATATACAGGTACAGAATTATATATGGAAAGGATTTGACAAAGGTAATTGAAAATATTTTCTCCAATGCAACGTAGCTACCCTAGGTGCCGTACTACCCTCTCTACCTACTACTATACCGCACTCGGTAGTTGTTGTGGTTTTGTCTGGGATACTGCTCGTTTTCCTCGTACCGCCTCGTACGGTTTGACGGGCTCTTTTGCATTTTTTGACCAAAATGGTGGTGCTAACGCATCCACGCTGTAGTTCCTGCTCTTGTTGCAGAGCAGCGCCCGGCAAGGAGGCTGGGAGTGCACAAGAAGATGGCACGGGACAGACTGGACAGCATCAGGCTGCTGGCCAACGTCAGCCCGACGCAGCTGTATACACAAATTACACATACATTGAAATGCATGAAGAACTTCACAAAGGAAAGTAAAGCTTTTGTCAACCTTCGTGTTCAGCTATTCAGCTACGCTGCATACCGTACTAGAGAAGAGCTTGTGACGTGCACTGAGCCGTGGGATGCTAGAAGTGGCTGGATGTTTGCCCGTCAGAGAGAAGTGGTGAATGTTTCCCTTGGCTTGCAGGCACGGCTTGTCATCTACCTAGTAAATGGTCTTTGCCTCAACCCGGGTGTGCTCCCAGTTTCATCCTTCCGATACTCTCCCCGCCACAGCTGGGGAGGCTGTGTGGTGTTCAGTTTTCTGCCAGGTTAAACAGCAACAAGTACACATAACAGGCACCCAGGCAGCAAGGTCGAGCATGTCTGTGTTACAGACGTACGTCTGCATTCCTGAAGGGGTAGATGTGAAACGGGCAGGACGTTCCTTCGTGCCGGCTAACAAAATAAAGAATTTGACTTTCAGTGGGAATAGAAACGGTCCAACGAAAGCAGAAGGCCACATCAGCGACCCGCCCTTTTGCAGTCTGCAGAAAGGCCACTGGCACATCAGCGGCGGGGAGCCTCAAGACGGTGGAGGCTCAGCAAAAACAGGGGGCACGAGGATGCCTCCCAGGTGGCCATGCTGGGCCTGGGCCTGGAGAGACATCTTCTCCGCCTACAAATGCTCAAACGTGCCAACGAGAGCGCCCCCGGCAGCTCGAGTGACAGGCCACATCATCCCCGGGGCTTATGCCAACCGGCGTAGGAGAGCACACTAGGGCAGGCCTGGGGCGTTACGTGGGGCTGGAAATCTCAGGCAGTGCTCTGTCCCCTTGGCATACATGGAAAACCGGAGCAAAACGCCACCTTCAGCTGAGCATGCAACCCTTTCTTCCTTTTAATCGTTGCGCTATGAATTTTGCTGCCTGGGTGTGACTTGGCACGCTCAGAAAAGAAGGCACTTGCACAGAAGCGTGCACATCATCCAGACGGGTGACACTGGAATTCAAGCCACCTGCACAGAGTCGGGAGGATGTGCACGGTCACCTGCTCTCTCATCTTCCCTCTTTACCGTAAATGCTGCCCACCTTGCAATTTAGACAGGGGCAGAAAAACCACTCCTCAAAAGCCATGCCTAGCACGCCCCCGCACGCCCCAAATTCTAGATTTGGGCTCGTTCAGCTACACGTGATGTGCAGCAGAGCACCTCCTGCCACTCGGCCGGAGAGCCGCCGGGCAGCACGGCCGGCGCCTCTAGCTGCTCAGCAGAGCAGCGCCTCCAGCGCGCAGTTCTTCCCGGCTACCAGCTGGAGGCGCTGGGTGGAGTGCGTGCCAGGGCGGGGATAGAGCTGCGGGTGAAGGGGACGAGCCAGTGCTACTGGGCCCGCCCACCGGTAGGATGGGACAGGACAGAAAATCCCTCCCACGTACCTACACCGGGAGGCACCATTTTGTTCGCGTCTGCATTCCAGGGTGAGCAGCCGCCATTTCATGAGCCTGCCCAGGCGCCATTTTGTTTCAGCTTGAATTCCATGGTCAGGAGCCACCATTTTCTGACACACTGTCGGCCACGTGTTTTCGTACTGCTCTGTGGTTGGCCTCTCTTCTAATGGCTGCCGCCTTCTCAGGATTCCCTCTGATTGGCTGCCCAGCTCGTCTGGACCAGAAAGCGCTCTGATGTTAAAATACATTCATTTTGGTACAATTGTCCCAGCTGTAGGGGGGGCAGGTGCCCAGGTGCCGGCACTGTGGGTTGCCGGCTGCCTCTGAGGAAAAGGCAGGAATGCCCCGTGTGAAAACCAGCCCTTTCCACCCAGCTCCAGCGGCACTGCCACAAGGCACAACTGAGCCCCGCACCCAAGGCGGAGGCGTCCTGGGCAAAACGTCCCACCCGGGAAAGGGCAGGATGGGGCAGAATGCTGCCCAGCAGTGGGGAGAGAGGGTGGAAAAGCGTGAGAAACAGCCGCGTGAATGCCAAGGCGAGATGCTGAGGAGCGGGAGGCGGAGAGGGAGGAGGAGAAGGAGGTGGAGCGTGAGGAGCAGGAGGTGGTGCCGGAGCAAAGACTGGAGACAAAGCATGGGCAGGAGGAGAAACAGGAGGAGGTGCTCCAGGCGCTAGGACAGAGATTCTCCCGCAGCCCCTGCTGGAGGCAGCGGGCACGTCGCTATCCCCCAAGGGATGCTGCAGCCTGCTCAGAGCACACACAGGTACAGGGCAGAAGCGTGAGGAGGAAGGAGTGGCAGAGCAGAGCTGTGGAGGGACTGACTTCTACAGCCTTCCACCCCTGTACCTGCATGTTTCCTGTGTGCTCTCGGTTTCATTCTGCCAATATTTTCCCCATCACTTTTGGTTCGATAGGCTCTTTTGTATTTTTGACAAAAATATTGATTTTACTTCCTGCAGAGCAGTGCTCATGAAGAGCACAGGGCTTTTCTGCTTCTTATAGTGTCCTTCTACAATGCGTAATGTAGCCTATATTATGCCTGTACTTATTACTTTCTGTAGTATTTACTGTCTTTCGTCATCTCCTTTTTACACGTGTTTTTTAGGTTTTTTTTTTTCATTTCACTTTTTTTTTTTTTTTTTTTAATTTATTCTTTATAGGGCAGTGCTTTTCCTGCTTGAGTTTGCTCCATTCATTACAGCACTTTCAGATCAGCCTTCCTTCGTGTTTTTATCTCATTTTACTTTGTTCTTTTTCAGCTCTATATTCGTTATTTCGTCCTGAATTCTGTTGTGGATAACATTCCGAGTATCTTCGCTAAAATACAAAAACCCAACACACTGCACTCTCTTTTTATTTACTAGATGGATAATCTTTTCATAAAATGTAATTGCCTTTTTCGTGAATTAGTTTCCCTTTGTGTACCTATGTTTGCTTTGATTAATGACTCTGTTATCTTTGACTAATCTTCTACTTATTTTTGGCAAGCAAAGAAATAAAATGTACTGACCCACAGTTGCTATGTTTTTTTATTTATCGTTCCTGAAAACTGGAATAACTTTTGCTTCTTCTGACACTGCATGACCGCCCTCTCAGTGAAAAACTTCCTCCTAATATCTAACCTAAACCTCCCCTGTCTCAGTTTAAAACCATTCCCCTTTGTCTTACCACTATCCACCCCTGCAAACAGCCATTCCCCCTCCTGTTTATATCTTCCCTTCAAGTATTAGCAGACCACAATGAGCTCTCCCCAAAGCCTTCTCTTCTCCACGCTAAACAAGGCCAGTTCTCTCAACCTTTCTTCATAGGTAAGGTGCTCCAGTTCTCTTAGCTTTTATTATACTTTTAGTTCTGTACTGTGTATCAAAATACTGAATATGTAAAATTACATTCATTTACTTTTGACTACGTGATTTAAACTCTATAGACAATAATAGAAAAAAATAGAAAAAAAAAATAGAAAAATATCTTAAATATAATAAAACACACATTCAGTTTTTTTAATGTCTTTTGGTTTCCTTTCAAGGGACTTTCAGAGGGACTTGGTAGCAGCTGAATGCTGCTACATCTTTCATATTCAGGCTTTTCAACAGCTTAGGTTTTCTGGTAAGATGGATGACAGGGGCTCAAATGTCCTGCCCTAGGACTGCCATAGTAACTGCTGGTTAGGTTCTGCTGCTGTAGCAGAGCTGGAAGAGGAGGTAGGCTGGTATCATAAGTTCACCAGGACTACCCCTCACCTGGGGCTAAATGGCCCTGCTCTGGAGCCTGTGGGGAGGACATGAGCTGATACTATCTGCTGTTACCTATAAGGCTGCATCACCCTTCTCCTCCAGTGCTGTTCTGGGCTGGTTCCTGGTATACCCACTCCATTGCCTTTTGCTTTGACTTTGAGGGGTGTTGCAGTAAGGCAGATATTGAAGGAGATAACATTGCCAAAAATCTATCAATGGGTTTTTAACCACGAGGAGAAAAAAGTCTGATTTCCTGTATGTCACTCTAATGGTCATAATGTGCAGCTTTCTCCTAAGCTGAGACTAAGCCTAAGTCCAAGTCCTAATGCCAACCCCCATTCTCCAAGTAACATCCTTGGCCTGATAGTGCATATGTAACTTCTGTTAATGTGAACACCATACAATGCATGTTATTTACAAACATCATGTGGTCAAGCAGGCCAAGTCTCCATTGGCTACCTTTGTGCAGTCAGTTTCATAATCCTGACAGGCCCCTGCACATGAGTCTGATGGCACAATCCCAAAGCAGTGGAAGAAACACTCAGTTCTCCTATGTAAAACTAATCTGCCACAATTTTTGCAACTTACATCCTTGCAGCATCCATCTAAGAGACAGTGGTAAACTGGAATTAAGCATGTTAACACTGATGATCGTCATAATGACTTGAATCCTCTTACCAGTAGACAGTTTTATTATTCCAGGTGCCAAATTCTGTTTAGAAATCTACAAAATATGAAAGCTTTAAAATCCCCCAAAATGTTAGGATTGAAATTCTGATATGAAGCACTGGGAAACATCCTAACCTTGCAACTTAAAAGTTGTCTCTTGTGGTTGTCTGGTAGCACAGAAATATTTTTCTGTAAGCTTTTGGCAAGGCTTTCTGCCATAATTAACTTTATTCTTATGTCCGAAACAAAGAGTATTTTCTCTGGATTATGAGCTATGAGCTATGCTAAAATCTCAACGATGACTATCTCTCTCATGCTTTCTGCAAAAACTCTTTCACTTCATTTTCTAACTCTTTTTTATCATCCATTTTCCCTTCCCACCTCCTGTCATGTTTTTGGTTTTCAGTATTCCACATTATAACATCACATGGGACACTGGGAGTTTACCTGTTAATGCTCAAGTTCTGGGCAGGTACCCAGAAGGGAAGAACTACATTCCCCAGGGGACTTTGCTGTCACAAAGAGGAGATATAATTCCTGGCAAGATTACCTGATGCGTTCTTCTTTGTCTGCTCTTCTTCGTCGGCTCTTCTCCCATCTCCCTGCTGCTCAACTGGACTGCGCATCTCATCTCAGCATTTTGGTGAGGCCTATCCACCTTTCAGACATTCTCTCTCTCGTCATATTTGATTTATTAACTTCAATTCTAATTATATTGTATGATGGTGTTTTAACTTGCATTCCGATACTATATTTAGTAAATTAGTTTGTTTCTCCTCAGATCGTTGCCGCTGTTTTCAATTATTTCCTTTCAATTATTTCAATTATTCCCTTTTCCGGAGGCACAGATTTTGCGAAATCCCTCTGCCCTGTTAGTCACAGAACCGGGCCGAACCAGCCCGTAAACCATTGACACCTCCCTAAACAACTAGGATTTGTAATAAACTGGTCAGGCTGACATTTGACCCATTGTGTCTTAATCTCTCCATCATGTATACATATACAAAATAATCTCCACTCCCTTCTGTAATTGGAGCTCTATCCTGTCAGTCCTCATGTGTCACTGATATCATGCTGGCTTGGTGATTTGTAATAGATTCCTACAGTAACATCTGCTTTATTAGTTTTTCCCTAACCTATCCCCAGAGTCACCCATGTATAGTTGAACCCCTTTTACATACAGCGTTACCTGTCTGTCTGACCTGACCTGCCTAAGTTTCCTGAAGAATCTATTATCGCCCATTATAGCACTTCAAGCACAGGACTCTTCACACAGGTTCAACCAATTATAATAATGTTGTAGCATTGCAACTGAGCCAGGCTTTCAGTTCCTTTATTTATTTTTCATACTGCATGTATTGGTATACAAACACTTCAAGAGTTCTCCAAAGTACTCAGTAAAACCCTCACTAGCTTGCTGTCAAACCATGACGTGCTATTCTATTGCTTATCAGTTGTAAACCTGATTTTCTCAATGTATCCCTTCAAACCATATTGAAAACTCACCTGTTTCTTTCAATACCATTTCCCTCAACTTGAAGGACAGAAGGGAGCACTGCCTGCCCTCTTGATCCTTTTATCCATCTCCACAAGACCCTGAAAGTCTTTTTGATCACCATTGGACTTTTCAACATGACTTTGTCACTACCTACCTGAAAAAGAGAAGAGAAGAGGGGATAATTATCCAAGGCCTGTGCCCAGCCAGGAAGTTTCCTGGTAACACAAGTCCCAGGTTGCCCAGGACTCCATCCAATGCGGCCTTGAACAAGTTTCTTCATGAAGGGGAATCAGAAGAAAATTACAAAAAGACAGCATGTCTAGAATGTCGATGTCTCAGCTAACAGTAAATGCATATAAGATATACAAGAATAAGGAAGAATTGGAAAGAAAGGAGAAACAAAGTGAGATTTAAGGAAAGGAAGAAAAATGCTGCAATTTTGGCTGCTGCATTGGCTTGAATACAAATCTCCTCTGTAGAAAGTTTTTTTCCAAGAAGATAAGGATGCATGTCCTAGTTTTAGTTGGAATGTTTTGGCTTTCAGAGTATATTTTGATAACCCACTCATTATTCTAGTTGTTACTGAGTAGTATTGCACAGAGCCAAGGACATTTTGGTTTCTCAGCTTCTCATACTGTTCTGCCTGTGAGGGAGGCTGTGGGGAAACAAGGAGTTGGGAGGGAATGGAATCAGGAAAACCGACCTAAATTGGCCAAGGGGATATTCCATACTATATGACATCATACGGGAATAAAGCCTGAAAACAGGGAAGTTGGTGGGGCAGCATGGCTGGGGTCTGGCAGGGGATCTGTTAGTGGGTGATGTGAAATCACTTATGCATCACTTTTGTTTATATGAGTGTGTGTATATATATATATATATATATTCATACACACACTCACACACATACAAATATACAAATTTATATAAATGTATACATATACACACAAATATATATATATTTATTATTATTATTTTAATTACTATTATCCCTTTTTCATTCCTTCTTCCTTTCCCCTCCCTGCCCCCCCAATTCCCTCCCCTGTCTCACTAAGAATGAGTGCGAAGAGGGTGATCAAGTAACTGTGCGGTGCTTAGCTACTTGCCAGGTTAAATAACAATAGTGCAGAAGACGATGAGGGCAGGAGGAAATTTAGGGAATATGATCCCTCAGAACAGAGATCAGTGAGCAAATTGCTGGGAAAGGGGACTTTGGAAAAAATCAATGCCCAAAGTGACAAATAGCAAATTGGATAACCCCATCTGCATACATTCTGAAGGCACAATTACTTAAGATTGATACAGAAAATTTGTATTGATTTGGGATCGAGAAACAAGATTCCCTTAAAGAATCCCTGGTTTCAGAAAAGCTGCAGAATAACAGTTAAATTCTCAGTCAACAGAGAAGCAACATATTCTGTACTATATAGCTGAAAAGAAGCAAAGAGCAAATTTCCTATGTCAGTAACTGTACTACAGGAAAACATGAGATTAAACATTTCTTTCAACTGATTAAGTGTGAAATTAGAAATAAAATGCTTACACCTGAATTTTTCTATACACCAGAATATCCATGATCTCTAATGAGAATGGATTTTTAAACAAACTGGGAGAACATGTACTCCAATTTTGTTCTGATCAAAAGTTACAATACATACATAATGTCTTTCTAGAGGCAGATATGGTTGAAGAATGTAAAGAGACAGCTATCAGCTTATTGAACATTCTGGGGACAGGAAGACATGGAGTGCACAGAAGAAACCACAAAGAATGCAGAAAATATTATTTGAAATATCCTAGGGACAAAGAAAACTGGGATTTGTAAGAAGGAAGATAACCTGTGACATCCACACTCCCCACCCCGCCATCCTGTCCCCCTCCAACAAGGAAAAAAAAAAAGAAGTCAAAGAGAGAATTCAAAGAATTTTTAGAAAGGGTTGGATGGTGTCACCTATGGATACTTAACTTGGGAAGAATTGGCACATGATTGTTTATAAACAGGTGTAGTACAGTCTTTCTGACCAGGAGCAATTTACTAAAGGAAAAAAAAGATTTGCTGTGAAGGAAGAACGGAAGGCTGGGTAAGCCACAGTCACTCTAGAAAAGGCAGTGGAGGCAAAACAGTTATCAATAAACACATGAATACATCCCCTCTGAAGGTTGAATTGCTTTAACTTGAGCCCTGGAATTATAAGAAGGAAAGTTGTCTAATGTCTTTACTAACTCAAAATATACTTTTTGACTAACATATGCTCATAGTGCAATTTAGAAACAAAGAAAGAATGTAATCTTCACAAGAAATCCTATGAAATATGGTACAGAGACTAAGAAATTACTTAAGGCAGTTAAGAAACATGAAGAAAAAGCAGTGATACACTTCACAGCACTTCAGTTTAGACAAACCGATATAGCTAGAGGGAACAGAAAAGCAGATAGGCTGCAAAAAAAGTTCTCTATAAACAACTTCAGCAACCTTCTGTCTCAGAAAGAACTTCAAAAATTAAAATCCCTAAATGTACAGAAAAAGAAAACTTGGACAAAAAACTGCATAAAGATTGCCAAAGGACTGTGGGTAATTTCAACTGAACAATGTGCTGAAAGTCCATAAATAATGAAGGAATTAACTGAGTGAACTCATAAGCATATGCATATACAAACTGAAGCTTCAAAGGAGATAGTAAATAAATACACTGTAAGAAAGAATATGGTGCTGATTGCTAAGACTGTTTATACAGTGAAGTGGAATTAGTGTTCAAAAAAATAAATCCTAAAATCCAAAGACCTCCTTCTGGGAAGATGAAGAGAAGTTTCATGCCTGGGGAATACTGGCAAATTCATTTTCCCAAATTATGTCATTGTAATGAATATAGATATTTGTTATTAATTGTTGATACTTTTTCAGGATGGCCTGAAACTTTCCCATGTCAAAGCAATATGGCAAGAGAAGTAATAAAGATTTTGTTAAAAGAAATTATATAAGATTTGGTGACACCAGGAAATTGAAGATTTTCAGATAGAGGACCTCATTTCATTCCAGAAATAGCAAAGAGGTGTCAAGATTTTTACAAATTATGTGGGATTTATATATTTCATAGAAGCTGCAGTCTAGCAGAGATGTGGAAAAGATGAATCAGACAATGAAGATACAACATAGAAAATTGCGTCAGGAAGTCCAGAAGAAGTGGATTAAGCTTTATTAAAAGTTAGAATAATCTCTAGAGTTAGAGAAAGAAATTGTTCATTTAAAATTTTGCACAGGAAACCTTATACTCTAAATCTAACAGGGAAGGAAAGAAGTGCATCTTAAGGAATATCAGATTTTCAGTGATTATCTGGCATCTTTGCAAAGAATTCTTGCATGTCTCTAGAGATACAGCCAACTGAGAGCTCTTCTGCCTTTGATCTCACTCATATCTCCACTTAAGTCAGCAGGTCAGGTGTATCCTTCTAGAAAGAAAAGCTGCCAACACAAACAATGACATGGACATTACACTGTACTACCGACAACAAACCAGAATTTTACATGAGATCCAGAAAGATGATACCTCTCTTGGATTTGAAGAGACATGGAAATTTCTGACATTCTGATTCCCTCATCTAAGATTATGGAATGTCATAGCAGTTGCATTTCTAGTAAAATCAGCTATTGTCTGTCTGTATGTTATACTGCAGTGTGCATTAGGATAACTAACTAAACTCAGAAAAAACTGAGACCAAACAAACCTTTCTTGAAAGAGAAGTCTCAAGGGAAGGAACTGTTAAAAAATGACTTAAAATACTTACCTAAAAATGTTTGAATAATACAAATAATACAAATACAAATACTTTGTACTTCTTCTGTTTTAAGACAAAAGTATATTTAATTAAGAACAACCCAGAGTAAATAAGCTCCAAGGAGGAAAATAATCAGGATGTTGGCAAGTTTAAAAAAAAAAAAAAAATCAAGGTCCCTGCAGTCTTAGCTAAACTCCCTTCATTATAGTACTAAAAATCATGGCCATGGGTCAAAAAATCCTTGAGACAGCGAAGAACTTCCAGTGAGCTTGCGTACAAGAGGAAGTACTAAGCAAAAGTATTTTAATTGCATGCAATTAGTAAGAAATCATTCTAGGCTAGGCTGGAAAAAACATAACTTTGCCAAACTTCTGCATAGAAGTGTTTCAGTGTGTTACATGCATGGGGGAAAAAAAGAGCAATTACAGTTCTACAATAATGAAGTAAACAATCACACTTTTAAATCAGAAATTACTAAATTATTGCAGAGCAGCTGATAAATGCCTTCTCTGAAAAAAGAACAATTAATGAAGTCAGCGAAAACAAATGACAGTGTGGTGCTTAGCTGGCTACTACATTGAACAAAAATGATAACTGATAACTGAAAAAGAGATATCAGGATGTAGAAACCAAATGCAAGTATATCCAGTTTGATGCATACCTATGGAAGTCATAAGATAATACCTAATAATAGACTCAGAGCCTTGGACAGCTCTTGTAAGGGGACAGAAGGATGATGACAGCTGCAGAAGCTGCATCCTACAATGACTTAATCTTACCCTCTGAATTCTCACACAGTTACCTCACCAGTTCTCCCCCATAACCCACATGGGCAGCGAGAGTAAGCAGCTGTCTGGTGCATAGCTGTCTGCCAGTGAAACACAACAAGGACGCAGTTGTCAGCGTGCAGAAATTAGACACATATCTTCCTAAAAGCACACGTATGGAAGGGATAAGACATTCCCTAACTAGACTGCCCTCGGGGCCTTTCAGCCATGTTCGGAGATTGCTGGCTCTGCATTTTTGTGGCGGCAGGAGTCAACCCCGTATTTTCAGTAGTGGCTTTGAGCCACAAAAGGCAAGGTTAGCCACTCACATGTCCCTGCTGAAACACCTGGGGACTTGTCATTCACTCGGAATGCTGAAAGAAAGACGTAAGCACGTGCCAGACCGCATAAAAACAGTCACAACATGCACGTCACTTGTTCTTTCCGTTTCCCAGCCAAGGGCGGAAACTGCTCACCTTGGAGTCTCCAAAGGAGCAAAGAACTACTCGCCAAAACTCACCAGCAGCCACTTTCACACTCCCGGAATTCACTCTTTCAAGTGCTTTGACTAAGCGTGGTGCACAACAGAGCGCTTCTTATCAATTGATCGGTCAAATACTGACAACTCTGGCATGCAGAGCCAACACTGCTGTGACTGCAGCTACTTCACAGACCCCCACCTCTGCCCAGCCACTCTGCCCAGTCACCAGCTGGCAGTGCTGCGCAGAATGCGTGCCAGGATGGGAAAAGTGCTGCGGGTGAAGGACTGGACCTGCTGCCAACTGACTAGAGCCCAGAAGTAGGTGGGGCCAGACCCAGAACTCCCTCCCACCTACCTACATAGGGAGGTGCCATTTTGTCGTAGTCCACATTCCAACCTGAGGAGCCGCCATTTCATGTTACTCCATATCCCACGTGGTTTTGGACTGCTTAGGGCTCGGCTCCCTGGCTTTTTCCTTAATTCTTCTGTATTCGCAAGCCTTACTCTTACTGCGTGCCCAATTCCCTTGGTCCGGGAAGCGCTCACATGAAAAAAAACTGATCCATTCCTATACAATCACAATGGGTAACACGTCCTGGTGCTGGTGGCTGTCTCGTGTCTGACGTGGGGGTTTCTGGAGAGCAGTGATACTATGGGCACTCTGATCCCAGCTAACAACTCCACCAGATCCACTTCTCATTTAGCAATAGCAACCCACTAGCACCTCCCACATGAGGATCTGATGGGAAATCCCTCGCCTGTTAAGTGCACAGCTTCTAGCCGTGTGGTAAGTCACAGATAACCAAGTGCAGTCCCCGCCAGAGGGCTCCACTCATTCCCATCATAGCGTTTGACACAGCCATGGAAAAAGCACCCGTCATGTTCAAGAGCTCTCAGCATGCCACCAGTGACAGCAATGCACTGCAAGAACAAGGGTCTCTTTGATATTTAACACCTTGCCACATGTAGGCACGTTCCAGGCTCCTGAGCCTAAATACTGAGCTAGGCACTCCTCTACTTGAGGAAGCAACTGACAAAAGGCATAAAGCAGGCTCTTCTGCTGCACCCCTCTATCACTCCTCCCATCATAAGTGGTCTCATCACAAACAGAACCAGCTGTGCAGCAGACTTCAAGGCCTGCAAAAGGCTCCCTACAAAACACTCCTGAGGCTGTGCACAGCCCTTTCTTCCCTGCTCTCTTAACATGCCAGCAGCATGACTTATGCTTTGACACAGCCTGTACAACTCCTTCTCTTGGGAAAGCACTGCACCTTTCTTCTAGTACACACAAAGAAAACTGTTCTCTCATTCCTGCTTCCACAACATGGTTTCTGGCAGTTCCAGAATTACCCAGCATCAGCACTGGCAAAAGGAAAACAACTGCAGCTCATCATTTCTAAAGGGACTGCCAGCAGCCATTGCATAGACATCAGGTCTGTTCTCTCTCTGACACTGTGTTTCATTTGGCTCCAGCAGCACTCCCACAGTATCCAGCTCTAACCATCATTTATATTTGCTACTTCCCATTCAGAAACATGCTTACACACCTTCAGACAAGTGTGAGATTGAAAGTGCAGCATAGCAGAGCTGGACTGTCCGCTTCAGCCTTCACCCCTACACCACTGGGGCTGGGACAGGTCAGGAAGTCGTGAATAAAGCAGTGGATTTGAGCCTGGGAAGAAGGCTCAAATGAGAGCAGGAGGGAAGGTGGTTTGATTTCTCACCATACACATCTTCTTGTAATTTGCAGTAAATAAATTCACTTGCTCCACGTTAAGTCTCTGTTGCCTTTGAAATTGACTGTTAAGTGAGCTAGCTCCCTTTCCTTATAATGAACCATGAGTTTTCCCATCTCATTTCCCATCCTGTCCTGCTGACAACAGGGAGCACAAGAGCCATCTGGCTTCTAAGTAGCATCAGACCACCATACCTCTATTTACAACGTATACAATATATGTATGCATAGAGTTGTAGAAAGTAGTGATAAAGTTTAGTATTTTTTTTATTCATACAGAGGTGTTCTATATACTATACTACATTCTCTATGTACTATTATATCACACTAGATAATTGTCATTTACCTCCATCCTGCATCTCCTCCTGGACATCAGGTAGAAGCTCTAGGCAGATTTGATGCCAGGGCAGGGAAAGTACTATGGGTCAAGTGAATAATCCAGTAGCACTGGGTCCACCATTCAGAATGAACCTGGACAGAACATGCTTTCCACCTACCTATATACGAAGGTGCCTCTTTATTTCAATCTGCTTTTCACAGTTGCCATTTAGTGAAACTTCAAGCACACCATTTTGTTTCAGGCCACATTCCAGTCTAATAAGTCATCATTTCGTGAAACTTCAGATGTGCAATTTTGTTTCATTCAACTTTGAAGAGCATCTATTTCATGAAACTTCATAACCCACATCTTTTAATACTGTTCTGTGATTGACTTTTTTTTTCCAAGGCTGTCATTTTCTCATGTCTTCTGAATGACTCCCTACTTATTTAGACCAGAAACTGCTACAATGTTAAAATATATGTATTTATAAACAAATACAGCAGACATAGGTGCACAAGAGCAGACACTGGGGGCTTCTGGCAGCCCCTGAGAAGAAACAAGGACTGCCCCTTGCCAGATTCAGCCACAATGCCACAGGCTGAGCCAACACCCAAGATGTCAATTTCTCAAGGAAAGCATGCTTACAAAAATTCAAAAAAAGGCCAAAATGCTGCCCAGAAGTGAGGAAGGAGGAGCAACAATATGAAAAACTGTCTCCAATAAGGCTAAGATAAAAAGAGAAAGAGGACATGAGAAGGGTGTTGTGGACGAGAATGTAGCAGAGGAGTAGCACAACAAGATAGAGAATGGACAAGAAAATATCTATAGGTTCTGAAGCAAAGATTCCCCTACAGCCTGTGTATGAGATGATGCAAGAGCATCAATGTGCCCAAAGAGATACCATATCCCATGGAAAGCCTGCATTGAGTCACAGAATCATGGAATTGTTCAGGTTGGAAAAGACCTTACAAATCATCAAGTCCAACCACAACCTAATCATACTACCCTAACTCTAATAACCCTCTGCTAAATCATGTCCCTGAGCACCACACCCAAATGGTTTTTAAACATATCCAGGGATGGGACTCAGCTACCTCCCTGGGGAGCCTATTCCAGTGCTTAACAACCCTTTCTGTAAAGGAGTTCTTCCTGATATTCAGCCAAGCCTCTAAGTCTCCCCTGGTGCAACTTGAGGCCATTTCCCCTCATCCAGTCACCTGTTACCAGTAAAAAGAGACCAACCCCACTCTCACTGCAATAAGGTCTCCCCTCAGCCTTCTTTTCCCCAGACTAAACAACCCCAGTTCCTTCAGTCTCCTCCTCCATACGGCATATTCTCCAAGCCCTTCACAAGCCTTGTTGCCTTTCTTTGGACCTGCTCCAGCACCTCAATGTCCTTTCTGTACTGAGGTATCCAAAACTGAACGCAGTACTTGAGGTGAGCCCTCAACAATGTTGAGTAGAGGGGCAGGATTACTTCCTTAGTTCCACACACTACACTATTCCTGATACAAGCCAGGATGCCATTGGCCTTCTTGGCCACCAGGGCACGCTGTTGGCTTGTATTCAGCCAACTATCCATCAGTACACCAAGGTCCCTTTCCATCAGGCAGCTTTCCAGCCACTCCTCCCCTAGCCTGTAGGGTTGCCTGGGGTTGTTGTGACCAAATTGCAGGACCTGACACTTGGCCCTATTGAGACTCATATAGTCTACCTCAGATCATTGATCCAGTCTACTCAGGTCCCTCGGTAGTACCTTTTTCTCTTCAGGCAGATCAACACTCCCTTCCAACTTGGTGTCATCTGCAAACTTACTGAGGGTGCACTCCATCCCCTTGTCAAGATCATTAATAAAGACATTAAATAGAAGTGGCCCCAGTACTGAGCACTGGAGGATACTACTCGTGATTGATCGCCAAATGGATTTAACTCCATTGACCATAACTCTTTGTGTCCTGCCAGTTCTTCATGCAGTGGAGTGTATGCCCATCCAAACTGTGGGCAGCCAGCTTCTACACAAGGATGCTGCTGGGGACAGTGTCAAACGCTTTACTGAAATCCAGGTAGACCACATCAACAGCCTTTCCCTCATTCACTTAGTGGGTCACTGTTATAGAACAAAATTAGGTTTGTCAAACAGGCTCTACCATTCATAAACCCATGATTGCTCCCGAGATTATCCCTTCCATGACCTTCCCTTGCACTGAGGTGAGACTGATGGTAGTGGTGGTGAATTTTCAGGAAGAAAAAAAATCGGGCAGAGCACCATGATGGACTGACATCTGTAGCCCAAATCCTTGCAATACCCATGCTTTTGGCAAGTCAAAGAGTACGTGTATACAGGAGTGAATTTCAGCCCAAGAAGAAGGGATATAGCAACCATGTCAAATCCATGGCCTATGGGCCAGATGTGCTCTGGCCCAGCTTGTACTACAAACCATCCACTGCCCTATGCCATCATGGCAACAGGTCTTCCCAAGAAAGTAGCCTGGCTGTATGGGGACTGTTGAGTCACAGCATGAACCACTGATTGAACATCTGGAGACAAGACCTGGTCAGCCCTGGGAGCAAGGTGGAGGCAGTTCACCTTCCAAAAAGAAGGGGTGGAGCTTAACTCCACCTCTCTTACATCTCATTTAAGGGTTAACTGCCACTGTGGGATGATCTCTTGTTGGAGATTCCTTTTCCATGGAGTTTCTACTGCAATCCTAGATCTTTGGAGTTGAGTGAGCACTTCTCTTCTTTCATATCATCTTCTCATTGCGCTAGTCCCTCTGAAACTACATTTGGTGAGCCAGACAGATTCAGATATTAAGATGGCTTTCTTGCTGATTATCTTAAAGTGGGTCAAGGGGGAGAATATGACCTCTTCAGATAAAACTCTGCCAGAGCACATCCCAGGATTTCTGGGATCCCCATATTATGAATTAACAACTATTGCTGAAAAATGGAGTCCCTTGCAGGATAATGGGTGTATCTTTCAATTCCCATCCTGCATGGTAGAATATTTCTGTGTATCAGATAAAGGCATCCTAGTCATAAAAGACCAGTAGCTCTCTGCGTTCCCTGTAGCATAGTCACTATTAAATGCACTGAATCACACAGATCTCTCAAATAATACCTTAGAGAATGAGAATCAATTATTATGTGATTACATGGAGAAATTAGAACAACAACTTGTTATATTGACGGGGGAAAAAAAAAAATCAAGCTTAACTTTCCCTGTATAACAAATCTGAAATATTGCATTAGAAAATACCCGCGCCCTTGAATCATTGGACTGGGTTAATCCAAAAGACAGTTTCAAGGACAGATCTTGATGGGATGGACCACTTAGAGATCTGACCTATAATAATACTAAAGACAAAGAAAGTACAGGATAGACCAGCAGGGGTGCCCCCAGTTAATGGCCCCCGTAACAGCAGTTCCTATATGGCATCTGAGTTAATGGATCTAGTGCAGCCATTTCAACTTCAAGATTATGGGACATGGGGGCAGAAAGCATTGTAGTTAAAAAACTGAAGTTTCTCAACTTACATCTATCATCTCACACCCTGCTCTTAGATTATAAGCTACTATACAACATTATGATTAAAACCATTCCCTAATAGATTGGTTAATACTGGCATGCTGCATTACTTGGCCTAATAAGGCCGATATACCACTACATATGGGTCCTCCACAGAGGATCTTCAAACATACATCTGCAAATTGGGCATGAAGGAGGCTATACATGAAGAAACATTTGAAAGCCCAGATTTAGTGAAATTTTCAGTGGGAATGAAGGATTTGATCTTCAACAGGTAACCTCCCACCTTTACTGAACACTAGTATGTGTATTGAATCCCCTAGTGGCATCGGAGGTCATTGTCCAGCAGGCTGCCAGTTAGTAGCTGATATGGGAGAGACAGAACTCCTAAGAACAAGGTGTAATGTTAGAGAGATAGAAGAAGCTGAGATACTTCCAGTTTTTAAAACTAGAAAAGCCTCACTATGGATACTTAAATCAGGCCCCATATGAGTGTCCCAAAAACAAATGTTCAACAACCTTATACAGACCAGAGCAGCCTTTGCCAAAATTGATTGACAACCTAATCATGTTTTACTTCACCAATGGAAACAATTGAGAGCTGACCAGAAATTTCTAAGTACCCCTAAAAGAGAAAGGGTACAAATAATTAAACAAATGCCAACAAGAACTTGGAACCCAGAGGACTTCATAGTCCCAAATATAAGGAAAAAGCCTCCTCAGATGACCTGGGATATGATGCCCAAGCCACTTAAGGAAAATGACTTGGCAATCAGGCACCTTATGGCATGACAAGGGATATTAGTCCCCTTAAAACTAGGGCCTCCAGACAGAACCAGAGGACCTATGTCAAACTGATAATTTTTTGGTCCCGAAAGAACACACAGCATATTATGGCATTGGTCCACACGGATGCTGAAATATCAACTATTTATGGGGATCCAACTAAATTTCAAGGAGACACAGTGATGATCAGTGGTTTTGAAGGACAGACCGTTTTTGTCACCCAAACATGGTTGAAATCGGGAGTTCGGCATCTCCCACCCTGGGAGCGTAAAGTGTGTATTGCCCCAGTCCTGGATTACATCTTGGGCATAGATATGCTATGGGGTCTGACTCTCAGATGATTGTAGGAGAGTTCAGACTGAGAGAAAGATATATTAGTATCTGGGCGGTGCAGGCAATATTAAGAGGCTGTGGGGAATATAAGCCTATTCACTTGCCCAATCCATACAGGAACACTAATACGAAATGGTACAGACTCCCAGTAGGACAGGAGGTAATACCCAGAACAATGCAGACGCTAGAAAAAGTTGGGATCACAAGGCCTGCGCATTGCCCATATAGTTCCCCCGTATGGCCAACACAGAAGCCAGATGGCACGTGAAGAATGACGGTAGATTACAGAGAGTTAAATAAAGTTCCACCAGCCATTCATGCCGCCATACCCATTATTGTCTCCCTGATGGAGACATTGAGTAGGAAGATAGAAACCTACCATTGTGTCCTGAATCTGGCCAATGCATTCTTCTGCATTCTTATCCATGAAGAATCATAAGACCAGTTTTAATTTATGTGGGAAGGCAGGCAGTGGACCTTTCAGGTCCTGCTGCAAGGGTATGTGCACTCACCAACCTACTGTCATAATTTAGTGGCATGTGACCTAGCAGAATGGAAAAATCTGGGTAACAGTAAACTGTACCACTATATCAACAATCTCATGTTGTCATTCTGACTCACTGGTGGCATTAAAAAGCACAACAGATTCATTAGCTGCTCATTTGCAAGATGAAGGGTGGGCTATAAATCCACAAGAAGTGCAAGGACCAGGTTTGTCAGTAAAATTCCTGGATGTAGTTTGGCCAGGAAAGACCGACATATTATTACTCTGTGCAATAATAAACTAAGTACAGGCATTCCCAGTCCCTACCATGCCAAGGCAGTTGCAAGAATTTTGGGGTGTACTGGGTTACTGGCATTCCTTTATATCCCACCTAGTACAGCTGCTGAGACCTTTGTATTGACTCCTGAAGAAAGGCCAAAAATAGGACTGAGGGAGAATGGAATGAGACTTGCCAGCAAAGAAAAGTGCTTACTAAACAGGCTCAGGCACTGGGTATATTTGGTCCTACCCTTCCAGCTGACCTAGATGTCCATGTAAGTCAGGATGGGTTCGGCTGGGGTCTGTGGCAGTGTCAAAATTCTGTTCAAACTCCAGTTGGGTTCTGGTCTCACGGTTGGCACGGAGCAGAAGAAAGGTACAGTATGATTGAAAAAAAAATATTGGCTGCCTACTCTGAATTATAGGTGGTAGAGCTAATAATTTAAACATTTGAAGTCATAGTTAAGACCCACTTGCCATTTCAGGAGTGGGTGAAATATCTGACCCACCTTCCTAAGACAGGGGTGGCCCAAGCACAGACAGCGGCACGATAGGTCACTTAGCCAGAGGAGCAGTCTATCTTCATCACCATCGAAAGAAGAACTCAAGGAGATCCTAGGCCCAGTGACATACCACAGCCAGAAGAAACAACGGTTGCTCCACTAAAGAAGAGTTCCATTCAGGAAGGAAAATATCCCATTCCTGGATATGCCTGGTGTACAGATGGGTCCAGTAAGGGCAACCCAAGCAAGTGGAGAGCAATGGAATACCATCCCTCCACTGAAACAATTTAGTTTGAAGAAGGGGATGGTCAGAGTAGCTAATGAGCAGAACTGCGAGCTGTGTGGATGGTTATAACCAAGGGACCCAGTGATGATATCTTGAATATCTGCACAGACAGTTGGGCTGCGTACTGGGGCCTCACTCTTTGGATTGCACAGTGGGCCACCCAGGAGTGGATCAATCTGGAGAAGAGATCATAGAATCATAGAATGACCTGGATTGAAAAGGACTACAACGTTCATCGAGTTTCAACTCCCCTGCTGTGTGCAGGGTTGCCAACCACTGCCAGGCTGCCCAGAGCCACATCCAGCCTGGCCTTGAATGCCTCCAGGGATGGGGCATCCACAACCTGCTTGGGCAACCTGTTCCAGTGCGTCACCACCTTCTGTGTGAAAAACTTCCTCCTAATATCTAACCTAAACTTCCCCGGTCTCAGATTAAGACCATTCTCCCTTGTCTTATCACTATCCACTCTCTTAAACAGCCAATCCCCTTTCTGTTTATATGCTCCTTTCAAGTATTGGAAGACCACAATGAGGTCTCCCCGGAGCCTTCTCTTCTCCAAGCTAAACAAGCCCAGTTCCCTCAACCTTTCTTCATAGGAGAGGTGCTCCAGTCCACTGATCATCTTAGTCGCCCTCCTCTGGACCCCTTCCAAAAGCTCCACGTCCTTCCTGTACTGGGGGCCCCAGGCCTGGATGCAGTACTCCTGGTGGGGCCTCACAAGAGCTGAGTAGAGGGGGACAATTCCCTCCCTCTCCCAGCAGTCCAGAACACAGTTGGCCTTTCAGGCTGCAAGTGCACACTGCTGGCTCATGTCCAGCTTCTTGTCCACCAGGACCCCAAGTCCTTCTCCTCAGGGCTGCTCTCAAGGAAATCTTCCCCCAGTTTGTATAAATACCTGCGATTGCCACAACCCAAGTGCAGTACCCTGCATTTGGCTTTGTTGAATCTCATTAGGTTCTCATGGTCCCACTTCTCCAGCCTGTCCAGGTCCCTCTGGATGGCTTCCCTTCCTTCCAATGTATCGACCGCACCACTCAGCTTGGTGTCATCCTCAAACTTGCTGAGGGTGCACTCAGTGCCATCGTCTATGACATCTGGAATGTGGTTAGACACAGGACCATATGTGTCCACCACATTTCTGGCTATCAACCCCTGTGGACACAAGGAAATGATGAGGCTGACACTCTGGCCCAAATTTGATGGACTAAAGATTCACCATCTGAGTACATCACCCGCTGGCTACATCAGAAGCTGCAGCATGCCAGACAAAAGACAATGTGGGCAGCTGCTAAAGCATGGGAGCTGCCCATACAACCATCTGATATCATCCAGGCAAGCCGAGACTGTGACACTTGCTCCAGGATGAGACTGAGACAATTGCCTGAAACAACAGCTCACCTTGCTAGAGGACTCAATCCTCTCCAGAGATGGCAGGTTGGTTCATTATACTGGGCTCCTCCTCTGTCTAAGGGGGTGAGATATGCTCTGACCTGCATCAGCACAGCAAGTGGGCTAATACAGGCCTATCCAGTACCAAAAGCAAACCAGGCACATACCATCAAGACATTCACCAAATTGATGTCTACCTACAGGACATTTCAAGTCATCAAGAGATACCAAGGAACTCATTTTATTGGTACAACGATACAATGCTGGGCAGAAGAAAACAACATTGAGTGGCAATTCCACCTGCCATGTAATCCAACAGGGGCCTTATTGAATTCTATAAAGGTATTCTTAAGGCTGCCCTAAAGACAAACTCAGTCCCTGCAGGGGACAAAGAGACCTGCGAGACCTGAATGAAAGGCCTAGAGACAGCAGACCTAGTGTCCTAAAGACACTACAGACAACATGGGCCTTTCTACTTAGGATCTGAATTATGGGCACCGATATTCATGTAAGATCCCAAATTGGCAATGAAAATAATCTTCTGCTCCCTGCCCTTAGAACCTAGAGCCTGGTACCCATAAAATAGAATGGCCTTGGAAGGTGCAAGTAGGACCAAAATGGTGTGGCCTACTTTCTCCTCAGGGGAAATTATTGGAGGCTGGGGAATCAGTAGTCCCCCCAGTAATAGGTACATGGCCTGTAGACATCATGGTCAACGCTCAGGTTTTCATCACTAAGGAGACTTCAATCATGTCCCTGTGGCAAATCTGGAGTCACCCTTTGGTACCTGACATAGGTATGCAGTCTCAGATATCAAGCCAAAGGATATGGTACAGATGGCTGGGACATTCCCCAGAGCAAGCTGAAATGTTGACTCAGGACAGGAACATGGTTTATATCTTACTATGCAAGGTGGAATTTCCCCTTCTGGTACCTCTAAAACATGTGTACTACTCCCCGTGAGTCTCTCTGAGTCCACAGGATCACTTGGAAGAGCAACATGACATCAAGATGCTTCAGTGTCACTATAAGATCAGTGTGATACCTGATGGTAGACTACAGTGGATTGATGGAATGCAAGTTGAACCCTTCCTGGTCCAAGCTACTGCATGCTTCTAGTAATATCATCAAGTACTAGCCCATTAAAGAACAAGAACTTCAACCACGAACCACATCAGTCATCTTACATTGTGTCAACCTGCATCATGACAGGCAGTTGTACAAGTGGTGTATTCGATCCTTGTATTACGGAAGGCTTACCCTCCAGCTGGCCAAATCATTGGTTCTTGCCATGAAGGGGTGGAGCATATGGGAACTGTTGAGTCACAGAATGAACCACTGATTGAACACCTGGAGACAAGACCTGGTCGGCCCTGGGAGCCTATGTGAAGGCAATTCATCTATGTGACCAGAAGGGATGAAGCTTTTCTCCACCCTTCTTAGACTTCATTTAAGGTCTGCCACTGTGGAAGGATCTCTTGGTGGAGATCCCTCTTCTGTGAGTTTCTACCATGTGCCTAGATCTTCAGAGACACTTGAGCACTTGTCTTCTTTTGTAACACCTTCCTATTGTGCTGGTCCCTCTGTTGTCATACTGGCACAGCTCTGGGCCCACACCCATTGCTCAGCAACAAACAAACATCAGTATGCATTTGGCACTGTTTAGGCTGAAATTTGGGAACAAAATGGCACAATGAAGTCCTAACTGAAGTTACAGCAAATCATTTTATGTATTTTGATATACTGACTTCACGTTCTGATAAAGGAATTTGAGCATATGTTTCAAGTGAAAATATGTTTTGGGTTGTTTTTTTTTTTTAATATTTGCAATTCCATTTTCAGTTATAAATACATTATCTGCAAATTTTCAATTGGATGTATGGAGTTATGATCAGATATTCAATTTTGATAATCTCTCTTTACCAGATTTTTATATGACACTTCTTACCAGATGCCTCAATATTGCCTCTGCCAAGAAGGAAAGAGGGGTAATTGTAGAAGGCAACTTCCTTCTGAGAGGAACACAGGACTCCATGTATCAGCCAGGATCCATAGAGAAGTGTGCTGCTTCCCTGGGGCCCAGGTCAGAACATAATTAGGAAACTCCTTAGTCTGGTTCATACCTCTGATTATTGTCCCTTACTGATTGCTGCCATCCAGAACTATCAATGAAGTCACTGAGAGAAAACTAAGCATATCAAAAGGAACATTAGAGCAGTTAGCTGATGGAGCAGAAGTTTAGATGGTGTTTTCCTCTATCCCTTCAGTGGCAAAGAGGGATAAAGGACCAGGAAAACACATTTTACAAACACATGGCTAAGGGGCTGGTGCAATTGCAGGAATTTGATTTTTTTTTTTTTTTTTTTAAACCATGGAGTGGTTTATTACATGCGTAACCTGATGGCTGCAGGTGGGTCTCACCTGTCTCAAAGGGGGAAACAGATCCTAGCCCAGGAGCTGGAAGGGCTCATTGATGGGGCTTCAAAGTAGGCAAATGTTGCTAGAGATGAGCCTGGGTTGACAGGTTTGGGAGTGAGGCAAATAGCTCAGCTGTAGTGCATCCACACCATGCACACAACATGGGCAACAAATAGAAGGAGCTGAAAGCCACTGTGCAGCAGGCAAGCTACGACTTTGTTGGCATTACTGAAACACAGTGGGATCACTGCCATGACTGGAGTGCTGCAATGAATGGCTATGAGCCCTTCAGAACGGCTATGAGCAAGGAAGGAGGGGCAGTGGCATGTCTCTCTATGTCAGAAGATGTCTTATATTGAGAAAAAGGCTGGGAATGAAAAGGTTGAATATCTATGGGTAAGGATCACAGGGAGGGACAGAAGGCTGACATACTGATTGGGGTCTATTATTAAGATGAAGAGATAAATAAGGCATTCTATGAGCAGAAGCCAGCCCTTTTTCCTCACAGGTGACTTCAACTTCCCTGATATGAACTAGAAATATAATACAGCACAGAAGAAATAGTCTAAGAAGTTTCAAAAGTGTGTAGAAGATAACCTGATGCAGTTTCACACCAGGGGAAGTGTCCCATTAGACCTGCTGTTCACAGAGAAGGGCTAGTGGGAGATATGAAGGTCAGAAACTTTCTTGGGCAGAGTGACCACAAATTGGTAGAGTTCTCCATTCTTGGAGAAGTCAAAAGAGGGGTTATCAAAACTGCTACCTTGGATTTCTGGAGGATGAACTATTCAGAATCCTGGTAAAGAGAATCCATTGGGATTCAGCCCTGAAGGGTAGAAGTGTCCAAGAAAGCTGTACACTCCTCAGGAAGGAAGTCTTAAAAATTCAGGAGCAGGCTGTCCTCCCTGTGCCATAAGGAGCAGGAAACTTTTTCAGAGGCTCCAGGAGATGAAGAGAATCTACCTCCCGTGAAAGAACATCCAGGCAACTCAGAGAGAATATTAAGAAGTCATGAGGATGTCCAGGGAGAAAATTAGAAAGGCAAAAGCCAAGCTTGACTTCAACCTGGCCACTGGGATAAAGGAGAACAAAAGCATTTTTAGAAATATAATAGCAGTAAGAGGAGTGCTAAGGAGAATTGTCAAATCTCCATCCATTACTGGATGCAGCAATGAATGTGACTGCTGAAGATAAGAAGTCTGAGGTTCTAAATGCCTTCCTTGATCTGACTTTTAAAGACAGATGTAATTATCTTCAGGGTACTCTACCTCCTGACCTGGAAATCTGGGGTGGGGAACAGAATAAAGCCCCCACAATTCAGGTGAAAACAGTCAGAGACCTACTACTCCTCCTGGACTATCACATGTCTACGAGGCCACATGGGATCCACCCAGGGTTATTGAGAGAGATGGCAGAAGTGATTGCCAAGATATTTTCCACTATCTTTGAGTGTTTCTAGTTAACCAGAGAGGTCCTAAAGGAAGATCCATAGATCCACAGCCTGACCTCAGTGCCAGGGAAGGCTACAAAATAGGTCATCTTGAGCAAGATCACACAGCACGTGTGGGACAACCAGAGGATCAGGCCAAACCAGCATGGGCTCATATACAATCAAGGGGTGTACAATCAATAGGTATACAGAGATTAGGCTTAGTAAGATTATCACAGTGGAAAGATCATCAAAATAAATGGCTCACCAGTGCCATAGGCTCACAGTAAACTCCACAAGGAGCAATCTCCAGAAAGAGATCCTTCCTCAGTGGCAGTCAGCACTTAAATGGGATTTAGGAGAGGTTGAGCCAGGCTCCACCCCTTCCAGTAGCACAGGTGAATTGCCTTCACCTGTGCTCCTGCAGCTGACTCATTGCTTGCCTCAGGTGGTCAATCAGAGGTTCAGGCCATGATCAACAGTTCCCATACATTCCACTCCTTCATGGCGTGAGCCAATGATTGAGTTAACTGAAGGGTGAGCTTTCTCTATTACAGAGATCCGACACATCATGACACTTACACGATTTCCCATCGCAGTGTATGTTGACATAGTTTAAGGCAAACAATGATAGGTGGAAGTTCAGGTTCTTTCATGGGCCAGTGCTTGATGGTGTTACTGAAGCATGTAACCATGAGGTGCAAGTCCATCTAAGTTTCATCAGTCCCATGTAGGTCATCACCAGGTGTCAACGGTTTACAGGCTGGTTCAGCCCGGTTCCATGACTAGTGGGGTGGAGGGATCCGCAGATCCGCACCTCCAGAAAAGGGAAACAGGGGACCCCAAAATAACTGAAAACAGTGGCAATGATCTGAGGTGAAACAAACTAATTTACTAAATATAGTATCAGCAAAATATAATGAGAATGAGAAAGTATGTGCGAAAGGTGGATAGGCCTCACCACAACGCTGAGGTGAGAAGTGCAGTCCAGATGAGCTGATGAAGAAAAGTAGATGGAGAAGAGCAGATGGAGAAGCGCAGGCCAAGAAGAGCAGGCCAAGAAGAGAACATCAGGTGATCTTGCCAGAAGTTACATCTCCTCACTGACTGCAAAGCCCCTTGGGGAATGTAGTCTTCTCCTCCGGACAGGCACCCGGAACTTGAGCATCAACAGTCAAACCCCCAGTGCATTACATGATGTTATGATATGGAATACTTGTAACCAAAAATCATAAAACCATGACACTGGGTGTTGTACATGATCTGGCAGCAACACTGGAATGCTTTGAGGATGTTTTGTTCTTTCCAGTGGTCCTAGAGGCTCAAAGACTCAGGGAAACTAATACAGATGTTTCAAAGGTACCAGGAGAGGAAGGTCTGCCCTCCAGGCGAGATACAGGCTATATTTCTATGCTGGGTCAACACTTCAGCTTGTACTGGCCCAGTCGCTTGTACCATATCTTTTGGCCAGATTTCTGCATAACTATATCTGGCAACAGAGGAGGTGTCCTGATCTGCAACAGGGACATGGTAGGGGTCCCTTTAGCAATAAAGATTGGAGTGTTGATCACAGTATCCGCAGGCCATTCGTAGTACCTATCACCGGAGGGACTACCAAGCTTCCCACCTCCAACAATCTCCCCCAGGGTACAAGTAGGTCATACCACTTAGGTCCTACCTGCACCTTCCAAGGCCATTTTAATTTATGGGTACCCGGATTTAAATTCTCAGGGGTAGGGAGCAGAAGATTATTTTCGTTACCAGTGCCTATAATTCAAATTCTAAGTGGGGAGGCCCATGTTGTCTGTAGCATTCTCAGGGCACTGTGTCTGCCATCTCAAGGTCTTTCATTCAGGTCCTGCAGGGTTTCATAGAGTTTCTTTGTCCACTCCTGTAGGGACTGGGAGTCTGTCTTCAGGGCAGCCTTAAGAATACCATTATAACATTCAAAGAGGCCTTCCCTCATTGGCAGGTGGAATCGCCATTCAGTGTTTTTTTTCTTCTGCCCAGTGTTGTATCATTACACTAGTAAAATGGGTCCCTTGGTCGCTCCCAATGAATTGAGGTGTCCTGTAGGCAGACATCAGTATAGTAAGTGCCTTATTAGTATATGCCTGGTTTGCCTTTGGTACTGGATTGGCCTGCAGTAGCCCACTTACAGTATTGACACAGGTCAATCTTGCCCCCTCAGACCGAGGGAAGGGCCCAACGTAAACAGCCTGTCATCCCTGGAGAAGATTTTGTTTTCTAGCAAGGTGGGCTGTTGTTTCTGGCAACAACCTCAGTCTCATCTTAGAGCAAGAGTTGCAATCTTGGCAAGTCTGGGCGGTGTCAGATAGTTGTATGGGTGGCCCCCATGCTTTAGCAGCTGCCCACATTGTCTTTTGTCCCTCATGCTGTAGTTTCTGGTGTAACAAGGGGAATGTTCTCAGACAGTGAATTCTCAATCCACTGAACTCAGACCAACATGTTGGCTTTGTCATTTCCTACTGAGTGTAGGGAATGGTGACTAGAGACATGGTAGACATGTACAGTTTTGTGTTTAACTGAATTCCATATGTCTAACTACGTGTCTTTGCCCCAGGGTGGTCGGTTGGGTGTGGATAGTCCATTCCTGGGTGGCCCACTGTGCAATCCAAAGAGTGAGCCCCCAGTACATAATCCAACTATCTGTGCAGATATCTGTTCAGGATACCATCACTGGATTCCTTGGTTTTAACCATCCATACCACTCGCAGTTCTGCCCATTGGCTGCTCTGACCATCCCCCTCATCAAACCAGATTGTCTCTGTCATAGGATGGTATGCTATTGCTCTCCACTTGCTCAGGTTGCCCTTGCTGGACCCATCTGTGTACCAGACATCTTCAGGAATAGGATATTTTCCTTCCTGAATGGAACTCTTCTTGGGTGGAGCAACCAATGTCTCTTTTGGTGCATCACTATGGCACATCACTGGGCCTAGGATCTTCTGTAGTTCTTCTTTTAATGGTGGTGAGGATAGACTGCTCCTTGGCTGAGATAAGTGACCTATTATGCCTTATCTGAATCAAAGGCAAATAACCATAGTATGGCTCATATTCAGCTCTTCATTCACCGAGAACCCTAAGTCCTTCTCCGCAGAACTGCTCTCAGTGAATTCTTCTTCCAGTTAGTGTACATATTTCTGATTGCTCTGACTCAAGTGCAACACCTTGCACTTGGCCTTATTAAACTTCCTTTGGTTCATGTGGACCATTTCTCAAGCCTGTCCAGGTCCCTCTAGGTGGTATCCCTTCCTTCTGTTATATCAGCTGCACCACTCAGCTTGGTGTTATCAGCAACAGCAAACTTGATGAGGGTACATTCAATCCCATTGTCTATGTAATCAATAAATATGTTCAAGAGGACAGGTCACAAGACAGATCTTTGAGGGACACTTCTGACCAGCCTTCACCTGACATACATCTGTTGACCCCAGTCCTCTAGCTACAACAGAATCAAAAAATTGCAGGGTTTGGAAAGGGCATCAAGAGATCAAGTCTAAGTCCTCTGCCAAAGCAGGTACCCTACAGTAGGTCACACAGGTTGGAGTCCAGATAGATCTTGAATATTTCCAGAGAAAAAGACTCCACAACATCTCTGGGCAACCTGTACCAAAGCTCTGCCACTCTTAGCGTAACAAAGTTCTTCCATATGTTTTTACACAACCTCTAATGTTCAAGTTTTAGGCCATTACTCCTTGTTCTATTTCCACACGCTACCAAGAAGAACCAGGCCTCATCCATTTGCCTCCCACCACCCTTAAGATATTTATAGACATTAATCAGTTCCCCCCTTCTATTTTCCTCAGGCTCAACAGACCCAGGTTACTTAGTCTTACATCATATGGGAGATGCTCCAGGTCCTTAATCACCTTTGTGGCCTTCCACTGGACTCCTTCTAGGAGATCCCTCTCTTTTTTGAACCGAGGAACCCAGAAGTGGACACCATATTCTATATGTGGCCTCAGCAGAGTAGAGTGGAGAGGGAGGATCGCCTCCCTTAACCTGCTGGTCATGCTCTTTATAATGCACCCCAGGATATCATTGGCGTTCTTGGCCACAAGGACACAGTGCTGGCTCATGGCCAGCTTGTTATCCACAAGAGCACCCAGGTCCTTCTCCACACAGCTTTTCTGCAGCACATCATTCCCTAACCTGTACTGATGCATGCAGTTATTTCTCCCTAGGTGCTGGATTGTACACTTGAACCTCATCAGGTTCTGCCCTGCCCAACTCCCAAGACTGTCCAGGTCTTGTTGAATGGCAGCACAGTCTTTTGATGCGTCAACCACCCCTCCCAGCTTTGTATCACCAGCAAACTTGCTGGGAGTGGACTTTATCCTTTCATTCAATTCACTGATGAAGATGTTGAACAAGACCAGACTCAGCACTGACCTTTAGAAAACACTGCTAGTTACAGGCCTCTAACCAGACTCTGCACTGCTGATGACAACCCTCTGAGTTCTGCCAGTCAGACAGTTCTCAGTACACCTCACCATCCACTCACCTATCCCTCACTTCAATTTTCATTACAAGGTTGTTGTGGGAGATGGTGTCAAATACCTTGCTAAAGTTAACATCCACTGCTCTCCCCCCATCTATCCAGCCAGTGATGACATCATAGAAAGCTACCAGGTTGGTCAAGCCTGATTTCTCTTTGGTAAATCCATGTTGACTACTCCTGACAACTTTCTTCTCTTCCAATTGCTTTAAAAGAATATCCAGAACAAGTTGTTTCATAACCTCTCCAGAGTCTGAGATGAGGCTGACTGGCCTGCAGTTTTCTGGATCCTCCTTGCTCTTTTTGAAGATTACAGTGACTTTGGATATCCTCGAGTCTTCAGGCACATCTCCCATTCACCAAGATCTTTCAAAGATGATAGAGAGCAGCTCAGCAATCTCCTCTGCCAGCTCCCTCAGCATACATGGTGTATCCCATCAGAGTCCAGATTTTTGTGTACTGATTTTGGCTACATGTTCTCTGACCAGACCTTCCTCAAGAAATCTTCATTTCCCCAGACTCTCGCTCTCTCACCTCCAGGGTCTAGGATTCCTAAGGGCTAGTCTTAGCATTTAAGACTGAAGTAAGACGGTATTCAGAATCTCCACATTATCAGTGTCCCTGTCACCAGGGCACCCACCTCATTTAGCAGGGGACCAACATTTTCCCTAGTCTTCCTTTTACTGCTGCCATACTTAAAAAACAAAAACACCTCCCCAAATTCCACCCCCCCCAAAAAAAACCCACCCCCTCCCAAAAGTCCCCATAATATCCCCCCCCCAAAAAAAACCCTAGCATCCCCACCTCCCCCCCCCCCCCCACACACACACAAAAAAAAACCCTTTTGCAAGGGTCTGATTCCAAGAGGACCTTAACCTTTCTCACTGCATCCCAACAGGCCCTGGATAACATTACTATACTCTCCCCAATTGCACAGGTCCTTTTTCCACATTTCATGGACTACTGTCTTTTCTTTTGTTTAATCCATTAGTTTCTTTACTCATCCACACAGGCCTCCTGCCACCCTTCCCTGATTTCTTACTCTTAGGGATTCATTGTTCTAGAGCTCAGAAGAAGTGGAGTTTAAGCGTCAACCAACTCTAGTGGGCTCCTCTACATTCTAATGCTCTAGCCCTCCAAGTAGATCTTTGAAGAGATCAAAGTTGGTTCTCCTGAAGACAAGGGTAGCAAAGCCACTCACTGCTTTGCTTCTTCCACATAAGATCTTGAACTTCATCATCTCATAATTACTGCATCCCAAGCTGCTCCCTTCATCTTCACGTCCCCAACCAGCTTTTCCCTGTCTATAGAAGATCTCATCAACTTCCCCTTTCTCTTCAGGTGGGTTGTAGTGCACACCCACAATAGTGTCACCTACATTAGCCCGCCTCTTAGTTCTTAACTACAAGCTCTCCACCATTTGCCCCCAGGTGGAGCTTAATATATTCTATTTTCTCTCTCACATAAAGAGCGACTCCATCACCTTGCCTCACCATCCTGTCTTTCCTAAAGAGGACATAGCCATCCATGACAGCATTCCAGTCATGTGAGTTGCCCACCATGTCTCTGTAATCACAATGAGATCATGGCCCTGTGACCACATACAGATTTCTAGTTCCTCCTGTTTATTTCCTATGGTGCATGCCTGGCACTTTAGGGAACTAGAGGGAGGAGGTATCTCTGGAGCAATGCAGAATTTCAGCAGGGCTATTGGCAATGCTATTTACTCTGAGGAGTCCTCACAAAATTCTATTGGACAGTTGAGACAGTTTCCTAAAACTACAGCATTCCCAGGTCCTTCTCTGTCACAACGGAATCCATCCTCTTCCTCCATCAAATCTAGTTTAAAGTTCTGATAATCAGCACAAGCTCTGAGCTTGCTCCCCAGAACACTTTTGCCCAAACTCTCAGTGACATTCCATCTGGCACCCATATACCCAGTCTCTCAAAGGCCTGCCCAAGACCATGATAACCAAGACCTTGATACTAACATTACCCCCTCAGCCAGTAATTTATTTAACCTATTCTCTTCCTTCTTTCAGGGTCAAAGCTGCCAGTCAACCATCTAGCTAATTCTAAATCCACCTAATATTGAGCCTTCATACGCATATTTCTCCAATTTAGAGATAAGGATGGGATATGAGATTACATCAAAAGCCTTCAACAAGTCCAGATAGATGACACCTGTTGCTATTCCTTGGACCACCTGTTCTGTCACTTCAACATAGAAGGCCATCAGAATGGTCTGATACAAGCTGCCCTTGGTGAAGCCATGCTGGCTTCCTCAGATCACCTTCCCATCTTTCATGTGCATTAGCATCTTTTCCAGAACATTTTCCCAGGCACAGACATGATGTTCACTGGCCTGTAATTTTTCAAGTCTTTCTTTCTCCCTTTCTTAAAAATTGCTGTGCCACTCAAGAGGGACTTTGCCTGGCAGCCATAACTTTCCAGACATGATGGAAAGTGGCCTGGCAACAATAGCAGCCAGTTCCTTCAGCATGTCAGTTGTACGCATTTGTAGACCCATAAGGTGGTCCCAGACTTGCTTTTCTCTTACAGTAAGGCATTTCACTCTCCCAACCCCCACCTTGAGAGACATGAAAGGGAAACCTGACTGCCAGTTGAAGACTGAGGCAAAGAACTTGTTGAGTATCTCAGTCTTCTTCACGTCTGTTGAAGGCAGTTCTCCTTTCTTGTTTATTAGAGGGGAATAAGGGAGCTCTGAAAGCAGTACAAGTCCCTCCTCTCAAAGAAATTTGATAAAGAGGGAACATACTGCTCTAGCTTGAAGGAAGGAAGAAGTTGCAGTGCATTGTAAAAACATAGCAAAGGAGTGGAAGATTATAAGTGGAGGCTCTGAACTGGTGTAATCGCAAGTCTGGAGCAAACATTGTAAGCATGATCAAAGAGACTGCAACCCACAGCAACTGGGTTCCCATGAATCATTTCTGGAAGGCTAGTCATCCTGCACTGGATGGAATTTCAGACTTAAATAACTCAGTTCTAAGTGACCAACACTGGAATTGCCAACTGCATGACACACTGGCAGGACACACAGAAAAAAAAAAAAAAGAGAGAGAAAAGGAGTATATCCATATTTGCTACTGTGACTCATTACATTTGTAGGTCTTCTGAACTGCCATGTCATCAGTAACTGTATTATTTTTCCAGCTTACATTCAGTTGAATGAAAAACATACCTATAAAAAGCCTAGCCCCTCAATATGACCTCTCAGCACTTTTACAGATTCTTTCTCTAAGGTGCCAGCATACCACTTCTTTTCCATTACCCTACAACTTTTTCTCTCAACTGTAGTCACTTGATACATAGTTCATATTCCAAGGAAGTCAATTAGCTCTGCTAAAAAAACACTCTCCTGCATTAGGTTTCCTGCTAACACTCTCTTTTACTGTCTTCAGAGGTCCTGCTCAAGGCTGTTTTATGAACATATGTATAAACATATAAAAATACAAATTTTGACTGAGACAGGCCCCATAAACCAGCCCTAAATGCAGTCTGGTCCTGTAGCAAGCACACAGCCTGAAGAAGTGCTACAGGAGCTAACCACTATTGCCTTGCTGCTACTTCAACACAAAGGAGAGTTTTACTGTACCTTCATTTTGACTGTGATGGGGAAGAGGAAATCGTTATTTTAAATTTCAAGTAGCAGAATTTTTCTAGTTTCGCCTGGCTGTGTCAAGCAAGTCAGTGGTTGGTATAGACTTTTGATAACTTCTTTTTTGCATCTGGGGAGGTTGCCGATTTTCACCTCTGTTTTCAGAAAGGTGGTTTTCAAAGACAAGGAAAAACTATGCAGTCAGAAGTCAGAAATGTATTTTGGTTTTCATACTGAACTAGAGAAAAGCATTCATACTTATTGACTATTCTGCAGATAGATCTAATTATGGTAGGCATAGACTAACAATGTTTTACCTCAGATAGATGTAGTATTTAAAGGACAGTTTTATTTTCCTCAATATACTAAACATACTGGGAATGCGTATTTCCATCCACACCCATAAGCACCTATATTCAAACGTTTACACAGGCATGACAAAATAGAGTATTTTTTCCATTATGCAAAGCTTTTTTTTTTTTTATTGCTACTCCTTGAGACTTCTCCCCAACACTGAAACACAGGAAAACTGAATTGTTATATAGTGAAATAACTGTAAGATTCAGAGGACTCATTTCAGGAAGTGCTTATGAACTTCACAGGAGTAGTCCCTTGATCAAGAATGATCATTTCTCATCTGGCAAGGACCTGGCTTTAACATATATGGACTATTGGAAATTAGTAAAAATGATGGCTAGACTAGACTGGGCTGTCTTTGCTGACTTAGTGAAATCTTTTCAGCATTAACAGGTAAAATTTTCATGTCAATTTTATACACACTGAGAACAGATTTCCATTAATGCATAAGGGAAAATCCGGAAGAATAGAATGTTTTTTTTTTTTTTTTTTTTTTTTTTTTTAATTAAGAGTGATGCTTTTTATTAAAAACAAAACAAACAAAACTGCTGCTACATGTACATATTTTACCTGCGTTGATTTTATACAGAAACTGTCTTTCTCAGGTTTCAGTATATAAATTCTTCTGCCTTTCCACAAATTGATTTCTAATCCTCAATGAACTTCTTCTATTGCTCTCCTTTGCATGCCCTCTATTGCTATACTGCAAGACGATGTTAGTATCAGAGCAGAACTGGAAGTATGTATTACTCATAAGGGACCAATACTTGTTTATTATCCTGTATTCTGCATACTGTATGTTAGTTTAGGACTTCTCAAATTTGCTTGTGTAACATGAGGAGAGCAGCAAAATCCCAGGCAATAGAGAGTGAGGATCTGCTCAGAGGCAACAGCAGTGGGCACAGAAATAAAGAAAAGATACTGTTTATCTTCAGAAAGTCTGTAAAGTCCTCAGATAGGCAGAGATCTCCAAATGATACATCTTTGCCTTCACTGACAACCTTTAAATGAGGTCTGGGAAAGAGTGGACTCCAGACTCAACCCCTTCCAGTCTCTCAGGTGCACTTACATGCACCTGAGCTCCCCTAAGTTGGCCCTCCCTTCCTACCAGCTGTTCAATCAGTGTTTGAAGCCATCACCTAGAATTTCCATTACAGCTTTGTAGAATTGATTTTTGTTACTGGCATTCAAAACCACTGATTTTTTTCACACAAATCTGGTAAGAGGGAAATTATTTATTTTTCTCTCAGCTATGTGTTTAGGCAAAGCAGGCAGGAAAGCAGGTGAGGGATTCAGGTGCTAAACACAGGACTTAACTGCAATTTGAGGTGCTCTGGGTTACCCTGTGAGGGTTGTTGCTGCATCCTCAGAAAAAAAACATGGGCCTACTGCTGGTCTTAGCTCTGACCTTGCCTGTTTTCACGTTTATATTGATTCTCATGACAATTAAAGTCTCAGGCAGCATATATGTCCAGACCGCACAGAGGCTATGGCAGTAATACTACATATGCTTTGAGCTGTCCAGAAAACATGTCTGTCTTGTGTTTATACAAAGGTATAGACACTGTAGTATGTGTAAGAAGGCAGGACTGCTGGAGTGGAATGCCTGTATTTGCCCTGTCTGACTCTTGCTTTGAGCAAGGGCTATTCGCAGGAAAAGAGAAGATGGGAGGAGAAAGGAGTGTCAAAAGTGTGAGAGAAGAAACCAAGACAGCAGGGTGAGGGAGATCCTTCAATAAACTATATGTGGGGAAACAGAATACTGAAGAAAGAAACAATTACAAGAAGAAAAGAAGATGGGAAAGAAGCATCTGTGTACAGGAAAGTGAGCACTAAATTAAGAGAGTTTTGAGGACAGTGGTGGAAGAGGAGCTGGGAATAAAGAAGAGTTAATGAAAGCTCCGCTGACAGTACAAAACTTAAAGAAAGTGTCAGGAGAAAATAAGTAGCCTGAAGGGGACAGGGGCAAAAGAAAATTTAGGACAGCTGACATAAACTGGCCAAAGAGTTATTCCATACTATACAATATCATGCAGGAACAGTTTTGAAGGAGGTGGGAGTTCATCTCAAGCTAGATGGGCATCAGTCAGGAGGTCATGAGCAATTGCTTGTGCATCACTTGTTATATACGTTCATACAAATAATATATATATATAGTCATAACTATTATCCTTTTCCTTTTCTCTATCTTATTAAGTGTATTTATCTAAACCCACAAGTTATACTGTTTTTTCCTGATTCTCTTCCCCACCCCAGTGGAAAATGAGAGAGTGAGTCAACAACTGTGTGGTGCTGAGCCACCTGCCTGGTCGTCAGCAAGCTTGCTCAAAGCATCCAAGTCATTTATGAAAACATTAAAGAGAACTGTCCCTAAAATGGAGCCCTGGGGAACCCCATTAGTGACTGTCTAACATCCTGACATAACCCCATTAATTATAATCCTAGCTCACCCATCACATAACATTTTTTCTAGCTGTATGCTGGACATGTTTTCCACCAGAATATTCTGAGAAATATTATCAAAACTTCTCTGAAATCCAAGAAGATAACAAATGGGTTCCCTTGATCAACTAGATGAATGACCTTGTCATAAAAGGAAATTAAGTTAGTTAAGCAGGACCTTTCCCTCATGAACCCATGTTGGCTGTGACCAATGACCTCAACATCTTTTAGGTGTTTTTCAGTAACTTCCAGCAGAATTTGCTCCATAATTTTACCAGGCAGTAAAGTTAGACTGACAATTCTGTCATTACGGGCCTTCTTTCTTGCCCTTCTTGGAACAATTGGAACAATCTTTGCCAACTTCCAGTCAACTGAGACCTCTACAGATACCCGAGACTATTGAAAACTAATTGAGAGAGAGATCTTGCAGTAACATCATCCAACTCTCTGAGCACCCTGGGATGAATCCTATCAGGTCCTATGGACTTTATGCATCCAGGTAGAACAGAAAATCCTGCACAAGTTCAGGATTGGCTGTGAATTGATGATTACTTCAGTCACACTCATCCAACTCAGTGCACCTGAAGTGCCAGCATCCATCATCAGTGTTGAAGACAGAGACAAAAAAGGCATTAAAAGTCTCTGCTTTGTCTATGTCCCACTTTGTAAGACCATTCTCATCAAGTAATGATCTGATGTTCACTCTGATCCTTCTTTTATTTTTAACATATTTTTAAAAGTCCCTTATATGTCCCCCCACAGTACTGGACAGGTTCAACTGAGCGTTGGCCACATGAATTTTCTCTGTACAAAGGTGAACAGCATCCCTGTAGTCTTCCCATGTCACCTGAACCTTGCTTTCAGTGGCCATATACCTTTTTTTTCCACCTAAACTCAAGATCCCTGCTCAATCAAGCTGGCCTTCAGCTTTACCTGGTGACTTCCCACATTTTGAAACTGCATGATCCAGCATGATCTGAAGGTGCACTTAAAAAGTGATACTTAAAAAGTGATCAGCACTGATAGACACCAACACATTCAAAAACAGTTTCTCAGAGGACCTTACTAACTGTTCTGTTCCCTGAACAGCCTAAAATCTGCTCTCCCCATAATCAGAGTTGAGGCTTTGGTAGCAGTTTTCCTCCTACTACCAAAGATATTAAATTCAATTACTTTATGGTCACCATGGCCATAATGTCCACCAATTGCCACTTCACTCACAAGACCTTCTCTGTTCACAAGAAACAAGACTAGGAGGTCACCTTTTCTCATTGGTTTCATCAATATCTGCACCAAGAAGTTGTCCTTAAGGCGTTTTAGGAATCTTCTGGACCTGGTTGTATCAGTTATGTGGTGCTCCTTGTTCATGTCTGACAAGTTGAAGTCCACATAAGGACAAGGGCATTTGATCTAGATGTCTTCTTTAGTTTCTTAAAGGATAATTCATTGTTGTCATCATCCTGGCCAGGTGGTCAATAGTAGACTCCCATTGTGATATCCCCTTTATTTGCTTCTCCCTTAATCCTTACCTAGGGGTTCTCAACTGTGTTGTGTATACAGTCCAGCTGCCTCATTACATCCAGTGCTACCCCCTGCCTCTCCTGCTCAGCCTGTCTCTTCTGAAAAGCCTGTAGCCATTCAACACAACATACCAGTTACAGGATTTTATCCATCAGGTTTCACTTATAGCAATGATGTCATAGCTCTGGGACTAAGCTAAAGCTTTCAGCTCTTCTTGTCTGTACGTTATGCTGCATGCATTGGTGTGGAAGCATTTCAGATGTGCTTCACTGTGCTCAGCATCTCATGGATCAGACTGGAACATTTTGCTATCACACAGCCCCTCTGATTGTGGCATGCCATCTGACAGTTTGTCACCAACAGTGTAGGTGCACTTCAGCTGGCCTATCTGTCTCACTTCCAAGCTAAAATAATAATAGTTGGTATAAGAAGACAGTGCCTTTCCCTGCAATGTACATGTTTTGTTTTCCGTTTTTCAGAAAGGCTACTGTTTAACAGAGACATATAGAGGGCTATTTCTATCTGTCCTTAACTTTTATTTCAGTGATGGCAAATCCAAGATAGAATTATTTATTTCATATTCAAGGAAAGTGCATAAATAAATATACATTAAAACTTGAGATATTTCACACTCAAGGAAGAGTTATCATTCAATTCACTGATAGTCCCTCTCTTCCTCTTCCATACAATCTGTGAACAGGAATTGTTCATTTCAGATGGCAAAAATGACATAACTCAAAGAATCAAAAAATCATAAAATCCTCAGAGTTGAAAGAAATGTCTGAAGGTCATGCAGTCCAACACCCCTGCAATGAACAGAGATACACACACAGCTAGACAAGGTTCCTCAAAGCCTGGTTCAGCCTGGCCTCGAAAGTCTCCAAGGACAGAGCATCACCAAATCTCTGGGCAGCCTGTCCCGGTGCCTCACCACCCTGACTGTAAAAGACTTTTTCCTTGTATCCAGAGTAAATCTGCCCTCTTTTACTTTGAAACCATTTGCCCTTGTCCTGTCACCACAGATCATACTAAAGAGTCTGTTCCTTTCTTTCCTGTAGCTCCCCTTTACATACTGAAAGGCCACTATCAGGCCATCTCAGAGCCTTCTCTTCTCCAGGCTGAACAGCCCCAGCTCTCTAAGCCTGTCCTCATAGGAGAGGTGTTCCATCCCTTGAATCATCTCTGTGGCTCTCCACTGGACTTGCTCCATGTCTTTTCTGCACTGACAACTCCACTCCTGGATGCTCCAGGTGAGGCCTCATCAGCACAGAGTATAGGGGCAGGATCACTTCCCTCAACCTGTTGGCATGCTTCTTTTAATGCAGCCCAGGATATAGTTGGCTTTCATCCGGAAGGGCGCCCATTGCTAGCTCATGTTCAGCATGCCATTCACCAGTACCCCCAGGTAATTTTGGCTGGGCTCAATCCTTTCGTCCCCCAGTTTGTACTGTTAGTGGAGGTTGCCTCAACCTAGGTGCAAGACCTTGCACTTGGCTTTGTTGAATTTCATGAGGATCTTTGTCAATGGTTTATGGGCTGGTTTGGCCTAATTCTGTGACTAGCAGGGCGTAGGGATTTGTGAATCTGGGACTCTGGAAAAGGGAAACAGGGGACCCCGGATAATTAAAAACAATGGCAATGATCTGAGGAGAAACAAACTAATTTACTAAAAAGGTATCAGAATGCAAGATAACATACTATAATGCAATATAATTAGAATTGAAGATAATAAATCAAATACAATGAGAGAAAGAGCATCCAAAAACTGAAAGACCTTACACTAATGCTGAGGCAGTGTGTGCACTCAGTATGAGCAGCAGGGAGGAGAGTCAAAAAAGGCAAAAGAGCACATCAGGTGACATACCAAGGCCTTATATCTGTTCCCCCTGAGCAGAAATGGTAACAGAACAGTCTTCTGGGGAATGTAGTAGTTCTCTTCTGGAACAGGTACCCAGGCCTGGAGCATTAACTCTTTAACTCTTAGTGCACTACATGATGTTATGATGTGGAATACCAATAAACAAAACTCATAAAACCATGACATCCTCCTGGGCCCTCTGCTCAAGCGTGTTTAGGTCCCTCTGCATGACATCCAATCCTTTAAGGGTAGAGCTGGGTGGGGAGAAATTTGATGAAATATAACAAGGGCAAGTGTAGAGTCTTACAACTGGACAAGAACAACGCCAGGTACTAGTTCAGGTTGGGGACTGACCTGTTGGAGAGCAGTACAGGGGAAAGAGACCTAAAGGTCCTGTGGACAGCAGGATGACCATGAGCCAGTACTGTGCCCTTGTGGTCAAGAAGGCCAATGGCATCCTAGGGTGTATTAGAAGGGCTGTGGTTAGTAGGCTGAGAGAGGTTTTCCTCCCTCTCTACTCTGCCCTGGTGAGACCGCGTCTGGAACATATTGTCCAATTCTGGGCCCCTCAGTTCAAGAAGGACAGGGAACTGCTTGAGAAAGTCCAGCGCAGAGCCACAAAGATGATTAAGGGAATGGAACATCTCCCTTACAAGAAAAGGCTGAGGGAGTCTCTTTAGCTTGGAGGACACTGAGGGGTGACCTCATTAATATTTATAGATATGTAAAGGGTGAGTTCCAAGGGGATGGAGCCAGGCTTTTCTCAGCGACATCCAATGATAAGACTAGGGGCAATGGGTGCAAGCTGAATCATAGGATGTTCCACATAAATAACGGAAGAAACTTCTTCAAGGTGAGAGTAACAGAACACTGAAACAGATGCCCAAAGAGGCTGTGGGGTCTCCTTCTCCAAAGACATTCAAAACCAGCCTGGACATGTTCCTGTGTGATCTAATCTAGATGTTCCTGTTCTGGCAGGGGGATTGGACTAGATGGTCTTTCCAATCCCTGACATTCTGTGATTCTGTGATGCTGTAATTCTGTGTGTTGATCTCACCACACAGCCTGGTCCACAGATTTTCTGAGGGTGCACTCGACTGCACTATCGATGTAATAGATGAAGATATTAAAGAATATCAGTCCCAGCACTGCCTCATGGGGGACACCACTGACATCCATCCAGAAATGAAGCCATTGACCACTACTCTGCTGATTTGATCCTGCAGCCAATTCTTCACCTATCGAGCAGTCCACCCATCAAATTCATATTTTTCCAATTTGGAGAGAAAGATGTTATGGTGTACCATGTCAGAGGCCTTACTGAAGTTCAGGTAGATGACATCATATAATCACAGAATCATAGAATCATAGAATACCCTGAGTTGGAAGGGACCCACAAGGGTCATCAAGTCCTCCCCCGAGCTCCACAAAGGACCACCCAAACTCAAACCCCGTGTCTGAGAGCAGTGTCCTAACGCTCCTTGATCTGCAGCAATTTGGGGCTGTACCCTCCACCTGGGCAGCCTGCTCCATTCCCACTGTCCTCTGGTGCAGACCCTGTTCTCCCACCTGACCTTTCCTTGACACCAACAGTTCTTCCGTTACTCACTGATGCAGTTACACCATCATGGAAGGCCACTAGATAGGTCAAGCAGGATTTGCCGCTGGTGAAGTCATGCTGGTTCTCCTCTATAACCTCCCTGTCTTCCATGTGCTTCCAGGAGGATCTGCCCAAGATCCTTTCCAGTACAGATGTGAGACTGACATTTTGGTAGTTCCCAGGGTCACCCTTTTTACTCCTCGTAAAAATGGGTGTGATGCTGCTCTTTTCTCCAGTCACCAGGGACTTCATCTTACTGCCATGACTTTTCAAATATCATTGAGAATAATTTGGTGACCACATGAGCCAATTCCCTCAAGATTCTGGGATGCATCTAATCAGGACCTATACACTTGCAGATGCTGATGTACCACAGGCGGTCACAAAACTGATCTTTGGTTACAGCAGAAGGGACACTGCTTCCTCAATCCCCTCCTTCCAAACATATCATTTGAAGGCTCCGTGATGAGCAGTTGTCAGAAAAAAACTTTGGCAAAAAAATATTGTTGAATACCTTAGCCTTGTCCTTGTCCGTTGTTATCAAATTGCATGTGACACTCACTAGCAGGAGTCTATCCTCTTGGACTTTCCTTTGCTGATTGAGGCACCTATAGAAATCTTTCTTATTCTTCTTAGTACCCCTTGTCAAGTGTACTTCAAATGTGACTTTGCTTTCCTGACTTCACACCTACACAACCTAGCAGCTTCCTTATTCTCTTCCCATGGTAACTGTCCCTATTTCCACTGCCTGTACATTTTCTTCTTCCTCTCCAGTTTCACCAGTAGGTCCCAGTTCACCCATGTCAATCCATTGCCTTCCTTTCCTGACCTGCTACACTTAGGGATGGAGAGCTCTTACACCATGAGGAAAGCCTCCTTAAAGGTCTGCCAGCTCTGCTCTGCAGCCTTGTCCATGAGGACAGTCTCCCAAGGTGTTTTACTGACTAATTCTATGAAGAACTGGAAGTTCACTTCCCTATAATTTTGCACTCCAATTTTACTCTTTGACTGTCTCATACCTCTCAAGAGTGTGAACTCCACCACAGCTTAGTATTAAAGACAGACAAATAATTAATGTATTTTATTTATCCTCAGAAATTACCAGTTGGTTAAAAAAAAAAAAAAGTGAAACCGTTATGTCACCAATCATCGCCTAAAAACAGTGAAGAACAACAATTGGCTGTTATATAGAGAAGTCCACAAAATACAAAATAACCATTCAGCCTCATATTCAAACTAACTTCACAGTTTTATAGACATTGGGAATAGATTAACATTAATTCATAAATTTCAAAAGTAAATCCAGAGAAGTAGTAAAAATTGTCTTATTTGGTTATTTATTCAATTGTGCAGGTTTTTGAGTGTGGTGTCTTTTATTAAAGAAAAATACAAGCACAATTTTAAAGTGGATTTTATCTAAAAACTGCTTTTCTCGTAATTTCAAGCAAATAAATTCTTTTCCTTTTCCACAAATGGATTTTTATTTCTCATTAAACAATTTTGTTGCTGTTGCAACTATCCTTTTATAGTTCACCCTCTCCCTCTTTCACATCAGCAATGAATTACTCACCTGCTGTTGTATGTGAAATTTGAGCACACAATGATCACTTGATTTGTTGGCATTTCATTGCCTCCTGTCTTGCTGATAATAGTTTATGTCTACTTTTTACAAACTTTTGTTTAGTGAATTCATGTTTCCTTCACTTCCCACTGCATCCTTTGTTCCAGACTATATTAACCAGTTAGTTCTCCCATCAGAAAGTGCTTTGTGTGCTTTCTTTATTGGTCATCTAACAGATTATTTATTAAATAGTATTGCACAGAGCCAAAATTCTATCCTTCCCACTTGAACAAAGAAAAATACTTTTCTTTGAGTAACATCTTCTGAATGTGATTCTCATAAATTGTCTCTTGACTGAGATACTTAGACGGTATACTTGAATAACCGCCCCAGAGTCAGAATTTCAAGATTTTAGTCTTCCATTTTCTATGCTATCAAGTGCTTTTCTGAAGGGATCTCCTAGAAAGAGTCCAGCAGAGGGCAACAAAGATGATAAAGGGCCTGACGCATCTTCCGTGTGAGAAAAGGCTGAGAAACCCAAGACTCTTCAGCCTGGAGAAGAGAAGGCTGAGAGGAGATCTCACAACACTTTATCAGCATCTAAAGTGCAGGTGTCAAATGGAGGGGGCCGGGCTCTTTTCAGTAGAGTGCAGTGATGGGACAAAGGGCAATGGGAAAAAACTGGAGCACAGGAAGTTCTATGCAAACATGAAGAGGAACTTCTTTACACTGAGGGTGACAGAGCACTGGAACAAGCTGCCCGAAGAGGTTGTGGAGTTTCCTTTTCTGGAGATATTCAATACCTGTCCGGATGCCTACCTGCACAACCCACTGTAAGGAACCTGCTTTAGCACAAGGGTTGGACTCAAGGATTGGATCTCTAGAGGTCCCTTCCAACCCCTACAATTCTATGATTCTGTAATTCTGAGATGATGTGATATGTGAGCCCATTCTGACTTCTTTACATTCTTTTATTTTATCAGACTCCACACAGCATGACAGATTCCTCCTTTTTTTTTTTGCCAAAATTTCAATGTCCAAATTTTCAAATTCTGCTATTCCGTGATCAATTACTATTGAACTAGTTTCTGTTTAGTGCTTTTGCAGCGGGTTGCAAATGACATCTACCTGATTTTATTTAAGTAATTATATAATAATAAATTTATCTGCCAGAGTGAAAACAGAAAAGGAATCAAAGATCTGCATCTACATCACCAACATGAAGAAGCAGATCACAATGTAAGACATCAGGGAAAAAGGATAAATGCTACAAAACACATACAAGCTAGTTAAAATCAGCAGCTCATTCACCAAACGCTAGAGATCACTTCAGTAAAATTTGTGTTGAAAATACGCAGAAGCTTTCCAGGCTAAGCATGTGTTCTGCTGAGTCCAAATCAGAAAATAAGAGCATGTCACCATTTCTAGACATGTATGTTCTAAAAAAAAAAAAAGATTTTTTGTCAGTAGTGACTGGAATATTTTTGTCTACCTTGCACTACTAGATCAGCATTGTGCTGAATAAATTTAATAGCAACACATTTGAAAATAGAAGTACTTTTTTGTTCAGTATGAAATTGTCCTGTTGAGCTCATTGATATCTCATGGAAATCAGTTAAACCAGTTAACATTCAGGAAATGAAAAAGATATTGCTAAGGCAGAAATTCAAATACACATTTCAATAGTAGAAAAATATAATAAATTTTACCCGTCCCTTTTCTTTTGGACATAAACCAACCTGTACATTTCTATTATTTGTGTGGAATTATTAACTTGTAAGTTTTTGAGATATTCCTTCTGCCTACCCCTGAAATCTCTGGGACTTCTTACTGACAGGCTAGCAAACTGAGAAACCTAATGATATCTCAGTGATAGTCAGTGATAGTTCCCATGATTCTACTTTTATCCATCCAAGATTTCTGTTAGACACTAAAGTGAATGGAAAATATTTTGTAGGTTTCATTGATAAATCTTTGCATTTAATTTAGCCAGTAGGATATCACTTCTGAATACTTTGAAGCAGAAACAATGATTAGAACATTGTTTTTCTGATTATCTTCCCAGTTTAGGCAGAGAACAGATAGTGCTTCTCAGTACTTCAAGGCTAAAGCAGTAGCAACTGGAGTTGCCCATGTTCTGTTCTTACATTTCACAGCTCCACTCCAGCATCCACGTCTTTTACCAGTCCTGTATTTAAAAGTTATACTTAAGCCGTATGTATTTTAAATGTTTCCACAAATATTTTATTTTAACCTGTGACAGGTAACGTTTTTTAAAATCCAGCCTTTCATGAGAATCATAAAGTAATTCAGCTTAAACATCTGGAGGTGGTCTAGTTCAATCCTCACTAAAAGCAGGTGAAATTAAATTTCTTAAGGACATGTGTGGTTGAGTTGTGAATATTTTCAAGTACAGAAATTTCATAGTGTTTCAGGGCTGACTATCATCATAGTAAAAATGTTTACCTAATTGGAACTTAATGATATGGGGTTATTTTGCCTTCTCAGTAGGCATCTCTGAGAAAAGGTCTGTTCAATCTTCTCTGCCTCTTCCCGTTAGATAGAGACAACATTAACATCTCAGAATCACAGAATCATTTTGTTAGAAGGCAGTTCTTGAGATCACCTAATGCACGTTCTCCCTGCTAAAGTAGGATCACCTAGAGTAGGTTGCTTGGATCATGTCATGTTGAATGCAGAATATCTTCATGGATGGAGACTCCCCAGTCTCATTTGGCAACCTGTTCGATCAACATCACAGTAAAATGACATTTTCTTGTTTTCAGATAGTTTTTTGTTTGTTTGTTTGCTTGCTTGCTTGCTCTTTGTCTTTTCTCTGAGTACCACTGCGGTTGCACTGCTAGTTCAGGTCACATGTAACTTTGTTCAACAGGACCATAATATCCTTCTCTACAGTGCTGTTCTCCAGACAGTTGGCTGGCAATATGTACTGGTGCCTGGCATTATTATTTCTATTTCTCCTCGTTGATCTTCATGAAAGTTTTCTTAGATGAATTCTCCAGACTGTCAAAGTTCCTCTGAATGGGGGTACAACTATCTCACGAAACTAATGTGTGTTGTCTCTGTAGTTGCTGAGGTTGCACTTTGTGGCACTGATGAAGATGTTAAATAATATTAGACTCAGTGTTGACCCTTGCGCTACACCTCTAGTGACCTGCCTTCAACTGAAATTTGTGCCGAGCTGTTCAGCCTCTTTCAGTTCACTTCACTGTATACAAGCCTGTGCTCTGTCAGCTATTCTATGAGGTTATTACAAGAGACTGTGTCAAAAGCCTCACTAAAACAATATCCATTGTTTTTCACTCATCAGCTAAGTTCATAAATCCATGCTCACTACTCCTGAACAACATCTTATCCTTCACATATTTGCTATCCAAGAGCAGTTGCTCTGTCACACTCTTAGGGACTGTGGTGAAGCTTATTATTTTGCAGCTCCGTGGATTTTTCTTCTTTTTCTTGGCAACAGGAGATAAAATTGTTTTCTTCCAGTTTTCAGGAACTTCTCCCAGTTACCATGACCTTTCAAAGATAACTGAGAGTGGACTTGAAAAGACATCAGTCAGCTCTCTCAGTACTTGCAGGGACAATCTCTCAGCCCCCACAAACTTAGATATTTTTGGTTTGTTTATATTCTCTCTAATCTGGTCTTTCTACATGGGCTCTTTGTTTCCATCTTTCTCTTCGGTTTCTGGGCCCTGGGATTTCTGAAGGTTAGTTTGCTGGTGAAAACTGAGGCAAAGAAAGTATTGAGTATCTCAACCATTTCCATGGCCTTTGTCACCAGTGCTTTGCTCCGTTTTGCAAGGCCCACATTTTTTGCAGTTTTTTCTCTGCTATTTATGTACTTATAGAGTCCTTTCTTGTTACCTTTTACATCCAAAAATCTTGGAAGAGTCAACTCCAAGTGAGCCTTGACTTTCCTAATGATATCTCTGCAAGACTGGAAAAAATTCTACACCTCTCCCAAGTCACTTGCCCCAGCTTCCACCCCTTACATACTTCTTTTCTACGTTTGAGTACAGTCAGGAACTCATTAGTCACTTACAGAGGATTTCTGATGCCTCTGATTCCTGCTTCTTGAGATGGGCCTTCCTTAATCTTGGTAAGCATGATCCCTTAGTGTCAACCAGCTCTCATGGACACCCATTCTCTCCAAAGCCATATTCCTTTTCCCTTTTCCCTTTTCCCTTTTCCCTTTTCCTTTTCCTTTTCCTTTTCCTTTTCCTTTTCCTTTTCCTTTTCCTTTTCCTTTTCCTTTTCCTTTTCCTTTTCCTTTTCCTTTTCCTTTTCCTTTTCCTTTTTTTTTTCTTTTCTTCTTTTTTATTCCAAGCAGATTGCTGAAGAGAAAAAATCTACTCTTCTGAAATTCAGGCCTTTGGTCTTTGTTTTTGCTTGGATCCCTCCTCTTCCTGTCTCAGAACATATCTATGTACTGCCCTTCTCACTTCTTGTTCATTTTAGAGATTTGGGTTTTCTGATGCCATTCTTGCAGGCTCAGGAAATGTTTTTGTTTTCTTCTGAGTTGACCAATCACTGCTCCCACTGTCCATGTACCAGCTTTTCATATTGATACAATCAGGGGCTCCCTATTTATCCATATAACCTGATCATGTCAGTATTCCATGTCTTTGCTGAAATATTCACACAATATTTAGTAACAAAAACAATCTCATAATCTCATGATGTGCACTTTATTTTCACACCTTTTGCCATTGTACTGCCAAGTATGCTAAACAATGAGACTTGATGAAGTCACATGGAAGCTCCAGCCCATATCTGGCATTAGGTAACCCTACCAGTAACTTAAGGGTGTATACCTCTGAGCATTTAAAGCAATGAAAGTAGCAAATGGCTATCAGAACTATTGATCTATCCTTCAGTGCTTGCAGTAGGGAAATAAGGCCTCTCCCTCTGAAGGAATACGTATCAAGTCAACAGAAATTATGAGCCAAGGATGAAAGAACATGTACCTCACAGTAACAGTTCTGATTGTTTCCTTCATAGCAACTTTCTACTTCATAGTATGCTACTTTATACCCTAATATATCCTAGTATATATTTCTTTCTGCACATTTTGTCCTTAAACTTTTTTTTTAGAAAAGTATCTAATTATGAAATTAAACTCAAAAAGCAGAGAAAACTGTTCTTAGAGGAGGTGATTTTACAAAAACAAATGTTTGCATCATGCTATGTAAATACTTCTGCATAAAAAGGGAAAAACAGTAAAAACAAGTGAATTGATTACCATCTGTGAAGAAAATGCTTTTCATTCAGTCAAGTTCTTGTACGTTAAGAACTGCACTTTCCTATTATTTCTTTGTTTTTAGGCAGACAAGTCAAATAATTTCAGTTCAGTGAAATAATCTCACCATTACTTTACCACAATAGGAAATTAAGCATGATATCAAGAACATATTCTCCTAAATTCTATGCGAAATGAGGCATCTACAATTTGCTGCTTAGAACTGAGCTAATGCCACTGTTGATATTACCACCTATCTCAAATAAATCCTTTTAAAAATATATGCAGGATTTTTTTTTCAATTCAGATGAACTGTTCACAAAAGAAAGTACTGTTGAGGACAGACAAGTAGCAATATCTGGCTAAAAGTGGTAGAACATATGTTCCAACTCAAATCCAATGGACCACATAAAGTTGCAGACAGCTAGCAATGCAGCCCCACAAGATTGTAAACATTATTGTGTGATTTTTAGTGTCATTTTGGAAAGTTGATTGCACAAAGCTAGAGCACAAATTATGTAGGCAATAGCAGAATGCAGCGGAAGGGAGGGCACAGTACAGTCCTATCTCCGCCTCTTGCCCCTGCCACACACAGTCAGTCAAATCAAAACCATGCACTTGTGCCACTTGGAAAGTAAAATGCTGTGATTGCCAATATAACATTTCAACCTGCCAACACGTGTGTACCTGTGAAGGACTGGAACGGGCTGCCTAGAGAAACTATGGATGGCCCATCCCTGAATATGTTCAAGCCAGGTTCAATGAGAATAAGAGAAATGAGCTCTTCATCTGAAGGGAAAGAAGGTAACAACATATTGTTAGAGGAGCAGGTGATTTGGAGACAGCATCACACTGGCCCAGAGCCAGCCATAATAATTAGCTCTCATTTATTCTGCTGGATCCAAGCTAGTCTGAAGTTCTAAATCACCTTTCCTTTACCATTACATCCTGGGGATCTTCTTTCCCTTCAGATGGCTTTTAAGGATCGAATTAAAAAAATCTTACAACGTAACATCTGATCAACTAGAACATATATTTCTAGATTTCTATTCTAAATGCATTTAAAGAATTTTTGTATTAGGTAAAAATGTCTAACAGTTGCTTTGTCTTAAATCTTGCACTTTTTAATTTACAGTTTATGAAAAAAACAGTAAAAACAACACAACAAAAAGCAGTTTTTCATTTGAAATAATTACATTCTTAATTTGTAGGTTAATTACAAGAACTTTCTAAATATAAATGAATGCAAAATTGAGTCTGCAGAAAGGACGCTCATCTCCGTCCAGATCTATTCTAAAATGCAGATGACTTGGATGGATTAAAAAAAATCCAAGTCAGTTTCATTGCTTCTTTTGCATAATAATGCAGTGAGACAGATGTAAATACAGTTATTATTAGACTACAGTTGCTGATTTGGGAAACCATGAGCCCTAGCAAAAACAGACACTAGAAGAATTTATAAAGATATGAAAATAAAAAAGATGAGTGAGAACATAAGGACTGTATATGAAAAGATGAAAATGGACAGTTGTCATCCTCAAATACTTGCTTGAAAATTTTACAATCACTTGGTCTTCTCAAATGTTCTGAAACAAAGGTACATAACCAAGCATGAAATATTGATATTTGGGTTTCTATTCTGCATATTATTCTTACTATGACTTACAGATGTAGTTATGACAGCATATAACCATGCATTCTCTTTTGAATTGTCATATTCAAAAGAAGAGATGAGCATCTCCATCTACTCAAGAAGCCCAAATGTCAAACTCCAGTCCCAACAAAATTTCAAGTAAGTAGCTGAATTCCTTCCTAATTTAGGCACATGATAGATATCACTAGCAGGCAACACATGGGAAATTAGGAGATTTTTACATCTGTAATTCACTGTTCACACCAGGGTACGTGGGAGTCATCTTGTTCTCTGGGAAAAGAAAATTTAGTATATTTTCTTCATAAGACACAAGGTCATTTGCTGGAGGAAAAAAAAAAGAAAAAAGCCACACTTTTTCAGACAGAATTTTCATGAAGAATCAGTTGTGCAACAAAAACTAAGCAAAACATGAATGTTCTTGACAGAATTCTGTCCGTCTTGTTCATAAAAGATACTATCAGTAATAGGTAACAGCTGAGACATTAACGAGCCTATGAAGAAGAGTTCAAGAATGATTCATATGTTAGTACAATCTGAAATTATTCAGTGTTTGGATTACTTCAGACATTTGTCCTCTTTTAGTCTGCTGTTTCTCTGTGTGTCAGAGAACCTTTCTACTTGCACTCTTGATGGCCATGCCAAGCAAAATTACTTAATCAGAACACAGAAAAATAGCAAACCCAAATCATTAATTTCTGTACTTATGTAAAAAAAAAAAAAAAAAAAAAAAAAAAAGTAACAAGCAACATCAGATTTTTTTGTCTACTTGACCACGAGAACAACAGCTTCTCTTGCAAATGTTTTATTCATTTTGTCTCCAATACCTTGAAAATATTGCTTCTAATTTGAGCTTTGAGGAAGCAAAAAGAGGAGAAACCATGTATGTATTTATCAGTTTTGAAAGATCTGGCTTAGTAGAACTGTTCTGGAGTTTGATGTTGTCATTAACTTTCCAACTGTTACAAGTGCCCCAGAATATCTCGAGGATGGAGATGACTGCAGGTCTTAAATGCAGATTACTTAGTTAAAACAAAGAGAATCTCCAAAGCTGTGACAGATTATGCCAGGCATGTCCAACCCACAGCCCATGGGACACGTGTAGCTCAGCACAGCTCATAAGGCAGCCTAACCCTTCCCCCCAGTTTCATTCAGCAGCTCTTCCCCACAGAGCAGCAAGGGGCACATTCCCATCACTCAGGAACACCCAAATTGTCAGTGTGCTGTGTCACCTGAAAGAACAGAGGGATGGCAGTGCTGTGCAGTATTGACTCAACTGATGGCAAATAATTATATGCATTTTGACACACTGGGTAAACACAGGGCCATGATCCAGTGCAAGACATTGCACTTTGCTTTGTCAAACTTCATGAGTTTCTCCTGGGCCCACTGCATCAAAACTGTGTAGGCTTCTCTGGATGGCATCCCGTCCCTTGGGCATGTCAATCACACCTCACAGTCTGGGGTTGCAAGACTGACCAAAAAACAAACAAACAAAAAAATAATAATTCAGTTGATATAAATATTTTACTTGTACACTTTCAAATGGAATGTATAGCATTGCAATCAGACATTCAACTCAAAAAATCTGATCATGTCTCCCTATCAGATGTTCATAATCCCTATGGTCAAATATCCCACTAACTTTATGTTTTTGTTCCTCTTTCTTTCTTTTTTTTTTTTCTTTTTTTTTTTTTTTAAGGTTTTAAGAAAAATATTTTAAATTAAATTCTTTTGTTACTTCGATACTAACAAGAATGTATATTTTGTAAGTGCTGCTCCAAAAGTAATGCCTCCTGTTTCATTATGTTGGCCCATAGCATCAAAAGTGTATTATTGGTGGTAAGGAAATAGTGGTTGAACCTTCACACCAATATTCTGTTATGTTTTGTTGCTGTGTGACAGATAGCAGCAGAGTGGTGTCTGACGTGCAAGTGCATATGAAGTAAACACATGTCATCAAATTCCTTCATGTGGAAAAAATGGCACCCACTAACATTCACTAATGTTTGCTGAATGTTTATGGAGACCAAACAGTGAATGTTTAGTCTCCATAGTGCACAGTGAGGTGGTAGGTGGTGTGTCCCAGTTGTTGTGACAGTGGGTCACCTCCTCTAGTGCAGAATTCTACAAGCGCAGAATGCAGTTGATTGTTCATTGTTTCTGAAAATGCATAGTTAATAATGGTGCCTACGTTGAAAAATGTTTTGTAGCTGTAATTTGCTCTATCAAAGTGTTACTGTGCTCTTTGCATCAATTGTAGTTTCCATGGAAATAAATAGGAGGCATTACTTTTGGAGCAGCCAATGTATGGCCCAAGACAATTTCTATTCACAAAATGCCACCACGGCAAGCCAAAAGACTGGGCACCCATGGATTGTATGCTGTTCATTTTATGGAGCATGTATGACATACACATTTATGCACAGCATATCAGATCTCAGTACTTTCTTTTGAGAAAGAAATGAGCCACCTCTTCAGGCAAGAAACTAATGACTGATCATTTGTCTGCAGGAATAAAATAAAATACTGATATGAGATTACAATATTCCAGTGTTTGTTCAGCAAAACTGTCTCAAAATTGTATTGAAAGACAATTATCAGTGCTTTTGAAATGTACTCCCTCCAAAGAGCCAGCCTCATAAGTAAACATTATGTAATTTGGCCTTCAACCATAGCACACCGGTGTCCAGCTGATCAAAGGCAGAAGTATCCATACTTGTCTCTCATCTGCAAGTGGTCATGAGTATCATATCTGCTTTTGGTAGTAAACCAGGAAGGTGAGGACTGAAGTGGAGCCTTGCTTTTGTGCATCATCCGGAAATGAAGTGCCTCCTTCTCAGTATTATACACTACTGGAGTATGATAATTAAATAAACGCGCTATCTTTCTCTCTCTCAGCACCTCTAAAGTTATGCAGCCTTTTAACTGCTTCCTTCAACTCAGCCACTTGTCACAAAAGATAATCCACCTACGTACACCTTGGGCAAGTACTTACCCTAACACCAGAAGAAGGCTCAAAGCACTCAGTGCAACCAACTGCCTGAAACAAAGTCTCCTTTCTCACCAATTCTGGCTGGCTGGACGTATCTGACATAGAATCATAGAATCATAGAATCGTAGAATCATAGAACCATGGAATCACATGGCTTGGGTTGGGAGGAACCTCAAGCACCATCAAGTTCAAATCCCCCTGCCACAGGCAGGGTTACCAACTGCTATGTCAAGCACTAGATCAGACTGCCCAAAGCCCCATCCAATCTGTACAAAAACCTCACTGGACAGCCTGTGCCAGCACCTCACCATTCTCTCAGTAAAAAACTACCCTCTGACATCTAATCTAAATCTCCTCCTTTAATTTAAAACCATTTCCTCTTCTCCTCTCACTATTTACCCATGTAAAAAAGTTGATTTCCCTCATGTTTATAAGCTCCCTTTAAATACTGGAAGGCCTTCCACAGTAGTAGTTCCCTTCTACTGGAAGGCTGTCTTCCCACAGCCTTCTCTCTTCTGGTTTGAACAAGTCCAGTTTCTTCAGCCTGTCTTAACAGGAGAGGTGCTCCAGCCCTTGGATCATCTTCATGGCCCTCCTCTGGACTCTCCCCAAAAGCTCCACATCTTACCAGAGCTGAGGGCCCCAGACCTGGACACCATACTCCTGCTGGGCCTCATAAGGACAGAATAGAGGTGGAAAATCATCTCCCCCATCCTACTGGCCAGAGGTGGAAAATCATCTCCCCCATCCTGTTGACCACCCGTCTTCTGCTAGAACCCAGAATACCATTGGCTGCCTGGGCTACAAGTGCACACTGTTGGCTCATGATAAGCTTTTCATCAACCAGCACCCCAAAGTCCTTCTGAGCAGGACTACTCTCAAAGATTTCTTCTCCCAGTTTGTATACATATCTGGGATTACTTCAAGCCAAGTGCAAAACCCGTCTGAAGATTTTCCTGTAGGGGCACTGGTTTTAGTCCTCAGGAGAGTGCCCACCTCAGTAACAACAGAGGTCAGGAATGCTTCTCTGGTTATGAACCTGCAAGGAAGGTACAGAGCCCTGTTAGCACAAAGTGCTGCAAAAACTGCTGCCTCATGGTCTCACTGCCATGCCATGCCATGTTTGCCTGTCCTGGTTGCTCATGCTCCCGAGGGGCTGCCTGTGTATGTGTCGGGGTGGCAACTGCTGGTCCTAGCCCTGCCCACAACTTGTCAGCCACTCTCTCTTAAGAGGGCACGGGGGTTCTGGCAGCTCCATGTGGCTCTCTCCTCACCCTGGGGTCTCCACAATTTCAAGATCCCTGTCACACCATAATACCCTTCTCTCTGCAAAATGCACTGGCACCTGAGCTCATCTCCTCAGAGCTGATCACTGTCTGGAACTGATTGTCCTCATATAAGCTGTTGCTGTTTCTGAGACTATGTAAGAACTGTGCACATGAGAGATGATATGTCATAACCATTACCATCACAGCTTCAGATCACAAAATCTTCTATAAATATTTAAATCTATTCTGTTCCAGGAATGAGCCTAATACTTAATTGTACTTTGGTGAAACACTCACAAAACAAGAATTATTCATCAGTTGTAAACAACAAAAAAAGTTGAATTACAGCTAATAGAAGGCTTGAGACATTAAACCAGGTATGTCCAACTCACAGTCCACAGGCCACAGCCACATGCAGCCCAGCCCAGACCAGTGTGCCTCCATAATGTCATTCAAAACAGAATTAAAAAAAAAAAAATTAAAATTGTGGATGAAGGAAAACTGTTCAATAAAAAATGGACAGGTTAATACTTCTTTTGTTAAGATAAATATTATAGTACTACGCTTAACTTTAAGAAAAAATGGGTCCGTTTTCAAAAATTACAATTTGAAAATATATCATGACAATTTTGATGCATCTTAAGGAATGTTTCATAAAGACAAATAGTGGAACTGAAAAAAGTCTATCACTTCAACAACTTTTTTTATTTTTTTAAAGTAACAGTGTAGACTCTGTTATAAAAGCTAGTTATGTTAGTAGATCTGATTGCACACACAAAAAAAAAAATCAAAACCATTCACTGATGGTTTTGCACTGGCAGGTAAGCAATGGATAGAAAACATGGCAGATACAATTTGTCCTGATAAAAATAATACACTTTTCTAAAATCAATTTGTCTCCACCAAACTATAGCCAGACAAACTGAAGAAATAGGATAATTGATCAGAAGAAATTTGGAGAGTAAAGACGCTAATTTCAAATTTTATGCTGTGACAGTTGATCAAATGATGCTATAAATATAGCTTAACTAACCATTTTTATTAGAAGTATTGTTAACCAATACAATGGCACTGAAGAAATGGCTATGAAAAAACAGAACTAAATATCTTGATTTGTATGAAGTAGTAAAAATTATATTAAAGTGTTTTTCTTAAACCTTTGTCGACATATCAGGTATAGCTATTGATAGCATCTCAGAAATGGTTGGTAAAAAGGAGATTATGATGGTGGCTCTGCCCTGTTGAGTGGGCCAGCCCAGCCCCAGGCATGTACTCACATGGTTCAGCAACAACCAGATACTAGTGACTGGCACTGTATGGGCTGAAACCAGGGCACAGGGTGTAATACACAAGGCACAATGTGTAGCAACTCAAGTTATGGCAAATAATTTTATGCATTTTGATACACTGGCTAAACACAGCCCTATGAACAGTGAAAAATATGCAGCACTTTCCATTTTGTTAAAATAATTTGAGACTAGGGTTAAGATTGCTGAATAAAATCCACTTTTTGTAAATTTCCAGCTCCATTTTCAGTTGACATAATCACATTACATGCACAATTTCAAATGGAAGGTACAGAGCTGCAATCAGATGCTCAACTCAAAAATTTGATCATGCCTCTTTACTAGACTTCCATAACAACTATCCTACCAAAGAAAAACATCCCTCACTTTATAATCATGCTTTATTCACATCATCACTTCTGGTAGTACATACATTTGTGAACAACTGTTCTCAGGGATGAAAACCAGGCAAATCATATGTCCTGCACTTCATTCACAACAACCGCATACAACATCCCGGGCTCGGGACAGAGTGGCTGGAAACTTGTATAGAGGAAAAGAATACAGGGATGTTAATTGACAGCTGGCTGAACATGAGCCAGCAATGTGCCTAGGTGGCCAAGAAGACCAATGGCATCCTGGCTTATAGTCAGCAGGAGCAGGGAGATGATTGTACCTCTGTGCTCAGCACTGGTGAGGCCACACTTTGAGTACTGTGATCAGTTTTGAGCCCCTCACTAACAAGACAGACACTGAGGCCCTGGAACACATCCCGAGAAGGAAAATGAAGTTGGTGAGGGATCTGGAGCACAAGTCTTACAAGGAGCAGCTGAGTAAACTGGGATTGTTTAGTCTGGAGAAGAGAAGGCTCAGGGGAGAACTTACTGCTCTCAACAACTGCTTGACAGGAAGTTGTACTAAGGTGGGACTAAGGCCTCTTCTCCCAGGTGGCTAGTGACAGGACAAGAGGTAATGGTTTCAAGTTGCACCAAGGGCGGTTCAGTTCAGATATTAGGAAGAATTTCATCTCAGAGAGAGTGGAAGCACCTTGGAACAGGCTGCCCAGGGAAGTGGTGGAGTCATCATTTCTGGAGGTTTTTAAAAAAAGGGATAGCCAGCAGGGCGAGGGAGGTGATTGTCCCTCTTCTACCCTCTTGAGGCTCTACCTGCAGTACTGTGTCCAGGGATGGTGCCCTCAGCACAAGAAGGACATGAAGCTGTTGAATCAAGAACAGAGGAGTGCCATGAAGATGATCAAACAGGCTGAGGGAGATGGTCTCTTCAGTCTGGAAAAAAGAAGGCTCAATGAAAACCTCACTGTGGCCTTCCAATACTTAAAAGGAGCCTACAGTGAATAGGGAGACAATTCTTACACACTCATATAGTGATAGGACAAGGGGAAACAGTTAAACTAAAAGAGAGAAAAAGATTGAGACTGGATGTTAGAAGGAAATTTTTCAGAAAGGGTGGTAAGGCACTGGCACAGGCTGCTCAGAGAAGCTGTGGATGTTCCATTCCTGGAGGTGTTCAAGGACAGGGTGGATCTTTACTGTCAAGGTGCAAACTTATTTTTTGTTACCTCCCAGATTTGTTAAAAAACTGAGATCTTCCCAGGAGCTCCAAGAACTGAACGTGCACCAGTCATGTCAGTAGGCACATGTCTACAAGGGCTTCTCTGAAAGTAGTGCGACCTATTTTATTATGTTGGCCCAAGGTGTCAGAGGTGGATGTTGGTGTTATGGCAGCAGATGTTGAGCTTTCCCGTCAATATTCCTTACATTTTGTTGCTGTGCAACAGATGGCAGCAGAGAGGCAGTCTGACAAAATGGTGTCATCTGATAAGGAAGAGTGTATGAAGCAAAGGTATGTCTCTGAATTCCTCCACGTGGAAAAAAAAATGGCACCCACTGACAGATACTGAATTCCTCCATGCGGAAAAAAAAATAAAAATAAAAATAAAAAATGCCACCAGTTGACAGACATTCATATATGCCTGCTGAATTTTATGGGGATGTGAGCACAGTGAGGCAGCGGTGGTGCATCTCAGGAGAGGCAACAGCAACAATAACCCACTCCACTAGTGCAGATTTTTACAAGTCATGCAGGCTCTCGCTCATTGCTGATGAAAATGCAGGTAGTAGTAGCGACAATCTTGAAAAATAGTGAAAAATATTAGCTCAGAACGTGCTCTATCAAATAGCGCTATTGTGCTCTTTGTATCGGTTGCCATTTCCGTGGAAACAAAAGAGGCACCACTTTCGGAGCGACCCTCGAACATAAACACACACGGCGCTTTCAGGGAACGCCTGCTCGTAGCCACAGTTTTGCTGTAGCGTTTCGCACGCGACCTGCAGACACCCCGCGCTGTCACCGGAGGGCAGCGCGGGGCTGCGGATCGGGCACGGTAACCCGGCCGCGCGGATCCGAGCTCGCCGACCACCTCTGACGGCGGCGCCCGGCGAGACGCCCGCTCTCCCTTTCTTCCCTCCCCCCGCCCCCGCCCAACAACGGGGCACCACGAGAGCGGACGCGCGACACTACGCGGGGTGACAGGCAGCCGACCCTCCGCCACTCCCGCGCCCCGCTGCCGGGCGACCGTCCGTCGGCGCGGCGCAGCGCGCCTCGCGGAAAGCCCCGCCCGCCGGCCGCGGGGGCGGGCGCTGAGCGGCGGTATCGCGGCCGTCCGCTAGCTATTGCCGGAAGTGGTGTGCGGCCTCACTTCCGGTGAGCTCTCGAACGGCCGGGGGCGGCGATCGGCGCTACCCGGAGCCAGGATGGCGCTGTGGCTCCCGCGGTACCGGGACGGCAGCCCCGCGGTGGAAGAGGACGAGCAGCGGGAGCTGTCTCCGGGCTCCCGACAGCGCCTGCAGGTACGCACCGAGCTGCCGGGGTCGCGTACCGTCGCAGCCCACGGTGGCGCAATTCCCCGGCCGTCGCGGGGCGCCTTAGCGCCGCCGGCCCCGCCGCCCCGCCCGGCTCCGGCCTGCCGTGGGGAGGCGGCCGCCAAGGCCGGGGGGACGCTGTGGGGCGGGGCGGGCGGGAGCGCGCCGGTGGGGCGGGTGGAGGCTGGCGGCCGGCGCTGCCCGCGGATAACAGTTTCACGTCCGGTAAGTGGCGCGGGGAGAGCCGCGCCGGAGCGATGTCCTCGTCTGTGTCTGAACGCCGGGTGTGTGGCCTGTGTGCTTTTCTGCTAGCCGGCCTCTGTAAGTTCATTGCCGTGAGTTCTGTGTGTTCGTGTGTTATCAGCCTGCATCACGTGTAGCAGCCGCTACCGAATTCTCCAAACAGCGAGGTTTTCATCTCCGTCTGAGAAGGGAAACGGTCCAGAGAATTGGCACAGAACTTTGAGGCAGAAGAGACTCCCCCCATGTATGCTTTCACAGTTTGTGTTGGCCTTCGTGTCCCTGAGCCAGACGTCTTCAGCAGCACGGGTTTCATAAGGTGGCCCCCGAGGGCTGAGGGATGAATATGTGTGGAGAGGGGTGGGAAGGCACAGCGGGGGATGTACTCCCAGCACTCCTAGATTTCTGAGCAGAAATTTCCAGCATACATCTGGAAGCAATGTAAGTGCTAGTGCTGAAGAGGTCATTCTCTCCTACCTACAAGACACGATGCCTTTGATAGATTTGATCAAAAAGAGTATGCTTGTATTGGGCCTCTGCCACTTCATAATTTGCATTCTGTTTTCACTTGTCAGTTCAAAGAAAGATGTTGGCCATCTGTTGAACTACTCCACACTGGAATGCCAGCAGTTACTTTACTGTTGTTATCTTATATCACAAAACTGATACTTCTAAGAAGTGTGCATTCAAAGTATTTATCCAAGTGTTCTCATAGTTGTCTGTTGCTAGCATTCCAGCCAGAGGGAGATCACAGGAGGACCTTTCAACTGTCAGAAATAGTCTTCAGATTGTATAAATATTACTGATAGCAGTACTCGATTCAAGATTTTGCTAATACACTTAGCAAATTAATATAGCTTGAGGAAGAAATGTCATACTAAAATCCTACCTGCACTAAACCACACTTAATCACTCCTGCAGATAGAATGCTGCTTCTGAGATGCCTTCCAGATCAGCATTATCTTTAGCATTTAAGCTTGTCTGCTCCTATACAATTTGTGAACTTGTTGATTTTCCTTCCATAAAGAACATGTCTGATTTTCCTCACAGATCTATAGCCAGGAGATCGAATTAGCCTGCCAAAAAGAGAAAGAGTTCGTGAAACACTCTGTAGAATGCACATGGAATCTTGCAGAAGCTCAGCAAAAACTTGATAGCTTAGCACTGCATAACGCAGAATCCTTCGATCAAGAACACGCTCAAGCAAAGACTGAAGTTGCAGAGTTGAGATGGAGAGAGGAGGAGTGGCGAAGAAAAGAAGAAGCACTAAACCAAGGGGAAAGACAGGACCTATGGAACACAGATCTTGTTAGTAAGGAGGTATTTAATAAGGTATGGCCCATTTCATTGTGCATCAAAACATACATTACCCTCATTTTTCATTATACTTGTTATTTTTGAGTGCAAAATCACAAGGTGTGTTAAATGTTTTCTTGTTTACTTTTATTCCCCCTCATGGAAGGGAGTAAGCTGCACTCATGCTACACATCTAGATGACATTTCATTACCAGAAGCAGAGATCAGAACTTGCGTGGTCATAAAGTACATATTGTTTGACCCAGTTTGGTAATATACCTTCTTCACACCAAGAGCTTCTCTGCTCTGCTTCTCTGATGTGCAAGATTCTCAAATGTGAAACAGTTTACTTTTAATACTGACTACTGCAATACAGGTTATATAGCAAAAACTCTTTTCAAGTGGAACATCTGCTTTGTTCTCACAACTTAATTTGAAATAAGAACATTTAGCATATTTCAGTTTCACTGCATCAGGGTTGCAGGATATATTATTCCTGTGCAAAAATCAGTGTGTGCCTTCCTGCATAGAGAACTTTCTCTGAACTTTTTTTGGCTAGTCAACTATAATGAAACTTTCCAAGTCTGTTATTAGGCAACATGCTTGTTTTAAAGAAAATCTTCTCAAGCATGTGATGTGACTCTTAAATTAGAATCTTCCTTTAGAGGGTAACATGATGACATGTAGTAGTCCTGTATATTGCAAAAAGGTATGTACGGAGATTTCTCTGGTAGTTACAGTCTTTGTTTTCCTCAGAGTTTTATTAATCAAAAAAGAAAAGAAACAGAAGATGAAGATGCAGCTGAATCATTTATGAAAAAACATGAACAGAAGATTAGACACTTTGGTAAGTGCACTTTTTCCAATATTTTCCGGTTCACATTTCTATGAACTTCTTGAAGGCTTACTCATTACTGAACAGAACAAGTGCTAACAAATGACACACTAGCAGACTGTCTAGCTTTATTTTATCAGGACAGATAATCATTTCAAAGTGAAATAAGGTGTAAACTGTTAACACCTGTGATCAGTAGTTAACTAAAAACAAGTACTCAAATAAGTGTAAGAAATAAGTGTAAGATCTTAAAACCAAAGTCTAAGTAACTTTTTTTTTTTTCTGACCATTGGAGAAGTTAGGGATATACATGGAAACATAAGTCCTGTATAGAAGCGTGCTTGGGATTGTCTGAAGCTGTCTCCTTTTAAAGAAGTGGCTTTCTGGTGGCTATTAAGTTGCAGAGGGAATGATTGTTAAAGATAAACATCTGTAAACATACTGTATGTGCACAGAATTTTGTTTGTTAAAATTATATTTATCTATCCACTAGGTGTCACCCTAGCTCCATTGTAATTGTTGAACCTCTAAGCAAAGCTCATTTTGTAAAGCAATCTTAAAAATGTGGTGGTCCTGTTAAGTACTTCCTATTTTTTGTTGCAGGCTGTTTACAGACAATGATGTAGTATAGCCATATGTCAAACTTCAGAACAATCAAGAATTGGACTGAGTTAGCAAAATATACCTAGTTCTATGATCTGAGTTCTACAAAACTGGCTTCTAGGGATCTTCAGTTGAAGCACAATACTGTCACGAATATATAAATAGTAGCAGTGGGCATACACTGTCAAATACCTGAACTGTTAAGTATAGTGATGATATAATCAGAAGATGTCTTCTCTGCTGTGAATTTCAGGAGAACAAACTGGCTTTACTGTGTTTCCTGATTAAGAGTTGGGCAAAGTTACTTTGTCTAAATTCAGATCAAGCAATTATAGAAACAATCTTCCTACAGAATGTTTTTCTTTAATTCAAAGTCATGTTGTTTTAATTCAAAATACTTAAGTTCTTAGTAAAAAGAATGTTACTTCCTTTATTCTGTGCTTGCTGCTGCTAAGGGGTAGCATAGACTTCACTAGCCAGATAGGCCAAGTCTCTTTTCTGGATCCTGCTCTGCCTTTTATGTAATAGAGAACTTATGCAGAACATCTCTGCTGCTGAGAAAGCCAAAAGAAGTATTCATTATTGGTTTATTGTAGATATTTATTCATCAGAATTAAGATTAGTTTAGGTCATCTTTAGCAGAATTATAATTATATGCTGATAGATGAGTTAAGCTTTATATGTGGTACTGGTTGCCAGCAAATTATTTGACTGGTGGTGATATATGAAGAACAGCTGTATAATCAATGAATATACAGATGTTATAATTAAGAAATACACAAGAAAGTTAAGCTAATCAGGTTATCGTGCTAAAGATGAATAGATGGAAGGCTTACCCCTGTCCTGGGCTTGCTGAGAAGGCTTTAAGAGGAGCAGTCTCCAAAAGAGATCTTCCCCTAGTGCTAGTCAGCTCTTAAATGAAGTCTAGGAGAGGTGGAGCAAGGGTCCATCCCTTCCGGTAGCACAGGTGAATTGTCTTCACCTGAGGGCTGACTCATTGGTCGACTCAGGTGGTCAATCAGAGGTTCAGGCCGTGATTCAGCAATTCCCATAAAACAGCATGAAGTTGCATCAGGGGAGGCTCAAGATGGGAATTAGGAAATGGTTCTTTGACCAAAAGTATGTTTAGGGAACAGGTTCCCCAGGGTGGTGGTCCTACCCTCAAGCTGCCAGAGTTCAAGAAGCCTTTGGATGGCACTCTCAGACATAAGGTCTGAATTTTGAGTGGTCCTGCTTGTAACCAGGGGCTAGACTTAATGATCCTTGGGGGGTGCAACTGTGATTTTCTACAGGGGTATAAATGCAAGTAGATTACTTGAGACATACTGGAAGCTTGATCTCAGAAAAGCCAAATTCCAGCTCTTCAGGGACTTAGTCAACAAAACCCCCTAGGAATCTGTCCTTAAGGACAAGGGAGCAGAGCAGAGATGGCAGGTGTTTTAACAAAGCTTTCTTTAGGCCACAAGAGCTCTCCATCCCCAGGTAGCAAGTCAGGAAAGGAAAGCAAGAGATGGGTGTGGCAGAACTGAGACCTGGTGGTCAAACTGGAGAGCAAGAAGAAAATGCATAGGCAGTGAAAGCAGGGATAACTAACCTGGGGGGAGTATAGGGATGCTGCTGGGCTTTGTACGGGTGGAATCAGGAAGGCCAAGGCCCAACTGGAACTGGACTTGACAAGGGATGCAAAGAAGGATAAGAAAGTTTTCTATAGGTACATCAGTCAGAAAAGGAAAGTCCAGGAGGGCATGCGCTCCATAGTGAGCAACAAAGGCAGGCTACTAACAACAGGCAAGGAGAAAGCTGATGTACTGAGTAACTTTGCTTAATAATAATAGTTTTCACTAGTGTCTGCTCTACACACAGCTCTTGTGTGGATGGTTCGGTAGGTGGCAACTGGAGGAGTGGTGCCCCTCCTACTTTATATGAAGATCAATTTCATGACCAACTGAGAAACCTGAACATCCATAACTATATGAGTCTTGGTAGTTGTTTCACAGAGTCCTAAGGGAATTTGCTGATGTAGTCACCAAGACACTCTGACAATGATATTTGATAAGTCATGGCAGTTAGGTGAAGTCTGCAGTGTCTGGAAAGAAGGCCATGTTGTATCCATTTTTAAGAAAGGTAGAACGGATGACCCAGAGAACTACATACTTGTTAGTCTCAGCTCATTGCTGGGGAAAATAATGGAACAGGTCCTTCTGGAAGCTATGCTGAGGCATGTGGGAGAGAGGGAAGTAATAGGAGACAACCAGCATGGCTTCACCAAGGGCAAGTCATGACTGATAAACTTCATTACTTCTTATGATGCTGTAACTGCATCAGTAGATGTGGAGCTATTGCTGTCATCTGTCTGGACTTCAGTAAGGCCTCTGACAACGTTCTGCATAACATCCTTCTCTCCGAACTAGAAACCTAAGATGGATGGATTGTTCAGTGGTCAAATAACTGGTTGTGAGATTATACCCAGAGAGTAGTGGTCAATACCTCAGTGTAATGATGGGAGACCAGTAACAGAATCACAGAATCACTAAGGTTGGAAAAGACCTATAAGATCATCCAGTCCAACCATCCACCTATCACCAATGGTTCTCGCTAAACCATATCCCTCAACACAACATCCAAACGTTCCTTGAACACCTCCAGGGAAGGGGACTCCACCACCTCCCTGGGCAGCCCATTCCAGTGCCTGACCACCCTTTCAGAGAAGTAGTATTTCCTAATATCCAACCTGAATCTTCCCTGGCGCAGCTTGAAACTATTCCCTCTAGTCCTATCACCAGTTACATGAGAGAAGAGGCTGACCCCCAGCTCGCTACAACCTCCCTTCAGGTAGTTATAGAGAGCAATAAGGTCTCCCCTGCACTTCTCCAGACTGAACAATCCCAGCTCCCTCAGTCGCTCCTCATAAGGCCTGTGCTCCAGACCCCTCACCAGCTTTGTTGCCCTTCTTTGAACACGCTCCAGGGCCTCAATGTCTTTCTTGCAGTGAGGGCCCCAGAACTGGACACAGTACTCAAGGTGCGTCCTCACCAGAGCTGAGTACAGGGGAACAATTACTTTCCTACTCCTGCTGGTCACACTACTTCTGATACAAGCCAGAATGCCATTGGCCTTCTTGGCCACCCAAGCACACTGCTGGCTCATGTTTAGCCGAGCGTCAGCCAACACCCCCAGGTCCATTTCCTCTACACAGTCTTCTAGCCACTCCGCCCCAAGCCTGTAGCGTTGCTTGGGGTTACTGTGGCCAAAGTGTAGGACCTGGCATTTGGTCTTATTAAACCTCATCCCATTGGCTTCAGCCCAGCTATCCAGCCTGTCCACATCCCTCTGTAGGGCCTCGCTACCCCCAGGCAGATTGACACTTCCAGCCAACTTGGTGTCATCTGCAAACTTACTGAGGGTGCACTCAGTGCCCTCATCCAGGTCATCAATAAAGATATTGAAAAGGACAGGCCCCAGCACCGACCCCTGGGGAACACCACTTGTGACCAGTCGCCAGCTGGATTTAGCTCCATTGACCACCACTCTCTGGGCCCGGCGCTCCAGCCCGTTCATTACCCAGCCAAGAGTGTACCTGTCCAAGCCACGGACTGCCAGCTTCTGCAGGAGAATACTGTGGGAGACAGTGTCAAAGGCCTTGCTGAAGTCTAGGTAAACTACATCAACAGCCTTTCCCTCATCCACCAGGCGGGTCACTAGAACATCAGGTTGGTCAAGCAGGACCTACCCTTCGTGAACCCATGCTAGGCCTGATCCCCGGTTGTCCCGCACTTGCCACATGATCTCCCTCAAGACAATCTGTTCCATAACCTTCCTTAGCACTGAGGTCAGGCTAACAGGCCTGTAGTTCCCCTGGTCCTCCTTACAACCCTTCTTGTAGATGGGAGTCACATTGGCAAGCCTCCAGTCTTCTGGTACTTCACCAGTCAACAAGGAGCGCTGATAGATGATGGAAAGCGGCTTGGCTATCACCTCCACCAGTTCCCTCAGCACTCTCGGGTGAATCTCATCCGGCCCCATGGACTTGTGACAGTCCAGTTGGAGTAGCAGGTCTCTGACTGTTTTCTTCTGAATCGTGGGTGGTTTAGTCTGCTCCCCAGCCGAGACTACCAGGTCAAAAAGTGGAGTATCCTGAGGATAACTGGTCTGACCTTTAAAGACACAGGTAACAAGTGGTGTCCCTCAGGGGTCAGTACTGGGACTGGTGATCTTTAACATCTTCATCAATTACATCAACAGTGAGATTGAGTGCACTCAGAAAGTTTGCAGGTGATACCAAGCTGTGTGGTGCAGTCAGTATCAAGGAATGGCATGCCATTCAGAGAGACCTAGACAGGCTCAAGCAGTTGACCCAGGTGAACCTCATGAGGTTCAACAAATCCAGGTGCAAGGTGTTGCACCTGTGTCATGGTAATGCTCACGATCTCTATGAGTTGTGGGATGTAAGGATAGAGCACAGCCCTGCTGAAAAGAACTTCAGGGTACTGCTGAGCGCTAAGCTGGAGTTGAGCCAGAAATGTGCCCTCACATCCCAGAAAGCCAACTGTATTCTGGATTGCATGAAAAGAAGTTTGGCGAGCAGGCTGAGGGAAGTGATCCTGCTCCTCTGCTCTGCGCTAGTGAGACCTTAGCCTGGAGTACTGCATCCAGATGTGGAACCCTCAGTACAGGAGAAACAGATCTGTTGGAGAGCACCCAGAAAAAGGCAAGAGATATGATCCAAGGGATGGAATGCCTCCCCTATGGCAACAGGTTGAGACAGCTGGGGCTGTTCTGCCTGGAGAAGAAAAGGCTCTGAGGTTATTTGTTAGCAGCCTTTCAGTATCTAAAGAGGAGCTGTAAGAAAAAAAAAAGCAGACTCCTTAGCAGGGTCTGTAGTGATAGGACAAGGGGAAGTGGTTTCAAATGAAAAGAGGGGACATTTAGATTGGACATAAGTTTTTTAGAATAGGGTGGTGAGCAGTGAAGCAGGTTGCCCAGAGATGTTGTGGACGACCCATCTCTGGAGACATTCAAGGCCAGGCTGGCCAGGCTCTGAGCAACCTGGTCTAGATATAGATGTCCCCATTCATTGCAGGGGAGTTGGACTTGATAACCTTTAAGGGTCCCTTCCAATTCAAAAGATTGTTTGATTTGCTGCACTGTATCACATATCCATTTGAATTATCTTAGTCTATGTTTCTCTAATAGGTATGATGAGAAGATGGGATGATAGTCAAAGATTTCTGTCTGACCACCCATATCTTGTAAGTGAAGAAACATCTAAATATCTCATGTTATGGTGCTTTCATCTAGAAGCTGAACAGGTATGAAGATCTTTAAATTGTTTGAAAGTTTACAGTTTCTGACTTGCACTTTGGAAAAGTCGTCCAACTTCATTAGCTGTTCAGGTATTCCCCTCTTGCTGACTCTAATTTGAGGAAAAAAACTACATAAAATGTTGTTGCATTAGGTCTAGTTTCAATGAAGTAACAGTCCCCTTACTTCTGTGGCCCTCAGATCTTATCTGTTTAGCTAATAAAATGAATTAATGCTGAATTGTATAAACATAGTTACAGGAAATATATTTAAATTGTAACTTTTAATTTTTTTTCCCCCCTTTCCCCCAGAAAAGAGCTCTAATGGAACAAGTAGCACACCAAGCAGTAGTAATGCAGTTTATTATAGAAATTGCCAAAAACTGCAATGTGGATCCAAGAGGCTGTTTTCGTCTCTTTTTCCAAAAAGCCAAAGTAAGTCACTCTGTATAATGATGGTAGAAACTCTTAACATTTTTCAAGGAACCAGTATTTAAGAGTAGGTTTCTTCCTAGCTGTAAGATGCTAAGTATTTTATTTACTTAGTATTATGGGGACGTGTTCTATTGGCAGTTCTTCATAGATATTTTGCTGTAATTCCTATCTTGAAAATGCAGGAGAAATGTAGAAAGACTCAAACTGTGGTTTGCTGTTGACTGTATTCAGTTATTCATGTCCAGTGGGTCTTAATGCTGCATTAATAGGAGCTCAGTTAACTCCTTTAAGAAGTTCTGCTGACTGAGTCAACTTGTGCTTTTCTCTTGGCTAGAATGCTAGAACAAGCACCTGTTTTTGTAAAGTTAATAAAGGAAGGGCTAAAATGAGATTTCTTTTTACACGTCTTTAGATAAATAAATGACTTTGCTTCTGTGTTTAAGTAGTACAGTTAGCCTTAATGACAATTTAGGTATGATTCCTTTTTTTTTTTTTGGCTGACATTCTTTACTTTTTTAGTAAACATAAGGTTTACAATTCATAAGATAATCTGTTTGAAATGAGAATACTTCATTTTTTCTTTTTGCAGACAGGAGAAGGCTATTTTGAGGCATTTAAAAATGAACTTGAGGCATTCAAGACAAGAGTGAGAATCTGGTCACAATCAGATAGCTTTCAGGCTATCTTACTATATAATCCCGCTATCAATCCTAGTCTTGTAGAACAGCTGACATCTTTGTCACAGGTAAGTTTATTACTTCCAGAAATGAATTTAACTAAATTGGGATTAGGTCCTATGTTGAGAAGTTTTATCTTTCTGGAATTAAAGAAAATTATTCCTAGAACAGAGCGCTCAGGATATAACTTCCAGTATTATCAATATGCAAGGCATATATATGCTCTCTTCTCACCTGTTAGAACTTGTCTGGAGGAGAATCAGGGGAGACCTTATAGCTCTCTGCATCTTCCTGAAAGGAGGTTGTATCTAGGTGAAGGTCAGCCTCTTCTTCTGTGTAACTAATGATAGGACTAGAGGCAGTGGCCTCTAGTTGCACCAGGGTAGGTTCAGGTTGGGCATTAGGAGAAGTGGAGAAGTGTTGGTGGTAGGTGGACAGGTGGACTAGATGATCTTGGAGGTCTTTCCTAATCTTGGTGATTCTATGACTCCATCAGGAGAAGGTGAAAAGCAAATGTTCAGCACATTTCCATTTTTGTTGAAAAAGAAATGCTGCATCATTAAGCTGATGCAATGATAGAATTGTATTCACACCTTACCACAAAGAGTGGAAGAGGCTTTTAGGTTAAAATAATCAAAGCTATTCATAGGATCCTTCAGCTAAGTGATGCCTGAAGATCACCTGTTGTCACAGAAGAAAACTTAAGGTTGCTTACATCTTTTGTTAGACTACTAGTGATGGCCATATCCTGGAATGAAGAAGCAACTTAAAAGATTTTCAAAAATTTGGTATTAGAGAAGGATATGTAGTTGAAACTACTTAACTTGAAATAATTTGATTAAAGTACTTTTCAGGTAAGATCCATAGTTGAATTCTAGTTAATGTACAGTCAAGTACTAGAAATACACCAAACACAACCTGTGCTAGTTAAATTTTAAAAAAGAAAAAAGGCACTTTAACACAGTGCAGTAGTATTGGGTAATGAATTTTTATAAGCTTATTTTATTAGTATTGCATGTTTGTCTTGTCTTAAGATAGACAATATGAAGAGTCTATCTTCAAGCTAAAAGTTCTCCTTTCTCCTCCGGTTGTGGAGAATTAAGCTGTCAATTTTTCATCTGTTGCAGAACACAGGTGATCTACAAGGTTCCATAAATACAAATGTCTGCAGTTTAAACTCTGTGATACAAAGAGATGAAGAAGAATCCAAAATGATGGACACAGTATAGCATTGTTAAGACTGAGGCCAAGTACCTTTTTTTTTTCTTAACAAAGGAAAGAACATGGCTATTTTCTTGACACTTATTTTTCTGGGTACTGCACTTTATTTTTGGTGTCAGATTTGTTGTTGTTTTTTGTTGGGGGGTGGGTTGAATGGGGGGTGGGCAATTCAGAGAAACTTGTAATATTGTTTGAAAATGTGCTGCTAGGTTTTTGGTTGTCCTTGAAGAGCAGGGTTCTCATATTGCTGAATGTGAAACTGGATGTGTTTTCTGCTACTAACCTTGCCTTTCATAACTTTAGAAATCAAAGTATGATAAAAGAATCTGCACAAATACAATGTTTACAAGAAGCAGTAGATTCTTATTAGAATCTGCTATTGTCTTACTACAGATGTGGATGTCTTACTCTGAATTGGAGATCACAACTGTATTTACGCTACCTTGTTCACATTATAAGCTCTCAAATTCGGTTATCACTAATAGCAATAAATCAGTATCTGGTATCAGTATTTCATATCTGGATGGATTAGGTTAAAACACTGGGTTTCTACCTCTACAAAGGGGATTTAAATGTCACATTGTGCTTCATTAAAAACTTGGTTTTGTCCTAAAACATAATCAACACTTGTCTATGTATGAGTGCCAAGTTGTATGTCCTCAGGTTTGGATTCTCATTTTTCTAAGAAAAACTATTTTTTTTTAAAGCCAAGAGTCTGCATGGGGAGAAGTATTTTGATGAAGGGACAGGGAACTTTATGTACAAGGATTAGGAAAATATATAGGTTGCTCTGAAAGTAATGCCTCATACTTACTTCTATGGAAGCTGCAGTAGATAAAAGAGCACAATAACACTATTTGAAAGAACACATTCTTAGCCACAAAATAGCTATGGAACACTATTTTTCAACACAGTCACCACTATTTGCTTTATATTTTCACTAGCCTGCATGTAGTCCTTTTAAAAATTGGTACCAGTGAAGGTGACCCACAGTTACCATAGCTGAAAAGTGCCACCCACTGCCTCACTGTATTTGCATCCACTGTTTGGTCTCCGTAAATGTTCAGCAAGTGTTGATGAATATCAGCGGGTTTCGCTTTTTTTTTTTTTTTTTTTTTTTGCATGGAGGAATTCAGTGACACACCTTTGCTTCATACGCACTTCCATGTCAGATGCCATTCTGTCAGACTGCCCCTCTGCTGCCATTTGTCACACAGCAACAAAATGTAATGGAATATTGGTGGGAAGGTTCAATTTCTATTGTCATATCAACAACAACATAATAAGGCCAATAAAGTAGGAGGCGTTACTTTTAGAGCAGTCTTCATATTTCAAGCTATGTCATGGTAACATCTTTCAGGATTTCAAAGGTAATTCATATGGTATACTAAAGTGAGTTAACGAAATTGTCAGCTTAAGCAGTTAAAGTGAAAACTTATTAAATGGTTTGTTTTAGGAGCTAGAAATCTAACCCGTTTTAAGATGTTCCACAGAACCTCTGCAGTCAGGAATTCTACCCTGCCTTACTACTGCTTTAGCAGTTCTACATATAAAAATCTATACTGTAGTTAAAACATGCCAGTGAAAATAGCTTACATTTCAAGTAGTGCTATAGGTTTTCAGATACTTTAACTGTATTGATTTAATTGTAAGGTTGGGAAAGTATCTAGACTCCTAGTAGCTTTTCCAATATACTTACAGTTGATTCAGACAGATTCAGGCTAAAGCTATTCTGAGACTTGTTTTCAGCTGTGGGCTGAAAATAGACCCAAGTCTTAAGTTTACAGTATATACCACATTATTAGTATAATTGCAGTAGCAGAAACAGGAACTTTAACTCAACTGGAAGTACCTTTTCCTGTGCTTAGTGTTTGTTCCCTGCCAGTTTCTTTACTGTCAAACTGAGAATAAAAGAGATCTGTCACAGACGGAAGTTATCTATAAAGTGTATTAAGTGTGTATAAAATTTGACAGTCGCTCCAGAGTAGAAGAAGTGAACACTGCCTCCTAAGTTAATTATTAAGGGAAACTAGCAGCTTCAGGTTGTTCTTTAACTGAATTCTCGCTATATACATTTGTTATAAGGACAATGTACAGTGCACAGTGATTTGTAATTGCTATCACTAGCAGTAGAGCCACATTTATTTATCAACCTGTGACACACTGAAAGTTGTTTTTGTTATGTGTAATTAAAATTGCTTGACTTGTGGGGGGGGAAGTCTCAAACCATATGGAGGGCAAGAAAGCAAGCATAGTTTCTTTTTGTAGAAATAAGCAAAAATATAATGAGAAGGCCTTACAAACTCTACAGCACCCATCTTCTTTGAGACTTGCTTAGTATTGACAACAGTAAAGCTACACATGAATATGCAGACCAAGGTATGACAGCTCTGCAGTTAATAAGAGTAAATGCAAAAGGAGACAGACCTGCATTAGCAAGACAAGGCAGCTACCTCAGACACTGCTTAGACAGAGTTGTTTCATCCTCAGGTTTTGCTTACCCTTCTTGAAATTCAGACTGGTGAACATTTTAAAAAAATCCACTGAAAAAGAGCAACATCTGTATTATCTGGACTATTAAAAGCATAGTATGTAGAGGTTTGTGAATCCAGTTACTTAATGAATAAATTAATAAAAGAGCTGGTCAGAGACATGAATTAGCAGCATGAGGTCACTAAAACTATGCTTGCTAAATTAAAATTTGCTCCAGTAAAGAGATTAATTTGACAAAGGGAAATCTTGTCACAGGCATCTGGGAAGAGCAGCTTTTTGAAAGAGAAAGGGGAAGACAGGCAATTTTGACCAGTGTATCTCTATAGGCTTACCAACTTACACTAACTGCCCAGTGTCCACTTTCTTTTTATTAGTGAAGCCTTGCACAGCTGCTCAAAGACAGAGGCTTTAACAAATGAATTTGTAAGTCATTCAAAATTTTTCATGCCAATAATATAGCTGAAGGCAGAAATAGAACCATAGCAATAGGGCAGATTATCCATAGAAGTCTCAAGGGTAACTTAAGCCCAGCAAAACCAATAAATCTAAGGAATGTTATCATTTTATGTGATTAAGCTACCACTGTATGTAATTTCTTTTTTTTCCCCTCACAAAGGATAGTGAGCAACTGAAAGAAGTTACCAAGGAAGTTGTGTTCAAAGTCAGAATGAGCAGAGCTTTCAGCAGCCTGATAAAGTGAACCACGTCCTTAACTTGGTGATAGAGAGCTTGAACTAAATGACTGCTAAAAGATCCCTTTCAACCCAAACTGTTCTTTGCCAATTAGGGGCTGAAAGCGCTTCTTGCAGCCACAGTCCTTCACAGCTTCTAGGAGGCCACAAATCACACATTCAAGAAACTTCTTTCCATACCTTTGTCATTGCTTCACACTGCAGTTAGTGAATGATTAAGTCAGCAAAAGTCCTCTGTAATTATGCTATATTCTGAAATGTATCTCCTTCGCTATTATTACCAAATGTGATTATTTTCTGATTAACAGAGACACAAGAGTACCTGCTTTTGTTAAAGTCAATTACTATATTATAAAAATCAGGCATATTTAAAATTAAAAACAAATATATGTTGAAGAGAGAACCACAGAAGACATAGTTTTATCATAATGTAATTTAGGGACAACAGGAGACTTTAATTATTGATCAGTCTGGTACATTTCTTAAGAGTAATCCTTGATTGCTGAATTTTGCGTAATCGTGTGTGTGCTATGACCAGCGAGCAGAAGTTAGACGTAATTTCACATGGAAGTGGCAGCATCTTTCTGGCTCACATCCGGCAGCTTGGTTTGGAGGAAAGTATAGATATGTGGCCAGATTTTATTAGTTTCTGTTCCAGAGAAGGATTTCAACAGCCCTTTTTCCCTGAGGAAAAAAAAGAAAGAAGTATTATAGAAGTCAAATTATCTGAGCTTTCCAGGATCCCAACCTCGCTTTAAGATTGCCCAGGCCAAAGTGTACTAATGTATATGTGATTTATTGCCAAGAGCAACTAGAACATTGGGAATGCAGGTCTACAAGCATTAGTGTGTTCTTCAGACAGTATACTATTGGCCACATCAGTTCAAAAAGCTGTCTACAGATCAATTAATAAAAAGTCATTAAAGGTAAAACTTAAGAAGCAGTCAAGCCATACAGTGAATCCTATATGGCAGTCATCCAATTGACTGCATTTTAGAGTCAGATCTCAAAAATCAAACCAGGCACAATCAGAATGTTTTGAACTCTAGTAGCTAGTCTTATCTGCAGTATGTTATTACAGGCTTGTAAAATTCAGAAAGTTACCAATCAGGAAAAATTTTTTCTGGATTGAAAACAACTATTTTTCTAAAACTGAACCAATCCAAAGATAGAGCTCCTAGTTTTCTATTAAGTAGTTTTCCTAGAGCATAATAAAGGGTGGTAGATAGAAAGAGATAGACAAAGGGACAGTTACTTCAGAATGTTCTTAGAAGAAGTTTAGTATGTTTATTCTAGGTGAGGTAAGACGACAAACCTCTATACAGTGATCAAGTGCTAACCTATTTATTACTAACATAGATAAAGCAATTTAAATAAAGCAGAGCAGACCAGCTTAACATGAAGAGAGACTATATACAGTTCTACTCTTCCACAGTGCAAATGGTAGTATTCTCAAACAGCTAGTTGTTCTAAGAGTGTTGTGAGCTTAGTATATAACAATTCTATTCTTAGAATAGATACCTCTAAATCCTCATTAACAATTTTTCTATTTATCAATTTCTTGACCCCTTGTGTATTACAAGGACTTCTATGCATGCAGAAATTAAGAATACTGTGAAAGTTTCGAAGAAGGGCACTGTCTTTGTTACCCTACTAAATAGACCTACATCACTCAGATCACTAATATAATGCACTGAATAATACCTAGCATTATGTGTAAAGCTAAAAGTGGCTGCAATGAAAGGCTCTTGTGCTAAGCTGGATCATGAAAAAGATTCATGCAACAGTCAAAATCATACTAATTTTACTACTTTCATTTCTTAAAAAGGTAATGAAAGATACACTGCTACTCATACCACACTCACTGTTTTAAGAACTCTATAACTGGAGAGATTTTTTCCTTACTGTGCTAATGTGGAAGAAGCATAGTATTTACTACTTACCGATAGTATTCTAGAACAGGTTTTGTTTGTGCATCATAAGCCTGCAGCCTCTTGGTAACCGTCTCTGGCTTATCATCATCTCGTTGAACCAGGGGTTCTCCAGTAATGTCATCAATGCCCTAATCATTGTTTAAAAGCAATTGCATTGGTTAAAAACAAACACTAATGTATATTTCTGTTTATCTTGTGTATTTTTTTATTTAAATTATGATCAGATTTCAGTTAGTCCAAGTGTAGGTTTCTGCTTATAAAGAGAAAAGCTACCATCTCTATCTTACCTGGAATATAAGAAGTTGACTTTCAAGTAAGACATTCAATTACTATAAAAATACTTTCATAGAATTTACAGTGAACATGAGGTTACTGTTACTTTACTGATTAGGTCTCTGGAACATTTGCTGAATATTGAAATATGTAGACAGAGCATTCTGATATGGTCTTGGCTGGGACAGAGTTAGTTTTCTTCAAAGAAGCTCATGTGATGCTGAGTTTTGGATTTATGAGGAAAAAGAAGGTGGTTGGTAATATGTTCATACATAAGAGCAAGCAAGCAAGAAGCTAATTTGACCTTAGTTTGATGACAGCAAAATGGAGAATGGAATTCACAATCTTTTTAAGTCACACTGCAGAAGACGTAATATTTAGCAACAGATACATATTACAGCAAAATATGACATCGAAGCCAACAGAAACAATTCTACAGTTCAGTAAGCAGAGGCATGGGCTTACTGTGTGACAATTCCTACTCTTGTACACATTTCACTACCAGTTTCTTGAAGGGGTTGAAGTGGTTAGTGTGCTTATAAGTCCTGAAACAAGCAATGACCAAGGAAATCATTGGTCACTGGCACAGTGGAAAATACAGGAACCTCATTTAGGATTAACTAGTAGCTTTAAATGCAACTCCTTAGGTGCACTGAGTTATGCACATAGTTACAGAGTAACCCACCATACAGACATAGGGGACTCTCTGCCCCTTCATACGTACTAATTAAATCCTAAATGATTTTCATTTTTTCCTAAAGGCAAGTTTAATCTGACATTTGAAGTGGAAATACTAGTTATCTTCAAAGTACAAAGTCTATTAGACAACAGAAACGTTCCTTCTTCCTGCTTGTTTTTTGGCAGTTTCAAGAACCAATGATAAATGGCAATGCTGAATAAGCTGCTCTGTTTATGAAGATGTGAAGAAAACTTGTTCCAGAATGTCTGATATTAGAGATAGATTTACATGGTCAAACTTACCTTCTTTATATTATACAATAATTTAAAATATTCAAGGGTTTCTACCTAACATCTATGCAGGCAACCATAATAGTGCCTTAGTTGCACCTGTTAAGTATCAAGACTGCAGTTTTGTATGAACTCTCAAGCCACAGTCTTTTAGTTTTGATGAGCAATTAAGCAGCTGAAATTTTTTCAGAGCTACCAGACAACACAGACAACTGCATTTCACCTGTTCAGTGTCATTCCACAAACTACTTCAATATGTTGTAATATGCTTCCTTCACTAAATACATGACAGAGTGGAGTACACAGCAGACCTTATACAGCTGGAGCCCACTCTACTATGTCTGGTAATTCTCTGCTGCTGCTTGTCTATGTTCTTCTGCAATTAAAAGTAACCATAATTTAAACTCCAGTTTTAAACTATACTTAGTGTTTATAATTGCTCACTTCAAGTGTTTACCTGGTATTTCACTGGCCTCTTTTCCTACAACACTGTAATCTCAAAAATACAAAGCCTGCTATAGTTGTGATGCAACTTAATAGAACTTCCAGATAAAGTGAGATGGTGCAACAGGTAAGTTATTTAGAGTTAAGGATGATACACAACTGAGTACCTAAAAAAAAATTAGGGTAATGATGTATATCCATTGTATATTAACTTACTGTTCTTGTTTTATGATACCTCAAGCTTTAAGCTTTCTGTTCTGTTGAGAAGCTTCTCATACTAGCCTATGTCTAATTTTGCAATATGACAACTGCCCCTCTGAAAATACCCTGATTAAATGGTAATTAATCAGGAAAAGTATCAAGTGGATATCTCTGACTGATAAGAGTATTTTACTTAATGTGCACCCTGGATACAAAGAATGAGTCCTCTGGAGGATGGGAAACGGCAATTCAGACTGCACAATTAGTAACTGCAAAGCAGGCTAAGATGATGCCCATCTCACATGAAGGTGTGCAGGTCTTCCAGATCAGTGAATAATAGGAGCTTATGAAACAGTATGAGGAGCTGGCAGCATGGTGTTTCATTCTGCAGAGAACAAGCATATTGCCCATGAGCTTGAGCTTCTACCAGGGCATTCTCCAAGAGGCAGTTTGTTAGCAGAGAGTTTCTGTGCTCTTAAGAAATAAAACAAACCTTTTTCTTCTGAACTACTGTATTTTGCAATAACATACATAAATATTTCAGTACAACTTCCAAATGCAGTGCAACATTTATTTAGCACCAGTATCAATATGTGTATTGCTTACCTGCACTTTGGGAGGACTGAATTCAAGGTTGTAGACTCTGCCACTAGTAGGGTGGATCCACCGTGCAGTGAGACGACATTTTATGGTTTCAAATGGTACGTCTAGGTCAATCACAGTGTCTATTTGACATTCTTTATCCAGGGCTTCTGCTTGAGCAACTGTTCTAGGGAAACCTTTATGAAGGAAATAACTCCATAGTATCCAGAGTTATGACAATTTGCTGGATTTCAACATTAGAGAAAGTGCTAGTCAGATAGAAAACATATATTATTATGCTATAAAAGCTGAAGAGACATCAGATTTTTCTGACACATTTTTTCAGCACATTTTTCAGTTTCGTGGCACTCTTGTTGAATGCCTTCCAGCTTCCATTTCCTCAGTTCATATAGACATCTTCCCAGAAGTGTAACAAACAAGCAAAAATACTCCATATTCATATGTACTATGCACCAATTTACTCATAAAAAAACCCACAATATACACATCTTGAACAATAAAAGCCATAGGCAGTTCATTCAGAGAGGAACAGAACAATCTATAGACACTTGGGACAGCTCTTATTTTCAGGAAAAGTCTGGCATAATTAGCTGGTCATAACCTCCCTTTGCATTAAAAACAATGTATCTACCAGAGGCTATGAGTACAGTGGGGGCACAGAAATCTCTATTTAATGCCTTTCGCTCATGAATTCTGTGGCTCCAGTGGACTGCATTCAAAGACTCATGTTATTAGTAAATAACATAATTTAAGGAGAGGGAAAAATTGAGAATAAAAAAAACTAACATTGCCACAAAAATTTTAAGATGAAATATGGATCACAGCTTTAATGTTTAAAGCTGCTGTAGAACATGCTGTTATACCACAGATTCACTGGAATAAAACCTCTACCCACCAAACTCATCAATAGTCCCATACTCTTCAGCTGCTTATAACTTTCATCATACTATAGAAGTAATTTTCTTCATGAAGTCGAGTACTGAAAAAATAAAAAGTTAAGAAACTTCTTTCCATAATATTGATTAATGAGACCACTGTCCAAGTAAAGAATTAGCCAAGAATTTGCCTTGAAAAAAAAGAGGGGAGGGAGCAGCGGCAAGTGAGTGTAAAGAATAATCATTTATGGTCTTAAGGGTCCTGTGTCTTGTCTACCATAACTTCATTGAGAGAAATTATTTACTCAAGCCAAGCTTTTGCTTATGCCTCAAGGTTGACAGACCTGGTTTGCGTCATAGTCATCAACTAACCCTCATCCCGTTTCTCTCATGTTCACATAAGCAAGTAGAAGTGCTTCTCAATGTTTAAAGCAGAGGGAGAATGGAGACTCCAGCACTGCTCTTTTTTCACACTGCTGACAAGCTATTCAGCCACCATATATCTTAGTCGTACCACTGGAAAATGAGTCACCCTGAGACTGTACTGAGAAACTTCCTCAACAAATTCAAGTGCTTTTACAAATATATTTCATTGGAATTCGCAGTTGCTGCATGCAACGTTTCCTGAAAAAAACAGAAAATAAACTACACTAGTTGCCCTTCTCTGATTCACCGATATTGTCACTTCATTAAAAAGGCCACTGGACTAGTCAGGCATGATCTGCCCTAAGTGAAGCCATGCTGTCTGTCCCAAATGACCTTTTCATCTTGTATGTGCCTCAACATAGTTTTCATAAGGGTCTGCGCCATTATCTTTCCAGACATAAAGCTCACAGGCCTAGCTCCCCAGGTCCTCCTTTCTGTCATTCTTATATATACTCTCATATGAGAGTGGCTTGACAACCACATCAACCGTGCATCCTGGGATGCATGTTATCAGACCCCATAGACTTGTACATATTCAGTCTCATCAAGCAGTCTCAAACTTACTCTTCTCTTACCCTGGAAGGGATTTTACTCCCCATACCTCAACTGGAGGTTCAGGAACATAAGAAAATGTGGGAAGCCTGATGGCCAGCAAAGACCAAGGCAAAAACTACACTGACTACCTCAGCCTCCTCTTTGTTCTTGTCAGTTCTCTCATTTACTACATGGAGTGTACACTCTCCTTTCTCTGACTCTTCTGACCAATATACTTGCAGAATCCCTTAGTATTTTTCACATCCCTTGTCACATTCAGTTTCGTTTTTGCTTTGACTTTATTGATCCTATTTCTGCATGTCCAGACAGCATCCTTGTATTGTTTCCAGACTCCATGTCCCTACTTCCATTACCTGCACATTTCTTATGTATATTCTTATCCCTCAGTTTGACCAGTAACTCTCCACTCAGCCATGCCAGTTTCCTGCATTTCCCACTTGACTGGGTTTGCTGGGGGATGGAGATCTCTTGTGTTCTTAAATATGCACAAGCTCTACTCTGTTCCTTTCCCTAAGGATAGCTTCCCAGGGAATCTCATGAAATACTTAATCGAACAGATGGAAGTTCGCTCTTCTAAAGTTCAGGATCCTGACTTTGCTTCTTGCCAGGCCCGTATTCCTCAAGATCAAGAGCTCAACCCAGGTGCTGTGACTACAGACCAGACTGCCTCCAGACTTAACCTCTTTAATGATGTCATTTCCACTGGTGTCCATTAGCACTTCTCCTCTGATTGGTCTGTCTAATGTCTGAACCAGAAATTTGTTTCCAGCATGTTACAGGAGACTTCTGGATTGCCTGCAGCCCTCCATGTTGCTTTCCTAGCAGGCATTCCACTGGTTCAAATACCCCATCAGGATAAGAGCCTGCAACCACAGTGCTTCTTGTAGCAAGAAGGCCTCATCAACAGGCTCCCTTTGATCAGGCAGCCTATTGTAAACTCATAGGCACAAGATGCCCTTTACTGGTCCAATCCCTAATTTTAACCCACAAGGTCTCAACCTGTTCATGGCTGTTTCTCAGAGATAGCTCTGCACAATCTCAATTTCATAACATAAAGGGCAATTCCCCCACCACTCTTTCCCTGCATGTTTTTTCTGAAAAGCATGTAGCAATCAAATGTAGTGTTCAAGTTGTGCGATTCATCTCATCACATTTCCATGCCAGCAATTACATCATAGTTTTCTAAATGCACCATGGTTTCCAACTCCTCCTGCTTAGTTTGCATGCTGCATGTGTTATTGAGGAGCTCTTCACAGTGCATTTGAGATAAAAATCTGAGGTTCACTGCACTGCAGAAGTATAATAGAGCACTTCAGGACAGAGAGAATCATAAAACAGAAGGACCTTAAAGATCATCTAGTTCCAACCCCCTTCCCAGACCAGGATACCTTGCACTACCAGAGATTACTCACCACCCTCACAGTAGAATCTTTTTTCCTAATATCTAATATAAATCTATATTTTTAGTTTGAATCGATTATGCTTGTCCTATCACTACACCTGCTGATGGTCTCTCTTGTAGACCGTTTAGGTACTGGAAGGTTACAATACAACATCCTCAAAGCCTTCTGTTCTCCAGGCTGAAGAACCCCAGTTCTCTCAGCCTATCTTCATAGGAGGAGCACACTAGTATTTTGATCTTTCTCATGGCCCTCCTCTGAACTCACTCCAACTGTCCATATCCTTCTTATGCTGGGGACTCAGGACTGAAGGTAGTACTGCAGATGGGTCTCACAAGAGCAAAGCAGAAAGAGAGAATTACTGTCTTCAGTGTGCTGCTCATGCTTCTTTTGATATGGCCCAGGATACAGCTGGCCTTCTCGGCCAACAGTGCACACTACTGGCTTATCAGCCAATGTCCCAGAGTCCTTCTACTCAGGACTTTTGATACATTCTCTGCCCAGCCTTTAGTCACCAGGTGCAGGACATTGCACTTGGCCTTGTTGAACTGCATGAGGTTCATATGAATCTACCACTCAAGAAACAAGGTCCTTCTGGATGGCATCCTTTCCCTCCAGCATACAGACAACACCATTAAGCTTGGTGTCATCTACACATCTGCTGAGGGTTCAATTCTATTGTCCCACATGAGCAATAATAACACTAAATAGCACTAGTCCCCGTACAGACCTCTAAGGAAAACCACCATTATTTGTCTCCATTTCGACATTAAGTTGTTCACCACAATTCTTTCAGTGTAACCAACCAGCTAATTCCTTGTCCACCAAATGCTCCATCCATTATACTCACGTCACCAATTCAGAGGCAAGGAAATTGCACAGAACAGAGTTAAATACTTTGCAGAACTTCAGGTAAATCACATCTTCCCTTATCCACTGTGACTCTGTTGCAGGCCACAGATTTGTCAGCAATGATTTGCCCTCAGTGAAACCATGCTGGCTGTTACCAGTCACCCCTTTGTTTGTAGGAGGAGCTCCTCCATGATCATGCTGGGCACACAGAGGAGACTGCCTGGCTTGTAACTCCCCAGGTCTTCTACTTTTCCTTTTTTTTTTTTTTTTTTCCCTTAAACCAGGGGTTCCAGTCAGGGGGAACATAACCAGACTGCCATGACTTCTCAGATATGATGGACTGTGGATTAGCAGCTTCATTCACCAGTTCCCTCAAGACCATTAAATACATATCATCAGGTCCCATGAACCCATGCACCGTCAGATTCCTTAGATGGTCTAAAAACTGATCTTCTACAGTATATCCGCTGTTCTTTTTCTCCCTGATCTTGCTTTTTGCCTTCTGTGAATTAGGCAGTGTAGCTGGAGCACTTGCCAGTGAAGACTGAGGCAAGAAACTGAGTATCTCAGCCTTCCTATTATAGGTAATTAGGTCTCCTGTTTCCTTCCGAAGAGGGCCCACATTTTCCCTGGTCTTCTGTTTATTACTAACACAGAGCAATATTGATGTTTCACTCCCTCTAAACCAAAAGCCACATCAACAACTTTTTAGTTTTATCTACTGAGACAAGTTGTGGTCAGAATGTGAAAACACACACATCCACACTAGACTCTATCTTTGTGATGCACAACCAACTGTACTTCCAGGGACTAGGGCAGCAAGAACCAGTCAGTCCATGATACTGTGGAAAATGTATTTTCTCTCAAGTCTGAATGCTGAAGCTATAAGCTTACACTGGAGAATTGCCATACAATTTGGTCTAAAGGAGGTCTTTGAGAACAATGACTTGTTCTTGAGTGATGGTTTTGTTAGTGATTTATTACACATTCCACTGCTGCAGCGCTCTCATATGCACACTTACTTATTGCTGTTTCACATGCTTGCCTACTTTTCTATTTACATAACTACTTTGACCCTTTCTTCAAGTGTTCCACTCTCCAAGGACTGTTTAAAAAAAACAATTCTCAATCCATATTTTAAAAGAAGCCTCTGTTATTGGAGGGGAAATAAGAATTACCAGTTTTGAAATGTTATTTTTCAGTAAAAGGGCCTTTTCAACATAGATTAATGTCCCTTTAACACTCTGAAAGCAGCATGCATCCTGTGCACTTTGCAGCCAAAGAAAGTGGAGCTGCCAAATGTTTCAGCAGAAGCTGGCAATATACACTGTAAAATACTATGCCTCAAGGGTGGCTACCAAACGCTAGATATCCACTAGTGAATCAAGCAAACCAAGCTTTCTAGTGCTGATTTCTTCTCCTTACATAGTATATCAAATATGCTAACTTACCATCCAGCAGCCAGTTGTACCGATCTAGACCTTTTAGCTCATTCAGCATCAGCCGTGTCATGATGTCATCTGGAATAAGCCTTCCTTGATCAATGTAGGACTTGGCAAGGATTCCAACTTCTGTGAAAGTAAGAGGAGTCATGTCCCAGTACCTATGACCTCCAGCAACTAAAAAAATGCCAACAACCCTGTAAACACTTGACTTTGATCAAGATGGCACAGAACAGTAAAGTTATTAACCAGACACTGGGATCTGATTTTGCAAATATGTATCAGATTAATTTGTTTGGACTATGGCTCCATAAATGACAACAGGGGCATTCAGCTTACTTCTAAACCCATAGCCAAAAATAATTTTACTGCTGAGTATTTGAAAGATAATTTCTAAAAACCGGAATGAGTCCTCAAAACAAGAATAAAGAAACATAAAGCAACCAAGCTCTGTAATGATGCCAGCCCTCAGATTTCCTGCTGAGGAATTTATTTTCTCAGTTTAATGTCTAGTTATTATTCTATGACTTCACTACAAAAAGAAACTCCACTGGAATTTAAGAGAGCAGCACGCAATGGGGCACACATGCCAGAACAAGTTTTTATGATTACTAAAGTTACAAGCTGTTTATAGATGTTGTAAACTATTTATAGGAGTGCACATCCACTAGTACTTTCCCATGACACTGACTACCCTTTAATACCTGTTGCTTAGCCCACCAGATTGCTAAGATGCTATTTACACATCACAGATCCAGATATCACACTCTGATATCACATGCATTATCATGCTGCAGGTCATCTAAGTCATGGGAACAGCCAGGAAAAAATTCATTTGCCTGAGCTCTATTCTGAGCACAAAGTCTTTGTGGCCTTAGTTTATAAAACAAATACCTAATTTAATGAGTCACCTCCAATAGCACCTAAATTTTTTTGTTTTTTTTGTTTTGTTTTGTTTTGTTTTAATCATGGATCTGCTTAAGTGTTTATTAATGGACAATTCAGTTCTAGTTAAAGTAAGCTAAACAAGAGGATGGGATGGACTGACATTACTGATACACAATAAGACCACTTCCAGCAGGAAGCAGTAAAAAATGCCAGCCCCACCACCTGATGCAGTATTGAAAGCTGTACAGTGTACAATGGCTTTTCTTCAAATAAGGCTAATGAAAAGCACTAGACATCCTCAAGTAATGCAAACATTCCCAGGGGGAAATGGGAAATTTCCCTTTACTGTGAGTCCATATATACAGATTAGCTTTGAAAAGTCTGAAAGTAGATCAAAAACAGGCACTGTACACTACCAACAGGCTCCAAATAATCCTCACAGTGTGGGAAAGAGCCATATTCAGATGTCTGGAGACCCACAGCATGAAAACTAAAACAAAGATGACAGCCTGTATGGGTACAAAATACCTGTTATTTTCTATATGTCACCTCTTAGTAATATCTTTTCTATTATCCCAGTGCACTTAGAACTATGTACTCCACAAAATTGGCTGGAAAGAGAAATAAATTGCATCTAAATAGTTTAACGTGCACTTGATGCCCAAACCTGTTAGATTCATGCCACCATATTTCTCAAGCCACAGTGATCTAAGAGTACATGCAACGCAAGCCTGGTAGAAAATGGTAATACCAAATACTTTGTAATCACCTTTGTAAAGGTGAGCTTTTGGCGCAGACAGGTGAAGCATATGGCAAGTTGTAAGGCACACAAGTCTTATTATTTGAACAGTGGAAAAGGAAACACTGCCTCTAACTGCAAGCCCCTGATCTTCTAGAGCCAACTATTGCAGGAGGAAAAAAATAATCATGGAATCATAGAATCAACAAGGTTGGAAAAGACCTCCAAGATCATCCTGTCCAATGGTCCACCTACCACCAATATTTCCCCATTAAACCACATTCCTTAGTACAACACATGTATGCTCTTGAACACCTCCAGGGACCTCCACCACCTCCCTGCGCAGCCTATTACAGCACCTAACCACTCTTTTGGAGAAGAAAATTTTCCTAATATCCAACCTGAGTCATGACTATTAACCTAAGACTTGAATAGTCGTGTTAGGTGTGATGGAGAGGGTTAGTGACGTTTTGTTTGGTTGGTTTGATTTGGTTTAAGCTTGGGTCTGAAACTACCATAGGCATGGCAGTCTTTGGCATTAAAAGGGAACACCATTTTCTTTCCTGTCCAGGAAAAAAACAGGTATTTCTGCTAAAAGTTTTGCAGAAGACTGGCTTGTCCTAACTGCATACAGCAAACAAGCTTCAGCCATATTCAGACTGCAGGCTGCTAAGCACTGTAGAGACTGTCACCAACTCTCCACTCTCTCATATATTCACCTCAGACATCTGGAGACTGTTTCCACAAATAGTGGCTTATTTTCAATAAAATTCAGACAGAGCTTCATCTGCAATATGTCATGAATGAAAAACTCCATAGTAGATTCTTTAAGTTCTGTTAGCTAACTCTAAGTGAATTTCAACACCTCCTACATCCTTCATTGATTTCTCACAACACTGATTCTCATGTTTCCACTCTCCTTCAGATCCTTTAATCTGTCCAGTCCACTGAGATCATTTTTGCTGAATCACTTGCCTTTCCATTGCTCCAAAACTCCCTTGCCAAATCAATCAGTGGGTATTTATTCTTCTCATACACCCCTCAGCTTGACTGTTTACATTCTTTGATCTTGCTTCCAAGATACAACACTTTCAATGGGCACAAAACTAATCTATTTCATAAACAGTGTGTTTTCTTTCTGTTCTGAGAAGTCTTCCATTCTCACTGAATCTTACTTAACCTGAAGGTTCATAGCAGTAACAATTTTGGTTTTGTGAGCCTCTAGAGAGAGCTGACTTTGACTCTACAATCACACAAAAGTCTGGACGCGTTCAGATACGCATGTAGAGGTGGTGCTCCTAGCAAATGTTTAACCCAGAGATACCAACTACAGTGAGGTCAGTCAACTGAGCTAAGGCCATTACTCTTACAGAGCAAACATGGTTTGTGTGAAGATATGTGGAAATCAAAACCAGCTAACTGATTTCATAATAACAGATCATTTTTTCATTTTCAAGGATGTTCACAAATTTTCAAAACCAATACCAACAGTTATGTAACCATGCTATTGCTCTGCCGCTGCAAAGGTAGGTGGTCATTCACAACTTCTTCCAGGTGCTGGCACCAACACCCTCACACCACAAACAGCCACAAGTGGCTCCTGCAAGATTTTCATCCACACCATGAATAAAAGCAGATCTGCAAGCCAGAGGGCAACCTGTCATCGGTAAAAAAAAAAAAAAAGAAAAACAAACAAACAAACAAACAAACAAAAACAGGAGAGAGTTGCACTGGAAAAGAGCCAGAGATCAAGACAGGACAACACGGTAAATGAGATTAAGGCAAACAGCTTGAAAACTTTGCCACTCGTTTTCGGTACCCCCACTGCCCACTTCGGGACAAACTTCCGATGGAGGAACAGCGAGGAACTCTGCGGCCTCACAGCCCCTGGGACAGGCCTCGTGTGGAGCTCCAGGAAACGTAAGCGGGAAGGAGACCGGTGCAGAGCTTTCCGTTTCCCGCGTGCGCTGGAGGGCCCGGGGCTGGCGGCGGAGCCACCCCCCGCCGCTCACCTGTCTTCTTCTGCATGTTGTCCCTCAGCAGATCTCCGCTAGAGAGGTGCTTCATGCCGAAGTGCTTGATGATCCGCGCCGAGATCGTGCCCTTGCCGGAGCCCGGCGGGCCCATAATGACGGCGCGCAGCAGCGGCGGCGGCGCCATCCCGCAGCGGCCGCCGGGCCCCGCTCGTCGCCGCCGCTGCCGCGCGCAAGTCCCGCGGCCTAGGCCAGGCGGGGCGGACCGGAGCGACGAGTGCGGCCTGCAGCGGCGCCGCCTACCCCCGGGCGGCGCCTCGTCCCCGTGCCGGGCTGAGGGTGGCAGGAGGCCGCGGAGTGCCGGTGACAGCTCTCCTGGTGAAGGAGCTGTCAGCACGGGGGAGAGAAGGGAATGATCTTTATAGTAAGGCACAAAAATAACCGCCAAAATACTGATACCCAAGCAAGCCGCGTTAAAACGAGAAGCATCAGACAGCCCTTAAGGCAAGCACTGTAACAAAGTAACTTCTCCCTCTCCCTCCTAACCCCACCCCTAAAAAGCAACCACGTTAAGGAACTACAAGCACGGATGCTTATTAATGCCCAAACGCACCACATTCATACTCAAGAAGCCCTTATGAGACCATCAGTCCTCCTCCCCTGCCCCCCGGGTCCCCTTCCAGCACCTCCCTCAGCCTGCCCGTGCTTCAGGAGGACCACCGCAGCTCTCCCCCATCAAGCCCCCTGCCCCTATCCTGACCATAGGAGTGCCTCTTCCCTACCCTTAACTTGCTCAGTTTAAATTTCCAAGACTAGCCTTGAATGTGGCTTATTATCTGACTGTCACCTAGTGATCACTGGACTGTTGACACATACTGTTGTTATCACTACCCCACTCTGCTTGCCCCTGCTCAGGTGCCATAAGGTTGTACTGTGGTCACCTCAGCTCCTGGCTCACCCAACTTCATTCAGCAGCTCTGCTCTTGCTGGTCTTCATAAGGCTGCTCCAACAGTATGATAGCAAGTAGCCACATTTTTTAAAAGCTGGGGCTGAGCTTTGTTTAAGAGAGTTTAATGTCGACTGCTGCCACTTGGTCCTCATTTGAGCACTGTTGTTCCAATGACATCCAGAGGCCTCTTCCCACAATACAATTCAGTGATTCTCAGCAGTATGCAGCACTTTCACTAAAACATAACACTATACCACTAGTTCAATGTTCACTGTCAGGTCTGCTGCAAAAATAAGCCTTCCTGCTAAAGATTATGGAGATGCTACTTAGTGGATCTCACCCACTATGAACATGGAGAGCAGCAGTGAAAACCAATCTCACAGAAAGCAGAACCAAAGACAAAATGCACTTTAATGAAATCCAGCTTTCCTTTTTACAACCTTGTTTAATTGCAGTGGTTGTAGAAGTCTTCTGAAATAGCAACAGAAAAACCTTCAGATGGGCATGTGGTATTCAGCAACAGTATGAGCAAAGCCCAAAAAACTGTCTAGTAGACAAGATGAATAGCCTTAATGTTTAAGTATGAAAACACTAGCTGAGCACTTAGAAGTATAAGCATCGAGTAAGCCCCATAATCAAATCTGTTATTACCTCTCTTTATTCTACAATGCAGCAGGACAGAAAGTGTGAAGCATTCAAAGCTTTATGAGAGTTCCCTGGGAAATATCTCAGTTTGCCAAAGCAGTAGTTATATGTACAGGCTGCAACACAATTTGGTAATGTAGATGTTAGAACCCATGCTGTTTATTCGCAGTTAAATGTTTCACATAAACTTATGAAAGGTAGAAAATTTTTGAGTGTTTCTAAAACAAATTTTGGGGAAAGGGAAGTTATTGTATGAAATAAACACTACAACAAACACTAGATTTGTCAGTGAGATCACTAAACCTTATTTCAAAGTGTATAAAAAATGGAAATATTTTATCTATGTGTTAATGAAGGAGCCTGAGGATCAACTTTCCTGCAGGCATTACTGGACAGTTCAAAGAAAAGGCACAGAGGACAGCTAAAATAATCACACTATCAAAAACCACTTAAAAACATTTTCAGATTTCAGAAAGCATAAGCAAAGAAAGAGTGGATGGAGGTGGATTGAGAGCCACTTCACACATACAGTCTTACTAGCATATAGTCTTTGCAAAACAACATGTGGGTAACTGCATTATCAAGTGTTCATAGTAAAATGAATTATTGTTCCCTTCTCCTCAGCTATCTTTGCCAGAGTACATCCTTCATCCTAATGGTTCTAGGTAATACTTGTGGCATATTGAGAAATGCAAAAGTGAATAAATAAAGGGAGGATCTGTAGCAGCGATATAGATAATTGGTTCACTAGTTCTTCAGTACAGTCCTTTAGTTAAAAAATATGCACATTATTTTTTTCTGCATAATTTTAACATTTCAAACATGGCAATCGTTTATATTAATCCAGACTAAACTACTCATATTTTAACACAGTAATCAATGCTTAATTAATACAGCCTACATTGTATTCTCAATTAACCTTTTTCCTGCTTACAGATCAGATGCTTTATTCACACATGTAGTTTGCACATTTAAGTTCAGCCTATATGCCTTTGTGCCCTTAAGTCCTGATTAAGGAAGTTTACCTTACCATTTAGCTATCACAAGGGCATCAGAATCTTATTTTAAACAAGTCCTAATGTTCTTTCCAATAAAGAGTCTTTCAGACTTTTCAGTAGCTTTTCAAACATAAGTAATTCTTTAAAGAGACTTATTAAGACTTATATTGTAAAAAGAACTTTAGTCTTATCTTCTCCTTGGAGATCCACGTCCTTTTGAGTTTGCTAAAGAATTTCATTAGAACTGTAACAAAACTATTTCCTATCCTTTCTATTTTACATCAGAATGATTTCTTATGTGAGGAAGAAGTTACACAAGGGCCATAACAAAAGTAATGAATTCTATTTTAGTATGTTGGCCCACAGTGTCAGAGGCACACATTGGTGGAATGGCAACAAAGGTTGAACATTACCACCAATACTCTGTTAGATTTTGTTGCTGTGTAACAAATGGCAGCAATGGGGCAGTTCTACAGAATGACGCATTAAATGAACAGTATCTTGATCAGTTCACCCATGTGAATCAGCAGATTAAAACCAAGGAAACGTACGGGGCTGAATATTGGTTTCAATGCATTGGAAATGATGGCAACAACACTGGAATATCAGAAAATCTGTGCTGAGTGTGTCCCATGAATGCTCATATGGGAAAAAAAAAAAGAACACTATATCCAAGTTTTCCTGGATGTATTGAACCAATAAGAGGCTGAAGGTGGCAGATCCCTGGATCACATCATGACTGGTGATGAGATGTGGAGTCATCACTATAAGCCAGAGTTAAAACAGCAGTTCAAGAGTAGTGACATGTGAATTCCTTAGTGAAGAAAAAGTTCAAGACACAGCTTTCAGTGGGTAGTAACATGCACTGTCCTTTGCAATACAAGAGGTGTAATCTGTCTGCATTTCCTAGTACACAGGAAAACCATCAACTCAGACTGCTACACTGCAGCTGAATAAGTTGAAAGGTCAAATTTCCATTGTCAGGCCAGGGAAGAAGACACCTTTCTTTTGTAGGTATGATAATCCCAGACCTCGTACCAGTTCAATGACCGGGAAGTACATTCCCAGACTTGGTCATACCACACCCACTGTATAGTGGCATATAGAATCATTACTTCTGGAGTGACCTACATAAAATACCGTCCCTTTAACATTTCACTTAATATGAAAGATACAGAAATGGAAAAGGAATAAAATTAGGTGATTGTTGTATGCCACACTAGCCTGAATAAGCAAGAACAATCAGGGTTAAGCAAATCATGGGTCTTCCAACACTTGAACATACACTGCATTCACCAAAACTCACAGGTGACTCTTAACCACCTTCTCTTTGTATATGAATCTTTAGTGGATTCAGACAAACACCAACAAACTTAATTTCTTGCTTACTGCCTACTCGTGTGAAAAATGGCCACCTTTCTCGCAGTCCAAATACAGGCTTGAACATGACATGCAGAAACACTTTCTGTCACTAGATGTCAATGAAACCACGTTTAAAGATACTGCTGCTGCATTTGGATGCCTGGTTCTTTCACTCTGGCAGTGCAAGCACCCATGTTATAAGCACCTTGTTTCCCAGCTCACATGGTTGTATCTGAGCTGCATGTGCACTATATGTTCTCCAGTTTGTTTAAAACAGCTAACATTGTATACTATTTGATAAAGCGTGGAAAAATGCAACTCCACAATGACATATCTTGCAGATTTTACGGTATCTTCATATCTTTTCTATACCTTCAAATGCATCACACATAGAAAGAAGAATCAAAGCCATCTGCTCATGGTTTCAAAAAAATGTGATCACTAATAACGTATATTCCCATTCACTTTTAAAGAAAATATTTAGAGCACATAAAATTGGATCACACTGGTCTCATGTCAGCTAACTCATAATCAAGGCTCTTCATACAGGCCACTAAGTTGAAAGGATAGCAAATGCTAAGACTCTTTTTTTGTCCGCGTAAGACACACTCTTTAACCTTAAATGCCTGGCTGTGAATCCAACATCCGAAAAGATACATGCAATAAATTACCAGACATTAGGAAGTAGGTCAAAGGGCCTGACATTAAAAAGGAGACCACTAAGGAAAAAAATCAGTTTTAAAAGAATCTACCTACAGCTGTGTTAAGAAAAGAACTAAGAACAGGGTAGCTAAGCAAGGTGAGAATCTTTATGAATTCAAGAAATGAGAAAGTACAGCCTTTTAAAGTTTTTTAAAAAAAGCCAAGAAAACAGATTTAAGATATAAAGTTCAGACCAAAAGATAATTTTGAAGTAGATTTTGAGTGTAATACAACTGCTTTTTCTTTTTTTTTTTTTCCCCCCCTAAGCGCTGAAGATACTCTGTAACAAGCACCTGCACACATTGATTGCTGGTTTGGTTTAGTTTTGGGAGGACCAGGGGGGGTTCAGATCTTGAAATTATTTCTAAATATTTGTTATAATCCAAATCAAGGAAATACACATTTGAATTATTTGTGTACCAGTGGCTCTCTTCCAAAGATTGCCAATGGGAATGTAAGAAGCATACCTTCTACAGCTGTTCCACAAGCTCTATCAGAAACAGTTTATATGACCTGCCCGGGAACTATGAAGTACATCCATTTAGGTTAAGTTGAAATTTTTCAGATAAGTCATTCTCCATAAGATTTCATGTTCACTTCTTTGCCCTATCAGTTTTAGAATTGGACCCAAATTCATCTTCTAATGTAGGAATTCACAAGGTAAAATTCTATTTGGTATCCTACTTGTCCAACTGCAAGGCAGGGAACAAAATTACAATAGAGTATTTTTTATCATTACACATCTGGTAGCCTGTAATTTTGAGTAGCCACTTGTGTCACTCACCTAAAAGCTTCACATATGCACAGACTGAGGAAGCCACTGCCTTCTTCACCTAGCTCCCCAAGGCAAGAGATTAACCATAGATTGCCTTAAGCATGCACTACCTATCCATAAGCCAAAGTAAAGCAATGATTTCCAAACTGGGAACTCTTCAGCTTTTAAAATGTCTCCAAAATATTTGTTGAGAAAATACAGAAAAACAATGAATAACTTTGTGATTAAATCTTTTTCAGGGCTAATGGCTACATTTTTGCCATAAAGGTTAAAAACAAAGCTCAGGTGTACCTGATGAGACCAGCTGCCTTAGTCAAAATAGCTCATGAGAGAGTGGTCACTATCGACTCGACCAAACGGGCTACTGATCCAACCTGCTGATGAGTTCATCTTATGAAAGCAAAAATACTATTCAAAAATTATAAACTGGATGGGGATGAATAAGAATCGGAACAAACAAAAGGAAAGGATGAGAGCAGCAGGTTGGATGAAGAATAGGATCATTATCTTCAATAACTGCATTTGTTTATCTGGATGTTTAAACTATATCCTCAGTAAAAGATAAGCCAACAGAAAGCAAGAACAGGAGAATCACACTGCTAGCATTTACCTTTAGGACATAGCTTCCCAATATGAAAAGGTCAAAATGAATATTAGGTTGACTTGTTCATGCTCCTTTCTCATTTTAGAGTAGGTCAGTTCCACGACTGAATACAATTGCAATACAGTTGTAGAAATAGCTGTGATGGAAGATGGGGACAGTAAGAGGCCATGGCAGGCGTACCTTAAACTTGCAATCCTATCCAAAACTTTAAATTTTGAAACATTGCCTGAATGTAAGTCTACACCAGAAAATGATAAACTTCACTAAACTTCAGGGAAGGCACTTGCAGCCAAATGTAAAATAACCTTTCAAATTCTTTGCTCTCAGTTCTTTAGACTCAAGTGCTGTTCCACAGAGGTTTACAACACTAAGTCCCACCCTTCTTCCTAAATCCATCAATCCATCTCTGCATTCCGTCTTGAACTTGCAGGTCATGAGAAGCTTGGTCAGAGAGCTAATCCAATAGAACATTAATTCATCAAGACAACCTTCAGGCACCACAGCTCCCTGAACTGTGCTGCAGATACATCAAACACAAGAAAGGGTACATGGCAGCCAGATTTCCATTAGCTGAACAATATTATTCTACAACAGTCATTAGCTCACAGGGAAAAAAAAAAAAAAAAAAAAAAAAGTGGTTCAGTAGGATCCCAGATACTGGGAGTAATTTGTATACTGCAATCCCTACCTAGATATATTATTACATTTGCACCTAGTACTATTGTTTAGACACAGATATCACAGCTATTCAAATAGGTTTAAAAGATTTCCTGCACTGAAAAGTTTATGATGTGCATTCATATCTGTACTGATACAGACAAGTAGGGCAAGCATTCTGGATACCATACATTAAATATCTTATGTGTAATTGAGCTTTACAGATAGAACAGGAGCGTGTTCATAGGTGCAAATTTATTGGTTTTCTTCTATCATCTTGTATAATAAACAAGTATACAGATGTATAATTGACAAATATATAGAGAAGTTAGGCTGGTCTTTAGACAGCATATAGCTAGAAAGGTTATCACGCTGGAAACCCCTCCTAGTCACAGGTGAATTGCCTTCACTGTGTTCCCATGGCTGACTCATTGCTTGCCTCGTGATCAATCAGAGGTTCAGGCCATGATTCAACAGTTCCCATACACATCCCCACATGCCATTGTCCTGGACTCTTGGGAGTCACCACTCAAAGGCAGAACGTGCTGATGAAGTCAACAGCACTGGGAGGCCTGTGTTCCTTTCTGTTTAGCAATCCTGCTCTGCAGCTCAGAAGGCTGTCTGAACAACTGAAGATGTTTCTTTTCTAGATAGAGCTATTTCCCTAGCTGGCTCAACCTCCAGTTCTCACCACTATTGGTACTGGCTCCCTAACTCAGATCACAGTAAAAACTTCTTTGGCAGAGAAAGTTTTCAACTTGTAATAATACAGAATATAACGAATAATTAGTGACTGCCAACTTCATGAAAGCCATACCTCAGATTCCTACCTTTTTGATATTGGGAATTTACTAAGAATAGTATTTTTCCCAGATCTTTAAAAACTACAGTTAAGTAGTTTTTAGAAGGAATGTTTCATAAGCTTACTATAGACTTGAGGAAAACCAAGACAATTTAGTACTTCAGAATGGGAATTACACAGATTCTCTGAGATCATCAACTTACATTTTGGTGAATTTGACTTATACTTTAAACTTAAATCTTGTGTAAATAACTTACCTTGAGCATATCCTAGCTGAAAACAAAGTGTGGTATGTCCTCCTTTGTACAGACAAGTGTTCTTGCAAATCATACTGAATTTCCTGCTGACCAGGATTTCCTTCCTTCCCAAGAGTTCATTCAGTTAATACACAAGGTTATATTACTAAGGCATTCCTCCACAGATCACACAGCAATGGTCATTATACATGACACTAGTTTAGGCAATTTGGAGTAGGATACTTCTTTTTTTCTTTTTGTAAAACTCTCTAAAACTGTTAGTTAAAGTATTCCTCCCTTACATTATAGTAATTTTAAACATTTGATAAAAATTCCTACATAAATTTCTTCAAATTTTCAAAAATTCATTTAATATGCTTTTAAACTAGAATAATTTGCTAGTTATTTCAAAAGTTAACTATCCAGTCAGTTGAACAGCTGATTTAAACTTTAAATGTCACACTAATCAAACTATAAAGGACTGAACTTAAAGGAGAGTACCTGCAACAAACCTGTATATAAAATATACAATCTTATTTTCTTGTCTTTCAAATCTATTCCAAGATTGAAGTACTGTGTTTGGAGCTTGTTTTCTTAATCATCAATCTTATCACTATTAACCTCCTTCAGCAGGGTTTGTATGAGATAACAACAGCCTTTTCTTTCAAAGAAGCCGTTATCACTTTCCTTATTTATGGAAAGTGATAACTACCACAAAAAACAAACAGTTTCTGTACAGCATTGCTAGTTCTTCACTGCTTATAGAGATGAATGAAGAATGGGAAAATATATTCTAGATAGTAAAACCACCAGCACTTCAAGGCACAGTAAGGAAAAAAAAATCTGAACAACATGATTATTATAAAAAAATAGGCTATCGTTTAGATAGTACAGATTTATTTGAAACAGATTTAATCTTCATAAATAATAGTTGATTCTAAAATCTCTTGACCTGGACAGTAATATTTGAAGAGTTAAAAAGAAAAAAGAAAGAATTTCAAAATGATGCTAAAGCACTGCATTTTCCTAATGATATCAGAATGGTTCAATTTTGAACCTACAAAAAGCTGAGAAGTTTTATCACTACAAGCAATTGACTGTTTCCATGAGCCTCTTCAAAATGATAAATGCATCTCAGGTTTCTGTTTATTGTTTTTAACTAGCACTCCAGCTTTGAACAATTTGCTTTAACTAGAGATTTTAAAGCTGTCAGAATGACTGCATTTTCAACACAGGAAGACTGACACATCCCTCCTCCAAGGAGAGGTTGAGTGAATTTTGACTGTTCAGCTTGGAGAAGGCTCAGTGGGGATCTCATTAATGTACATAAACACCTGAAGGGAGGGTGCAAAAAGGATGTAGCCAGGCTCTTTTCAGTGGTGCCCAGCCTCAGTACAATAGCCAATGGGCAAAAACTGGAACACAGAAGACTCCATTGGAACATCAAGAAGCACTTTGTTACTGTGCAGGTGACTGAGTTCTTCTCCAGGAAAATCTTCAGAAGCCATCTGGGCATGGCATCCTGCTCTAGAGTCCCTGCTTGAGCCGGGGTTGGACCAGATAGACCCAGAGGTCCTTTCCAACCTCATCCATTCTGTGAAAGTGTGAAAAATAAATGCAAATCTATTAAACAAACAAAAATAAAATTTTAAAAAAATTGTAGGCTTAAAAGTAGAATAAGACAGAGAGCTGAACGTTAAAATATAGAAGACTTCCCTTTAAAATTATCACAGTGTGTTCATTCAGGAAAAAGTCTATGATTTGGATGATTTGGGAGCTATGATTCAGTAGTAATCCAAGTCTAGCCATATAAAATTGCCCATTTCACAACATGAAACTCTGCAGGTAATAACTGCAATGCAATTTCCATTTTGTTCTGCATTAACCCAGGTAGGCAGCTAAACACCACACATTCAGTTGCTTACTCCCTCTGCTTGGTGAGATGAAAAAGAGAATCAGAAATGTAAAAGTGAGAAAATTTGTGGCTTGAGATAAATAAGATAAGATTAAAATAAAATAATAATAATAATAATATAATAATAAAAATAAAATAAGATAAGATAAGATTGATAGATAAAGTTAAAGCCACATATGCAAACAAAGCAAAACATGGAATTAATTCACCAGTTCCCATTAGCAGGTAGATGTTCAGACACATTCCTGGAATGCAGGACTTCATCGCATCTAACAGTTATTTGGAAAGACAGAAGCCACAACTCTGAAAGTCCCTCCTTTCTCCTTCTCCACAGCTTTTATTGCTGAGTGTGATGTTACACAGTATGAAACACCCCTTCGGTGAACTGGGGTCAGTTGCCCTGGCTGTGTCGCCTCCCAGCCTGTCATGTACCCCCAGTCTCGACAGTGTTTGAGAGAGCATAAATAACAGAAAACTCTAACTTTGTGCAAGTGTTGCTCAGTGCATCTGCTCCAGAACATCACTGTATTATCAAAAATGTTTTGGTCACAAATCCAAAATACCACCACATGAGCTATTCTATCCCAGCCAAAAACAGAATAGCTACCACTAAAACCATTTTTTTTTTTTTTTCTCTGAGGACTGTAAGTAGTCAAATTGTGATAGATCATTATAAGTAGCTTGTAGATCAGTTTATCTAAATAACAAATGACCCTTAGTCGCACCGATAAAAAAAGCTGAGCTACCAAGCAGCTAGTAAGAGGATGTCGTAGTTCTTGCAAAGCGTCCCTATCATGGCAAAAATATATATATATAAATAAATGCTTCTGTCTCTGGAAAGTAACTTATTCAAAAGAAATTGAAGTTTTATTGGTTTGTATAAAAAACATTCCAATCTTTTCTGTTTGTAGCCATATACACTCATGGCACGTGGTCCACCATTGAAAGGACATCCAGAACAAAACAGGATTTCATTTTTCTCTATATAACAGGGATTCTGCGTCCACAAAGCTGCTTCAGTTTAGATCAGGGGCTATTTCATCTTTAATTCATCCAAATATCCAGGTAGTAATACTAAGTTTAAACTCCACTTTTGCCATCTTTCTAAGTATATCTTTTGAGTTGCTCTTATACTCCCAGAGGGTGTTTAAGGCACAAACAAAACAGGAACACATCTATTGAGTACAGAAATATGTCAATATTTTGCTCTAGGGAAAGGTTTACATTGAGAACACACAAGAAAATCAGAAAGAGCATTGCTTCCTACAGCCCATGTTTCTCACTGAGGATACTGAAGATCATTGCTGGGGTCAAACATACACCAACAGTCACTAATGGTCCTCAGCATCTCCATCTGCAACCTCCCACACACTGGCTCCTGTTAAGCGCAGGTACTGAGGGCTCTTGTTCCTTGCCTCAGCTACACTGTAGGTTTAGATATCTCCAGATGCACTTCCTGATGGGATAGCAGTCCTGTCCCACCTCCTGGATGGGCCCCTCAGACCTAGGGTACAGGTTTATCTTTAGCCCCATCCACTACTCTTCATAACTGGATCTGCTAGGTGGATCCCGGGTCTGACAGATTGCTGTCAATGGACCTGGCACCTATTCTGTGCTCTGGTCAGTGAGGGCACTGCCTGCCTGTGCAGCACTCATCCTCAGCTCCTGGAAGCCTTCAGCCGCTCCCTGCTAACAGTCTGACTTTGTCCACAGCAAAGCACAAACTGTATTAGCCAGGGATAAGAGCTAACATGAGTTTCTGCACATGAGGAGACACAAAGCGGAATATATTTGTGGAAAACACCACTGTATTGAGGGCCCCCTCCAGCACAGGATATGGGATCACTTTTGTGTGTTCTTAGTTTTCTGTGTAACACAAGAAACTTCCTCCTACCTAGGCATAAATGTATCCCAGCTTTCTCTCATGGGTAACTCTGTTACCCATGCTGTAATCCGTCCTTCTCTCAAAGACAGCCCAAAAGCAGGAGTCTCAAGTGGTTCTTTCATTAATTCTCCTTACGACGGTCAGCAATAAATTACTTTTAAAAAGAAAAGTTTGAATGAACACATCGCCAGAAGCTAGTTTGTTCTTATCTGAGAAGCGTATCCTGGTCCCCAAACCACGCTCCACCCCAAGATTTAATTCTTCATCTGTCATATAGCGGGGATTCAGGAATCCCACAGAAGCTGAGACTGCAGAAACAAAGCACCACGTAACAGCGCGGGTGAAAGACCACGCCAAACCAGAGGCAGACAAACCAGCCTGCAATAAAAATAAAAAAATAAAAAAATACACGCACGACGAGCAGAGAGGAGCAATAATTAATTACCGGCTCTCGAGCCGCGTCTCCGGGCACGGCCCCGCAGGCGGGACCACACCTCATCCCGCACGGCAGCACCGCGCGGACATTCGTCCCAGCGGCGGGGCGGGACGGAGCGGACGCGCGGTTCCCCAGGCACCACCCCTTCCTCCCTCCCACCGGCCCGTCCGCCGCCGTCCCGGCGCCCCGCCCCGCCCCCGCCCCGCCCCCTGCCCTTTGCCCCCCCGCTGTCCCAGCGCTTCCTGTTCTCAACCACGTGGGCGCGCCGGCCGCGGGGCAGTGCGGTGGCATGGCGGGCGGCGGCGCGCAGTGCCTCAGCTTCGCGGGGTGCAACTTCTTACGGCAGCGGCTGGTGCTGTCCACGCTCAGCGGGCGGCCGCTGAAAATCCGCAAGATCCGCGCCAAAGAAGAGGACCCCGGTCTCCGCGGTGAGCGAAGCGCAGGCGGAGTCCCTAAGGGTGCGGGGTGGAGAGAGTGGCGGAGCCGGGCGTCTTCTCGGGCGCTGCCGCGGAGGGCGGACCCACCCGCTGCTCAGCCCGCCGCTGAGGAGGGATCCGGGCGGCGAGGGCCGGGTTTCGGCCGCGGGATGTGCCTGCTCCGTGCCCGAACGGGGTCACCTGCGGCCCGGGTGAGGATCACTGTCCTGGGAGCCCGCAGCCGTGTGGGGAGCCCCGCGGCGGGCAGCCCTTTGCTCCCATGCGGAGCCCTTGGCCCCAGAATGGATACTGGCGGTGTACGGGGGCACGGTGGGGCGCGCAACGGCTTCGGTCTGGATTTGGGTTTGTGTTCAGTTGTGGGCGTGCCTCTTTGGTAGGTGTCGCCGTTTGGGTGTTGGTAATCCAACGTGCAGCTCGCTCAGCTTGTGACCGGAGTGTTTGCAGTGAAAGCCTTCTGCGCTCCGAGGGCCTAATGTGCTCACGAGGTTGCACTCCGGTGCATGTCCCATCGCTGCTGTGTGAACTTTCTCTCCGTGGTGACGGATAGCAGGACCAACACTGTGTGACTGGGACACCAGCAGTGCTGTGTAGATACTGACACACTGCAGTTCCTGCAAATAGCTCTTTCCTTTCTTAACTGTATCCGAACAGCTTGTACAGAAATAAAACATCAAAGATCACTGCTTGGGAAGCAACAGAGTGTTATTGATCGAGAAGTCCTGCCACCCACTGACGTGGGCATGTGCACTTGGTCCTTGAAACTGGCCGGGTTCTGAAATCTGTGTAAATTCAAGCTCTCCTTCATATTAAGCGTACACCAGCCCGGATCTTGGAATACTTCAGTACAAGCACTTACTTAAGATATGCTTGTTCTTTCCCACGTCTGTTAGCAGGAACCCATACAGACAGGAGAAACCAATTAGCACCACACAAACTTCTGTAATATAGACTGTAAGCAAAAAGAGAGAATCACAGAATGGCTCAAGTTGGAAGGGTCCTCAAGGGTCATGAATCTCCAACCCCCCTGCCACGTGCAGGGCCACCAACCTCCCCATTTCATATTAGACCAGGTTGCTGAGAGCCCCATCCAGTCTGACCTTGAACACCTCCAGGGACAGGGCATCCACGACCTCTCTGGGCAGCCTGTCCCAGCACCTCACCACTCTCTCGGTAAAGAACTTCGCCCTGACATCCAACCTGAATCTTCACTCCCTCAATTTAAAACCATTTCCCCTCATCCTGCTGTTATCAATCCTTTCAAAGAGTTGATTCCCCTCCTGCTTATAGGTTCCCTTCAGGTACTGAAAGGCTGCAATGAGGTCACCCAACAGCCTTCTTTTCTCCAGGCTGAACAAGCCCAGTTCCGTCAGCCTGTCGTCATGGGCGAGGTGCTCCAGTCCCCTGTTCATCTTCGTGGCTCTCCTCTGGACCCTCTCCAACAGCTCTCTGTCTTTCTTGTACTGGGGGACATCACCTCCAGAGAGGTGATGGGAAGAATTAAGTGTTTGTAGTCTTAGCAATGCCATTGATAGTTTTGAAAATGGAAAACTGGAACATCTTCAGTTAGCTCCTGGTGCCCGTGCTTCAGTAGCGCTTCACATCTGAACAGCAGTTCTAAACTATGATGTTACAGAGGATAGTAGGAAACTGTTATTAGCTTGTTGTACTTGGGGTTTTACATGGGCTAAGATTTGGCTAGGATTTGTACGTACATGCAAACATTACCTTTATTGTAAGCAAAATGTAACTTGTCAACAGCTTTATCCTGGGTTTAGCTGATCAGATGCACCAGCTTCTGTCATTTGCTCTCTACTTGCTTTATGCAAAGGAAAATGTTTAAGTCTGGTATGCTGAAGTTTCTTGCTGTTTTCAGGAGTAAATTTAAGTAACTATAAGATTATTTATTTGTTCTACTCCTCAGACTTTGAAGCATGCTTTATTCGCCTTATTGACAAAGTGACAAATGGCTCTAGGATTGAGATAAACCAAACAGGTGAGATCTGTTTTCTCTTCTTCCTCTGTTGCAGTCTTCCAGACTCTATCACTTGAAGTAAAAATTGCAGCTTGACAGGTAGATGTTTAGATAGCATTGACTCCATGAATTAGATGTTAGTAAGCACAGAAGCTTTTTAGTAAAGGATTACATGAAAGATCATGCATCTCCAGAGTGCAGTGCACTAAGGGAGGTACATTACTCAAGACTGAGGGGTGATATTGTATTTAATATGTAGGATCTCCTAGCAGAGGAGACTCACTGAACCAAGCAAGGTTTGTACTTGCCAAGTCATGTTCCTAAGAGGAGTTACAATTACTTTGATCAAGAAGCATCCCATGTAGGACTCTCAGCTGTCTCTATGATGTGTAGATTTTCAGGACTGGTTTGTCAGTGAAGTGGATAATATGTCACTGGATAAACTGAGACAGGTATTCAACAGAGCATAATTTCATTCTATCTTCTTTAAAAGATGGTAGTTGCTAATTTCAGCATTTGGGGAATGCTTAGATTTTCTTAGTTTTGGAGGAGGGCAGGAAGAAGGAGAAATGATGTATGAGACAGTCATCTGCCTTGACCCATTTATTTACTGTGGTCTTTGAAGTAGAGTGGTGGTAATGCTGCCAATCTTCTATAAAATCTACTGTCCCTGGTTGCAAAGTGTTTTTTTGCTGCAGTAATGGCTAGCATGCTGACATTGCTCTAATTTTCCTTTTTTCCTCACTGGCTTCTTTCCCAGGTACTACCTTGTACTATCAGCCTGGTCTTCTATATGGGGGCTCACTGGAACATGACTGCAGCCCTAGCCGCAGTATTGGCTACTACTTAGAAAGTTTACTCTGTTTGGCACCTTTCATGAAACATCCACTGAAGATTGTTCTGAGGGGAGTAACAAATGATCGAATAGATCCTTCGGTAAGTAATAAAATGTTAGTTCTGGAGGAGGATTCTTTCTTTCTAAATAAAGATTAGGAAGAAGTATATAAAGTATACTATGTTTTTTTGTAATCTTTCACAGTATGTGGTATTACTGCATCTGCCAGCAAGATGATAAAACGAGCATCTTCTGAACTGTTCCCTTTTTGCTCTTCACATTACATTCAGTATTGGCCTTTGACTTTCTGTTCTGTAGTGCTTCTGTTTTCTCATCTGAAAACTCTCTAAATGTCATGTGAGGCCCTTCCACTAATTCACTTCTCCCACAGTTAGGACTGTTTCTACTCCATTATATACTTATTTGCTATAAAAAGAAGAAATCGTCTATAAGAGTTGGCTATGACAAAGAAGGAATCTTTGATCCTTTTAGAATTATGGAATGGCTTAGATTGGAAGGGATCTTAAGGGTCGTCTGATTCTAACCCCCCCTGCCATGGGAAGGGTTGCCAACCACAGCCCCATCCAGCCTGGTCTTGAACACCTCCAGAGACGGAGCGTCCACAGCCTCTCTGGACAGCCTCTTCCAGAGCCTCAACTGTGCCTCTTAAGTAAAACATTTCTTCCTAACATCTAGCCTAAATCTACCCTCTTATGGTTAAAGCCATTCTGACTTGTCCTATCACTATCAGACTTTATAAAATGTTGGTCTACCTTTTTCTTATAAGCTCCCTTTAAGCATTTGAAGGCTGCAGTGAGGTCTCTCTGCAGCCTTCTCTACTCCAGGCTGGACAAGCCCAATTTCCTCAACCTGCCTTCATAGTAGAGGTGCTCCAGCCCTTTGATCATCGTCATGGAACTCCTCTGGACTCTCTCCACATTCCTCCTGTACTGGGGGTCCCAGACTTGGACACAGGACTCCAGGTGGGGCCTCACTAGTGCAGCACAGAGGAGCAGGATCACTTCACTTCTCTCCCCCTGCTGGCCACCCCTCTCTTGAGGAAGTCCGGGGTATCATTGGCCTTCTGGGCTGCAAGTGCATGCAGCTGGTGCATGCCCAGCTTTTTGTCCACCAGGACCCCCAAGTCCTCTGCAGGGCTGCTCTCAGTGAGTTCTTCTCCCAGACTCTACTCATATCTGGGATTGCCTTGACCCAAGTGCAATATTTTGCACTTGGTCTTGTTAAACCTCAATAGATTCTCACGTGCCCACTTCTCAAGCATGTGCAAGCCCCTCTGGATGGCATCCCTTCCTTCTATTGTGTCAGCTGCACCACTGAGCTTTGTGTTGTGTGCAGACTTGCTAAGGATGCGCTCAATCCCACTGTCTGTGTCACTGATAAAGAGTTGTAGAGTGCTGGTCCCAAGGAAGACATCACTTCTGATCCCATTCCATCTGGACATGGAGCCACTGATAACAGCCCTCTGGCTATGACCGTCCAGCCTTCAAATCCACCTCTCTCCAATGTAGAGATAAGGATCTGGTGTAGGTCCATGTCAAAGGCTTTGCACAAGTCCAGATAGATGGCATCAGTTGCCCTTCCTTGGTCCACCAATGCCATCACTCCACTTAGAAGACCACTGGATTACTGAGACTGTTTTGTTGACTGCATCTTTTTCACCACAATGAAGAGATTTCTTTTCTTAAATAAGTCAGAGAGGAAGAGCTATCCAATCTGAATGTTGCTTTAAATTAAGTTTGGATGCTCATCTAAGTAGCTGAGTCCTGATTCTGGGAATTAACCCTTTTTAGGCACTATGCACATTGGCCAAGAATTAAACAATTTTACTTGAAAGGGGTGTCAGAACCAGAGCCAGTTAGTTTGTGCTTGAAAGGGGCTTACACCTGCCTAAGCTCAGGCACGGAATGATATTGGGGTTAGAGCAGCTATATTCCATCAGTTCACAGTGTGTTTGCAGTAGATGTAAAATGCAGAGTTGTGTGCTAATGCATTGTATCTTATGTTTGTCATGTTGCAGAGCACAACTAATTAGTGTGACTCAACTAACAAATAGCAGTAAATTACTATATGGTGATAACTTGATAATGGTTCCTAAAACTGGTTTAAGTCTGACTTATGTATGTTTAAATTGTCTGAATAAATTTCAAACTGAATGCACATTTGCCCTGATTTCAGCTAGGACAGTATTTATTTCTTTGTGGTGGATGGTAAAGTGCTGCATTTTGGATGCTAGAGAAAAATAACATTGATAACTCATCAGTGTGTTAGCTGTTGCAGAGCAGTGTTTACTCAGAGCCAAGGACTCTTCTGCTTCTTGTTCTGTTCAGCCACTGAGGAGGCAGGCAATGCACAAGAAGTGGGGAGGGGACACAACCAAGACAGCTGGCACAAACTGACCAAGGGCGTATTCTATACCATAGAAGAACAATAAAACATGGGGGGAATTAGCTAGCATGGTGGCTATCAGGAGAGAGGCAGCTACTATTGCCTAGGAACTGTCTGGGCATTGGCTGGCAGGTGGTGAGCATTTGTGTTATATATCACTTATTTTATGTATTCTTTTATTATTTTCCCTTCCTTGTGTATCCTATTAAACTCTATCTCAGAATATTGAAGCACTGGAATATGTTGCCCTGAGAGGTGGTGGCTGCTCCATCCATGAAGACATTCAAGGTCAGGCTGGATGGGACCCTGAGCAACCTGATCTAGCTGTGGATGTCCCTGTTCATTGCAAGGGTGTTGGACTAAATCACTGTTAAAGGTCCCAACTTAAATGGTTCTGTGATTCTTTGCTTCAGCTCATGAGATTTGCTTTTTTTTCCTCATTCTCTTACTTATCCCACTGAGGGGAAATGTGTAAATGGCTTTGTGGTGCTGAGCTGCTTGCTGGTTAAAACAATACCAACATAAAGTGTTTTTACAATGTATTTTGTACTTCACACATCTCTGCAGGTTGCTGAAACTAAATACACAATTTTAAGTGGTACCTTAAATGATTTTGGTGCTTAAGTACCTGGAAACTTGATTTCAAATTGATTTGGGCTTTTTATTGTTCAGTAGGTAGAAGGTGCAACTGGGTGAAAATGTATTTATGCTTTTCTCAAAAGATGCTCAGACTGGTCTATCCTTCTGCACTCTTTCTGCTTGTCCAAGGGGAAGAAGGGAGGGAAAACCAGTGTTAATACTTCTTTAAAATGAGCAAGGCATTTTTCCTGTTTTTCATGTATGTGACACCCTAGTTCAAGTTCATAGATACAAAAGGCAAGGCACCTGCTCACTTGTTTTGGAGGTTAAATTGTCTATTTGGTTGGATTTTGAAGTTTAGCTTAGTTTGTAAGAAGGTTATTGTATCTTGTTAACATATGTCTGTATTTTCGAGTTAGGTTAACTCTGTAAGAAGTATCTTTGTCTGAGTGCATTCTATATCTGTCATATGTGGGTGAATGGACAAATTCACATCTACACGTATGACAACTTACATACAGATCTTGGCACTTAAACATGATTGCTCACGTACTATCCCTTTTGAGCTCAAAAAAATAAGCTCTGCTGCTTTACAGATTTTTTATGAAGACATTAAAATATTGATACTTAGTTGATATCATTGAAAGCAACCCAAAATCTCTCTCAAGTATGATGCGCAGCAAAATTTGGAGAATGAGAACTACAGTAACTCGGGTGGCTCTATCAGGTTGTTGTCAGTACTTTCACTGGAGCTTGCACTGTCTGCAAAACAGAGACATGAAACTCAAGGGTCATGGATTCTGGCTGAAACCATGGAAAGTAGGGTGCTTTATTTCTGCATGCTCACAGTGCTGTCTACTGTGCACCCGTTTCTTTCTCCACCTGAATTCTAGTTCCTCTTTGGTCATGCTGTCCTGGTCCCATCTTTCCCAAGTTGTTTGTCGTGCATGATTTGCTATTGCTCTGCTTAAATCAGTTTTGTCACATTTGGTGCTAAAGTTTCAGTGGAAGAAAGACATCAGGCAGTCATTGTGGTCTTAGTTTAGCAAAACAGAAGGAGTAGTGGCAAGCAAAATCTAGCTGAGACCTAGATCTAGTGAGTAAGTGGCTCCAAGGGAAGTGAATGATTTTTCATTTGCTTCAGACTCTTCTAGTTACCTAGAAGCTTCTGTTTTCCAGAAACAGATGAGAAGTTCTTGACAAAAGATCTTTCCAGTTCAAGATTCTGCTCTAAAATATGCTCTTGCAATCATCATACATTTCAGTTGTCAGAATTTTTTCATAATAGCTTTTTTTTTTTTTTTTTTTTTTTTTTGCTAACCACATTCAGAGAAACAAGTGAGCAGTTTTAGCTGAGCCATGACAGAAGTCAGACTAAGGAAGAAATCCAGAATAAGAAATTCTATCTCCATAGTTTGCTGTTGTAAATTTTGTGAGTAGTGAGATCTTGTGATAATTTAAGAGTAAATGAAGCTCTCTGCCTTCTTCTGTCTGCCCACAGAGTGCCTACTACAGAGAAGCTTCATTCTCGTTAGGCATCTTGTATGACTTTTAAGTTACTGACTTACGTAACTTTTGTAAAGGGTCTGCTTTTAAAACTATGTGTTTTGTAGGTTGATGTCCTTAAGGCAACAGCTCTACCACTACTGAAAAAATTTGGAATCGATGGTGAAAGTCTGGAAATCAAGGTATGAGAGTATGTTTGTTTCTTTCTAAACATACATGGGAACAATACTTTCAGCTGCTTCACAGGACTATGTGCTTGCTTCCTTTTTCTATCTCTAGCAGATATCTGTTCCTATCTAAATAATATATATTATCATATAATACTATTTGTCTTGTTCATGGCATGTCTCAGATAGCATAGTACACATACAGTGGTTGAGGGTCTGTAGTAGAATAGAGATGCAAAGGCTGTGTGTAGAGAGGGTGACAAATGCAAGTGACCTTTCTGAGTCTTGGGGATCTTTGCAAATTAAGAAACCTTTCTGCTTTCTTGTTCCTCTTCATTTAATGTAATTTCTTCTTTTTTACTCCTGTTCTTCCTGTCTGCCTGGGGCTAGAAAGTAATAATTCAATCTTTTGTCTCCTTTACCAGCAAAGGTACTGGATCTGTATTTGGTTAATGTTTACTTCCCGTTTGGAATATATAATGTACAGTAAAGCAACTTTTCTCTAAAGACTACTTTTTACAGACATAATAAATTTATGTACAGAATAGGCTCAAGAGTAGAAAATATAATGTTTCTAACTAGGAAAGACTTATTTAAAATGTATGAAGGCCTAGAACCCACTTTTAGTCTTTGCTTGTTCCTCTATGACTTCACAGTTTCTCCCCTCATCCTGCCAATGGCCCAGGATCTGTTGCAACATTGCTGACATCATCAGGTTCTGCCTGGGTGGTGCTACAGCAATCCTGGTCTCCAGTTCCCCACTGTCATACCTATCTAGTCTCTGTCCCTGTGGGTGTTCCCAGTGCTCAGACTTGAGACTGCCCTCTGGCCTCTCCTGCTTCTTGGGTGGAATGGTGGGATCAGGACGGGCTGGCAAGGCTTTTAAAAAAGGAGGGAATTTGTTCATTTTGATTCCCGTGTAAGCATGTTAAGCATCAAAAAGATAACACTCTCTTCAGCAGTGAGATACAAATTTAACGGTAGTGATCTAGTGTTGCAACCCTGGTAAATATTGTAGGGTTTGGGGTTTTTTTGCCTGATTGTCTTTGTTTTTGGTAGTGGTGTATTTTTTTTCCTTCATTGGGAATTCATGCCTACTGTATTTGAAATAAGAGAAACAAGGGGGGGGAAGTAAAAGAAGCCATTTATTGCTTATAGGTTTGGTGGAAAAAAATCTGTTTCTGCCTTTAGGATGTCTTTTTCTTACTTGTGTTTACTTACTGATAATGACAACATTTTATTTTAAGTAAAATTAAATCTATCACGTCTGATTGAATATATATTCTTTGTGCTCCTTGCAACTTGTTTTCTTATTTTCAGATCAGCCGGAGAGGAATGCCTCCAAAAGGAGGTGGAGAGATATTATTTGCTTGCCCAGTGAGAAAGGTCTTGCAGCCTATTCAGTTCACTGACCCAGGCAAAATCAAGCGCATTAGAGGAACTGCGTATCCTTCCCTTACATTCTTTTTAAATAAGTTTGCTTTTAAGGGAAAAAGTAAGTCTCCTAATTTGAAATCCCAACAGCATACCTGTGTTGCAGAGTATACATGCAGGTAACACAAGGCCACTTTTCATGGAGTGAGAATGCAGATTCCACTAGCATATCTCAAAAGCACTGTGTTCAGAATGCTGTTGTTCAAAAAGTATCAGTAAACAATTAAATGAAGTGTGCTGTTGTATTTTAGATCTAAAATATTTTCAGTAGCAAGAAATTCCATCTTATATGTAGCAGCACAAAAAGGGATGTTACTTTGTCGTAATCCAGTTGGAACAAATGTAGTTTTGCTATACACTGAATACTTAGCATCTTGGTTGTTAATGAGCAGAGTGCAGAGTGTTGGATGGGAGCATAAAAGAGTTCATTTTACACCTCACTGCACATACATGAACTGATCTTCTTGTTGGCTTATCAAAAGCAATTTGGTAGCTCTGCCTGCAGCAATGCCATTGGAGTGGGAAGTAGCAAGGGATTTATTCCCTCGAATCATGTGTAATATTTTTTCTGTTGTCCTCTATTTTTGGCTTGTTACTTCTATGCTATATGTTGTGAACCCACTCTTATTATAGGAAGACACAAAAATCCGTTATAGGCAGCATATACTAAATGTTATAATTGATGAGCTTCAGCTCTCTTGAGCATTGTCCAGCTTGTAGTTTGATTTGTAACAACAAGAATCTCAAATGTAGTCTAGATTTGATCACTCAAAAGAAAAGCAGGAATTGGGGCTGGTTTCCTGCTCTAGACACATTTCTCCTTTTATCTTATGGCATGCTGTCATAGATGTATGCAAGAATGGGATGCTTTGACCTCTATTCCAACTGCGTATTTGGATGAATGCAGCACTGCCAATTGAGAGCAGCTTTACTGTGTGCATGAGCTGTAGAATAAGAAAGGGTGCAACTCAGTGTGCTTGTGGTCGCTGTTTTCCATGAAGAAAGTCATTTTATTTTGTTCTCTCCAGCTCTATAATATGTAGTTCTGTCCTGTTTCTATGTGAAAGGGGAAGCACTGGCTTTAGTGACATCTTTCTAGCTTGACTTTAAAAAACAGTATCATCCTGTGCCAATTTCAGTGGATTTGTTTGATGTATGTGAACAACTGGATTTTTTTCTCAGAGGTAAAAGTTTGCCTAGTGTAAAGGACCAACAGAAGACATTTTCTGACTTTTTTGTAGTGTCCTCTCAGCAGAATTGTCCTGCTTCGCTGACATACTGGTCTACCCATCCTGCTTTATTGCAGACTTGCTTGCCAACAACCTTGGGCCTCTGCACCTGTAAACCTAGCAGGAATAAAAGGAAGCCTGAAAGGGACCCCCAGTGAGTAGTTGTTGTCATTGATTCCTTACTTCCTGCTGTTTGCTGTTTTGAAACTTGGACCTTCAGACAAGTGCATTCACCGCCCTCCATCCCTTCTCCAGTACAGTGGGCTGACACTGGCACTCCTCAAAACAGACTTTTGAAATAGAGTGGTGATCAGTCTTTTTCCCATCTGTTTTCCTTACTCTCATTCTTTCTCCATTTTCCTCAGTTTTCTCTCTTTGCTCTTTTTATCCCATAAAATTATTAAGTGATTTCAAGACCTATTTCACTTTCTGAAAAGCCATATCTCTCATAAAGTTTTTCAGTAATGGTGAGGCTTATTTCTGTTCTTTAAGGTCATATAATTTAACTGCGTAGTTTAAAATAGAATCTAAGTATCTGCGGGATAATTGTAGTATATAGATTCTTGTTAAAACTAATGATTGAGTGTGGACCTGTGCATATCATTTTACCTTAATCTAACCTGGAGTTTTTGTGAATCTGGTCACTCCTTCCCTCTCCTTCGAGGCAGGATTTGACACCAAGTGAGAAGTCATCCTATTTTAGCCTGATTACTAAGTGATCGTTCAAGCCAGTAGAAAACAAAATGTTTTAGAAACAGAAGTCCTTGGATTTTTCACGTGTGTGTTTTTGATCCTTCAATACGCCGCTGAACAAATCTGTTTTTTTACAGCTGGGGATCTTGTGTTGCCATAACTTCTTATAATCATCTAAAATGTTTAGTGCACCAACTTGAGAATGATCAGTTCTCTTTATTATTGTTTACCGGTTTCACCCTTAAGATCTTGAAGTTTTTCACTTGCCTACTCCACAAGAGCAGACAATAGAAATTTGTAGAAAAGAAAGTTCCCCTCAGCCAGCAGGAGAGTGATGGTTTCTCTGTGTTGCCAGGTATAATCAGGTGGCTGCTTAAACGCAGAGCATGAGTCTGTATTAGCTGAGATGGAATTTTGAGTACAGATGTGTCTTATATGTTTGAATATCTCTTGAGAATACTACTGAAGTAGCATCTGAGTGAGAGGGCACAAAGGATGTGCAGAAAGATGATGATTTCTTCCTTGGAATGGTTATCTTTGAATGCTGAGTGACTAGAGCACTAGAGAGTTTAAATTTATCAAAGCATTGCAAAAGAGTAGGAGACAGCAAAGTTTTAGCCTTCTAAAATTTTTTTCTTTTGTAAAACTTTTGTTTTATTTTCAATTCTCCAATTTCTTCTACGTTAAGGTGGAAGGAAAGGATTTCTTGGTGTTAGTTCAGAATAATTTTGCCCACAAACATCTTTTTCTAGGGTGTGAATAGCAGACTATCCAGGATGATAGAATAGCAAGATAAAATTATTGAAGGACATCTCTAAGACCAGTTTTTACCTCACAGTAATAGTCGGTGTTTCTGTAGATGTTCTGTTTATCTCACCTCAAGGTATATCAGTGAAAATACTGTAGAAAGCACTAAGTATATGATCTGTAGGTACAGGCTTTGCTGGGAAAATGAGCTTACATTCATGGATGGATTATCCTGTTTGACCAATCTAGTAACCTTTTATGATGGCATAACTGCATCATTGGACAAGGGAAGAGCCACTGATGTCATCTATCTAGACTTCAGTAAGGTCTTTGACACGGTGCCCCACAACATCCTTCTCTTCAAATTGGAAAGATATGGATTTGATGGGTGGACTGTTCAATGGGCGAAGAACTGGCTGCAGGATCAAGTCCAGAGATTGGTGGTCAAACTCAATGTCTGGATGGAGATCAGTGACAAGAGGTGTCTCACACAGATCAGTGGTGGGACTGATACTCTTTAGTACTTCATCAGTGACATTGACAGTGAGGTTGAGTGCATCCTCAGAAAGTTTGTGGATGGCACCAAGCTGTGGGGTGCAGTTGAAACACCTGAGGATTGAGATGCCTTCCAGAGGAATCTTAAACAGGCTTTAGCAGTGGGCCGAAGAGAACCTCATGAGATTCAACAGAGCCAAATGCAAAGTCTTGCACTGGGTAGAGGCAACCTGCACTACCAATACAAGGTGGGGCATGAAGGGATTGAGCGCAGCCCTGCTGAAAAGGACTTACGGGTACTGGTGGATGGCAAGTTGGACATGAGCCAGCAATGTGCCCTTGCAGCCCTGAAAGCCAATTGTATCCTGGGCTGCACCAAAAGAAGTGTGGCCTGCAGGTTGAGAGAGGTGATCCTGCGACAGTGAGGCCTCACCCAGAGTACTGTATACAGATTTGGAGTCCTCAGTGCAGGAGAGACATGGACCTGTTGGAGAGCTGCCAGAGAAATGACTGAAGGACTGTGGGGACAGGTTGAGAGAGCTGGAGCTATTCAGCCTGAAGAAGAAAAGGCTCTGTCGTGACCTGATAGCAGCCTTTCAATATCTAAAGGGGAGCTACAAGAAAGAAAGGGACAGACTCTTCAGCATCGTCAGTGGTATTAGGACAAGGGGAAATGATTTCGTACTAAAAGAGGGGAGTTTGGGGTTGGATATAAGGAAAAAGTATTTTGCAGTGAGGGTGGTGAGGCACTGAACAGTTTGCCCAGAGATGTCAAGGAAGCCCAGTCCCTCAAGACATTTAAGACCAGGCTGGATCTGTCTCTGAGCAACCTAATCTAGCTATGCATGTCCCTGTTCATTGCAGGGAAGTTGGACTACATGACCTTTAAAGGGCCTTTCCAACTCTTAAGAAAACTACATTTTTTGAAAGATTGGGAACTCTTGACTATTTTTGCCAGTCTCTTAATTATTTTTCATTATCACAGTTCCTTAGCTCAGAAATACAGGTATTCTGTCAGAGTGTCTCCACAAATGGCAAACAGAATGGTGGAATCTGCAAGGAGTGTCCTGAATAAATTTCTCCCAGATATTTATATCTACACAGACCATATGAAAGGGGTCAGCTCTGGAAAGTGAGTATCCAGTATTTTCAGGAAGAAGAAATGTAGGTGTATATATTTTTTTGCCTGCTAGCATATTCTGATCTGTAATTTTACTGAGCTGTAGACCATTATTTTCTATTTCTGACATTAAATAAATATACCTTATAGGGGAAAAAAAAGGAATGAATCACTAGATTTACTCAATGCTGTGATAGAAATACTGTTTTCTTAAACTAACAATGTAATTTATCATTACTGCCACTAAAGGTAACCTGAGCTCTATTCTGTTTTAAGCCTGTTTACAGAATCACAGAAGTAAATGCAGAATGCACTGATGTGATATGAAAACTAATGTTTGAATTTTACTCTAGACTATCTGATGGAAATGGTAATACTAAGGTTGGAACCTGAATGTTTTCTAAACTATGTTATTCTCTGCTTTACTATGACATAAACAACTGTTCTCTCAACAGCAAGCTAATGTTTCAAATTTCCTTAGAGATTTGCTAGCCAGCAGAACACAGAAGTGATGCTCATGATTCAGACAATTTTATTGACATCTGTTAGTAAAGCTATCTTGTCACTTCTTTGAAGTTGGAGATTGGGATAATTAATTTGTATGCCGTCTTCCTGTATATTCAGTTCCCAGCGTGCATGCTTTTTTTTATTGTTTCTGTTCTTGAAAATACCATCTTTGAAATGACTTGTTAACTTCATAAGTCTACACATCTGAAAATTGTTAACTAATTCTTAAGTCTCTTTTCTCTTTCCTGATTTCTCTATCATATTTAATATTCCATGTTAGTAAATCTTGTGGGTGCAGATAGTTAACAATAATGAAAATTTTGAAACCTTTTTTTCTGAGGGTGTAAGTTTTTGGTGTTGTTGTGGTTTGGGGTTTTTGTGATTGTTTTTTTCAATCTACCAATAATATGGAAAATTCAAATGAAATAAGGCAGCCATTATTTTCTGCTTGTATGATTAGCCCATGTAGAAAAATAGTAATGGCACGGGAAGAAAAGGGGAGTTCCCCTTTTCACATTGCTGGTGCATGTTAATGTCCATTGCTGCTGTGCTACCATATTCAGCATAAGTATGGTGCCAGCACAGTCCCATTTCGGCAAAGCTTTTTGTGTTACTGGTTTCCTATTGCTTCTATACGTGTAGACAGGACAAGGAAGGTAAGCAATGCATCTCATTCCCATTGCAGTCTCTGTTCAATGAAGAGTTAAAACAGTGAGGACTATTTCAGCACACGTGTGCCCAGCTTAGACAAAGCCTTGATTTCAGAATATAGGGTGTTGTATCCTGTCCCTCGCATAGTGCCAAAGCTTCAGGAAGTAGATTTGAGCATTTTCTGCCACCTGTGATGTCTCTCCGAACAAAAACTTTGAGTTTTCTGAATTTACAGCAGAGTGTTCATCTTTGCAGATGTTTCCTAATACTGTTTCCACGTGCATGAGACACTAGATGATTTTGTTTTGGCAGTTTGTCACGTGCTACTGAAGGCTAACAGAGTCTGCCATGGGATATAGTTATTATTACTGTCCAAATTATAGTCCCTAAGAAGCAATATCTTTTGACTCTTGCTGTCTAGATCTTTCTTTCAGAGGAAAGGAGGAAGAGAAAAACATCTTTAGCATAACTTCTGTGTTGCTGAATGAGAAGCAGTAGTTAAGTATGGGTGGGAACCTCCAGTATCTGTTCATTCCCTCCCTACTTAAATGCCTCTGGCAGAACTGTTCTTTTCTGACACTGGGACAGTTTGTCTGTACTGGTATTTAGGGTTTGTTTTTGTGGTTTGTTGATATTGGTGATGTTCCTTACCATTTTGGGTGAGTGGAGTTTTTTTAATTAAAAAGTTTGGGTATTGGAGGCAGTGTGAGTCCATAACTGTGGGAAATGCTGTATGTAGAGAAAAGTCAACCTTATTTCGAATGGCTAGCTGCTGGTGCTCTTCCAGCACATAAAGATACAAGGGTCTTATGCTATTTTTTTTTCTAGTTACAACTTTTTGATTTCTCAGCAAGTTGTACAATACCATCTGTTACTTTCTTTTAGCAAAAGTATTTTTTAATATTGATAAAAGCATTTTTTTAGGATGCTAAGCTCTGAGAAGAATGCGTAGGTTGCTCCAAAGTGATGCCTCCTATTTATTTGCAAGGAAACTGCAATATATACAAAGAGCACAATAACACTATGGGAGTAGATTCTCAGCTACAAAGCAGTATTTTCCAACATAGTCACTACCATTAACCATTTTGTGCAGTTTATTTGATCAGTGCATTTCATTTTGTGGTGTGACAGCTGTGCATGACCATCCAAAATGCGACTTGTCTTTCACATCACTGTCATCACCACTGCTAGTTGGAAGTGGATGAGCTATAAGGTCCACTCTAAACCAAGCAATTTTGTGATTCTATGAAATGCAAGTATTGTAAATCTTTTTTTTTTTTTTATTCACCTGCTTGGTACTGTAGCTATTCTTGCTATATATTGAAGCTTCCATGCTAAAAGATGGATCCCTAAAGAAAGTTGGTTTTGTACTTGAATCTGACAGAGAAGAAACTCTAGGTACTTCAGAAAATTTCAAAGATTAATTAGTAGATGTGATTTTTTTTTTTATAGAAAATGCTGTTTCTGGGATTTGGTTGGCTTTGTTTTAATTTCTTTTTTCTTTTCTTTTTAAGAGTTTGAGCCAGAAATATCCATCACAGCCTATTTGGGAATAGTGATACTAGATTTAGCTTTTAGATACTGTTAATGTTTTTTCTAGGGCAGATGAAAAGTCTGGAATGGGAATTTTGTGGGCAAGTCCAGATTCCCCATAAAGTCTAATGAGTGGAGCTCTTCGCAACTTGAGGACAAGCGTGATATTTCTTCTTGGTTTGTTATTTAATTTTGTTGTTATATTCAATGTGTTCTCCTTTCAGATCTCCAGGTTTTGGCATATGCCTTATTGCGGAAACCATCAATGGCACTATTCTCAGTGCTGAGTTAGCCTCAAACCCTCAGGGCCAGGGAGCAGCTGTGCTTCCTGAGGAACTTGGCCAGAATTGTGCTAAGCTGTTGCTTGAGGAGATATACAGGGTAAGTGGCCAATATGTTTTGTGTGTACAGCTGAAAGGGAAGAAGGTAATGATATATTGGTGAAGGAATAGGTGATTTCAGGATGCACTCAGCTGAGATCTAGAAAGAAAAATCATCCAATGCTGCCAGTGTGTTCTTGGTACCAGTGGGGAGTGCTTTATAAATGGTTCTTTTAATGATATGACTTACTCTGCCATGTTATTTCCTGTGTCCATGTTATTTTACTGTGGATCATAGCAGAAAAAAAAATTTGTTTTCATTCCTTCTGTTTGCAATAGAATTCAGTTTGCTTTGTGTGGTTTTTTTTTCACTTTTAACCGTAGAAGAGAGCAGTAAGAGAGTTAATGCTATTGAGGTAGTGGTGGAATTGGAGCATTGTGAGTGGGAGAAAGTGTGAGAAAGAGGAAGGAAAGGGGGAAAAAAAGCAGCTGGTTTCCATGCCATTTTATTGCAACAATAACAAAGTTCAAATGTCCTGAGGCCTGTTTGTGATATAAGGAACAGAATGGTTTGTTGAAGCTAAGATAGTGTTTGCTTAGGAATCTTATCTGCATCACAGTTTCCCACAGCACGATTTTTTTATTAAAATGTTTCTTTTCGTCTGTGGCAAGATTTCTGGTGGATGACTGGCTCTCAGTCAGAATTTGCAATTACTGAGTTTCTCATCCAATAAAGAACATATCTGCTTTTGTTGTGTATTGCCATAGATGTCAAAATAAGCAGCTGTTAGTACTGAGAAACCACATCTGGTTTTTAGGAGGCAGCCATCTACAAATGATACTCCAAAAAAATGCAACATTGCTCTGAACTAGGATAAGGTGATAAGGCCTTGCAAAGTGTTAAAAATGCCTTTAGTGTGATTCTGTTTTAGGTAGTGTTGTCAATTAGGAAAAGGTGTTTGAGGCACAAACAGGGTCAGCAGGTCTTTGCACAGTGAAGTGATAGGGCATGCGGTTTCAGCGTCCTTGAAAATCAGATTGTCAGTGAGTGAGGTTAGCTGTGGCCTGCTATGGAACAGTTGGCATTCTGGAAGGCTCTATGCTGTGTGCACCATTACAAAAGTAAGTGGCAACTGCTGAACAGTTTGTGGACTGTTTGTTGTCCTCCACTGCAGCATCTCGTGGTGAAAAAGTTCTTATTTGTTATCCTTTAAGGGCTATTGTACTGCTTATCTACTGGAGTGTTTAGATCTTACTCAGTACTCATGAAATCCTTGCTCCCTGTCATAGGCAATATTCTGGGGTTGATTTTGTTATTTTCAGAATATACATTTGAATTTATGACTTTGTGTATGATACACACTCTAACAGTTAGAGTCTTAGCCAGGAATTAGAAAAATTGGGATTGCTCATTCATTTTATTCTATTTTTTTTTTCCAAGCTTGGGTCAGTTTAATCCAGTGTTGACCCCATGCATTGCAAAGTATGCTGTGTTTGCTTGTTTTTAGTATACTGTTTGGGGGTTTCTTTCTTTTTTTTTTTTTTTTTTTGTTTGCTTTGTTTTGCCTAGATAGTGTGTAGTAAAACAGTGAAGTTGGGAAGAGAATGCATGGGAGATCAGACTGCTGTGAACAGGCAGCCCTTACGTCCCATTCTCTTTTGGTGCTCTCCAAATGCTCGAGGGATAATTGCTCTCCCTTTCTTTGCTTAGATTGCATGTGAACTGGATTAGACTGTTTCTCCATCTGTGTCTTTGCCTGTAGGTACTCTGGGGGCCAGAAGGCTTATCAGAAAAGGGCATCCTGGCATTATTGAAGATGATTCTCTGCAGAGGATTTTAGTTGTCAGAATCACCCACAAAACTGTTGGAATTCATTCCTGCTTAAAAGGCCTCAGAGGCATCTCTTAAAGTGCTTGCTTAATGCTTGCTATTATGTGAACTTTACCATGTAGGAAACCTAAGGATTTGAGTTTTGCTATGTGAAGTGCTAAATTGCTCCTTTTGCTAAGCATCAAAAAAGAAGTTGAAAAGGGCATATATGATTCTTGCTTTTGTAATATATTTTTGTAGATGAAAGGATTTCAGAGCCAATTGACTTACAGTAAGTGGCACGTTGCTAATTACAACAGACCTGAAGGACGTGGAATGGCTAGCATTGTCTTTACAGATCTGTGTGTATTTCTTACCCAAGCTTAATTATAGAAGATCAATAGAGAAGGCCTCCTTTCTTGGCTTGAGAGGAGCTAGTTACGGATATTTAATATATCAGATGGTTGACAGAAAGGAAGGGCCAGGAAAAGCTAGAAGGGAGTTGAATGCCTGTATAGCTTGTGATTAGGAGAAATAAGGCTAGATGTAATAGTAGTTGAAGTCTAAGCTCTTCTTTGAGCAAAGGTTGAATTGTTATGGGAGCTTGGGAGGGCAGAAGGGGTAAGGTTGTTTTGTGCAGCTAGAGCTAATATCAATGAAATGTTTAACTAAATGCTAATTTTCAAGACAGTCTTACTTCAGTGTGACAAGTCTCAGCTCCTTTCTAAAAATGATTCTGCACCTCACCTAACAAATAATACACCTCAGGGCTGATTAAAGCATGCATGTATGTACCATTTGTGTAAGAGAAAAAAATAACCTTATCCTATAGTGTTATCAGTACTATAAGCTTGGAGAATAATTCTCCTCAAAACACGTGTTTGTCAACAATTCAGTTATTTGTGCTTCTGTATGTAGACTGTGATACTTATGCTGCAGCATTTCTGCATTTTCTGTCTATGTCTCTAATTATATCTTGGATTTGATTCTGTTGTCAGTGGAAACAATAATGGAGAACCTGCCATAAACTGAATTAACGAGCTAGAAGCTGCATCCTAGGTTTGTAATGAGTGCCAGCTGTTTTGGAATAGAGTCAGTACTTTTCTGACTTTGTCTATCCCATTTCCCACTGTGTTTCTGCTTTGGGGTTGTTTTGTTTTTGGTCTTTCTGTTGTTTTTTTTTTTAACTCAAGTAAGCAGCAGATTGAGAAACAAAAGATGGCCTCATTGGGAGTGGTATTTCTTTCTGTTTCATTTGACATAACTTACTGTTCTGTCAGCATTAGATTACAAAAAAATCACTTAATTTCCCTGTATGATAACTGCCTACATGGGAATGGTCATGGCAATGCATTGCTAATGCATAATAGTAGGGATGGCTAATTTGTTGCAACAGAGACTACGAAAGCTGTAGAAGAGGACCTGGAGATTGGCAGCCAACTGAACACAGAATCATAAAATGGCATAGGTTCGAGGGAACTTTAAAGGTTATCCAGTTCCAACTGCGCTGACATGGACAGGGTTGCCAGCCACTAGACCAGGCTGCCAAGGATCCCATCCAACTTGGCTTTGAATGCCTCCAGAGACAGAGCATCCATAGCCTCTCTGGACAGCCTCTTCCAGTACCTCAACATCTTCTTAAGTAAAACATTTCTTCCTAACATCTAGCCTAAATCTACCCTCTTATGGTTAAAGCCATTCTGACTTGTCCTATCACTATCAGACTTTATAAAATGTTGGTCTACCTTTTTCTTATAAGCTCCCTTTAAGCATTTGAAGGCTGCAGTGAGGTCTCTCTGCAGCCTTCTCTACTCCAGGCTGGACAAGCCCAATTTCCTCAACCTGCCTTCATAGTAGAGGTGCTCCAGCCCTTTGATCATCGTCATGGAACTCCTCTGGACTCTCTCCACATTCCTCCTGTACTGGGGGTCCCAGACTTGGACACAGGACTCCAGGTGGGGCCTCACTAGTGCAGCACAGAGGAGCAGGATCACTTCACTTCTCTCCCCCTGCTGGCCACCCCTCTCTTGAGGAAGTCCGGGGTATCATTGGCCTTCTGGGCTGCAAGTGCATGCAGCTGGTGCATGCCCAGCTTTTTGTCCACCAGGACCCCCAAGTCCTCTGCAGGGCTGCTCTCAGTGAGTTCTTCTCCCAGACTCTACTCATATCTGGGATTGCCTTGACCCAAGTGCAATATTTTGCACTTGGTCTTGTTAAACCTCAATAGATTCTCACGTGCCCACTTCTCAAGCATGTGCAAGCCCCTCTGGATGGCATCCCTTCCTTCTATTGTGTCAGCTGCACCACTGAGCTTTGTGTTGTGTGCAGACTTGCTAAGGATGCGCTCAATCCCACTGTCTGTGTCACTGATAAAGAGTTGTAGAGTGCTGGTCCCAAGGAGAACATCACTTCTGATCCCATTCCACCTGGACATGGAGCCACTGATAACAGCCCTCTGGCTATGACCATCCAGCCAATTCTTTATTGTCCAGCCTTCAAATCCACCTCTCTCCAATGTAGAGATAAGGATCTGGTGTAGGTCCATGTCAAAGGCTTTGCACAAGTCCAGATAGGTCCACCAATGCCATCACTCCACTTAGAAGACCACTGGATTGGTCAAGCATGATCTGCCCTTGGTGAAGCCACACTGGCTGTCTCAGATGTCCTCTTCATCTTATATATATCCATGAGGATCTGCTCCATTATCTTCCCAGACATAAAGCTCACAGGTCTAGTTCCCTGCATCCTCCTTTTTCCCTTTCTTAAACATGAGAGTGGCGTTTCCCTTTTTCCAGCCATGATTTGTCAGATATGTTGGGGAGAGAATTGGCAACCACATGAGCCAGTTCCTTCAGAATCCTGGAATGCATGTCATCTGGCCCTGTACATTTGTACTCATCCAGTCTCATCAGGTGATCTCAGACTTGCTCTACTCTTACACTGGAAGGGATTTTACTTCTCTGTTTTAGAAGCTCAGGGACATGAAACGTATGAGATCCTTGACTGTCCATGAAAACTGAAGCAGAGAACTCGTTAAGTACCTCAGCCTTCTCCATAACTGAGAAGGCCAGCAATCCTGTTTCTTTTATCAGAGGGAGTACACTCTCCTTTGCCTGTTTCCTCTGCCTAACATTTCTAATATGTTTCCTTTCTTATATCTTTATGAATCCTTTCTTGTTTTCATATTCCTTTCCAAGTTCAAGTCCATCTACACCTTGGCTTTCCTGCCTCCATCCCTACATATGTGGACAATATCCTTATATTCTTCCCAGGTCACCTATCTCTGCTTCTACTGCTTTTACTTTTTCTGCTCATCCTGACCAGTGGGTCCTTGCTCTGCCATGCACTCACAGAAAGATGTCCTTTCTGTGCTCTTTTTTGTTCCTTTGTTCCTAAGGACAGTTTCCTAAGGGATCTCATCCAACACTTCCTTAAACAGCCTGAAGTTGAGGGTCCTGACTCCACTCTTTGCCAGGCCCACATTCCTAAAGATCATGAACTTGACTAGGACATGGTTACTGCAGCCCAAGCTGCCTTCAGTCAAAACCTCTTTTACGATCTCTTCCTTGTTGGTGACCACCAAGTCCAGTAATGCTTCACCTCTTTTCAGTATCTGAACCATCAAGTTCTCATCAAGAGATGATGCCAGGATTCTCCTGGACTGCTTGCAGCTAGCTCACTATGTTGTTTTCCCAGTATTTATCCGGGTGGTTGAAATCCCCCATCAGCATGAGATCTTGCGAGTGTGATGCTTCTTGTAGCTGAAGCAAAAAAGCCTCATCACCAGGCTCCCATTGATCAGGTGGCATGTAGTAGACCTGGAACAATAGGTGCCCTTTATTGGTTCAGTCCCTAACTTTAACCTACAAGCTCTCAACCTGTTCACGACAGTTTGTCAGGGGCAGCTCTTCAAAGTCTATCCACTTCTTAACATAGATGGCAACTCCCCACCTCTCCTGCTTCACTAAAAAGCTCTTCTTCTAAAAAGCTCATAGCCCTCAGTGATGGTATTCCAGGTACATGAGTTATTCCATGCTTCGGTGATAGCAATAAGATTGTAGTTTTCCAATTGCACCATGGTTTTTCATCTCCTCCTGCTTATTTCCCACTCTGTATTGGTATAGGGGCTTTTCAGCTGGACTGTTAGCCGCATTACCTTCCCGAAGGAGCTCTTCTAAAATTCCTCTGGGAAAAATGTGAAGTTTTCCCCTCCCCTGCTTTTTAAAGCAACAGTGTTTCCTGGCTATTCTCTGTTCATCAGCAGTACATCCCCTTCCCCTATCAAATCTACTAATGAGGTCTGCAAACTTGCTGCCTAGTACATTCATCATAAGATACAGCAGATTAAGGTCCTCCACTAGCACCTTTTCTCTAACTTAGCTATGCTATCCCACATCTTTTCATGGGCAGGTCGCCATTACTCCCTTCTCTCTTCAAATCACGTTAAAAGCCCTGTCCATGAACCCAGACAGACCCTGAGACAGAGTACTTTTCCTCGTGACCTAGGTGGACATCATCAGGAGCCATCAGGCCAGGTACAGAGTAAACCGCCTCATGGTCAAAAAAGCCAAAATTCTTCTTAGCTGTATATTCATCAGCTGGATTTTCTTGGTCCTTGCCCCTGAAGGCATACAAGAAGACACCACCTGTACTCCCACTGTCCATTAAATTGCCTCAGTCCCCTGAAGTCACTTTTGATAGCTTTCAGGCTCTCAGTGACTTCATTGTTCCAGCCTGAACTATCAGTAAGGAGTAATAATCAGAGGAGTGAACTGGACTAGGGAGTCTGTATCATGTTTACGCACCCTGATGCTCTTCAATCTCTCCACCTCCTCCTCAAGCTCCTGCCCTGTGCTGAGCAGATCACCCATAGGCTCACACCTCACACAGGTGGTATCTCTGCCACTCTGCGAGGGCAGCAGCAAGCTCAGGCACTCCCTGCAACCAGAGACCAGAACAGACGTATTTCTGAGTAGGCACTCAGTCTGGGTAGCCGCATTCTTTTATGCAGGAGCTTTCTGCCTGATGGGGATCATAGCAAGATTTGTTGTCTGGGAGGCAGCTGATTGATGAGCCAGTCCCCTGATTGGGGAGGAGTAGTCAGCCCTGCCTGTGTTAAATGCTACACCATGCTCTGCCCACTGTTTTCAGCACTCCTGGGAACTCTGCTCCCTCCAGGCTGCTTTTCTAATTTCAGGGTGTGATGCTGCTGCTCTTGGCCCTGCCCCCACCATGTCAGAACTGCTGCCACATGGGAGGCAGTTGTGTCTGGCAGCTTCTCGCTGACAGGAATTCAGTTGTCCTGAATAGGCACAGTCAGTTCCTTGCTTTAGTGTGGAATGCGACTGCACCAGAGCTGTCTGCCTGCAGAGAAAAATATGAGCTAGCAGTGTGCACTGCTGAAGGCTAAGAAGGCCAGTGGCAGCCTGGCCTGACAAGAGGGAATGGCTTTAAAATAAAAGAGGAGAGATTTAGGTTAGATGTTAGGAGAAGATTTTTCACTCAGAGGTTGGTGAGGCACTGACACGGGCTGCCTAGAGAAGCTGTGGATGCCCCATTCCTGAAGGCATTCAAGGCCAGGCTGTATGGGGCCCTGGGCCCTGATCTAGTGGGTAGCAGAGCCCTGTGTCTGTTGCAAGGTTGGAGCTAGGTGATCTTGAAGGTCCCTTCCAACCCAGGACATTCTGTGAGGTGACCGTTCCCTTGTACACAGCAGAGGGGAGGCTGGGCCACTAGTTCATTGTTTGGTTTTGGGTCCCTCATTAAAAGAAGGATGTCAAGTCATTGGAATGGGTTCAGAGAAAGGTAACTAAGCTGGTGCAGGGACTAGAAAACAAGACATACAAGGAGCGGCTGACAAAACTGGGGTTGTTGAGTTTGCAGATGAAGAGGCTGGGGGAGACTACCGCTCTGCAACTATCTGAGAGAGGGCTGCTGTGAAGTTCATCTCTTTTCTTGTGTGATAACTAATAGAACATAAGGGAACATCCTTAAGTTGCAGCAGTGGGGTTTAGCTGAGATATAAGAAAGATCTTAAAAGATTTTTACAACCCTTTTTTATATCAACAACTGTATGATTCAAAGTGTTGAATTTATATTTTCAAAGAACAGTGAGACTTGCCATACTGAAGTAAAACCATCTTGAAAATTACTATCAGCATCTCTCACTGGAATAGTCTTTTTTTCTGCCTTTTCACTGAGTAAATGTTGAAGTTGTCACATCATGTTTTCTTAGTCTATCCCAAAATTTATTTGGAATTCAAAATTCCAAAAAATTTGCTTTTTTGAATAGTTACATTTCTTAAAAAGTTAAGTTTGTGCTTTGCCCACAAAGCTAACTGCCAGTTAGCAGTTTCTGTAGTTTTTGCTTTCTCCGGACAACATGTTCAGTGAGTTTAGGATTAGTTTTAATTCAGCAGGAAAGTATTCAGAAATTACATGGCGATTTTGGATCTGTAACGAGTGAAATCCAGAAGTTCATGTCATCCTTTTGCTTAAAAGTTGTTTACTAAAGTTTAGAAACATTTCCATGCTTCAGTTTTGTAATGGTTGAACAGAACAGGGAGAGATGAGAGAGTTCTTTGTTTTGACATTGCTACTGGGGGTTTTGGTTTAGTTATATTTCTTTCCCAGCCTGACAGGTGAAATGAATTTGTCATTGTTACAAAATCTAGATTTTCATCTTTTCGGCCCTTTGAAACTGAGAGCAGTAATTCAACCTTTTAAATATTTCTTTCTTCTCTATTATTCTCCTCCCATCTCAATTTTTGGTTTGTACAGAGATTAATTATTAAAACATTTTGGTTTACAGGGAGGCTGTGTTGATTCAACAAACCAGAGCCTTGCTCTGCTGCTCATGACCCTTGGACAACAAGATGTTTCCAAAGTCCTGTTAGGACCTCTGTCTCCATACACGTAAGTTGTTTTTTATTTTTATTTTTTCTCATTTTATTTACTTAGTCTTGTTCAATTCTATATCACACAGCTATTTTTTCTATGTGAAAGATGTTGTCTGTGGCTGTGAGTAGAACAACCTTTATCCGTCTTAAAATGAGACAGGTAGTGTAAGTTAGCCAGTGTAAACACAGATTAAAATATTATTTCCGTACTGTTTTGTATTCTTCCTGATTCTGAAGCAATTAAAATTGCAGAGATGAGGTTTATTGTGGATTCTTGGTCTTGTATGTGTACATCAGTTAGCTTTTTCTGCCTAGCATACACTAACTTGTTTTCCTAGCAATTTCTCTGTAGCTGGGACATTAAATGGCCTGTTTTGAATGGTTTGCCAAATGCTAAAGCTGTAACTGTCTAAAGGAGACAGCTCAAGAGTTCAATTTGTGGAGCTGTGTGCAGCCCTAAAGCTTTAGTCCTGTCAGGTAGTGGACTTCTGTGATGCCCTTTAATCTTGAATTTTATTAAAGATTTGTCTGTCACTACTAATGATTTGGAGGAATAAATTTCTCACAGTTAGTTGAAACATGGGGTAGGTAAAAGACATCCGATACCAAAAATTTCATTTATTCTAGAAGACTGACTTGGTCATAGCAATTCGTAGAGACTGGGCAGTTTTCCATTAAGCAAGATGAGAGAAGGGTAGCTTATTTGACAATGGCATCAAACAATAAGACTATGAACTGTCCTTTTTCGGTTATCATGGTACCGGTGCTGTATACGTGAAAGGTACAGTACTGTGATAACTGAAGAATGGTGGTGCCATCACATGAGATCTAGAAATTGCCTAACTTCAATTTCAGTCTCTTACACCTGGGTAACAACATTCATCAGATTTTTTTGGGGAGGGGAGCAAGGAGAGGGAGGGAGCAGGTAAGCCTCCTTTTGCACAGGAGTGAAGTAATCCTGTGTGAAGTAAGTATCCAAGTGAAAGGCATCAAAGAAGTACACAATTAAGCACGTGAAACAAATTGATGACTTACATCATTCAGCCTTTTTTTTCCTCCTTGATACTATGCAAGTTGTGTGAGCACATCACTTTATTTTGTAAGCAGACTGATTTCAAATGGGTGGATTGTGACTTCTGCCAGGCTAGGAGTGCATGGCAGAGATCGAGGTCAGGAGCAGACATGCTGGAGCATCACATGCCACAAGAAATCAACTCTGTGTGGAGCACCTTCATGCCCTCACTAAGGCAGCTGGTAAAGGGTCGGGAAAGTTGGCCCTCAAGCAGCTCATCAAGTGCACAAGTTTTTGAATTGAATTATGGTACTGTCCTCGTAATCCCTTCTTCCCTTTGTCAGAGCTATAATGTCTCTGCATTTAACACTTAAACCTTGCAGACTTCAAAGCTATTTATAAGACATATATAGTTGAGTTCCCTCAACTGAGTCCAGCACAGTGTAGCCTAAATGTGACAGTTCAGCTGGTGGATTAAAACTCTGTGAGGGAGATATGACGCTCTGGAATACACCCACCAGAACAAGGAGATATCTTCCACATTTGTGTATTTCCCTCAGAGCCATTGCTCATGTGGAAGCTATGCTAGGAACAGGGCTGCCTAGGGGAGGATCACCAGCCTCTTGCGTTATATTGCAGATTTCACAGTGCTTGTCTGTTGAGCTGCTCATAATTGTGGGTGCTCACGGTGTTGCCATCTCACAAAGGGTGAATGGTAACAAATCTTAAATCTGGCATGAAATGAGGGCCTTGCGGTTTTGTCTGGTCTGCATGCAGATGAATGTGTGTGGACCAGGGTGCACACCGAGGACAGCAATGGGAAAGCACTGCTGCCAGCTTGTAAGGCCTTAGGGAGGAAAAAGGCACATGTGCTTCAGCATGAAAGTCCCCACAAACTGCATCTGAAAACTGCTCGCAAGCTGTGGTGTGCAGGGCACCAAAATAGCGGGGGAAAACTTGACAGAACTGAGCACAGGCAGCAAGAAGGGGAGGAAGAAAAGGCATCCGTGGCCCAAGGGGGGTCTAATCTGCCTACAGCAACAAACAGGATAGCCACCTCCCACTGCGGCCCCTCTGCTGGGCTAGCCCTGCTCACAAGCACTGCCCACTGCCGCGTTGAGCTGACCCAGAGCTGCCTGCACAGCTCTGCGAGTGTCAGCCGGAGGGGAAGGGGCAGCTACAGCCCCTGCTATTTCATTTTCTGTCTCCCTCCTCCAGGGCAGGCTGGGGTCTCCTCTACTCCCCTCCCATCCCCTCCCTCTCCATTGGCTGGGACCAGACGATCTGAGGAAGCAGAGGCCACAGGCCAGGCCCAGCGGGGTCTACTCTGCGGTCTACTCTGGCACTCTCGTGTCGCTGATGTGTGCCGTGTGTGAGCTCCCACGTGCACTGCTATGTGTTTGGGGTAAAGGAACAGAGCAGGCCTTGTTGGCAGCCAGGTCTTCTCAAGTGGTGATTAATGAGCTGGTCACTGTGCCCTGACAGCAAGCTAGAACACATAAAGTGATTATGCTGCTCAGTAGGCTTCTGGAAAAAGAGGGTCCTTCTGCAAGCTTACTTTTCTATATATATATAATTGTAGTACAGTGGTTATTAATTCCAAGGAGTCTGGCGCTGAGGAAGATGTCTGATATGGTTCTGTTAACTGTCCTTCAGCTTAACAGAATAAAGAGAGAATAAAGACTAACACTCCAACAAGATAAAACTGCTATACTGCTCACTCCCTCTGTCACTCCTCTATTTGGCTCCTGTGTGTTTGATGCAGCTGCCTATTATTTGGGATATAGACCTGCCCACACTTTTATCAGCCTCAAGCTAACAGCAGCCCACTTTCTGCTTCATTTTGTTATGTCTCTTCCCCTTTCTTTTTTCCTATTTCCAGAGTTCTTACCTCATGTTTCCTACTGCTTACAAATTCTCCTTCCTGATCTCCGTGCACCCTCCTCCTCTCCCATTCCTTTAAGCCTATCTTATTTACCCAGGGGCTTTTTCTTTTTCACTCTTTCCAGAAGTAGAGGCAGAGCAGCAATAGTCTACAAATGTAGGAAGAGAGGTCCTCTGCTTCTGTGCTGCCTTTGGCACTTACGCAGTTTATTCTGTATCCTTGCAGTTCAGTGCTGTGTTCCTGCTGTTTTGAGCTTGTCTTTTCAATTGTCACACTGCCAGAGCTCTGGGAAGTGACCCAGCTAGCAAGGAGGCTGATACAGAGCTTGTTGCCTGTCAGTTTTGCTGGAGTATTTTTGCCCATTTGCTTACTTACAGCCTCCTTTTGGATCTGAGGAGGCATGGAAGAAAAGGCAGTCTTCATTTCTTCCTTAAAACTGTTAACACATTCAGGACATGTGAAAGCTGGTGCTTGTGTGAAGGCTGGTCACTAGCCCAGCAAAATGGGGTGAGAAGTTGTACGTAGCAGGAGGATCCACATGCCCACATTCATCCTACAGAGGTATTCAGCTGATTGCTTCAGAGGCAAATCACCAAGCACAGACCAGTGTCATTGACAGTAGCCTCTGTCTGCCTGGCTCCTGCTGTTTCTCTCTTCTCCCCACTCACACATCCATGTGCAGGAGTACAACTCAAGTGGGTAACACAGTTCCTGATTCTGCAGCACCCACTGTGCTGTGTATAGAGGCTCCTGGATTTCTGTGTATAGAAGGTGCCAGGAGCTTTGTGATGTTGCTCTGGGGACTGTCTTCTGCCCTTGGTCTCCTGCTTCTCATTTTTCTTGATTTGATGTCATGATACAAGTGACTAGCTTGTGATTATGCTGTTAGCATGCAAAGCAGAAGCTTTTTGCAGTTTGCCAACTGCAGGTGTGTGGACTGGATGTGAGCGTTCTTTTTCTTCAAAGGTTAAACTTAGTCTAAAAAGAGTATTTGCTGATTGATGTAGAAGATTAAACATTAGATCACAACTACAATCTTGCCTCTGACTGTGGCTGGAAGAGAACAGTTATGTCATAAGCAATTATCAATTGTAGCATTTTGGTGTAATTGCATGTTCCCTGTTTTGGGAAGCCAAGAGGAATGTTTTCTTGGATTTTTATTTTCTTTGGTTCAGTTAGGTTTTGTTTTGTCATATTTTTTTTCTTAAGAGTGTTGCTATTTTTTTTCTGTCAGACCCTCTCTGCTCTGACAGAAACAAATCTGAACTGTGCCTATTTAGTGTCTTTGTGCCTCTCATTCTGAAATTACAGGAAATTGCTTCCTGCTCTTGAAAATCAGGAGAAAATAGGATAGATTAGTTCAGTTGGAAGGGACTCACAGAGATTGTCAGTCCAACTGCCTGATCACTTTAGGGCAAACCAAAAGTGATAGGGCATTATCCAAATGCCTCTTGAACATCAGCAGACACAGAGCATCAGTCACCTCACTAGGAAGCCCAGAAGTATGCCCCCAAGGCCAAACTCTTAGCTATCTCTATTTAATCTTTTGTTTCTGCTTTAAACTTTGGGAGAGATACTGTACTGTAGGTTGGTACAGTGTTCTTAGGACCCTAATGTAGAGTCAGCATTGTGACTAAGTGACCTTGCCTGGCTACACCTGTTCTTTCTCTCCTTGTTTTCCTTCCTTAGCATTTTGTCTTGCTGTTACCGGGCATTCTGTCTTTCTCTGCCTATACAGAGTACGTGGTGTTTTCAGTAGGGGTCACTAGCAGCAGTGCAAGTGAGAAAAAATTTTTGAGCCTGTGGGTTTGTTTCTCTGTACTGAGCAATATTCTTATGCTTATTGTGCTCATTGGAATTGACACTAGTAGATACTGCTGTTGTGCTTTTTGGTTTTTTTCTTAAGTTCTGTTGTTTTCTCTTCCTCAGAATTGAGTTTCTGCGACACCTGAGAAGCTTCTTCCAGATCATGTTTAAAATTGAAATGAAGTCCCCTGAAGAAGAATGCAAGGGCGGAGAGAAAGTCTTAATGACATGTGTTGGCACTGGATTTTCCAACCTTAGTAAAACAATAAGATAAGAAGCTTATCTGCAGACTTTCCAAAATGAGATATCAGAAAACATTGCAAAAATTTGATAAAAAGTGTCTTCCCCTCTACTTATTCTGGCACCAGGAAAATCAGTGCACAGGTACTCAATCTTGCTTCATGTGAACAATAAAATTACTTCAGGCTGTTTAGACCTGTGTTCTTTTTGAAGATGCATTACTGCTATGCATGGAATGACACATTTTGTACAGCTGCAGCATTTTAAAAGAGGGATTATAATGGATGACCACTTTTTGGATTGACAGGTGCTGGAAGTTCCTGTCAGAATATAAATTCTTACCCAGTAAAAACTTTTTGCTAGATTCAATGCAAGCCTGATGAATCTAATGCTGAGCTCTTTATAGAAGGAAAAAGGTTTATGCTTGATTTCATATTATACTCAGTGTGAAATAAAACAAAACTGTGTTAGAAGGTGGTATATTCATAGAGCAAGTACTAGTGACTGTGTTATAATGGTCTTAAAAATTCTATCCAGTGCTGCTGTAAAGTGGGTATGATCTATCTAAGCATATTTTGAAAATACTTTGTTCTAAATAAGGTTTTCTTCCTCTGTAGAAACCAATGAAGTTTTTTTCAGACCTGTAAGATGGCATTTCAAATGCCAACTATTTTGAAGTGTTATATGGAAAGAACAGTTAGGGAATTGTTGGAGGTCGGGCCATTTTTACAACTTAGTACCTTCCAAAACTTTTTGGCAGATAAGCAATTCCCAAGTAATTTAGGAAAAACCTAATTGAAGTTCTTCAACTATTTTTTCTTTTCAAATTATTGCAGAAAAAAAGTCTGTGGGCAAAGAATAATTTCTTGCCTTGCTTCCCATTGTTACCTGCACAATAAAAAGCTGGAAACTCTCCAAATAAAAGTTATGCTAAATATGGGGACCCACTGATCCAAAAAATGGAATGTACAAAGGTGAGATGAGTAGTTACTGGAATGAATGTTTAAAACCTACATTAATTCAAAGTAAAATTTTACAGCACAGCTCAGATTCCTGAAATAAATCTAAATAAACATTAGAAAGTACTGCCACAGTTTCAAAAGCTAAAAGCTCTATTCCATTTAAACTTTGAAAGTTCTAAGCTTTTGAAATTGTGACAGCATTTCCAAATGTTCATTGTACCAAGCATAGAAAGGACAGTGTGTTGCCCTGGTAGAAATACTGCTAAGAGCCCAGGTAATCTTAGCAGTAAAGTAGTTATGTCATAAAATTACCCATGCTTAACTAAACCTCATTGTTGAAGTTAGGCTGTTAAACTTCAGCCCTGCTGAGAGAAAGCAACTAGATTGCATAGCTTCACAACAGACTGCTAGCTATGACTCAGAATTGCTGGTTGCTTTACACAGAAAAACACGTGTATAACAGGAAGAAGTCTTCCAGAACAGCCAGTTTCTGGAGAAGTAGGAACAATGGAACAATTCCAAATTGTTCCTTAAAAATTATTTGATCTTTATGTTGTATGAAAAGTACTTATGATATAAGTATACTATATATAAGATCTGTCTGTTTACAGACAGAATGGTGATTAAAACTTGTTTTGATAAACTGATCCCATATGTAATGGGACAGGTCAGTTTTACAGAGAAGTGATTTCTAACAAAGAGACCATTCATGTTCTTTATCAACACATCTTTATCAAGGATGTTACGAGGAGATACATTTTTAATCTCAGTCCATCGTGGTAGGTTTAAAAATCTTCAGATTTGAACTTGATAATCTGTATCAGAACAATTTTGTACTCCTTGAGCTATTTGTCAATTCAGTTTGTGGTTTTAGATAAACTATTCTGATAATATTCTTCAGCTGTGATTGGAAACTTTTCTGCTTGCAGAATACCTTAAGGATGGGCTATAGGGGATGTAGTTGTGGGAAGGGACTAATTAATAGAAGCATTTTGTAATGTGTATTTTAAATGCACAGGACAAGGTGAAAAAGCACGAAGAAATGTTTTGACAGAAAACTATCAGAGCAAGTCATTATATGGAGAATCATTTTCTTTCAATTTGCCTAACAGAAAAGGCTACTGCTGTCTGATGCAAAAACTATTAGAAAAATGTTATTTTTATATGGTATCCAATTCCATTTTTGTGATGTGTATTGTTAAATGCTGTTCAGTTTCGGAGATGGCTGGTAACTTTTCTGTATCTTCTGTGTTTACATGAGAAAATTCATGATAAATTGCTGTAGAACAGATTCTGGAGTAGCAGAGATTATGCTGAAGGTGAAATTGCTTCAGTCCCAGCCTGTGCACTTTACTGAAGGTGTGTGGCTTGAAGCCAGTGCAGTAAATGTCTGGGAAAGCACACAGTGAGATAGCAAGGCCAAAACAGTAGGTACATGACTGCCCTGGGTAATATTTTCAAAATTGTGATTATGTTACTGCTAGAGCACAGATACTCTCTTTCTTCTTCCCTTACCCCACAGGTGATATTAAGAGTCTAATGGATTTTGTTCTGAGCCACTGAGACATATTTCTGTTGTTTGCAAGCTTTGACATTCACTTTCCAGTTTTTCAGTCATGCCCTTGAGGCAGCAGCAGGAGGGAAAAAGACAATAAGGAAAAGTACCAACTTTCAGAAGGAATAATTTTACATATAAACTTTTTGCTCTGTCTTTGTTATTTTATGACCATCTCCGCACATTCATTTTGCATGTCTGATAAAGCATTTATGTGCATTAAAAAGGGCATGATTAGCAGGTCAAGGGAGGTGATCCTCCCCTTCTTCTCTGTCCTGGTGTGGCAACATCTGGAATACTATGTCTGGCTTTCTCAGTTCAGGAATCACAGAATCATAGAATGGTTTGGATTAGAAGGGAATTCAAGGATCGTGAATCTCCAACTCTGCACCACATGCAGGGCCACCAACCTCCACATTTAATACTAGACTAGGCTGCTCAGGGCTCCATCCAACCTGGCCTTGAACACCTCCAGGAACAGGGCATCCACAACCTCTCTGGGCAGCCTGTTCCAGCACCTCACCACTCTCTCTGTAAAGAACTTCCCCCTGACATCCAACCTAAATCTCCCCTCTTTCAACTTAAAACCATTTCCCCTTGTTCTGCTGTTATCTACCCTTTCAAAGAGTTGACTCTCCTTCTGTTTGTAGGCTCCCTTTAGGTACTGGAAGCTGCAATGAGGTCACCCCGCAGTCTTCTCCAGATTGAACAAGCCCAGCTCCCTCAGCCTGTCTTCAAAGGGGAGGTGCTACAGTCCCCTGATCATCTTTGTGGCCCTTCTTTAGAGCCTCTCCAACAGCACTCTGTCTTTCTTGTACTGGGGGCTCCAGACTGGATATAGTACTCCAGATGGGGTCATGCAACAGCAGAGTAGAGAGGGACAATCACCTCCCTGTCCCTGCTGACCACCCCTCTTCTGATGGAGCCCAGGATACCATTTGCTTTCTGAGCTGTAAGTGCACATTGCTGGCTCGTGTCAAGTTTTTCATTCATCAGGACCCCCAGGCCCTTCTCTGTAGTGCTACTCTAAAGGACCGTTCCTCCCAGTCTGTGTATATGCCTGGGATTCCTCCAGCCCAAGTGCAAAACCTTGCACTTTGCTTTGTTGAAGGTAGGAAACTTCTGGAGAGAGTTCAGTAGAGGGTTACAAAGATGAGTCAGAGCCTGGAGCATCTCTCTTAGAAGGAAAAACTGAGAGACTCAGGACTGTTCAGCCTAAAGAAAAGAATGGAAGGTGATCTAATTAATGTTTATAGGTATCTAAAGTGTGGGTGTAAAGTGAATGAGGCCACTCTTGTTGCTGCATTCTTTTCAGTGATGTGCAGCAACAGGACAAGGGGCAATGGGCAAGATCGGGAGTACAAGAAGTTCCATACAAACGCAAGGAAGAACTTACTGTGAAGGTAACACAGCACTGGAAGAAGCTGCCCAAAGAGTCTGTGAAGTCTCCTCTGGAGATACTTAAGACCCTCCTGGAAGCTTTCCTGTGCAACCTACCGTAGGGAACAAGGTTTTAGCAGGAGAGTTGCACTCAGTGATCTCCAGAGGTCCCTCCCAACCCCTATGATTCTATAATTTCTACTCAGTCTGGAAACTAGGGAATACAGAATAAGGCTGCTACTTTGTCAAAGCAACCATAAACAAAGAAAAGAAAAGGAAAGGAAAAGAATAGAAAAAAAGGAAAGGAAAGGAAAGGGAAGGGAAGGAAAAGAAAAAGGAAAGGCATGGTGCAAGGGACATCTTCTACAGTTACTGTTTAGGTCCTAGTAAACCTGAAAGATGGAAAAGAAAAAAGACAATCCTGCAAGGAATAGTGTGTGTGTTCGATTTTGCTGTAACATCATTGTACAGAATTGTCATGAAGGAAAGTCATGCACTCTGTTAGAGCATCACAATGCCCAAGTAGTAATTGCAGTTGATAACTTAAAACATTACAGTAAGACAGGTTTGTTAGAATGATCTGTAGTATATCTGTAGCAGTAGGTGTAAGTGTGAGTGGTAATCTTTCTCCTGAAACAGTAAAATTACTATACATATTCACCAAAAAGAGTACCATGACCTATATTCCCTGTCTGCTACGGAATATCTGGAAGTTGGGTCTATGTCAAAATATGCATGAATACTGATTTATTTATTTTAAGTAGAAAAGAGATCAGAAAAAAATCTTAAAGCTTGTTTATGTTTCAGCACTCAGAAGGTGCCTGATTTTGTAGGGTTTCCTTAAATGTTTGCATATGTATTTGTATTTAGAAACGCCTCTACAGATTCAGAATGTATCTGAGGGAAAAGGTTTCTGCTATGAAATGTTCCAGAGCATCAAATATAAAAATCTATGCCATATTCACACCACAAATATCTTATCCACTATTTTCACCTTTGGTTTTTGTAACTTAAATTGTGTATGTAATGTACATCTGTGATAAATCAGAACTCAGTAAGAGAGCCTAGAATACATAATTTCTGTTTTGTTTGGAAATATGCTTGTCAGGTTGTTGATAAAAATACTGTTTCTTAATCCTTGATGTCAATATCGAATTTTCCCTAGAAACAGTATCAAGATCTTGTTCTAGTCTGTTCTAAGTAATGATGTACAGATTCAAAGTAAGGAAAATCTGATTTGAAAGGATCTGGATTTTTTCACAGTACGTGGAACATCTTAGAAGAGCAGGCTACAGATCATAGCTTCTTAGCAGCTTTTTTACTCAACAGGAGAGTGACAGTCTAAAGCTACAACATCTGGGCCTGTCCTTTTCACATGAAGACTGACAGCTGCCTCAGTAGTTTTTCTTTTTGATTTTCAGTTTCAAAGTAAAAATGAAGAATAAACTTCTTTTTTTCTGGAATCCAGAATAGTTCCATTGGAAGGGAAATGCAAAGATCATCAGCCTTTTGAGTCCTGACAGGCATAGGTCACCAACCACATCTCTAGGAATGCTGTTGCAGTGTTTGACTACCGTCACAGTAAAGAAATTTTCCCTAATGACCTTCCCCAGGCAGCTCTGTGTCATTCCTGTTCTGCCTTTGGTTCCCAGAAGCAGCTGGCACCTGCCTCAGGGAGCTGCAGGGAGAACTGAGGTACCTCTCGTCCTCCTCCAGGCTGGGCAGCCCAAGTGCCCTCAGCCCCTCTCACAGTGCGTACCTTCCTGTCCTGTTACCAGCTGTGTTGCCCTCTTCTGGATGCTTTCAAGTATCTTAATATCACTTTTATGTTGTGGTCCCCAGAAGTGCACTCAACATTTGAGGTGAGGCTAAAGCAGTGCTAAATATAGGAGAATTACTTCTCACCATCTGGCTACACTATGTTAATGTGTAATCGCCAAATGCAGTTTTGCCCTCTGGTGCCAAAGCTGGCTCATGCTGAGCCCAATGTCACCAACAGCCCCAAGTCCCTTCCTGATGATCTTCTCCCAGCCACTCAGCTCCCAGTCAGTGTCTGACCCTGCTCCATCTGATATGCAGTACTATTCAGGCACTTCATCATTCATCACAGAGTGAACTTGTTCATCTCGTAGTTTAACAATGTGTCTAGAATTATATTGTGAGAGATGACATCAAAAGCCTTACTAAAATCCAATAAGATTACATCCACTGCTTTCTCTTCATCCACTAATTGGGTGACCTCTTCATAAAAGGAGATGAAATTACAAAGTAGGACTTTTCTTTGATGAATCCACGTTGACCATGCCTGAGAAGAGCTTTGTTCTTTAACTGATTTTCAATGTCCTCTAGAATTACCTTCTCTGTAACTTGTCTAGGCACTGAGTTTAACCAAGAAGTCTATTTTGGCTTGCAGAGTTAAAAAAACATTACAAGTAGATGGCTTTAAGTCTTGAACTTTACTGTAAGAGGTGTTCATGAAAAGATGTAACAAGTAGCTGAAGGAACTAGAGAATCCTATTAACTGCTTTTTTTCTTTCTCCAGTCCCATAGGTTTAAGCAAAAAGAGTTGAGCTTTTCATTCAGAAACACCTGAGTGAATTTTACTGTGTAGAGTTTTACTGTGTTTGGGCAATGGCATTTTCTCCAGTGATGCAACTTTCAGAGATCTGCTACGAAAGAATTTGACGGAAACTTTTGTTTTCACACCTATTCACTCATCAGTAAAATCTCTAGTTCATTTCCTCCAACTTATGACTTCCCCAGGCAAGAACGATATTTTTAATTAATGAATTATTTCAATTGTTTCCCTGAAGCATTTGGTATACAGATATAAATATGTCTATTTCTTGTATTAATGTAATGAAATTCTTGGCTTTATAGACTTATCCTTCTATTTCAAAGTCTGCAGAAATGTTGTTGTGCCTGAGGTAGATGAAAATGAAGTGACTCTTGCATTCCACAGGGAGCTGAACTAGAAAATCCTGAGATCTACCAATTCTCAGTCTGTGCAATATTATCTTCACTTTATGACCACTTTAAACAGGTTGTGTCTCTACAAGCCTAAATCTCCCTGGCTTATTTCTGCTCTTACACTGTTTTGGTCTTGCTTCTTTCTTGGTTGGTTGGTTTGATTTGGTTTATTCATAGGATTTGTTTGTGTATCTTTGCCCATATTAGATTCTTATTTAGACTAAACCCTGCTGCTTTTACTTGAGAAAGATTTTCTCCATGGTACATCCTAAGTGCTATCTGCTATCTTTCTCTGTTAGACTGTTCTTCCTGCTTCTGTTACCTCCGTGGCTGTTCCTCCATCACACAAGCTGGAAGGACAGCTTCCACAATGCCACTGTGGGGTTTTGAGTTGCTAGATAATCTCCCTTCTCTTGGCACTTCATGGATGTCTGCAGGCTGTCTCTCTGGCCACTCACCCAGCTGGTATACCCCTCATTTGTCCAGCAGTTAAATTATAAAAATGCTGATCTGCTTCACTGCAGGGATTTTAATTCAGGATTTATAAAATGGAAAAGCTACTAGATACACTGAGTTCTGTATGGCTAAATGTACCTGATGTGGAAACAAAGGGTTCTCCTCATCTCTTCCATCTCAGAAGTCTCCTTGCAAACTTGTCATCTTGAAGTAAAGAGGGTTTAGAATGAAGAAGGCATTGTTAATTACAGAGTCTGGCCTCCTATGTGTTAGTATGTTCTTCCTCTTTCAAAAGAAATTGTAAGGTGCAGAAGGGTCTCCAGTCTTCAGCAGAAAAACTGAGACAAGGCATTTCCATTACATAGTTTTTGTAAATTTGTTCTAGCATTTAATTGCTTACTGTTTAAAAAGAAGTACTTATTTCACTTGGTCAGTTCTTACAGTGCTAGAGAATGCTTGGATCCCTTATGTTTCCACTCCATGAACGGCCTCAAAATTAAAATATTTCTGCTTTGGTATTGGAAAACCTTATCAGAAAAAACGAGAAAAAAATAAGTCCTAGATGAATCTCCTGAGATTTAAAGTGGAACAAAAAAGCAAACTACCAATAAGCAAAAATCAAAAATTTCTTGCAGGCTATCATTAAGATGTATAGTCTCTTTTAAAAGTAGTGGTACATCACACTATTAAACAGACACTGGGCGTATTAAGTCCAGGAGCTACAGGTTGCACAAGAGATAATCTTGAAATCTAGCTCCACGCTTACTGAGATGAAAGACTCAGTACTTTTGGGACCCTCTGTGAAGAAAGCATACCTAGGGTTGTGTTTCCTTAGCAATATTGTGGGGTTTTCTCTCATTAACACTATGTCTTCGTTAAGGTATATACCACTGCTATTTGAAATACTTTTTCCTATACAAAAGAAATATTGGCTTATGAGTACGAATTCTGGGGACCGACATAACTTTTTAGCTCCTTGCTTTTCAAAGGAAGCAGGGCAGGGAATATGAATTAGGAAGAATTCAAAAAATAAATAAATAAATAAATAAATAAAAGGAAAAAAAGTCACAAAGATGCAAAACACACACAATGAAATAAAAGAACATAAGTGTGCTGGTGCTTCCAGTATCTCCTTATATTTAAAATAATTAAAACTAATTCAGAATATTGTTGCAACATTTTGTAGGGATTAAAAATAATTTGCAGCACTTGGTAGAATATTTTCACAGCACTTGTTCATCGTAAACCAAGAAATGCTGATGGTAAGGATTTCAGTAACTGTGTCTCAACCACCATCCTCAGGACAACCCACTTCTGCTAGTGTGTTCTGCCAAATATTGAACTCAGCAAGCTGTGAGAGTGAATAATATGTTAGTTTCACTTTTGAGGGGAAGAAGAAAAATCGTGTTTCCAAGTAAAAGCAGCCTTCCTGGCAATCTTTTCAGCTTGCTTCCTCTATCATTAAGTAAATGGTAGGCCCATAGAATATCTGTTACCATCTGCATCATCTTTTCTACACAAACTGACTCACTTTTTCACAATTGTAATGGCATATTCTTTCTACGTATCAAAAATGCCTCCAACCATATTGCTGGGCTTTCCATTACCATCTGACTCGGTTATACAGTAGCAGAGGATGCAGGAGAGCAGAAATCCAGAATAGGACAGGATCAGTTCAGAGGGGACAGCTCTCCCTTGGGGGACGTTGTGTGTCCCAGCTCCTGTCCTGGGAGGGAGGGTGCCCCAACATGCTTCTCTGGCTACTCTGGTCCAAGGAGCACCTGGCCCAATGCTGCTCCACACTGCATATGGCATTCAACACAGCAAAAGCAGCTTTCCTTAATTTCTGTGGACAAGGATTATTTGTACTCTTCCAAGCAATTAGGAGAACACATAAATTGGTTTGGTCCTTCACACAAGCTCCACTGTGGGAATGATGTATTTGGAAAATGGTGCCTGTGATCAAGTAGAGCTGAGTACTGCCTCTGCCTCTATGTTTCATATGCAGCTACCTCAGCAGAGATTTGATAATCCCTCATAATCACAGAATAATGGAATGGCTTGGGTAGGAAGGGACATTAAAGTCCCTCAGTCCCTCAGTCCCTACCCATTGCCATGGTCAGGACTGCCACCTACTAAATCAGGTTGCCCTGGGCCCCATCCAAGCTGGCCTTGAACACCTCCAGGGATAGGGCATCCACAGCTTCTCTGGGCAGCCCGTGCCAGTGCCTCACCACCCTCTGAGTAAAGAATATCCTCCTAACAGCTGAACTAAATCTCTCCTCTTTGAATTTAAAATAATTCCCCCTTGTCCTATCACTATCAGACAATGTAAAAGTAGTCTCTATCTAAATTCTGCAATGAGATCTCCTCCAATGACATCAGGAGGTCCAGCAGCCAGAGGGAAGTGCCCCTGCCTCTAGGCAAAATCCTATGCTTTGTGTGCATGTCTCATGTGAGGGAATACTTGTCAGAACTGCTCATTCAAAAATCCTCCATCCTCCAAGAAATTGAGTTTGTAGAAGCAATTTCTGGATCCAAAAATGCTCTTCCTGAGAGCTTGCACATGTGCCTCATTTTCATTACACTACAAAAAGTAGAATGAGGAACCAGTGTTTTTCAGTGTAGTAGCAGCTGGGTGCCATTCTTTGGAAATGAGAAATGAAAACTAATGAATGCTGATTTGTGACTTTAATTACAAACAAAAATAAATAAATAAAACAGCAGCCAGTTGGCTGGAGATCAAGTCTAAAGGAGAAGAAAAAGAAGAGGAACATGTTTGGTGTTGTTTGTACCAAAATAATTCCAGAAGAGTAAGGAAAGTTAATAGTTAATTAAAATTATGCAGAGCCTTATGCCACAGTTGATTAATTAAAGCAGGGCAAGCTGGACATGAGCTAGCAGAGTGCCCTTCCATCCCAGAATGCCAACTATATCCTGGGCTGCATCAAAGGAAGCATGGCCAGCAGGTCAAGGGAAGTGATCCTGCCCCACTACTCTGTGGTAGTGATGCCTCACCTGGAGAACTGCATCCGTATGTGGAGTCCTCAGGACAGGAGAGACATAGACTTGTTGGAGCATGTCCAGAGGAGGGCCACAAAAACGATCCAAAAGATGGAGTACCTTCTTTAGGAGGTCAGGCTGAGAGAGCTGGGGCTGTTCAGCCTGAAGAAGAAAAGGCTCTGGGAAGACCTGCTAGCAGCTTTCCATTATCTGAAGGGGTCAATAAGAAAGAAGACAACAGAATCTTTAGCAGGTTCTGTATGATAGGACAAGGGGAAACTGTTTCAAACTAAAAGAGGGGATTTAGACTGGATATCTGTAAAAGGATAGCAAGGGATTGGAATGAGTTGCCCTGAGAGGTGATATATGCTCTGCCCTTGGAGACGTTTGAGGTCAGACTGGACAGGGCTCTGGGCAACCTGGTCTAGCTGTACATGTTCCTGTTAATTGCAGGGGAGTTAGACTAGATGACCTGCAAAAGCCTCTTCCAACTCAAACAGTTCTGTAATCCTACAATTCTGTTCCAGTGGTGACTAGGGGAACAGACCTTTCTCCTTAAAACTGGCTTGCCCAGGTCACTGGCTGTGCACCTTTCTGAACCCAGAGAACACAACACCCAGACTCACAGTGGTAAAGATCTTTCAAAGATCAGAAGCCCCCTTGCTTTCTGCCAGCATCCTGCCTGCTCCATTTAGATGTCATGGGCACTTCCACAGACATTAAAATCAAGATAGATACAATGGGTTATGTCTCTGAAACGTAACAGCAGCTCACATAAGCTAGGATTTTTACAGTGTCTGACTTTCTCCTTGTTACTTTCCCTCTGTGCTATTCTTTATTGCCTGGTGGTGTCCAGTGAGTGGGTGAGAGCATAATATACCACAGAACTTGTGGAAATTTAACACCTTTTCTTCTGCTTGCTTTAAGTGTAACTGGCCAAAAATTCAAAAGGAAAACATCTATGTTAAAGATGTTTAATTTTTGTGTAATTTATTTTTACTCTAAAATGTTTTGATGTTACAGTTTGTCATAGTATGTGCATTTGATACCAACACTGATTTTTAGACACCCTCCACACTGATCTAATTTTTCAGAAACATTGATAAAGCAAAGCATCTCATAAAGCGTGAGCAATTGTTACTTAGCACTTGTGAAAAATCAGCACTTTATTTCAAATTGAAATAAATTTCTGAATTTAAATTAAATTATGTGCACTGTTGTTTGGTTGTTTTTTGTTTTTTTTTTCCTTCCAGGACAGTGAACCCAACTTGCTATTGCCTTGTACTTGCAACTAGATGTAATATTGAGAAGAAAGAAAAGTGAAATTGGGTAGTTTTACTCCGCTAATACTAAGATGGGATCATCAAGTGGAAAAATCAATTATCTGAAATCAAATTACATATTTTACCTTGAGCTTGCTGCAAGCAATTTAAAGAATTTTAGAAATAGTTCATGAATGGTTGTTGTCCATATAATTGTGCTTATATTAAAAGTTCTTGATTTTCAAGGTATCTGGTGGTTGATATGGAAACCGTAGGCAGTTTGGAAAAACTACAAGACTAACCTGATTCAGTTTTATGACTTCAACTTTCATATGGTGCTCAGGCAGCCTAGTTATTGTATCTTATACAGAGAATATAAAAAAATAAAAAAAATAAAATTAAAAAAACAGGGGTAAAAAACAATAGTTTGATCTCTCCTAAGAGAAAATTCTGCAACTTCAGTAGCGAACAGTAGGAGAATTTAGTTATCCTCACTATCACCAGTTCATCTGATTGCCTTTTATCCCTTTAATTTCTAGATGTATGATATTCACATCCTGTCATGCTGGTGAAAACAGATTAAATTACAGGAACAGATTAAATAATAATAAAAACAGGATGAGAAATTACTATTTGGCTTAAATGAAGTTAAATAAACAGAAGCTTTTGGAGTTTCCTGACTTTCATAGGTAAGCGCTGCCAAGTAAGTCCAGGAAGCTTAATATTCAATAATAATGCAAAGCAAAAGAACCTAATTATAGATTCAGTTTGTTGAATTTTAAAACCAGATCTAATGAGTTAGTAAACATTTAAGTTCTAGAAGCCTTAATTTGAAGAGTAGTTGAGAGGTTTCCACCTAATTGCCATTAGATATCTTGAAACATGAAAAATATCTGAGATATGTACATATGTGAAAATATCTATTTCAGATAACAGATTTATTTTCCACAAACTGATCCAAGTCCACTTGAGTCATTATGCACTCCTGAGCACTGTGCAGGATGAGAATGTATGTACTTAAGGTCTGAAAGCAGAAAATGTAGTTTTTAAGAGGAAAGTGGACTGTCTTCCATGTTTGAACAGTAAAAACAGTGAAAACATTTAAGGTGATTCTGCTTGGACATATTAAAAAAGAAAAAAATCCCAAACCTCCAAACCTGGTTCACCACAATTATGTTACAGGAGGTGTGCAAGTTAGTAGCCACTGCTTCTTCCAAGGAATTTTCAAGTGAGACATTCTAATAGTGTTATTTTTTTTCTGGTTGCAAGTAGACCCCAAAAGGCATGACTTCAGTCCTTCATTTTTATAAGTACATCCTATTTCTATAACCAAAACACAAATATAATCACATCTCATTGTGCTAAGGCACTGGTTAAATACAGAGGATATCCCACTATAAAGATAGGACAGTATTGGGAAAACAAAACAAAAGTTAACTCTACACAGGCTGAACTTGATTAGGAAGTAAAATGAGTTTGTACAACTCAATAGATACCTACAGTGATGGATAGAGAAGAATCTGTGTTGCAGTCACCAGGAGTTTTAACTGCAGATCTACTGAGAACACTGCAAGCTACTGTTTGTACTGTCTGTGTCTTCTCCTACAACTCAGACTTGATTTTGTTTTGTTCTGTGTGCAGATTTTGTTGAGGCGGGACCTCACTTTTCCACTGACACTTTTTCTCACTGTACGGTGCTGGCATACATTATCTGTTCTCGCTGTCACTCAGAAAAATTCTGAGTGTCACAGTGACAATATTTGTGGTACCTTTCAATGTTTTTCAAAACAAGCCACTTCCTATCAGTGAATTCTATTTCAAAATTCATTTTCAGAAAGTTCTATAGTTAGCATGATTGCTTGCCATTGCCTGCCTGCCTTTTTTTTCCATCCACACAACTCTTGGCAGCTTGCAATGTTTTATCCTATAATGGATATAGGAGTCTCTTAAAAGGAGTCCCCAAGCTATTACCAAACTGTGACTCAGCTGACTTGGCAAGAAATGCTTTTACTTGAATTCAGACCAGACCAACCTTTGCAGAGCCACATGACTGCCAGGATTTGGTGGGCTGGGACCATTAATAAAGACACAGAGATGCTGTCCCTGGTGTGGCCATCGCTTTTCACAACAGGCAATTGGCTTCATTAAAGATGAATTAAAAAATTATGTGGTCTTTCACTATTTGCATGAAACCTGACAGAAGCTATTAGAAACAATAGCAAAATAATTCAATTTCAAAGAAACACATGAAAATGTTCTATGCTACATATAGTTCATCTGTATATATACCATCAGTGCAGGGTCAGCACTGATATGGAAACAGCCCTATATCACCTTCTTTTTAATCCATGCTTTATTGTCACTGCACATCCTGCACCAGTCCATTCTACAAAATAGAAATCTGTCAGGTAGAGCACTCATCCTGACTAGAGTAGGCTATGAAGTGAACTTTGCTGCCTTCTGTTCATCCCACTTGGGGATTTCTGGAGGAAATCCCGGTGAGCTACTGGAAAGCTGCAGCTGTCTGCCTGTTTGGAGAATGCTGCGGAAGGGAAATGGGGCAGTTACAGACACATAGGAAGGAGGAGGGAGCATTATTTAATTTTCTTTCTTCTGTTTTAAGGAAGACCTTGTACTGCTTAGTCATTGTAGCATTTAAGTGCTTTCCAGGTAGTCAGTGGTGTAAACTGATGCCTGTTCTTGTGCATTCTTTTTATTTTTAATTATTTTTCTTTGGTATTGTTGTATATTGCTGTGCTTTTTACCTGATTAAGAATACAAGATTCTTAGAGAAGGAAGTGCCAAAGCAATGCATCGTCCACCAGTAGGCAGGGTAGTATTTAGTGCTGGATGAATTGCATTTTGCATGCTTAAGGATATGAATATATAAGGATATTCAAAAGTAGACTTTATAGAAAAGTATTACGACATTTTTCTAGGTGCTCCCTACCACACCTCACTTATCAAGACAATACTTAGAAGAGGACAAAATTGGGCATACCACTGGGATGGCTTTTTTCTTACTCCCCCCCCTCCCCACCCCCGGAAGTATTCACTCATATCACTCAAATAAATAGCTTTCAGATAATGACTATGAATACTGAACAAGTTTCTTTTAAGCGTGCTCTTTATGCTCTGTAAAAAAAAGACCATATTTTGGACTAAATTATGTTTCTCGAAAAGGCTTGATCTACCCACATAGGGGAAGGAAAACCATTACAACTTACATGCTCATCTTAAAGCATTTTACATCCTGAAAGATTTCTAAAGAAGGAAAAGCCTGCCTCCATAGATTTGCCTTAACTGAGTATCTTTTCAAGCCTTGTTCTAATTCATGAAGTTTTTGCAAAAAAATCCTCACATTGTCCTGAATAAACAATGGACATTTAATTTATTTTCAACTGAAAATGACAAATCTAATTCCAATTTTGAGAGTTTTTTAAGTAGTTGCAATAAAACTGCTTTAACCATTTTTATCTTTTGAATACGAAAATGAAACAACATCTATTTCCTTGTCTGCTTTCTAACTTCAGAACTTGGAACACGTAATTATGAAGAAAGTAAAACCAAGTCTCTTGCAAAGATAGCAAGTTCTGTAACTTGCTTTAAAAGCAGACTAATTCTGAAGGGAAATTATTACAGTAGTTGTAAAAATAAACATTTCATATGTAATCTGTGGTATTTTTGTCCATTACTTGGGAATGTATTTAATAAACTTCTCACCCTGAGCATTTTACATATCCATTTAGTTTAGAATTCTGTTAATATGTCCTTGTTAGTAGACAGTACACATATTTCTGTTTGACTTACTTAATATCAAAAAGTGGAACCAAAGTTGTAAACAGGATGAAGCTAAATGGTATTTCACTCTTTTTAGAAGTAAGTTGCCACACATCACAGACTGACACCATTGTACCAAAGTGTATTAACACGCAAAGGTATGCAAAGTATATACTGTCATTTAGCAAAGACAAAAGGAGAGAGGAATGCTTGAATAAGATGGAAACTTGAGACGCTGTGTTTTTGGTGAAGGTGCCTTTGAAAGGGCTTGCTAAAGGTGAGCAACCCTGAATTGATTACAGGAAAAAAAGAAAAAAAAAAAAAAAAAAAAAAAGACATTTCAGAGAGTAGTTTTTTTCTTTCTAGAATATGCTACATTGTATTTTATTAAAACAGAAGACAAACAAGAGTGGAAATGCTTATTGTCATTAGATAAACTGTAATGTTGGGAGTTCTAACATAGTTGGGTCTTCAACAATCTATCAGCTGACGATGTGATCTATCAGTTGAGAATTTGGAAGGTTTTGATGGTCTAACTAAGCTTGACACTACTAACATGTTGAAACTTAGTAAACCTAATCATTTATTTCCCATCCACTTTTGTAAAAATTCTTTGCATTTTCAGTTCTATCAAAATTAACCTTGATGAGTAGAGTATGATGCACAACCAGTATGTAACTCTCCTAATCTTTCAGTCTGGATACCAGCGCTCACGATATTTGTGAGGCAGTGGTACATTTTGAAGTTTGTTCCTTCCTGTCTGTCAGAAGCTTTCAGAATGACAGCAGTAGATGCTTGTATGACTTTTCCATGCTGCGGCCAGGAACAAGAGAAAGACATTAGAAATGAAAAGGAAACTTTAACAAAATATATTACCACGGAGACTTTCAGTGAGATCAGGAGCTATACATACTAGAAAGAAAACAAGTTTTAATCACTTCTAATCCACAGCCACCAAGTATACTGTAAGTTGCATATTTAAAGAAATCAAATATGCAAAGGAATGTGAATAGTGAGTTAAAATCCAGTTCTGCATTTCCCTGGATTTCTGTAAGATGATGCTACAGGACATAGGCAACAATTTTCTTCCGCTTAAGTGCAAATAAACAATACATATCAGAGATGACAGTGGTAAGTTCATCCTTAAAGAACAGCATCTTCTTTGACAGTTCAACATTATGTTGGCAGGCAGGTAATGGCTTGCTTTGGAGTGAAGAGCACATGTCTGTTGGTGGATTTGAGTCATCATTATCTCTGATCAAGTTGTCAGTTCTCTGCCACCCCTTCTCCTCCCAACTGTTTCCTGTAAGAGGACTTCACGTTTCCGTGGATCAAGTCCTCTGGTGCCGGCGTTCTTCCTTCTATCCTGAACTCATCATTTCCTCACACTCTCCTGTCTGCTTGCCCCAGCAGACAGCCTTGCTCACCCATCCCAGAGCTGAAAAGCAGCACCAAGCACATTCGCTTCGTGTGGGTAAGACACTGAGGTACAAAGTTACTGAGCAACTTACAGAACACATTTCAAAAGCCACTTTTTTTTTTTTTTTTTTCCAAAGTTGTACTTTTTATTGCGAGTTAAGACAGAAATAGCAGGCACAAACACCGCCTCAAGAGAAGGTGCCACTGCCTTGGCCAGCTACCATTTCTGCCTGCTAGTCGGAGGCCCCCCGCTTCACTTTCTTCCCGTTTCCTCCCATCGGGGAGGCAAAAGGGAAACCCGTGAGAGACACAACCCACTCACGCCCCGCAGGGCCTACCCTGAGGCAACTAACAGCCGCGCGGAACCCACCCCGCACCCCGCTCCCCGCTCCCCGCTCCCCGCTCCCCACAGCCCCGCCGCCCGCCGAGGGCGGGGCGACACGAGCACCGCGGAGCAACGGCCGCGACCACCAACCCCGCCCCGCGTCGCTTAGCAGCTGCGCGATGACGCAGGCGGCGGGAGCCCCGCGGTCCCCGCTCCTCCCCGCTCGAGCGGGTGCCCCCGCCCCCCGCCGCTCCCCGCCGCGGCGGTGAGGGAGGGAGGGAGGGAGGAAGAGGGGGGAAGGCGGGGCGGCTGTGCCGAGGCAGCGGGTAAAGCGCGGCTCGGCACCACGCTGCTGCGCTGTCTGCCCCGGTGCCGTGCATGGAGAGGTTGCGGGTGCTGAGGGGAAGCCGCCCGCTCGCGCCGCTCCACAGAGCTCCCGCGGGGTGAGTGGGGCAGCGCCGCTCGCCCCGGCGGCGACTTGTCTGCTGGCCGCCACGGCACGGGGTCGGGGGGGGACGGCGGATCGGAGAGGGGGCTGCGCCTCCGCCTAAGGGGTCTCCGCTCCGTCCTGCCGGTGGGGAGTCCCGAACGGAGCCCCGCGCGGAGCCTCGCGCGAGGCCGGCGCGATGGGACAGCGCTGAGCGGCCCGGGGCGGTGGCGGGGCGCAGGGCGGGTGCCCCGAGTAGGCCCTGCGCAGGGAGGGGGGGACGGGACGGCTCCCAGTGCACGGAGGCCTCTCCGTCCGGCAGCGCGGTGCCGGCCGGCCCGACGGCGGGGCGAGGCAGCGGGAAGTCCGCCGTCACTCTTCGGGCCGCCGCGCCCCGGCGAAACTGCAGGGTTTTGCCGGAGTACTTCCTCGAGAATAGTTGTGGCGTTGAAAGATCCTCGCTGCGGGGGGAAGGAGCGCCGCGGGGACTTTGGGGCTCTTCGTTGTCAGCTCATATTTAAGTTGTTTCTAGGACCCTTAGCTGTACGTTACAAATTACTGCATTTCATTCCCGTTCAGGATGAAGTTGTTATTACTATTATTATAGTACACTAGTATACTATTATTATGAAGGAATATTGCGGGTGAAACTTCAGCTTGGTTTTGTTTGTTTTTGGTACAGCTGAAGTCTAACAAGTCTAATGCCAACCTTTCTGGCTGTGTCTTCACATTCCCTTTTCTCTAACCTGTGTGACAAGGAAGAAAGTAACACCTAGCTTTCTCACTTATTACTGGTGCGACATAGGCTGTTCCCTCTGGTTGTTTGTCAGGGAGAAACGTAATTGAGAAGATGTGGAAGTCAATGAAAGTGCCAGGTGTAGCTTCGTAGGGCAGGTCAGCTGGTTAATGATCAGTGCTCCTGGCATCCCTGCCCCGCACGCTCCCCCGTTTGTCATCTCTCTCCCCAGTGTCCCTCTTGTTAATCAAAATCAACAGATATGCAGCTCAGATGAGATAGAAATGCTTCTAATTTTTTTTTTTTTTTTTTATGAAAAATCAATATTAACAGGAAATTGTAGGGGGATTGTGTGCACTGTTGAAAAGTGCAGTTTGTATTGATTGTGCAGATTAACCTTTTTTTCCTAGCAATGTTGGGTCTACATGGTCACTGATACAGGGTAGCAGAAGTGATGTCCTTTAGGCCTTTCTATTGTTTCTTGTCCAGGGGCCATAATTCGAAGGCTTGTGCATAGCAACATTGTTTCTACCATCTTCTGCTTGAAGACGTGAGTCCCGAGTAACTCCAAAGGTATAAATGTTGAATTCTTGTTTAATAACTATAGTGTTACAGAGTGAAATGCCTGTAAACAGTAATGTGCTTTCGAGAAAAGCCTAAAATCTAAGCTCTTTACAAGAGCTTTTTCACTTTCATAAATGTTAGTGAGTTCCCAACAACACTGGGAAGCACTAATCCCTGCTAGGAGAGGAAATTTAATAAGCAAGAAGTTTGCAGAATACAGAAAGTGTTTCAGCATCTTGTTGGCTAGAACTGCAAAATGGAAAATGAAAGAAGGTTGCTACTGCCTCTCACATACATCTGTTCAGCTTGGTGATTGGACTGACAGTAACCATTTCCAAATGATGTGGTGCTGATGTTGTACATGACCACGGAGTATGACTAAAGCAAATGCCATTGCCATCTTGTACTGGCAGTGGTATTCTCTTGCCTGAACTATAAGAACAGTGGTTACTGAGCAGGGTTGTGTCTTCTAACATTGGTTTCTTTATCAAAGTTCTAGAGCATTTTTATTGTATAACTTAAGGTAAACAAAAAGCTTAGAGGAAAAATTTACAGTTATAAGAAATACTTTAAAAACTTGGCTGAAAGACCCTCAAGAGGGAAACAAGATGAATATATATGGTAATACTAATCAAATACATCAGCTAAGTGGTGTTAACGTGTACCTACAAGGCAGCTAACGTTATGAAACTTTACTTAAGAGGCAGGGTAAAATAATTATTTACTAAACAACTGAAACATATTTACTTTAATGGATTTTGGAAAAAAAAAAAAAAAAGCATTTTACAAAGAAGTCAACACAATCTTGTGGCTTTTTAAAATAAACCTAACTGCAGCTTTGAAGAGGAGGTTTAACTAGATGAGACTCCCTAAGATACCTTTCAACCTGAATTACCCTAACCTAGTGGTACTGTGCTATTACAAGTTAGCATTTTTGTTTTAAATATTCTATTTCTGCCCCTCCCTCATTTTTACCAAGGCTTGCATACAAAGATTAACAGTGTAATTAGGCAATGCATAGTGGTATTTTTTCCACTTAACTCAATAGAATGCTATTAAAAGTCACTCACCCTGGCTGTGTGCTAATTTCAGTGGGTTCTGTATGAATTTATGTGTCCACCCACAGAATGTTCAGCATGAGCCCGGTAAGATGACTAATATGAGTGAGACTAGCAAGATCTGAGTCAACATTTGAGCTCAGGCTTGTATTTGTATTTCTCTAATGTATTTCAGAAGTGATTTATGTATCGGAATGTAAATGAGGAGCTTTCCTGAATTCCTGGATATGAGGTTTTGTTAACTACTCTGTATAGTAATTCTCTCTCTATGGAGACCTAGAAAAACAAAATGAAAACAAGTATATAGTATGAGCTTTCTTTATGGTAGTTCTTCTGGAAGAACTGTAATTAATTCTGTTAGGTATGTGCATAGGTGCTATTTTTACTTAGTTGCTCTCCTGATCTGCAGAGTACATTGTATCTGTCACTGAAGTGACTGCTGGAATACAGCAAGTGCTACAGGATATGTGTGTAAGGTATCTTGTCTGTGTCATTCACAACCTGGCCAATGCTGAAAGAAAAAGGGTGATGCCGCTTTCTGCTGCCAACTCTGGTTGAGCACCACTGAATGCAGAGAGATTGGATTCATGTAGACAAAGACAGTATCCTCTTGTGTTATTGTGAGTGCAGCTGATGTGAAGTTCTAAGGTAATTAGCTATCTATTTCCTGTCTTGTTATCCTGTACTAGAAAGCAGTTTTCTTTAGAGGAAAGCATAAGTACATCTTGAGTAGACAAGTAGAATGACCTGCCTGTAAGGTAACTGTGTCTGTAATTTTGGTTATGCTGTCATTACACATTCAAACATAAATATTTTAATTTGACTGGGGGAAAGAGAGGGGGGAGGGAAAGAAAAACCTGTATGATACAGCCTAATTATAGGTGTTTCCTTTTAATCAGTACAAACACTGACTTTTTATGATACAAATTCTCTTCACCTATGTTTTTTATGACAACAATTTTCATGGTACTGTTATTAACAGTAAAATAGCCAGTAAAATTGCTTTTTAATCATGGCTGTAATTTCTTTGTATTAGAGACACATTAGCAGTCAAAGTCTTTTTTTTTTCTGTACCTCTATCCCTTCTTCTGCACATCTTTCTGTGATTTTTTCCAAGTAAAATTAATATTTGATCCACAGATCAAATACTCTTGTCTGAATTGCGACATCACAGAAAACAAACAAACAAAAAATGCAAAAAAGAAACAAGTGAAATTAGAATGTTTTCAATGCCATTCATTATTCATTGGAATACTTTGTTTCTTGCCTTGTGTGTGCCTGTATTTAGCAGTCTGTTGATCAGGACATCTTTCAACCTGGTTGCTTTGTTCAGTTAGTTACATTTGGCTCAAAATTTAACACCATGTGGGAGTAGCTGCAAGTTACTCTTTCAAGAGTTTATTAGTTTCTGTCTGTTGACATAGAACATTATTTTTCTTCTGCTCTTCATTTATCTAGGTCTCAATTTTTGAGAGAATGTCTTGATCCTGGTCTAGTCTTGAATTAACTAATTATCAATACAGTTGTTTTTAAGTTACTGTTCCTTTCTTACTAGGAAGTTGACAAACAACTTCATTGCCAGGCCTGGGAGATAGAACTGGAACATTTTACAGGCTTATTAAAATTAATTACTCAAACGGTGACTTTTGAAGTACTTATACATACACACTTGTGTAAGTCTGTATGACATGGTATTTCTCACTTTGTATGCATCCCCATCTAGAACTTGTTCTAGTATTTATTGCAGTTCCTGAGCTGTATGTTCTTCTAGATGTGAAATTTACATTGACAGTCCAGGAAGCTATCTTAGCTGGTATAACCTTTATCACCTTGCTCCTGTGCTCAAAAAAATTACAGTAGATTTCAGGCTTTTGGAATGTGTTTAACCAGTGTTTTAAATACTATATGTGTTCAAAGTGATGTGGTTAAGGTTATTCGTAAATTATGAATTAAAAAATATTATTTTATTTATTGGTCTTACAGATTTGTTTTTGTTGCCCTTAGTTTAGGAATTCAGTTGACATCAATTTGCTAAACTTCTTATTTTTTGCAGTCATCCTGTTTTCCAAAAACAGAATATGGAAACTAGGAATCTGGCTGAGATTTTTCTTTTGATGTTTTAGAGTAATATCTTTTTAGTCATAGCATATATGCGCACATATATATGCATTCTGCATGTATAAAATAGATTGATCTTTAAGAACATGCCTAATATATCTTAAATGAGAATCTTCAGGTTTTGTTCTCCATTAATATTGGTCAACAGCCAGGGCTTCTTAGTTAAAAGCAAAATGTTCTTAATTCTTTTCTGATGTGTAGTGATGCCTCCTGAGTCTCCAGTACAGTAAAAATATTTTACTTCTACTTATTAAATATTGCTATGTATAAACATACAGTAAGTTTTCTACCTTCATTTCTTAAACGATCCTTGGAGGCCTCTGTTGTTTAAGTGCATTTAGATGCACCTTGTTGACTTCAGCATTAAAACAGGACTGTTTTCAGGAATTCAGTTATAGAAACAGGATCGCAGGTGGTGTCTGGATTTATGAATATATTGGTAAAACTTACTTATCTACAAGCCTAATGCAAGAGCATTTCAAGAAAAGGCTGTTGGAAAATAACCATTAATTTCTGATTAAAGAGGGTTGCTTTTTTGTTTTTTTGTTTTTTTTTTTTTTTCAAGTTAAAAAGATGCTTTAGAAGGCTACTATGATAGTAAAAAAAAAAAACAGAGACTGAAGTTATAAAAACAAAAGGCTCTAAAAAATAGTTTTCAAGTGAGGGTTCATGCTAAAAGATGATGGTCAGGAAAAAAATCATAAAATTAAGTCTTATCTGTGCTGTAGTTGGTGTACAATATACAACATTAGGCAAGAAAGCCAGCAAAAATCCTGTTTTGCAGCATTTCCCAGCTGTAAGGAATTCTGACATGCTATAAAGTTTAGTTCTGGTTCTAGGAAATGTAACAGTGTTATGTTTGCTCATAAGTTAGTTGTGATATAGTTGCAAGGGTAAAAATACCTCCCTCCTCTGTGAAGTAAAGGAGTAAATGCTTGCTAAAATGTAAGGGAGAGACAAAGCCATTTATGTATGTGTTTGTTGTATATCATCTGTATGAAGTACTCCTGTGTGCTGGGAAATTTGGAGTTGGAGCCAAATGGCATTTGGTCTTTATGAGTTGGCATTCCTGCAGGGACAAGCAGAATCAAAACCATTCTTATTCCAGAATCAAAACCATCTTTATTCCAAAGGTATAAACTGCAAAGGTAAGGAGGGCAAAAACACTGCTATCCTCAGAAAATAGAGGGAGTGAGTAAAAGGAATTGAATTGAGTGAAACCTTTAAAATCTCCTATAATTGAACGAATTGAAATTGAACACAAAGCCAAATTATGTCCATTTTGTAGGTTGCTGCATTAAGGCTGCCAAGATTCACGCACCTGAAAGCCTGCCTGTTTTTCAACAGTATCATCAAATGACTAAAGGCATTTCCTCTCTCCACGTGAGGTACATTTCATAGTGAGAAGCGCTTCTTGTACAAAATGACTTTGTAAATTATAACTGGCATCTCTGATCTTATTTTTGGTGCTACTTTGACGTACTTTGCAATGCTGGTAGTACAGATTCTTTTTGGGCTCACTTTGAGCCATTAGAAATTCTACTGTAGCATACATTACATTCATATAATATATACGTAAGTGCCTGCTGCTTTTATTGTCATGTACAGTCAGACTTAAGCCAGTTTTACAAGAATGTACTTTCAGAGTCAGAGATTATTTGTGTGAAATTTGAGTACCTGGTCTTGTGAGTTAAGATCAGTGCTAATTATGCAGTTTTTAAGCAAAAGATGTGTTAGACTGACAGTCATCTACTATGCATATCTTTCTGATTTCTGTACTGAGTAAAACAGCAGTGTTTCTTTTTTTTCCTCCCACTTTCATGTTTTGATATCTTGACGAATTGCTCTCTGAAGCAGTAGAAAATTAAACTATCTTCTTAGCCACTGATTTCTAAGGAGTAGGTAACTTTTAACGCTGTTGGAAAATTATAGGAATCTGAGCAGTGGCCTTTTGGCCATTCTGTGAGAAATTATAAAACAAGAAATCCCAAGGATCTCAAAGAAAGCTAAGGATTGTGGTTTCATGATGTTCTAAGCATATGCCACACAAGATGTTTCTTTCCTCAGCCTCTCAAACTCTGGAATTTGCTGCTCCATCAGCTTTGTAGACACAGCAGCTCTTTGTAGGGTTGTGCTTGAACTATATCATAACCATGACTTAAGTGAAAGACCGTATTCGATCTCTGAAACAAGTGGCAAAAGGGAAGGGGGGTGGACAAGGTAACTTCTTAAACAGGTTTACAGTGCCAGAGAAAATGTTGTGCAATGCATCCTGGATAACCCCAAAAATAAAGTGAACTACAAAAGAAAGTTTTGGGATCCCTGTGGAATCTGAGGACATGGGATTGCACAAGACCCAGATCCTCAGCTGTGGGCAATAAAGCATGTCAGTCCAACAGCTGGCTTCCAAAAGTTTGAGACTTTGGAACTATTCTGTGTAAATAGGTGCACAGTTACCTTTTAATTGCTCTATAACTATGCTACCATAAACCTTTGTAACTGTTTCATCTATCAGAGATTTTGTGAATAAATAAAATTTTGGTTGCTTTTGTATTAACCTAGCATCAGCTAACAGTGATTTCAAGGCTTTAGGCTAAATTTAAGACATTCTATTCCAAGAGACTTTTGACCCATAAAACTGGAGACTGGCACACTGATTGTCTGTTTTGAACACTGAAAGAATGGCACAGCTGTACTGAATTCCAGGGAGTATTCTGAAAATGTCTATAATCAATGAATATACAGGTGTTATAATTAAGAAATATACAAGAAAGTTAGGCTAAGCAGGTTATCATACCAAAGAAGAATAGATAGAAAGTTTACCCTTGTCCCAGGCTCACTGAGAAGACTCCAAGAGGAGTGATCTCCAAAAGAGATCCTTCCCCATTGGCAGTCAGCTCTTAAATGGGATCTAGGAGAGGTGGAGTCAGGCTGCACCCTTTCCGGTAGCACGGAGAATTGCCTTCACCTGTGCTCCCAGGGCTGACTCATTGCTTGCCTCAGCTGGTTAATCGGAGGCTCAGGCCATGATTCCAAGTTCCAAGACAACGTGGTTGCAGAAGTTGAGTAGAACCACGTTAGACTTAAGTTTGTCATGAGAAAATGAAATAGTTGGCAGAATTTACAGGCCTGTGCAAGATAGGTGTCAAAAATGATTTGGAGTCTCCAGTTATGTTGTTAGATGTTTGTAGACCTAAAAACAGTGTGATAAGTAGATTTGAGCCAAAATGGAGAATAAATCATGTTGTTTGTCTGGTTGAGGTTAATGAGATTATCGCAGTATAAGAACCAAATCAATTTGAAGCATTGCATGTGTGATTATAACCCATTATTAAGGCAGAATTAGCTGAAGTTTCAGCAGCTGGAAGCCAGAGGAGCTGTGCAAGAAATTTCATGTTTTCTTGCTACCCAAGCTGCTTCAGGCACGTAAACAGTGTTTACAAGAGTACCAGTGGTAAGTAGCAGACATAAACTATTCTGTAGGTTTTTTTTGAGTTTTATTATTTTTGCATGTCTGCCTGTCTTAGAACTAATCCATTTGCTTATCAATATTTTTGCCTGTAGACTCATAGGACTGAGTTTTAAGCTATTGTAAGCAAAATACAGCTGTAATATGTCAATGGTTGCACAGGTTTGTTTTTATTTTTGGAGCTCCTGAACTTGAGCTATAATATTTTTTAACAATTTGTTAAAAGATGATATGTTGTCATATTTTTTAAGACCTTGTGCTATGATCTGGTGACTGTATACGCTGGTGAAATGGTGTTTCTTATGATCAGACTTCTAAGAAGAAAATTCAGAGTTTGTCATTACCTGATGTTAGAGCAAATCAGCCACATGTCAGTATGTCCAGTTTCAAAGGAGTTACAAGCCAAGTTACTTATTCTATATGCTGTAACTTTCTTTCAAAAAACCTAATCTCAGTTCTGTCTTTCTAGTTTCTTATTGGTAAGCAGCCTTGTGGACTGTTCTGTGTTACTTTTGTGAAATATCTTTGAGCAACTTTCTGTTTAGATTACTTGAAATGTTTTCAGGAAATATGGAAAAGCTTCAACTTCAAACTGGCACTTCATGTGAATGTGTCAAATTATTCTCTTCCCCCACATAGGAAATCAGCCTTGCCTGGAAAACTTAGTATTGTTTTGACTTGCTGTGATGTAGCTGAAATGTTTTTTACTGAGAGTGTTTATGAGGAAGCAACCTCCAGTATCCTTTGTCATATATTGAAACAATAGATTAAATATACGTGAGCCTGGATAAGGCTGTTGCATACCAGATAGATAAATGTACAGACACAAAACAAGAGTGATTACTTCAAATCTGCTAAAGCATATTTAATCAAATAATTTTTTTTCGTTAAATATACTGTATTCACAGAATCAGAGAATAGTTTACTGTGAAGTGGACTTCAGTAGGTTTCCAGTCCAAACTCCTGCCCAAAGCAGCACTGGTAACGAGATAATGACAGGTTGGTTACTCAGGGCTGTGTCTGGTGATGTCATGAAAGCTCTTAAAGATAGTCATCACATCTTCTCTGGGTGCTAGTTGTATTGCTGGGCTCTCCTCAGGGTGACAGAATTTCTACTTATGTCCTGTCTCAATCTTTTAGACCTCTTGTCTGATGAAGAGCCAGGCTCTGACTTTCCAAGAACTGCCCTGTAGGTTCTGGAAGCTGCTGCCAGGTCTTCAGAAGTCATCTGTTCTTCAAGTTGAACAGGCCCAGTCTGTCTTCCAGTGACCATGTCATTGTTCCCTACTGTGAACACTTTCAGTTTGTATGCTTTTTTCTCACCAATGCTGGCATTGGTGAGGCCTTGAGTACTATGTTCAGTTTTGGGCACCTCAGTACAGAAAGGACATTGAGGTGCTGAAGTAGTCCAAAAAAAAGGCAACAAGGCTTGTGAAGAACTTGGAGAATATGCCCTATGAGAAGAGACTGAAGGAACTGGGACTGTTTAGTCTGTAGAAAAGGAGGCTGAGGGGAGACCATATTGCTTTTTTCCAATATATTCCAATATGCTGAAAGGTGATTGCAGCAAGAGTGGGATTGATCTCTTCTCACTGGTGACAGATGACAGGATGAGGGGAAATGGCCTTAAGTTGCACCAGGGTGAGTTTAGGTTGGATATCAGGAGAAACTTCTTTACAGAAAGGGTTGCTAAGGTCTGGAATAGGCTCCCCAGGGAGGTGGTTGAGTCACCATCCCTGAATGTGTTTATAAACTGCTTGGATATGGTGCTCAGGGACATGGTTTATCAGAGGGTTGTTAGAGTAGTATGGTTAGGTCATGGTTTGACTTGATGATCTTGAAGGTCTTTTTCAACCTGAACGATTCTATGATTCTGTGTTGGGGACTGGCTGGGAGTGGAACAGGGGCTGGCCAGTGTGTTTTAAATTCAAATAAGAGATGAATGTTACCAGAATTTTAAAGAAAGCCAGAGTGGTAGGAAGTCTGGGAATCCTCAGCAACCAAACCATGAGTGCTTTCCAAATTTACATATAAAAATAACCATAAGATCATAGAATCATAGAATCACTAGAGTTGGAAAGGACCTTCAAAGGTCACCTAGTTAATCCTCCCTGCAATGAACAGTGACATGCACAGCCAAGTTGCCCAGGGCCTAATCTAGCCTTGCCTTAAAAGGCTCCAGAGTTGGGACATCAACCGCATCACTAGGCAATGAGATGAAGTATACTGGTTTTAAACCATTGAAGGACATTGTCACCAGAAACTGTTCAGTTCTCATAATTATACTGCTTTCCTTCTTTAGGAACTGCTCGGTTTGAAATGCGAAATGTTTTGATAAAAGTATTTGATAATGTAGCATTTCTTTAGAAACGTTGCATTTAATGGTATTTAGATTTTTATGTATTTTGTTGTATTTCAATTTTGCAAATGTAGCTTGCCAGAAATATGTTAAAAAACAGTCTTGAAAATTACAGCCAACTCGTTTGTTAAGACACTAATTACAACCCCAAGTCTAAATTGAATACGTTACTCTTCTTATGTATAAATGAAATGTAATAATAGAACTCAACATGTCTTGCTTAATTAATGAAAAATCAGACTTAGCACATTGTATTACTGTTTGACCGGTTTTGTGATTGTAGTGGGCAACTGCAGAGTGACAGCTTAAAAATACAAATGCAAATCATAAATGATTTATAATAAACATTGTCCTTATTTCAATCAGAACACCATTAAGCAAATTTAAATTAAGTGAATTAATCTGTCTTGCCCCAAGACTCTTGAATACTTAATTACACTGCGTTCATATGTATTATGTGAGTGTATATAGAAATGTATTTAAATCAGAGTATTTTAAAAATTCCTTCTGTTTCTCTAAGATTCATGGACTGTTAAACCAGTTGGAACTCTCATACTATAATTTATTTTGTAAAGTCATTAAACTTCAACCTGTTGAGACAGATATGTTATTTTTTGATAGGTTGTTATCTCGAATTAGTGTCAAGGGTATGCAGGTGGTTCTTTCACCAACTTTAATTCTTAGTTAACAAATCATACTTATTTGCATTTCTATCAGTAGTTCTGTAGCCTATTTTTGTAACAATAGAGTAGAAATAAGGCAATTGTGGAATGTAAACTTCTATCCTCAAGCAACATAAATGAGTGATAAATCAGTATTCCTTTTTATGCATCTTTTAATGATTTCACTATCTTTGTTTAATTAAAAAAAAAAAACTTGCTCTATTCATGTTATTGATAAAATTCTTTTATTGCTAGGAGACTTACTGTTGAACTCGAGAATCTCATGTACGTAAAACACTTGCCTTCTACTTTAGTTTTATATTGCTTTCTAATTTTCATGTTGCTGTCCTTCCTTTATCAAGTAAAGATGAGCTAAAACATTAGGCTGTTTTTCTGACTGTTGAAGATTAGTGCAAAAGGAGAAAGAAGAAATGTAAAAAAAGCCGCATATTTAATTGTTTAGGTAAATATCTTGTCTTAATCCTTCTCCATTAAGAAATAAATCCATTTGGAAGCAATAGGTATGCTTATATTATCCTTATAGTGTTATTAGCTGAAACTATCTTTGCCTATTTATAGCTAAAGCAAATAAATTCTCATCTAATTGTTAATTTATTATAGTTCATTATAACAATTTAGAATATTTATTGGTTCTTTACCACAGTATTTTTTCATCCTATCACCATTTCTAGTTACTCTTTAATCCTGTGGAGAATGAAACAATGCAAATAAAACTGATTGGCAACCGTTTGCCTTCAGGTGATTAAGATGGCAAATCTTTCCTTCTGAAAACACATTAAAGACAAGAAAAAAGACTGAAGGAGTAAAAAAAAAAACCAAAAAAACAAAAAAAACCCCACGAGTCTCCCTGCCAAAAAAATGTAAGAGGCAGCAACAGAGTCAAATAGACTAGAGAACTCATTCAGTAAGCTTACATTGCAGATCTTTAAAAACTTATACTTTTCCTGCAACTTTACAGAAACAGGCATTCTAATATGAATGATATTGCACCACATGTAACTGTTTTCAGCCTATAAATGAAAAAAGTGTCAATCAAAGATACTGTGGGGAGAATACAGTTCATCTTGACTACTTCTAAGTGGCTGTGTTTTCTACACTATGTTAAAAGGAGTTGTCTTTTCCCACAGTAATCTGTTGTAATTTGCAACAGCAAAAATGCTGTTGCTGCACTAGTGAAACAGTAAGTGAGTTTACAGGCAGAAGTAAAGACTCAGTAGTCTTCTCAGGATTCTCAGTAGGAAACAAAATGGCTTACAGTAAGAAGGGAGCAAGTATGTAAACAGCTTTGTCCCTTTATCCCTCCAAATGCCCGACTGTTTCTTTGCCTTCTTACCATACCCGTACTTTTTCCCTTTTCTTTCCTACTATTTATTGGTTCTTGTTGTTGTTCTTTCCTCTCTCCCCTTCTCCCTGTAATAAAAAAATCAAGTAGTTTTTAAGGCAATTCTCTGATCTCAATAGCAGTCAAGGTCTGAGCTACTTGGAATCAAACTTCAGGGCCAGATATTTAGACTTTCAGTTTACATTCATGAAAAACCTTGTCTTTCTTCAGACTTCAGCATCTTCAGATTTCTGTTATATCTGACCATTTGGGACAGAAGACTCTTTCTTCCTAGGTAAAATTTGCCAGTTAATTGTGAGCCCATCCGGATGGGAAAATAGGAAGAAAATAACCCAAACAAACAGTTATGAAAAAGAAATGTTAAGATCAGAAACTATATGCTAGATATATTGTAGACCAGCTTGTAATATAGCTGTATTAAAATTGGTAGGAATCTGGAAAATCGATTTTCAATTGGTGGAGAATTGTTGATGGTTTTGAGGAAGGAGATAGTTTTGATTTGTTAGTAGAAAAAAACAAATTGCTTGTGAAAAATAGACTGCAAGTAGACTCAATTCTATTTGTGTCCGTGGGGTAAGGTGTGGTATTGTGATTAGAATTTAAAGTGGAGGATCAGAAGAATCAGTATTTGTCTGGAAGGAAGGGAGACTGGCAGGTGGCTTGGCAGTAGATTGGACAAAAACTTGCATTTAGTCTGAAATGGAGTGGAGTTGATAGGAAGGTATGTGTTACGGATAACAAAAAGACATGACAGATGAGTGTAATAAAGTGTGGGTTGATGAGTGGCTCTGTATGGGAAATGCAGACAGTGCAAGCACTTGCATGCATCTTCTTGATCTTAACTTTTCACATACATTTAATTATTTTACTGGTTATTAAAGCTGCTGGAAATACTGCTATGTTATTTCAAATTTTAATGGGGCTGGCACTTTGAGAATAGAGGAGTTGTGTTGTGATAGGAATTTAGAACTGTTCTTTCCTAACTTTGGAAAGGAAAATTGATCCAGAGGAATGTGGATGCTGTTTCTAATTGGGGCTGCTGTTCGCTCTTTGAGTGCCATGCTCACTTTTAAATGACCATGGTTGAGAGCAAGGTTTTCTGACTATATGTGAGCAATATGAAATCAGAATTGAAGATACCTTTTTTATATTAAAGGAACTAGAAATAATGATTTCTAACACACATACATCCATGCATCTCTTGCTTATTTTCCTGTTGTAACTTTTTGTTTTTAAGTGTGGAATGAGCAGTAACATTTATCTCAGATTATAGTCCTTTCCTTTTTTAGACTACGCGATAGAACGAAGTAGCAGTTTAACAAGACTTTTTGTTTTATCACATCCATTTTACTGTCACAGATGGTGTATAGGATTAGTTTTGCAATCATAATTTGTGATCTCTTCTTTCCTGTTTGTTCCTACACACTTTTATTTCCTTTTCTTTTATCTTTGTAATGGGTGAGGTTCTTTTGGAGGCTTAAATATCAGATCACAGCACAAAAGGTGGGTAAGGAATTGATACAAAAGACTAGAACTTAAGTTACTGAAACAATTTCATAGTCATAAATACGTAATTACACATATAATGTTTACAGCAGAATACTGTACAATTTGGTTATTTGAGAGAGAACCTTAAGTGGGTTCTCACTGCATGCACAAATAAGTGTTTTTTCCACTCCATATTTGAAGTAATCACATCCTTCTACTTCACAGAGCTTGGGAATAGTCTGCATGAGGGTTAGAAAGTTTTCAAAACGTGCTTTCAAAATGTGAAAAGAATATTGAAAATCTGTTATTACTAATGTTACAGCTTTTGCTGAAACATCTGAATTATTATTGTTTAGCAACTAGATTGTTAAAGTACTGTTGCTGGACTAGTTCACACATAGTCTGGTTTTAGCAAATCTCATTATATGATTACAGGCATATTTAAAGTGTTAAATGGTGTCTACAAAGAAAGAATTGGCAGGTTGACTGTAGATTACGCAATCTGTGTGGGACTGTCAGTTTTTTCATTTGTCTATCTTCACTTTTGCCTTCGTAACCTGGAAGTTGTGGCTGAATAGAGAAGAATGCTAGTGACTGTCAAGATAGCTATGATAATTAGTCTGGGGTTTTTTGGAATAAATGCATGGTATATTGACTTAGTAACAGTAATGTGTCATTAGAGATTTACGGTGTGAAAGTAGCAGATGAAAAAAAAACATTGTATTCCTTTAGCTCACAACTGCTGATGTAACAAAAGTAATGCTGATTTAAATTAGATCATGGTTTGATAGAAAGGACTAATTGGTAGTGCAGTAGCAAGAAAAACTCAACAGCACTATTCCTAATGATTGCAAAAATTTTCTAGAATATTTTTCTCAATATACTAGTAGATTGTATGTAAATTTGTTATTTTGTTTTTCCGTTATAAGTCAGTTCTTAACTGCAGCCTTCCTGTAGGTATTTTTGTCTTCTGAAGTTCTGTGATCACACATAAATAGTCTGATAAATATTTTATACCTTTAACTGAATACTTCTAATTACTGACTTGAAATTTATGCAAGAAGACATTAATGACTATCAACTCCAAATGTAACTTGTAACTGGAGTGATAAAGATACAAAATACTAGGGAAGACTGGCTTTTTTGTTCCTTCTACAGAGAGCTAAATGAGACTTTCAGAGTAGACTGGGCTCCTTTGAGGAATGGAGTAGAAAGAGAGGGGAAATGGGAAAAGGAGGATGTCCAAAATAAACAATAGAAAAGACACTTAAAGTGGAGAACTTTCCCTGAATACAACAGGGATAGGTGAAAGTGGAAAGAAGTGTGTAATTTTTTTCTTTCTCTGTATGCTTTTTGGGGCGGAGAGTGGATTATGTTGTACTGAAGAGAAGGAAAGAATCTAAAACTGGAGAAAGAGTTGAAGAGGATCTAACTACCAATATAGAATTATAGTACTAGTGCACTGAAGGCTCAGCTTGAGAAGTGCTTTGTGGCTTTGCAATTCCAATAGAGACAATGGATTTGTAGTTTGGTGGTAAAGGGAGAAATATTAAATCACTTTTGTCAAAGTCATGCTACTGCACTGGAAAAACTCACAGAACATCTAACTTGTAAGTAAAGGGGTTCCTCAGCAGTAGAGTACAGAAATACAGATTTGAAAATAAATGCAATCCAAGCAGGACTGTTAGACTGCATATGGGTCAGGTTTGGATTTTCAAAAAGAGAAACATGTAATGACATTTCAACTGTTCAGCTGTTTCTCAGAACGTGTCCGTTCACCAGGATTGAAGCACTGGCACTTCAAGCCTATGACTTGTCTAGCTGTTCCTGTCTTATTAATAATGTGATGGAAGTGTTCTTGCAATGTGTCAGCCATTCAAAAAACCAAAAAAAATTGAGTACAAAGGAGGAAAACAGCACAAATATTTACTGTTTCATGTAATTGCTGATAAGGTGGAGTAGGCAGTGGAGTAAGGGGAAGAGGTTGGACAAGGCTGCCATCAAAAGATTTGCGGAAGTTTAGTGCCAGTGTAGCCAACGTTCCTGTAAAGAAATGTAATAAAACAGAAAGAATGAGCTGCTAAAGCAGAAGACATTGAGGAGAGAAGGATTTTTTTTTTTTTTTTTCCAGAACAGCTTAGAAGTTGTGGATAATGATATATTCTGTGATGTAAAGGAGCTAACAAATATGCAAAGCCATGTTGCTGCAGTTGTACCTGGAGAGCCCTGCAGTATGGAGTTTTAAATACCGAAGCACTGCAAGGATCCTCTGCCAGCAACTATAGGGCTATTGTGATCTGTTTGACATCTGGTCACAACTGGTGTTCCTCAGGGCTCAGTATTGGATCCAGTTTCATTCAGCACATTTATCAATGATCATGAAGGGGTAGAATGCACCCTCAGTTCCCAGATTACACAAAGGTGGATGAGAGTGTTTATTTTCTTGAGGGTAGGAAGGTTCATGCAAACATCTGGATAGGCTAGGCTAATGAGCTTTGTCCATCAACAAGGCTACATATCAAGTTCAGCACTTGTTTTGCAACAGGCTGATACAGTGGTAGAAGCTTTGAGAAGAGTAGCTGGAAAGTTGCCTGGCAGGAAAGGACATGGAGGTGCTGACTGACAGCTGACTGAACAAGAATGAGCAAGATGCTCAGGTGCCCCAAAAGGCCAACAGCATATTGGCTGGATCAAAAGTAGTGTGGTCAGCAGAACTAGGGAAGTGATTGTCCTCTTGTACGAGGCACTAGTGAGACCGCACCTTGACTTCTGCGTTCAGTTTTGGTCTCCTTGCTATGAGAAAGATAATGTTTTGTTCATGTTTGAGCAAGTCAACTGGCAGAAGTGCTAGAAAGACAGATGCCAGTAGTGGGTGAGGAAAGTACGCTTATTTTGTCAGGAGAAGAAAAAGCTGAGGGTAGATATTACTCACTACAGCTACCTGAAAGGAGGTTCCAGTTAAAATCAGCTGTTTTTCTCAGGTGACAAGCAACATAATGTGGGGATTGCAAGAGATGTATGGATGCGGTGTTTAGGGGCATGGCTTACCTGTGTAGTTGAATGGTTGGACTTGATGACCTTAAGGATCTTTTCCAAACAAAATTATTTTGTGCTTCTATTCTGTGATTCTAAGTGGACAGCAGAAAGCAATAATGTAAAGCTAAAGGAGTACTGCAGGCTTGTTTTGTTCCTGTACATTTTCATGGGGATTTATTCTTGATTCTTTTGGATGAACATCTCTGTATGCCTTTGGTCTGATCCTAGTAAGCAAGTAGGAAAGCACATGGCTTGGAAATAATGTACTGAGAATTAACTCTTAAAATCATGTTCTGCTACTGTTTAGGTGCAGAAAAAAATACAAGTAACATATTAATTTGGTTCTCAGTTATAAAACAAAACTAGTTTGATATCATACAGTGTGCAAAACAATAAGGCTGTTTGAGGGAAGACCTCTACCTTTGATCTTGCAGGTGGTTCTGAAACAGTCTGTATCTCTGTCAGTAAGCAAAAGAGCAGAATTATCTGGAAAACGAAAGATAACTGGGAGCATGGAATGTAAACAGTGAAAACAGTCAAAACTTCCAAAATGCTTTAAATTTACCTTCGTAAAGTTGTAAAAGAGCTTCAGCAGCTGTAGCAAATTCTCTAGAGATTTTTTTAATACAGTAGTTAGTTTTACAAATGTCAGAATGGCTATTATGTAGCAGTCCTTAGGAAGACAAAGAATTAATGCTTCATATAGCTGAAATGAATGGAACCAACTGCTTCATAGGTAGTAAATGTGAAGAATTGAGCTTTGCTTTCATTGTTTGTTAGTTATGGAATGCAGATCGTCTAGAAATCCTTATTGATAGTCTTCCATTGCAGGATTAAATGTAGCACCATTAAGTGTAGAGATCAAAAGGTTTGAAGGAAGGTGACTGAGCTGGGAGAAAGCAAACATCTAGGAGCTCGATTTCAGAAGCAAGAAATAAACATGTTCCAAGTCTTCCATCAAAATGTGTGGAAAGCAGGCAGATAGGCAATTGCTGTAGTGCAGAATGCAGGCAACAGAATAACTGTTTGATCTAACTTTAAAAAAAAAAAATAAAATAAAAAAATAAATGTTGCCCACATTTGTTATCTTTGATGCCAAGTTCATGCATTTGAAATTGGTGTGGCCATGAGAGCTAATTCATTTACTTTGAACTGTCTGTGCTGGTAGAGAGTAGCTTCAGTCATACCGAAGAAAATGCTCGCTATCACAATACTAGTCTATTAAAGGTTTATCAAAAGCTGATTGAGGTGGATCTGGCTGGGATGTCAACTTTTCCAACAGTAGCCCCTGCTCTGCACTTCTGGTTAGTACAGCCACATCAGTGGATGGGGAAGACATGTACCATTGAGTGTGGGAGGGTTGTTTGTGCTGAATATCATAAAATTTTTCTTAAACCTAAATGAACCACATGGCTGAGGAGTCAGGCTCTATGTAGAAAGACTAATGTTCATTTGTCTTTAGCGAGTAAGGATCAGCTAGTTGCACTGCCCTTGCCTTTAGTGCTTCTGAACATCCAAGCTTTTTGTACTTGGACCTCTTTAACTTCTGTGCAGTACCAAAGCTTCCAGAGTCATGTTACAAAAACAAGGGTGGAGTGTGATTGGAAGACCTGTGGCGGGAAAACAGTAAGTTACAAGCTTCTAAAAGCTGTTTGTGATCTGCTGACTATCTGTGAAGATCACTACCAGCAGTAATGTCTTGCAAGGACTCATGGTACCAATTGTATGACTGGCCAGAGCATAAATCAGTTAACAAACACTATGTTTTATACATCTCTTCAGAAATTGATGTAAATAGTTGGTACACCTTGCTGAAAGTTATTTGTACTTAGACTGGATAATGTAATTTTTTTGGAAAAGCCAAATAATTCCTTTTGTCCAAGAAGATGCAAAGCCAGTACATCTGTTTGCGTTGACTGCCTCAGAAAAATTTCGAGTTTCTCACCCACCTCCTGAATTCACACATGAGAGCTGGTGGACTGTGCAACACAATTCCTTCAGTTCTCATCTTCTTTGTAGGTGTTTGGGTCACAGCTAGATGCCTACAACCCTTTCTAGTTTGGATCACTGTGCATCTCAGCTGGTAATGAAAATAATGTGGCTTCTTCCTTGTAAATTTATTCTGCTGAGAGTGGCAGATCACAAATTACTGTTGGAACCATAAGAATCAGAGCTGATTTGCTCTTCTGGTGGAGTATGTTGCTGCAAATATTACCTGCTCTGATTTCTTTTAGTAAGATCAATTGGCTCTCTGACAGATATTTTTTTCAATAGTTGGTTCTCTAAATAGTTTGTTCTCTCATATACGTATTATGTCTTCTTGTGCTAATCTGTCTCAAGTTTATTGTGGAACAAGTCACTTTCACTGTTATTTTTACTCTGCACAAAACAGTAAGAATATTTAAAAAGTAATTTTGAAGCCTGTGTTAGCTTAGTCTTGTTCCAGTGTTCTCCTGAAAGCCTCCTTTATGCCTTTCTCTGTGGACCACCCTGGTAGTCTGCTTTTCTCATAAATTTATCTTTCCCTACTGCTTCTTATTTTCTGTCTGTTTAAAATGTGATTTCGTAAGTTTTATTTATTCTGACATCAGAACAAGAAAAGGGCTGCAAATTTCAACAGTAGGGAACCTGTGGTGTTATACTTAGCATTAACTGCTGTGGAGATGTTTTCCATTTACTCCCTACATTTAGACAAGAAGAAATGACTGGAAATCCTTGGCTGCAAGATCCTTATCTCTGACCACTGAGGCTCTGCAGTGTAATAAAATCCTTATCCATCCTTTTCTCCAACACTCTGAGGGAATCCTTAAATGTCACCAAGAGTGAAGGAAGATCTAAATTTCATAATTTTCATAACTTTTCATAATTTTTCATATTTCATAGTTTTTAAAACAATAATATATCCATATTACCAAAAAGGAGAGGAGGAAAAAGAAAACCCTGACCAACAGTGGTGTATTTTAAAAGCACCTACTTCTTACTAACTTCTATTTACGTGTAGCTATGATTTAGGTGCCATGGGAATGGAAAATTCATTGGTTTGTTACTCTGGGGTATAAAGTGTAATCTTTATTATGCGTTCTTGCAGTATTTGTTTTAGTGGTCTGGGGATGCTGAGTAGTTTCAGATAATCTAAGGAAACTGGAGTCTCACAGCAATTGTTCACTTGGGTAAGCCTCAGACCGTATCGTGCTGGGGATGGGATAGTAAAGCCGTACATACTCTTCTGTGTAAGACAAGAATATAGATGTGCAGAAAATGAATTATTACAGATATCTACCCTTTCCCAAGGTTTATGGTTTCCTGTACCACCTGTGACTCAGTGTGATATTTCCATCTTCCAATCAAACCAAGGCTCTTGCTATTATTTTCTTTTTTCTGCATCATGGAGCATGTCATCTATATGGCATCTGTTACAGCCTTGCAGCAAATAATCACCATGAAAAGGTATCTTCTCAGGATTAGTTTAAGTTTCTTCCCAAATTTTCATTTGTATTCAATTACACTTCCAAAAGTTAAAACAAAACAAAATGATGCCTTCATTTCCCTTTCCACACCGGACTTTTTTTTTTTTTTTTTTTTTTAATTTTTACAAGAATCTTATTGAGTCTGGACTGTTGGTCATGCTTAGTAGATCATTGTATATTTTCTTCTGCCTTCTGGAGTAAAGCAGGTTCTAACATGCCAGTTTTTGCATCTGTTCATGCACAATAATCATCTGGTTTTTACTTCACATGTATTAAGGTTATGCATGTTTAGCAATCCACTGTAACTTAATTAGTTTTAAATAAGGTGGGGTAACTGCTAAGTGACTGAGTAGACTTCAGTTAAAATTCAGAATGTGGTTCTTTATCCAGCTGAAGATAAGGAGATGAAAGTGCAGTGCAAGATGTCTTTCTTTGTTGGAAAAGCTTAGTGGGGAAGAAGTATAGGGATAGGAGAAGCAGAAGAATTGCTTTATTCTGATAGCTTTGGGTTCAAACTCTTGTGTTTTAATCTGCATTTAGAGCTAGGGATTCTCAAATTTCTCAAAATCAAACTGCTAAATCTTCTAATCTATCATCTCATCTTCTTTGCTCTCTTAATTTTCTTGTTTTTGCCCATGGGTTTGCTTTTCTTGCTGTACGTTCTTTTTTCTGGCTGAGAGCAGACAATGAAAGTTGAAGTCCCTGCTGTGACTCAGATGCTGCACTTATACTGCTTAACAGGTGATAGTCTGAGAAATGGACAATTTTGGCTTTAGAAAGATTCTGTATCAGGTGAGATGAAATTGTTCATCAGAGGATGAATCCATTATGCAATCTTGCTGTCAACAAAAGCACAAAGGAAGACAGTTAATCTCTGCCACTTTTTTGTTACTTTGCTTCTGAAGGGTCACTAACATTCTGCACAGATTATGAGAATCATCAAACTACTTTTCTTAAGAGGAAACTAATCTCTCACATCCATCTGAAGTGACTGGCAGGATATGTCCCAGATTATATTATCCTTACATAAGTTCATAGTGATGTATGTTACTTGTACTAGTAGCTTGATGAAGTCAAGTGTTTAAGCAGTGGTACTATCCATGAAACAGGAAACAGTTTGGGGGAAACAGATACAGCTATCTAATGAAGGAAATAAACTTCACTTTTAGAATTCATCCATCATAAATGGGGATGGAAGAATTAGCAAGAATCCATTTTTGTGATTTTGTTTTTATTTAATGCTAGTCTACACAGTGGTGGCATTTAGATTTGATCAGAACAACTGAAGCACTAAGAATCCTGCTTCTGCTGAAGGTGTGAGGAATATCTTAGTCACCTATTAGGCACTCAAAAATACACCCACAACCTTTGATAGATATGTTAATGTACTGTTGCGTCTGTTGTATAATTCACTTTTTTTGGAACTCTAAAAAGTAATTGAACAGAAATTCTGAAAACAGCTAATGGAATCATTGTGTTCCATGCACCGGTACAGGTTGGGGGATGACCTGCTGGAGAGGAGCTCTGCAGAGAGGGACCTGGGTGTCCTGGTGGACGACAGGTTGGCCATGAGCCAGCAGTGTGCCCTTGTGGCCAAAAAGGCCAATGGCATTCTGGGGTGCATTAAAAGGAGCGTGGCCAGCAGGTCGAGGGAGGTGATCCTCCCCCTCTACTCTGCCCTGGTAAGGCCTCATCTGGAGTACTGTGTCCAGTTCTGGGCTCCCCAGTACAAAAAAGACAGGGATCTCTTGGAAAGAGTCCAGCGGAGAGCCACAAAGATGGTGAAGGGCCTGGAGCATCTCCCCTATGAGGAAAGGCTAAGTGAGCTGGGTCTGTTTAGCCTTGAGAAGAGAAGACTGAGAGGGGACCTGATCCAGGTCTATAAATATCTAAGGTGTGGGGGGCAAAGTGGCGAGGCCAGACTCTTTTCAGCAGTGTGCGGAGACAGGACAAGGGGAAATGGCCAGAAGCTGGAGCATAGGAAGTTCCGCACCAATGTGCGCAAGAACTTCTTTACAGTGAGGGTGACGGAGCACTGGAACAGGCTGCCCAGGGAGGTTGTGGAGTCTCCTTCTCTGGAGATATTCAAGACCCGCCTGGACGCCTACCTGTGCGACCTGGTGTAGGGATCCTGCTTTGGCAGGGGGGTTGGACTCGATGATCTCTGGAGGTCCCTTCCAACCCCTACGATTCTGTGATTCTGTGATTCTTCACTTTGAGGTGCATTAAATGTCTCTCTTCTAAGTCTTTCCCTCTTAAAGCTTATTCTTTGGCGTAGTTTCGTTTTGTGGATATATATATATATATATATTTAATTTGTGCCCTTTATATTCAACTTTGTGGGTTCAGGTAAGATTATTTTTCATTCCCCTGCTTGAGACTTCTTCTATATAATAAGACTGAGAACTGAAACTGAGATGCTGCGTATGAGGAGAATTATGCTAAGAATTTAATTTAAAAGAGCATTTTCTTTTGCAATGTTTAAGCAGTTGGAGGATTTCAGCAGCACTTCCTTACTGGTGGCGCTTCATTGCAACTATTCACCTTCCTTGAAAGGAATTGTGAGGCATTTTCTTCTTTACAATAGAAATCCATTCTGTTAACTATATTGTGAAACCAATAGTTGTATTAATATCTGATCTATCAGTGGCTCACAGTGTGAAATTAGGCAAATAATTGAGACTCCTTGTATTTCTGTTAAGTTTGGAAAATAAGAATGGTGATTGTTTTATTTAAAGTACCCTAGTACCAAAGTGCAATGCAGATAAGAGTATGAAAACAACTGTGTACTTAAGTGCCTTTGCAGTTGGTAAAGTTTGCCTCTAATATTCTAGGCAATTTGATGGCTATTTGTGACTCATAGCATGTTCTTTATCTACAATAAAACTGCATTGTAGGGTTGTGTTTTTAAATAAATTTAATACCATGTAAACGTTATCAACAATGTACCAAAAAGGGCCATGGTTTGGCTTCTCCTATCTTGTTTTTTGTTCATTTTTTTGTCTATCTATGTACCAGTCAGAGGGGCGCAATTCCACTGTGACCTTCTTTTTTTGATTTAATAAAATGAAACTCAAGTGAGTTATTATTTGATGAAATTGGCAGATGGATATGTAGATGTTTGGTTTGGAACTAGGTGTGGGTGTAGTGTTTCTTACATGTACTGGCAGTCAAAGTCCTTACTGTGTGCCAATTAAGAAAGAGGAAAAAAATCCATTTAAGAGATTGTTCACCTACCAATAACAGATATAACAAACACTTGAGGGTAGGAAAGAGTAGCAGGATATCCATTTGTATCAACTGGAAAGCCTTGTCAGAAGTGGTCCATTCAGACAATTTTAATTCCTGCTTGGGATTTCAGTTGTAGTCAGCTTGATGATTAGAATATACATTTAACAAATATTGTAACTAGTATTATTTATAGCAATTTGTTGCATATTAAAAGTAGATGTTCAGGAGTCCAAAGCATGTATAAACACAAGAGACACTATAGCTGGTTGTAAAACTCCCTATTGACTTCAGGAGGTCTTGGTAGTTTGTCCACAACTTCAGCCGGAGGCAAGTCTTGCTCTGTGCAGTTTCCATGTTCAAAAAAAACAAAACAAAACAAAACAAAAAAAAAAACCACCAAAAACCAAAAAAAAACACAATCCCACTTTGACTGTAATGTGTTATTGGTTTTTAGATTTAGATCCAGTTCATCTAATAAAAGTAGTTGCTTTCAATAAAAATTTATCAAAGTGAGGCTGCAGTGCTTTTGATAGACTTTTTGGGGAAAGCTTAGCTGGGTTTATCACTGTGTTATGATTATGGCTTGTTTTTTGTCACCTGCTTATTAGTTAGATATTAATATTTGGTTTTTTTCTGTTTTGCCTTGGGACATGATTCTCGAAGTCTGTAAATGTCTGCCCTCTTGCAGCAGCTCCTCCTTGACCCTTGCAGCTAAGTCTGGAATTTGTAGCTTGGGTGAACTGAGTTAGACTGCAATTGCGTATATGCATTATGCAGAAAAGTTCCACAGAAAATTGAAGTTGCTCATGAATTTAAGACTGGTCAAGGAAAAATTATGTATTGTTCTGTTACTTAGGCAGTATGCTATCCTGCATGGTTTCTGAATGGGGCTGAAGTTTAGCAGAAGGAACTCGTGTTATGTTTGGCATTACTGAGTGGGTACATCCAGGAAAGTTTCCTTAGAGCAGTCTGAGCTCATCCAAGATTGGAATGTAGGTGGAAGCCCCTGAGTTAAGAACTGAGGTAGGGGTTGGACTGTGACATGTACTGAGAGAATTTGTTTCTAATTTTTTTTGTCACCAGATAGGCTTTTAGGAAGCTTAGTATTTATTTAGGGAATTTTGTAATGTAACTTGTTCTAACAATTTATCGGTGTAAAGATATAGTTATGCTATAGATGTTTCTTCTTTCTTTATAATGTCCTCTTGTAAAGGAACTGATAATAGCACTATCTATAGTGACACATTTTGAAATCCAGAAAAGAACACCATCTTCTTATCTGATCTTCTGTTATCGGTGCTGGTTATATTTAATATCTTGGATTTCCTTCTGCACACAGTCCAGTAATGAGTTTATCTAAAATCTATTTTGTATCAACTGCTATTTCAAAACTAAAAAATAAAGAATCTATCCTGTCTTGACTGTTCCAGCAGTCTATTTCTGAGAGAAATAGAAAAATGTATTTTAAACAGGTACTTATGATTTTAATCTTCAGCACTGTATTTGAATTCTTATTTGTTTTTCATTATATTATTTTCATGAATTTGTCAGGTAGTCTGCTGTTGCTTTTTGAATTAGTGGGGCACAATTCTCATGCTCTTACTTCCTGCAATTTCCTTAATGTTTTTGTCAGGATTTAATGTCAAAAATCATGATAGTTCTGTCTGTAACTTCAGAGCTGAGGAAAACACATGGTATGTGTATAAACTGCTCCCTATATTTATCTTATTCAGAAACACTTATTTCTTCCTTTAGAAGCAAAGCAAACAATTAAGTTGGAGTAATCTTACTCAGATGAGAGTTCTGTAAAAATGATGCATATTATAAGCACTGGTTTCTTCTATAGAACAAAAGAAAAAAATGTTTGCTGCTTTTATATTCCACAAGGGAACACAGAGTATTTGATATGTTACATTGGTAAAATGTGGCTGTCTTCATTAGATTTGTTATTATCCTTTATTTTAAACAAGTTGCTCATTTTCATCATTTTTGTGGAATTTCCACTAGTGGCACACTTTACAACGAACCTTTGTTTACTTTCAGAGTCCTGTGTTGTTTTTTTTAATTTTTTTTGCTTCCAACTTTTTTTTTTTCCTGACAATCTGTGTTTATAGAGATAACGTGATCTTGGCAAAGCTTGTAGTGCTGTATCTTTGCAAAAGCTGGCTGGTATTTCAGATAACGAATGAGTGGAGGACTCTCAGGCCACTGATGATTAAAGAAGCATTAAGTAAACTATCGTGCAAGTACATTTTCCTGAATTATAAAGATAAAATGTCAGTGTTGTTATCATAAATGATTCAACATTATAAAGCAATTAATAGGATTTTAAAAAAGAACACTTTTTTTTAACTGTGCTGGAACCCTTCTATAAAAGAATAACAGAAAATGCCATATTTATATATGTAATAATTGAACTCTTAAGTCACTCACTATTTAAGAAGCTTTTGAATTCGTTGATACAGGCTTGGGAGTTTTAGCATTAGTTAAACTGCCATTTACCAAAATCAGTTCTTTTCAAGTATTTCTTTGGCATTGCCTTGTATGATATTGCTACTCGAATTTTTTAGAGGGTCTTTTTTGTATGTGTTTTTTATCACATTAAGTAACCAGCCCCTAATTCTCTAATAATTCATATGATCTAGTTTGTGCTTCGTGACTGTTTGTAGTCTCATTGAATTCATTTAAGATCAAGGAGGTTGTAAGTAAGAAAGTATTACTGTGGTTTCCTTTTAGTTTTGTTTTCTAGGACAGCTGAGGTCTTCAGTAAGGTTTTTACTTGCTCGGACAGTAATATAGAAGAGTTAAATACAAATATATAGCATCTTGTATTGGGATTAAATTTTCTGAAATCAAAAGTCAGACTTAAACACCTGTAAATAAAGTCAGTGTTTCAAGTTAGTGGAGCTTATACATAAAGGCTTAGTTTTGTTTTGTTTAAATAATTTTAAGCACCTAAAAAAAAAAAAAAGAAAAAAAAGAGTAATGCATCCAAACAAAAGAGGAAAAAAAAAAACCACCCACTCACACTTTAAGGAATTTGTACATGAAATTTGCATTACATGTTTGTATGTAATTTCTAAACTGAAGCAATTAAGGAAAGCTGTAAAAGCAGGGAGGGCTGAAGATGAGGGTGCAAAGGAGACAGTAGAATCTATACCTTTTGGCTGTTCTGTAGAGATTGCTGATTCACTCTGACTTAAGTGTTATCCTGTTTACTTTCTGACAGTTGCCTTGGCAAAGTGCTAATTTGGTGAAATGCACATTTTCAGATTCTCTTCAGCTGTTGTAAAAGCTGGGATAGAAGTACAGGGTGATTTCATTCACCTAGATGTTTCGTACTGCTGGCAATTATCTCAGTTTTACTTGTCTTCCTGCCCTCGACCCCCCAGTTTTAACTGAAAAATGTTAGAGAAGTTGAGGTTGTGTTCTTCAAGCAGTATATTATGCAATGCTTTTGTCCAAGTCAACTTTACACTTTGCTTGGTCCAGTTGTGAAAATTGAAAGAGGAAAGAAACCAAAAATCACAGAACTGAGAACAGCTGGAGGTGTATCTTATAAAAATAATTCAGTGAAAAACATGGTTCATATATTTATTTTCTCTTTTTGTAGCAGAAAAGCTGACTGAGGTTGTGATGATATTTTTCCATGGTGCCCCACCCTGTATGGTGAAGTGTGAAGGTATGCCATTAGCCTCTATAGGTAGAGGGTTAGAAGTGTGAAAGAAAAGTAGTCTGTTATGTTACCTTGGCTGTTGAAACTGCAGACACCTATTTGTCTTGGACAGTATAGCAAGGAGGTGTAGCAGTACAATTTTTTACAGTGGTTTCTCACTGCATGTAAGGTGACTGAAAATCTCCTTAATTATTCTTGGAGTTGGTTAGCACTTCTTAAATTGTTCTGATGCTTGGCCAGTAGTCAGAATCTGTCTATGTTTTGTTCATTTTCTTCCCCTATTTTTTTTATATGCTTATAAATTCAAGTTGTGTTAGACAAGATCAAACATCAGAAGGAAAGTTTTTTGACTCATGTTGAGGGAGTAGGGTCTAAAAAGCTTGTTTTATCACCTTTTACCTTTGCTTTCTGTTACTTCCTTCTTCATACCTCCTCCCACTTACAAGACTGAACCTATAAGAGTTTTGTGATGTTACTTCTGCTCCTCCTTACCAGGAAGAAAACTCTAGCTTCTCAACTCGCATGAATTTCTGCACACTGTGTAAACATGTATGACAGTTTCTTCAGAGGCAGTAGTTGTACTAACATCTGAAGAGAGAAGTTGCCAAACTGGGGAAGTGAGATAAGAGGAAAAGAAAAGGGAGATAAGAGAATTCACAAGGAACGCCCCAAAGACTTTTTAAAATCCTGTTCTTGGAGCAGCTTGCTGAACAACTACAAACTGGGCAGTTTGTCCTAGTTTTCAGTGGTAGCTGGGAAGAGTTGACTAATTTTCTTCACAGAAATGTTTGCCATGAGAAACCCTTTATCTTTTATGAAGGAAGAGAACGCTATGTGTTCTACCAGGATATAACTCTGTGATGAAGGATTTGTGCTGTTATTTGCCTAGAAGATACCATTTGCGTAGACTTGAAGCTTCACAGCAGTCCTGTAGCTGGAGGGGATAAGAAACTTGGCTCAGACTTAGGTGCTCTTCATAAGCTATGGCAAGTGATGGATCATGACTGTTCCATTTCCTCAGTTAAGCTGTTGAGAGCAGACATCTGCTGAGAAGTCTTTGCCTCCCAAAGGAAAAGGACAGGTTTGGAGGCGGAAAGAAGAGGGACAGTTTTTGAGACTTTCAATTGTGGATACAGGGGCTGTTTTCTGCTGTGTCACTCAGACTGTGGTGTGAAATGCATATAGCTTCTAGTAGTTTAGTGTCACTTGCTTGGTTCTTGACAGCATCTGCTAAATTGGCATTTGTTTTGTAATTGATGTTGTTCTTAGGCAACACAGAACTGTACAAACAATTGGTGGCTCATGTTTTGACAAATCCTTCTTCAGTTGTGGCACAGGGAATTGTATTTTTTTGAAAAGGTTAGCTTGATTTCTTCAAAAGTGTCTTCTAGCATCACTTCCCCGCTATTTGATATGACCAGTCTAGGGATCTTGTGATGTCTAAGAAATCCAAGCAGTTAGAAAGATAACTTTGTTGCTGCTGCGTTGCTCTTTTTGCTTTTGTTTGTGCTTTCAATACTTATTTTAACTCTTGAATGTAGCTATAACTGTCACCTGTGTACTCTGGATTGGCGTTTTTTTTCCCATTGTTTATGACAGAAATGCCTTTTAACAGAAAAATACTGCTTTCTGTTTCCAGTGGTGAATCAGAATATTTTTCCACTTTGAAATGTGATTTTTTTTTTTAACCTTTATTGCTTCTTAATTCCTTGGTAATTTATTAGTATTTGTTTTTACTCGTAAGCCAGTACTTTGGTGTAGGAAAGTGGTTCAACATTTTTTTCAATCAAAAGCCACCAGGGAGAATGAAACTACCAGTCAGCAACCTTTAAAAATACTATTTACCTTGATTTATTTTGTTCCAGATATACAGGAACATCAGCAATTCCTTTTTTATATATTTTTGAAAGACATTAAAGAAATAATTAAAGAGTATCTGTTCTCTACTAATTAACCCTTATTTCCTGGTCTGATCTAGTAAATAGAATTCCACTTAAAATGTTGCTTATGAAACATAAAATCCAGCATGATGTCGTGTAGTTATGGAAATACACTTAGTCTCCACAGCTAGCAGACTGTTTGTAAGAGAAAAAATCTCATAATGAGGATGTTCTTGAGATCTCTTTTGTATCCACTTCAGTTTCAAGCAAGGGCATACAGATTGACCTGCTGTATAGTGTCCTGGTTTTGCTGTTGTCATTCGTCATTGCATCACTTCATAAGCATTTGAGAGATGTATTAGGGAAATGAATGTTTTTCCATGTACCTTGTGTGACAGGTCTGTCTGACCTACTGTGTTTACTCATCCCACGTCCTCTGTGCATACAAGGCTGTGCAGATGATGGTGGCTCTGATGGACTAAGGAACCTCAAATGTCACTGTCTTGGGAAATATTCTTTGCCAGAACAGTTGGGCAACTATTTGAATTGCTTGGAGATTTTCTGATGAAATAATCTTTTGCTGAAGGTCATCAACATGGTGAAATTTAAATGTTTTGCAGATACAAACCAGCTTTTGCCAGAGTTCTGATGGAACCCAACCAAAGCTGTTGTTTGTGGGCAACCTTTGATTTGATCACTTTTTTTTTTTTTGGCAGCTCACCTACCTGGCAGATTACTGTGATGGCCAGGCTTCTGTAATGTATTTTTCATTCTGCTTTTTAGACAACATTTTTTGGCAGCTTTCTTCCTGAGAAAAGCGAGAGTAGTGGCTTCTTTCAATTGTGGATAACATAAAAATCCCAATCTTTGTTTCTAATCAGAGGAATAGACTAAAGTCTCATGCTAGCAGCTTCTATCTAGTTAGTCCCTGTGTAGTGTAGGCAGATCAGACCAGGATTATTACTCTTTCCTTGTGCAAAAGTTCATGGGCTCTTGCTGAATTGCTGATACAAGTCAGTGGTTTACTAAGGGAAAACTGTAAGCAAATGTTATTTTTGTTTCTCCAGGTTTTTTTACCACATGTTTTGTTGTTGATATGTTACAGATGTCATCTTCCTTCTGCATCTGTTTGCTACCATTTGCATTCAAATTCCTGATATATTAAAAATCATTGTGTGATATTAGCATAGCTGATGAAACAGGAAAAATTCCTTTGGAATAATTTATCTTCTAGCAGTTGTTTCTTGTATGAACCCTCATTATTCTTGTGTCTATGTATTTAACTTGCGGCAGGGCAACAAGTGGAGCATGTGAACAAGAGGCAGTGGTAACTGAAGTCATATTATTTCTCTACAGAATGTCTTTAAATATGCTTAAGGGAAGACATTTAGATTTTTGTGAAAGCTGTTTTTGAAGTCAGAAAATGTTACCTGGGAAAGGACAGCAAAGTATGATACAATTAAAGCCTGGATTAACTGTCTGATTGGCTTCTGTAGTTTAAGCAGTGGAGAAGTTTCTCAGATTCTTGAGATTGCTGAAGTTTTTTTTATTGCTGAGTACTCTGAGTTTGATAAAGTTAGTGAGAAGAATGATTTCTTGTGAATATATGTGATGAAAATGGGATCTGTTGTAGTGATTTTTCCTTTTTGGTAAAATACCAGATGTTGTTCAACTGCGTTCTGGCTGAGCAACAATGTAAGAATTTTTTGTTGATCCTTCAAGGAGCAGCAGTACCTCTTCATGCAGTAATATTTTGATGATATGTTTAACTGCTTAGAGAAAGGTATGCATTTGAGTCCTTTAATATGTTTTTCTATAAAAGAAAAAGAGCAGTCCACAAAGCAAATCATATCAAGGATTCTGCATGTTTTATGCACAATATGAATACTGTTACATTTTCAAGATTTAAAGTTTTCTTAGATGCATGCTATGAGCAGGTTTATTTGTGCTCCATCTGCCTGTATAACCAAATTGAACTGTGAAGATATTCTGAGTATAAAAGTTAAGTATAACTAATAAATATTGCTTTGATAGCTTGTTTGTTTATCTGAAGTTGGGAACTGACAGTCTTTTCATCTTACTCTCATCTTATATAAATAAGTAAAATTTCATTTAGTGTTCTTGTAACAAGATCTATAATAGTCATTAGAATTATTAATTGTTAGAGCTTTATGAGACATTTCTGCGCTCATATCTACCCTGTAACAGCCTACTGATCATCAATTGAGAAGGTTTTCATAGTTGCTGTTCATAATGTTCTTTCAAATTTCTTGAAAGAAGGATGTGTGTATAAGATGGAAAGTGTGTGTTTTTGATATTTTCAAGCTTAAAGATGATGTCCTACTTTACTGATAATAAACTAATAGAGTTGTTGGGAGGTATCTATGTCTTCAAGACCTTATTTAGAAATATAAAATAATAGAAAATGCTATTTTTATATTTCTCCTCACTTGCTTATAAATTGAGTATTCAAGTTGCTTAGTGGCAGACACAATAAACATTAATTGCAATTATAGGAATTCTAAAAGCTTGCTGAGAAGGGCCTTTTTTTAGCTTGCAGAATCTCCACTACATCTGTATTGTGTTCTTCACAAAACGCAGCAGCAGGGAGATGATGGACATATTTAACTGTTTCATTAGATTCTAGACTTTGTTTTGCAACTGGGAATTTAAATCCTTGCAACTGACAGAAATGTGGTCTAGTGTAAACGTGAACAAACTGGAGGAAATGAGAGAGCTGGATTTCTGGCAAGATGGTTCACTGTCTGGTCAGTCCAAACTGTAATATAGGTGGCATTCTTTGAAAGTCTGCTGCTAAAAGAACAAGTTATGTTAAACAAGACTTACTCAGCCTAAAAAGTGCATAAATGAAGTAAACAATTTTGTAAGGCCTTGGTGAAGATCTTATAAATAGATATGTCTGTAGGCGGGAAGAACAGAGGTTGACTAAAAGAGGGAGATGTTACAGTAGCCACTGTGAGCATATTCAGCGTTGACGTCTTTCTCCCTAAGTTTTGCACTTTTTGTCCAGAGCTGTGAGCTGTTCTATCTTAAGCAGTCATTTTTCTGTTTTTTTGTTAAGTGAAGTATTATAGACTTCATGTTAGGCTGCTTTACCCAGTTGTTGCTCTTGAAGTGCATATTGTTATGTTACTGAGGTTAGTCAAAGTATCACAGCCCTTTTTCTAATGGACACTGCTATAGCCACAGTGGAAGTGACTTGGGTCACCAACTCAATGTGGTTTGTACCATCAGTTCATTGCCGACTGCCTATATAACTTAAAATATTGTGCAGTTGATCTGGAGTTTTGGGGGAAAGTTCACAACCAATTACAGTCATGAAAATCTTCATATGGTTTTCCTCAGTCAAAAGCCAGACTGGGAGTAATAAGCATGAAACAATGGTCTCAGAGCAGAAGATAATTTAGAATTACCCAGCACTGCCCAGAGGTCTGCAACATGCATGAGCAGGTTATGGTTCTGTGCTCTGTTGGATTGGTGCCATCAGATTAAAATCCAAGGAGCATATGCTCTCTCAGCCCCTGAGCAATTTATTCCATCCCCTAACACAGGTCTGGAAAACTTGAATTAACTCTAGAGGAGACTTTGTATCAGATATTAATTGGCTGACTAGAGAGCATTTTAAGGAGCATCCTTGGAGATGTATAGAAAACATGCAGCTGTCCAAACAAGGTGTAACTGCTTATCTCTGAAGCCAGATTCACAAGAGAAGAAACACTGTTCTCGGAAGTCTGATTTAAGTGGAGATAGAAGCTGAATTTGCAGCTATGTGAGGTGGGTTCCATTTTTCAGGGCCATGGATGGTAAACTTGGTAGCAGCAGCAGGTGGTGCTAAGGAATTTAATTTCCTTCTTTTTCCTTCTGCCCAAGATTTGTCTGAAAAATCATCAAATCTAAATTCTGCAGTATTCCCTGAGTTTCATCCACTTTTAACTATTCACTATCATGTTTGTTTTTTTTTTTTCTCTTCTAGTCAGCTTTAAAATGTGCTTTTGTTTCTCTCTTCAGCCTTTTCTTGTGGTTGAAGCATCACAGCAGGGTATTTCCATTTTTTCACTGATGGAGAGAGCTACTGTTTTGCTTAGGTGTTTTCAAATGGTGTTTATTGCAACCACAGAAGTATGTAAAGAGAATGAAAGTAGGCATGCCCTTGTCCTTCCTCCTGAGAGACATTTGGTGCTAACTTCCACACAAATTGTAAGGAGAGAGAGTGTTATCAGTTTTTAGCTAGAATTAAGTGTTTTAGTGAAATGGAGTGTTACTACCTTAAGTGAATCTGCCGTGTCTTTTTTTTATTCTTTTTATTTCTCTTCTAATGCCATCAGAGTTCTCTTAAACTGATTTCTTTATTTACAAAAAAGAAAAAATACAGTGTAAGAAAAAAAGACAGCTGGGAATTATGAAACAAGTGTACATTTAGTGTACCAGCTTATTGTTAGAACTAAGGATCAAAGTCTAACAGAACCAAAAATATGGTTTTGAAAAGTTCTTCACAAAGAAGACAATAGGAATTCAGGCATATGAAAAAGGAATGAATCGCACTATCTGAAACTCAACACCTGAGTTCTTAAGTAATGATACATTTGCTCAAGGCCATTCACTTTATAATATTTACTATGTTTCTATTGCAGATACATTATGTTCTACCATTGCCTCTGTGCCTCCTTTGTCTGACCTCCTGTGGATACCAACAGCAAGTGGGTGACCTTTGATATGCTCATTTAAAAGGTTTCATCTTTCTTATGTTTTATACAGAGCTTTCTCAAGTAATAAAAGGTAGTTGACAGAAGACTTACCTATAGTGGGAGAATGCCCTTTCTCCAGGGGGAAAAAAAAAAAAAAAGATATGCAAGCTGAAAGAGTGGTTATTTTCAAAAGAAGAGTTTAGATTTAAAGAAAAAAAAAAAGCAGCCTATAACTGAAATAGTCTGTAAGAAGAAAATTTTAATAAACTGGGCTGCAGATGCGAATACTATTTAATCATGAAGGGCTTTTTATGCCCTATGCATTTTAATATATTTCCCTACATTGTGATGGTTTTCAATCTGTTAATTAATTCTCTTTTCTAGTTGAAGTTATACTATTTTTAAATTAGTGCAGGACAGCATGGAAGGTAAAATCAATTCTTTGGTGCATTGGAGTTGCAGACAGAAACAGAAAAGTGCATATAAGCACGTAGCATTGTAAATGCTGGTGGTTGTTAGAACAGCATGAGTAATAATTAATCCTTTAAAAATTCAGTCTTGAAATATGATCAAGATTAGAAATATCAAAATAACCCTCTTGGATCAAATACATTGTTCCTTAGTTCCAGAATCAGATCTCTTACAGATAGGTGCTTTAATCACCAAATCAAAATGTATTCGTTGAAGATTGTGTTATTTATACTAATGGCAAAAATGTTTATAAGTGGACTGGTAATTTTTTAATTTCACTGAGTTCTGGTTGCATGTTGGATATAAACTTGTCACAGAGTTAACTAGATCAATATATGCCCGTGACAGGGGGCAGTAGGCCCCTACCCCTCTATCCACCTCCCAGCCCCAAAATAGGAAGGAAGGGAGAAAAAAAAAAAAAAAAAAAAAAACAAAACAGCAGCAACAATCTATGGAGGAAAACTTATTTTACTATGATATCAGAATGCAAGATAACACAATATAATACAATCTAATCAAAATTGAGACTAATAAATCAGATAGGAGAGAGTTCCTGAGACCAAGTCAAACCTGAAAGGCTTGGAATGGCTAGGAAAGCACCCTCCAGCACCCAATGCCAGGCAGTAAAAGACTGCTGCACCTGGAAGGGTCAGATTCCATGACTTCCTTAATGTATAGGGATAGGTACCTGGAATTGGAACATTAACACTTTAATTCCAGTACACTACATGATGTTTTGATGCAGAATACTGAAAACCAAAAAACATAAAACCATGACAAAACTTTCAGATATATGTGGGCCTTGTACATTGCATCTGTCTGGGCAACAAATACCTGTGTGGGTACTGTGAGTAACTTACCTACAGATGTCCCATTCTGAGTATATTAAATCTTTGATGCAATGGTTATTTTCTTCAACAAAACGTAAGATTCTGGATGGCTTAATAGAAGTGCAAATTTTTCCCTTCATTGAACACTGTTTGCCTGATTGTGGCCTTTGCAGCTGAAAGACCTTCATGGCAATATATGACTGAGGCCCACAGCTCAAATTCACTTGTACTTAGAAATGTAGATTTATGATTCGGTGATATATTAGTTCTGTGTTGCTTCAGTTTGGAAATTAAAATGATGTATTTTTCTATTGATGTTGTTGTTGGGTATTTTATTTTTTGCTTTGCTTCACGGGCTTTCTGTCTGTATTTACCATCAAGTTAGCATAGTTCTGTGCTCTTGTATATGTAAACTTAGTATTTTTATCTATTTTTTTTATTTTTTATCTATTACATAGATTCATGAAACGAATACTTTCTTCCTTTGAGGTGTTAAGCCTTTTTCCTGCTGGCTTAACTGTTGTGATCGTTTTTAGTAGAACAGGTCACTTTTAACTCATATAATGTAAACCCACATAAATCATACAGTCATCTTTTCCTTAGTAACTGTAGATTCGAGAGGGGAAAAAAAATTAAAAGTAACTCTCCAAACACGTATTTTATGATAAAGCAGTATATGTAGGTTTCTCCAAAAGCGATGCCTCTTATTTACTTCCATGGAAACTACAACAAATACCAAGAGAACAATAGTGCTATTTGTCAGAACAAATTCTCAGCTAAAAACACTATTTTTTTTAACATAGTTATCACCATGATCTATACATTTTTGCCAGCCATAAACAAGAGCCTGAATTCCAAGCTTGTAAGGATCTGCATTCTGGAACATGGCTTGTCTTCAACATCATCTTTGCTACAGTGCACCACTCCACTGCCTTACTGTGCTCATATCCACTGCTTGGTCTCCATAAACGTTCAGCAAGCATCAATGAATGTCAGTGGGAGCAATTTTTTCCACATGGAGAAATTCAGCAACACACTCGTAAGACCCCTCACCAGTTTCACTGCCCTTCTCTGGACACGTTCCAGGGCCTTAATGTCTTTCTTGTAGTGAGGGGCCCAAAACTGAACACAGTACTCAAGGTACGGCCTCACCAGTGCTGAGTACAGTAGGATGATTACCTCCCTGCTCCTGCTGGCCATGCAATTTCTAATGCAGGCCAGGATGCCATTAGCCCTCTTGGCCAACTGAGCACAATGTTGGCTCATGTTCAGCCAAGCATCAACCAACACCCCCAGGTCCATTTCCTCTTAACAGTCATTCAGCCACTCAGCCTGAAGCCTATAGCGCTGCATGGGGTTATTGTGGCCAAAATGCGGGACCCGGCACTTGGCCTTGTTGAACCTCAGTCCAGCGATCCAGCTTATCTAGATCCCTCTGAAGGACCTCCCTACCCTCAGGCAGATCAACACTACCTTCCAACTTGATGTCATCTGCAAACTTACTGAGGGTACACTCAATCCCCTCATCTAGGTCATCAATAAAGATATTCAACAAGATAGGCCACAGTACCGACCCCTGGAGGACACCTCTTGTAACGGGGTCACCACCTGGACTTAACTCTATTAACCACTACTCGTTGGGCACAGCCCTCTACCCAATTCCTTACCCAAAAGGATATACCTGTCCAGGCCACAAGCAGCCAGTTTCCCCGGAAGAATACTGTGAGAGACCATGTCAAAGGCTTTGCTGAAGTGTAGGTAGACTACATCGATAGCCTTTCCTTTGTCTACCAGTCTGGTCACCCAGTTGTAGAAGGAGATGAGGTTGGTCAAGCATGACCTGCCTTTCATGAACTCGTGCTGGTTGGGTCTGATCCTCTGGAATCCATGCATGTGCCGTGTGATCTCACCCAAGATGATTTGCTCTGTAGCTTTCCCTGGTACTGAGGTACTGAGGAACTTCCTGGATCCTCCTTATGGCCCTTCTTGTAAACCTTCGGTAAGCCTCCTTCATGCAGGCTGAAAGGTCAGTGGTTTCCTGGACTACATCTGAAGAGCAGTGGCCAGCAGAGAGAGGGAGGTGACTGTCCCTCTTCTCTACCCTGGTGAGGCTCCCTGGAGTACTGTGTACTAGGTTCCCCAGGCCTGGTCAAGAAGGATATGGAGCAGTTGGAGCGTGTCCAGAGAAGTCCCACAAAGGTTGTCAGAGGGCTGAAGCACCACTCCCATGAAGAAATGTTGAGGGAATTGTTTCTCTTGGAGAGGAGAAGACTCTGGGGAGACCTCATTGCAATCTTTTAATACCTGAAAGGATCTTGCAAGGAGATGGGGAACCAACTTTTTACACAGGTGAAAAATGACAGGACAAGGGCAAGAGGGAATAGATTTAAACTAAAATAGTGGAGATTTCAGTATGATGTTAGGAAGAAATTTTTTACTCAGAGGGCAGTGAGGCATTGAAAATGGTTGTCCAGAGAAGTTGTGGATGCCTTGTTCCTGCGGGCATTGAAGGCCAGGCTTGGTGGGCTCCTGAACAGTCTGGTCAAGTGCTTGGCAACCTTGCCCATGGCAAGGGGTTGGAACTAAATGATGTTTGAGGACCTTTCAACCAAAGCCATTCTGTGATTGAAGTGAAGTGAAACTCAACTTTTAGTAGACCTTCTAAGCTGTTCTCTTATTCTCGGTAGTAAGTGTTTATGTTCCTTGTGTCAAAAGGGAGCTATTGTTAGATAAAAGTATTGCAAGCAAGACTGCATGCAGTTATTCAAAGAGTACTCTTTACGTTTCTTTTAGGCAAATGTTCTGAACAGAAACAAAAGGAAAACAATGGCCTGTCTTACAATGGCAAATATAGAAGGCACAGCAACTGCCACTGTCCACCAGAATGGTGACATCCTTGGGAATACTAGTGCACCTAAGCAGACAGAGCCATTGCTTCAAGTGTACCTTTATTATTCACCTGTGAAGACAGGAGGAGATTATCTTCAATTTCCAGCTGGAGAATACATCGCAGAAGAGATTTGCACTGTTGCCTGCAAAGCGTGTGGTAAGTATACATGCTGTGGTTTTTTTGACAGTGTAATTGCACTTGATTCAAGAGAGCTTTTAATAAACCAAAGCTCATCATAATACTGGTGTTTTAACAGAAATGCTAATCTCTTTGATGTTTTTCAACTAATCATTGTCAGCAGTGATTAGTGCAAGGCTTCTTTTGCTATCAGAAAGCTTGTGAAGCTGAAATTATAATCAGGTCTACTACATTTATAGTCTTCATTTGTATTTGTAATATATATATGTTTATATATTTATGTAAATATAAGTATGTAATATAAATGTATAATGTATAATGCATATTTTTATATTTATTCATATTATTTAACTTTAAATGCTTCACTTTACTATTTATTTATTTACTATAAATGAATCACTTTTTAGATGAAAAATGATATATAAGGTATAACATGACCATTATGTCTGTGGCTTTTTCCTTTTTGAATCATTTACAAAGTAAAGTCAACAAGTATATAATCAACTTTAGAATAAATAAATAAATAATCATATGTCTAGTTAATAATGCCTTTGAATTGTTACATTTATCCAGACCATGGATAGGTGCTGAGACCTATAGTAAAACAACTTAAATGTGTTTTGTGCAAGGATTTTTCATTTTATTGCAGTTGTAGCTTGAATCTCTGAATTTGGGCAATTTGGAAAGAAAAAAAATTAATCTCAAAGTCCAGATACTAAAGAGACTTTATTATCCACAGTGTCTCTGTCTCTTTTTGGGACTATTCATAGTACAAGACTTTGTCTTTTAGTTCTCCAAATGCCACATTTCAGGTGCAAATGACTTTTTAAAAAAAGGGATCATAATTTCAAATATTTGTTTTCCAATGAGTCACAAATGTGTACCCACTTTGGAAAACGTCTTCTTAGTGACTTATCAATTGTTGTGAATTCTTTAGTAAGAGTACATTACTTAGCATTGTTGACAGTGTTTTTGGTGGGTGTTTTTGGACTTCAGTTTTAATACTCACATGGCTGTAAGGCTCTCAGGTACAGTATTTATAAGTATGTAAGGCTAGTTGGCATAGGGGAGGAGGTTCTTCACTTTTTGAATGCTGAAGTGGTGAATTTTTTACATTAGATAATATTTATTCCCATAAAATATGTAACTGCTACTGTAATGAAGGACCAGTGCGGAGGGGATTAACTAGAGAATGATTTCACTAGAAAATGGAGGAATAAAATGTTCTTTAAGTTTAATCTTCTCATATCAACTTGCCAGAATATTAAAGTAATAAGGTCTTGTGTACATCAAACTTAGTATGTTTGATGTATGTCTATGTTAGAATAGCAAAGTCTTTGAAGGAATATATTGTGTGATCAGCCATGACATCAGGTACCTTCTTTTTCTTACTATTTATTTGACTAGGTTATTTTTGTCGTAGAGAGCTAGAACTTCATAAGTTCTTCTAACTCTTCTAACAAATCAGTTATTTAAAACTCAGCTTCCAGAAAAGCAGGCAACCTAGTTTGAATTTACTGGAATAGTAACTATCTTGATAGTTTGACTAGCTGCTTCTACTGTTATTTCTTGTCTACTTCTTATTTCCATTTCCTCTTCTCTAATTTAAATTCACCTTTCTTCAGTTTTCAGATGTTTGTTTGAAATCGTGTTTTTTTCATCTTTTCCCCATCACCACTGCTAGAGAGACACATTACCATCATTATATTATCTTTAGATCTTATTTTATGAAGTTTTTTTATGGATTTCAGTAGTTTGAATGTCTTTAGATGGTGTCTTTTGCACCATCTCCAATTTCCCATGAATATGTGCAGACCAGGCCATGTACAATATTCTACTCGTACAAGTCACAAACATGCAAGATATAATTCCTGCTAATCCAGGAATCCAATTAGTTGTATTTCCCCATGACATTATCTAAGGACTTCATGTTTCTTGTTTTCTCAGACTCCACCAGTCCTTCTCAAGGCTTCTAGCATTTGGCGTACTAGCTTCTGTTTTGTGGGTTTGACTGGTTTCTAGCTCCCAGATGTATCCTTCTACATCTGACTATTTTAAGAAATAATTTTGTATGAACAGAATATCTTACTGAGTGGATTTTATCTTTTTAGCTATTGTTACATCATTCTGTATCAGTCTGTAATTCATATTTGCAGTGGTGTTGTACTTGCTTCTATAAATGAAATATTTTGTTATGTTGAGGCTTCATCCTTTTAAAGCTAAGGTGGAGAAAGTCTTCTGAAGAGTGGTTTCTGCCTGACAGCTAACATGGCAGTATTTTGCTGCCAGATTGTGAGAGGAATTTGTAACTTCATTGCCTTTGAATTGGCAGAAAAGACTGAAATGGTTTTTGAATGTAGGGCTTCTTTTTCTTTTTCATAATAGTTATCAGCTCTTAAATCACAAACTATCACTTCTAATCATTTTCACTTTTTTGGATGAGATTTTATGCTTGTAGGTAGAATATGTAGGTCTGTGTAGCATATGTACTCCAGGAATGCTTAAACTGGCAAGAATTTTCAGGAATTTTCTATGAATCAGTATACTCCATAAAGACGAGAGTGGTTTAGATAGTAGGAATGTCTGAGATGCAATAAACTTGGAAAATACTGATGAACTTTCTCCATGATTTGAGCAATTGCTAGATCCCTTGATAGCAGAGCTGTTACGTCAAAGTATGACTGCTGCTTGTGGCAAGCAGTCTTGTGTACCTTTTAGACAAGTCAAACAATCGAAGGTTTTCCAATCTATGCTGGCTTGGCTTCAAATCTGCTGTATATGGCATATATTAGCTATATAAATTTTCTTCTGTATAAATATTCTGCAGTTGAATGCCAGTTCAAGAGATTCATGTAGTAGCTAGGTTTTTCCTCTTTTTATTCAAAACAAAACAAAACAAAATAAAACAAAAAAACAGCTTTCAATTTTGGGAAAAATATAATTAATACAAACCTTCTTGTAGGTTGTTTGGATTTTGATATTAAAAATTGTCAGAACATAAAACTGACAAATTTTCTAACCAGAACAGTTGATTTTAAGCTTAAATCAATGAGTTGTTTTCAGCAATCACCCTTACCTATGTCATCTGCCATGTAAGACAACTCTAAAATAGTTGCATCAAATTGAAAGGAAGCCTTAGCCAAAGAGAGAAAATGTTATTAGAACAAGTAACTGACTATCAAAATGAGATACAAAAAAAAATTATTCTAGTGGTTATAGCATCATTGCGTTCATTTTCTAAATTTGGTATCTGAGATTTGTTTTTGCAAATGACCATCTTAAATCCTTTCCCTTTCTCTTCTCCTTCAAATTAATCTAAAATGAAATTACACTATTAAATAGTTTTTAGTATTTATATTTTTTGCTAAAAAAAAAAAAAAAGTAGCATGACCAGTGTAGATGTGGAGCTATAAAAGCACACTGAGGAAAGGAAGGAGCTCTATGCAAATGTTTTTGCTGTGTTTTTTTTTAGGCTTGAGGTAGAAGTTTGAGGATTAAAACTTTGCTGTGTTAAAAACTTTCATGATGTTGCTTGACAACTGGTATAGAGTGCTGTGGCTTTTTTGTATATAATAGCTTTTTTGTATATATTAGCTTTGTCTTCTAAACAAAATACTTGCCAAGAGACAGTTCTGGTTTTGTTTGCCATAGTCCAGACAATTTGTTTAATAGCCTTGCTAGGAATGAAAAGTGGAGAGTAATTCTACTTTATTATGTCTGATTCACTGTTGCCTATTATTCATTGTTGTTATTCATTGTTTTATTTGCTAATGTGATTAGTGAAGTGTAGAAAACTAGAGGAGGTTTTTAATACCTCTTGGAACAGCTTTTCTGATTTTACTTGTACTGAAAATGATTTCTCAGAAATTTTCACCATTGGTTAATTGTCTAGGTTTCATCAAAAGACTTAGATGCTCAGGCACCCTTTCCCTCTTCCCACTCTTCCCCCTCCTTTTTTCATTGTTTCTTTAGAAAGCACTTAAGTCCTGATGTTCTTAGTTCTTTGAAAAATCCCTGCAATTAGTAGCGCTGCCAAAATTTACAAGAAAAGGGAAGTGTTTGAACTCTGCTTTCATCAGACCTTTATGGACAATTTTCAAGACCCTAATAAATGGGTTTTCTCTGAATGGCGTTATGGTCAAAATTTTTTCAAGTCTGGCAATGTTTTGATGCTGATGCAAAGATATATAATTTCCTTCTCCCCCACGTTTTCTTTCCTCCTTAGAAATTAAGAGGTTTAATACCCTTTCTTGATGAACTATACCCTTCTTGATGATCTATATGTCCTCAGGCACTGGCAGTGAAAGATATCAATTACCATATGGAATTACAAATGATTAAGTATGAAGGATGGATGAGTGCTTACATTACTTCCTAAGCATAGGAGGGAAGTAAAGGTGGACTTCTTTTTGTTTTGTTAAATACAATACTTCACCTTGGAGGAAGAATTTCAAAGTCCTGTTCCTCACTTAAGAAATCAATTTCTGTTGAGAATAGCAATCATGTCATCTGGGTTGAAGTATTGAAGTGTTGTGTGTAAATGTGTGTGTTTCTCTTTAGCATTTGAATTTAAAAATTACTTGGAATTGTTCAGTGAGCTTATTTCAGATTTTAATGGGGTAATATCTTAATGAGACTACATACATATTCAGCACTGTCTTCAATGGTGTCTAGCATCTGGCTAGAATCTCAAATAGGTGGGTAATTTATTTGCATTATATTGTAAAATATTCTGTGATAATTTGGCATACATACAACACACAGACTCAGAACTAATGTCAGTTATTGTTGCTTTGAAGACTAGTAATCTGTAATATGAATTGATCCAATTTCACAACCAAATTCAGTTGCATAGGGTTAGGGTTAGGATAGACTTATTCTTAACTCCAGAAAAGAATATAATTAGTTGGGTATATATATATATATATATATATATATATATATATATATATTAATTTAAGATCACATATTTCTTACTGCACCATGAATTTGCTGCATCCTGATTTACACCCAATCCCTCATTTGTTAATCTGTTCAGAGTTATTCATGTGGGATTTTTTTTTGTTTTGATTTCTCTTTGGTTACTTCACATAGTTCTTTCTATTTTCTTCCATTGAAAATCACGTTAGTATCTAGGTCTGGCATGTTTTGGTGAGCTATCTCAGATGATTAGCCTGTAGATTTCAACAGCTTAATCTGACAGCTACATAAGAACTCTTGCTCTTAGCCTTGTTGCTGGCTCCCTGCGGCAACATACTCAATTTTAAGCTTGTTCTTAAGGAGTGAATTACTTTTTGTTCTAAGTGCTTATGCAGTTTTATACCTAGAGTTGATTCATTTGTTTCTAACTGATTAAATGTGCTTTAGATTTGATGAAAGGGGCCTACCTCCTTCAATAATTACCTCCACATAGACATTGTTACCTCTAGTGGGAACTGGGGGAGCAAACTCCCCCAGCCACTGTAAGGGCAGAGCAAGTCTGAGGTGATCTCATGAGACTGAATGTGTGCAAGTCCATGGGGCCAGACAACATGCATCACAGGGTTTTGAGGGAGCTGGCTGATGTAGATGCTGAGATGCTCTCCATCATATTTCATAAGTCATGGCTGACAGGCAAAATCCCTGGGAACTGGAAAAAGAGAAACTTCACTCCCATTTTCAAGAGAGGGAAGAAAGAGGTCTCAGGGAACTACAAGCTGGCGGGCCTCACCTCTGTGCCTGGGAAGATCATGGAACAGATCTTCATGAAAGACATGTTAAGACACATGATGGATGAGCAGATGATCCCAACCAGACAGCATGGCTTCACCAGGGGAAGGGTTGTGCCTGACTAGTCTGGTAGCCTTCTGTAATGGAACACAGCATCAGTGGACAAAGAGAGGGCAACTGATGTCACCTACCTGGACTTGTGCAAGGCCTTTGACATGGTCCCCCACCACATCCTTATCTCTAAACTGGAAACATACAGGCTTGAAGTGTGGACTTTTCTGTGGATAAGGGATTGGTTGGAAGTTTGCATCCAGAGGGTTGTGATCAGTGGCTGTATGTCCAAGTGGAGGCTGGTAATAAGCAGTGCCCACAAGGGTCCATCTTGGTAACAATATTCCTTATCATTGAGACAGATGATGGGATTGAATGTACCCTCAGCAAGTTTGTTATGTCACCTAGCTGAGTGGTATGACTGATAGAGCAGAAGAAAGGAAGGCCATCCAGAGGAACCTTGATAAACTTGAAAGGTGGATCCTGGTGGACATAATGAGATTCAGTAAAGTAAAGTGGAAGGTTTTGCACTTGAGTCAAGGTAATCCCAGATACGTATACAAATCAGAAGAACTGCTTGGGAGTAGCATTGCTAAGAAGGACTTTAGAGCTCCTGGTTGATGAAAAACCTAACATGAACTAGCAATGCACACTTGCAGTCTGGAAGGCCAATAATATCTGGATTCTGTCAGAAGAGGAGTGGCCAACAGGGCAAGGGAAGTGATTGTCCCCCTCTACTCTGCCCTTATGACAACCTACCCGGAATACTGCATCTGTAAGTCTGGGCCCTCCAACACAGGAAAGATGTGGAGCTTTTGGAGAGAGTTCAGAGGAGGGCAACAAAGATGTTCCAAGGACTGTAGCACCTCTCCTGTTAAGACAGGCTGAAGAAACTGGGCTTATTCAAAATGGAAGAGAAGAAGGCTGCAGGGAGACCTCATTGCAGCCTTCCAATATTTTAAGGAGGTTTATAAATATGAGGGAAATCAACTTTTTACATGGGTAGATAGTGATAGGACAAGGGAGAATGATTTTAAACTAAGGGAAGGAAGATTTAGATTAGATGTCAGGGAAGTTTTGTTTTTTTTTACTGAGTGTGGTTAGGTCCTGGAAAACGTTGCCCAGAGAGATTGTAGATACTCTGTTCTTGAAGGTGTTTAGGGCCAGTTTGGATGGGGCCCTGGGCAGTCTGATCTAGTGTTTGAGCTAGCAGTTGGCAACCCTGCCTGTGGCCAGAGTGTTGGGGCTTTATGGTCCTTGGCATCCCTCTGAACCCAAGTTGTTCTGTGATTCTGTGAACTCTATAAAAAACTTTTTTTTTTTCTCTGATTTCTGTGTGAATTTCTGTGATTTCCTTCTAAATCACATTCCTTCAGGATGGAATTGATTTTTAGTATTTTGCCTCTTGCCAGAATTCTTGTGTCTCTTAATATTATTTGCAATTGCATTTGTTCTCACTATCTGTGAGGTATTTAAAATATTTGTGTTTATTTCATAGAATAGAATCATAGAATCACCAAGTTTGGAAAAAGACCCGTATGATCATCTAGTCCAACTGTCCTCCTACTAGCAATATTTTCCCACTGAACCATGTCCCTTAGTATCACATCTAAATGTTTTTTTGAATACATCCAGGGATGGTGACTCAAAAAACTCCCTGAGCAGCCCTTTCCAGCACTTGACCACTCTTTCAGAGAATAAATGTTTTCTAATATCCAGCCTGAACCTCCTTCAGTGCAACTTAAGACTGTTCCTTCCAGTCCTATTACAAATTATGTGGGAGAAGACACTGTCCCCCACTTCACCAACTGCCTCCCTTCAAGTAGTTGTAGAGAGCTATTGTGGTCTCCGCTGAACCTCTTCTTCTGCAGACTGAGCAATCCCAGTTCCTTCAGCCACTCCTCATAGGATTTGTGCTCCAGATCCCTCACCAGCTTCCCTGACCTTCTCTGGACATGGCCCAGGGCCTTGATGTCTTTCTTGTAGTGAGGGCCCCAAAACGTAACACAGTACTTGAGATACAACCTCACCAGAGCAGAATATTAGGGGACAATCACCTCCCTGCTCCAGCTGACTAAACTATTTCTTATACAAGCAAGGGTGCCATTGGCTGCCTTGGCTACCTGGGCATATGTTGTCTCATGTTCAGCAAACTATCGAAATCCTCAGCTTCATTTCCTTACCTTCACTTTCACACTACAACTTTTATCCTACTCTCTGATCTGTGCACCTGTATCCCATTATGTCTTGAAAATTTGCCAGTGGTTGAATTTCTTTCTTTAATGCTGCAAAGTCTTGGATATCTAACCTGTTTTCAAATCATAACATTGGCATTTCTTGGTCACACAACAGTATGATATATTACAGAACTCTGTCATCTGTCTTTCAAGTTAGGCTGTACCCTGCAGTTAGAAGCCTCAAAGGCAAATTATAATTTTGTGCTTCTGAAGATCTGGTGCTTCACAGATTTACACAGCTTACAAGTAGAATTGATTCTCAGTTCTCACTGAAAGAGTTCTGAAACTTTTTGAGGGGAAAAAAAAAATCCATTTTTGTACATTTGGTTTTGTTCTTAACTGAACTACAGAAGTGTAAATGGCAGGTTGTTCTAGTAATGATGGCCTCTGATTACTCATCAGCCTGGAATAATGAAATCAATAGCTAGATTTGATTTTTGGAAAAGGTAACAGAAAAATAATGTACTGTTGTTGATTGTTACTTCTTGAACGAAAAGGCTGATAATCCATTGTATAAAATGCCATTCAGATAAAATCTTACAATTTGAACATTAAGAATAGAGTAACGCGTACAATCTTGTTAAAGAATGAGAAAATAAACCAGGAAAAAATCTGCGGGTTTTAAGATGATCTCTGCAATGCTGTTGACAGTGGTAGAGCAGTGTAATAATAGTTGGAGAACATGTGCTATCTACTGCTTTTAACAATGTATTTTTCATAGTAAGATTGATTCTCTGTGAAAATAGATTCTTATGAATATTTCTCTGTTCTTTATTTAGGTATCATGCCAGTGTATCATAACATGTTTGCACTCATGAGTGAAACAGATAGAGTTTGGTATCCTCCGAATCACATTTTTCACGTAGATGAAGCAACCAGAATAATGCTACTGTACCGGATAAGGTAATCCAAAGAAATGTTACACACTTTTCATGATAGTACAGAACTGTGTGAGGAAAATACAGTCAATAAGGCATTTAGATGAACTGTAATTTCTCTGTTACAGACATTGTTGGTGAGATCTGGATGAAAGATAGATGAGAGAATAAAAATCAAGTAATTTAAGTTGTATGCATATTATATGTATTACATTTCAGATTGGAGAAAGAAACAATTCAAATGTATAAGGAATTAAAATAATATTGCTCTTAAGAGTACTACATCTCCATCTCCTTACTTGCCCATTTGGAGTCAGTAGGAGTTCTGAAATGCAGAATGATGATATTTGGTGGATGTCTCTAGTACATCCATTTTTGCCTACCCTGATTTCTGAATGTGGGCTTCTAAATCTATAGTCACCGTTTTCCTTAGGGAAAAGACTGCTTTTTCTTTAAATTGCATAATGTAAACTGATAACTTGATTGTTTCTTTAGGAATTGTCTTAGAGGAAACTGGAAGAGTAACACAAGATCCTCTGTATTCTGATTAGATGAGGGTAGATTTGCAGAGCTCATTGTTTTTACCAGTGCGGCTTCTCACCCCCTAAGTGTTGTACTACACACCAATAACTAGATCAAATCCTTCTGTTGACTTTGGAAGGCTTAATATTGACTTTTCAGAACAGCCAGCACTTACTTTAGATCTACGAAATATGTAATTTCTGGTGTTGGTAAACAAGAGTGTATTTTCACTGTCATTTACTTAAATATTTTTTAACAGGTTTTATTTTCCCCACTGGTATTGCAATGGCACAAGCAGAGCATATCGCTATGGCATTATTCGGGGCTCAGAAAGCCCTGTTCTTGATGATCTTGTCATGTCTTACCTATTTGCACAGGTATGATTATCTTAATTATATCTTTAAAATGCAGACTTATAAGGGTTGTTGATATTTCTCCCTTTCACTTCTAATAGTAGTTATGCAAATTCTTTTGACAGCTTGAAGCTTTTAAACAGAAAAATTAAAGCTTGTGTTGCATTGTATTTCTGCAGAGGTGAAGTTCAAATGGCGGTTGTGGGAGAGCAGGGAGATTGTTCAGTTCCCATCCAGTTCCACCACGTGAAAATCTTTCACTGTGACTTCCATATTGGACTGTTATAATGTGGAACAACATGCTCCACATATGTTAGCATTGCAGTTTGTCTGACAAGTTGCTGTCTGTCTGCCATTTCCAACAGCTCTGGTTATGGTATCCATTCAACAGATAGTTGTGTCTTCTGTGACACTTACAGCCTTTCCAGCCACAGAAACTGGTGCAGCTATGCAGAGTTCCTGAAGGAACATGAAGCAATCTAGGTCTCAGGTTGCAGGGTGTGCCCAAGCTTTTCATCAGTGTCTGGTGGCAGCAATGAGCACACCTGCAGGAAATATGCCCAGATGGAAGTACTGCTCAGCCTGTGGACAGAGCTTTGGGAGGAGACGAGTGGGCTGATGAACATCAGGAAGTTGAAGGAGACTGACTAGCAGAGCTGTACCCTACCATCCCCAAGACAGATGCATTAGCTGACCACAATAAGAGAAATGAAGGGCTGTCTCTCTTCTTAAAAACAGGAGGAAGGAAGGTAACTAAGAGAGAGAGGAGAATAGAGGCAGGTTTCTGCTCGGGGTGGCAGGTGAATCTCCCCCTGCCTATCTCACCCTCTCATTCAGGTGCCCTTTTACATAAGGAGTGAAGCTTTGGAATTTGATGAGCAGATAGATGTAGATGAAGGTTCGTCCAGGTTGCAGGGGTCACCTAGGGCTAGACAGCCTTTCTCCCATATCATGAGCACCTCTGTTGATACAAGAAGGGTTGTGATAGGTGACTCCTTTCTGAGAGGAACAGAGGGTCTCATATACCAAACAGGCTCAAACCATAGGAAAGTCTATTGCCATCCTAAGAAACATCACTAGAAAACTCACTACCCTGGTGTGATTCTCTGCTTAATGCATATTAGTTGGTTTTCGTGTCCATGGTGGTGAGGTAGCAAAAAAGTCCAAGGGAAATCAGAAGGGACGTTCAAGGCCTTGGGGGTATGTTTTTCTCTATCCTCCAAGAAGCCTGGAGCAATGTTGAAAGGAACGGGCAGATACAGCTGTTGACTAGGTGGCTCCAAGGCAGGTGTCACCTGCAGAATTTTGTTTCTTGATCATGGGATAGCCTTCTCAAGATGAGACTCACTGGCAACCACTGAGATGCACCTTTCTCAGAGGGTGGGAAGGAGACTTCTGTGCTTGAGCTAGCAGAACTGATTGATAGAGATTTGAACTAGTTTTGAAGGGGTAAAGAATAAAGCCAGTCTCACCAGCAATAAGTTATGGAATGACATACCAAAATTGGAGGGCATTATTGGCATAAGTAGTTGGGAAGAGTCCTGGCACTGCTGTCTGATGAGGGACAGTTGTAGACTCATCAACGGAAGGACATAGGCAGGGCATATGAAGTAGAAATCTGGTGCTGGGTGTGAGTGAGAGCCTGGAGTGTATGAAGCTTGCAGTTTGCAGTGAGATGGTTAAGAGCCTTGGGGTAGGGATTAAGGGACAAGCAAATAGACCTTCAAATGGCATCCATTTTATTATATGTCTTCCAGGTGGGATGATAACTTCAGTGAATCATTATTGAAGGAAATAAGAGATCTCTTTATCAACTGCCCTTGTGACTTTGATTTGTCATACTTAAATCGGGAATACCACACAGCTGATACAGACAGATTCAGAATATTCCTAATACACCATGATGATAACTTTCTAGTACAGGTACCAAGGGAGCCAATGAGAAAAGATGCCCTACTAGATTTGCTGCTTGTGAACCGAGAAGGTCTTGTGACTGAAGTGCCAATTAGTGGCTGTCTTAACTATAGTGACTGTGATGTTGTATAGTTTATAATCTTTAGTAGCAGGGTGAAAACTGCCATCAAGACTTCAGCTTTGGATATGAAGAAAGCAGACTTCAGGCTGCCCAGGAAACTGGTTAGAAGTGTCTGCTGGGAAACTAGTTTGAAGGTGTTGAGGTTCATCAGTGCTGGACTGTTTTTGAGTACCACCTCTTAAAAGCCCAGGAACAAGCAATTCCAAAGTGTCAGAAGTCAACATAGCAGGGCAGAAAGCTGGTTTAGCTCAACAGGGATCTTCACCTAGAGCTCAGGCAGAAAAAAAAAGAAAGTATGTGGCCACTGAAAGTGAGGTTAGGCAATATTGTAGGAGTATAGAAATGCTGTTCCCTTCTGTAGGGAGAAAATTTATACCAAAAACAAAAAACAAACAAAAAAAAACCCTCAATAAGAATTGAAACTGACCATCAAAGGGGATAATAGGGCTTTTAAAAATTTTTTTGAAGTACGTGGGGCTAGAGATCAGACTGGTGACCAATCACTAGTGTGCGGTTCTGGAATCTTCCATTTTTAGGGCCTGTTATTAATGTTTTCATCAATGACTTGGATAAAGACTGGAAAGTATACTAAGTTTGCAGACAAGACTGAATTAGGAGGAGCTGTAGACTCTCTAAAGGGGTAGAAAGGCCTTTCAAAGAGATGTTGAGAGATAGAGCTGGACAATCATCAACCATATGAAGTATAAGAAGAGGAAGTGTCAGATTCTACAATCCTAGATATATGTATCAAGCTGGGGGACGAGAGTCTAGAGAGCAGCACCACAGAAACGGATCTCTGTTCTGGTTGATGGCAGGTTGAACAGGAGACAGCAATATGTACTGGCAACCAATAGAGCTAACCATGCCCTCATGTTTATCAGGTACATCATTGCCAGCCAGTCAAAGGGAAGGATTGTCCCACCCTGCTCTGTACTGGTGTGGCCTCACCTCGAGCACTGTGTGCAGTTTTGGATGACACTATGTAAAGATATAAAACTATTAGTGTCCAAAGGAGCGCTACAAAGATAAGGGGTCTAGAGGGGAAGATGTATATAGAGCATCAGAGGTCCCTTAGTTTACTTAGCCTAGAGAAGAGGAGGCTGAGGGGAGGCCTCATGGTAACCTATAGCTCCTCATCAGGGGAGCAGAGGGGCAATGCTGACCTCTACTCTCTACTGACAGCAACAGTACTTGAGGGAATGGTGCAGTGCTGTGTTAGGTGAGGCTCAGGTTTGGGGTTAGGAAAAGGCTCTTCATCAAAGGGTGATCAGTCACCGGATCAGGCTTTCCAAAGCAGTGGTCATGGCATCAAGCCAGCTGGAGTTCAAGCAGCAGTGCTTTAGAAATATTATCTGATTTTGGATAGTCCTTTGTGGAGCTAGGATTTGGACTTGATGATGTCTTCCCTCCCCTTCCAATTCAGGATATTCTGTGGCTCTGTGACACACAGACGTAGTCAAGATTTTAATCAAGGACATTTAGTCACTATTGTATCTAGTGTCCAATATGAGCATATGTAGTTCTCTGGATATGAAAAGTTTCACTTAAATAATGTGATCTGTAAAATAAATAGTAAAACCAACAAATAAAACTATATCGCTGCAGTTCATGAACAAATAATTTAAGTTGCTTTCTTGCATTTTTCTTTAGTGGCGAGATGATTTTTTGGGTGGATGGATACAGATGCCTGTTACTCATGAAACGCAGGAAGAATGCCTGGGAATGGCTGTTCTGGATATGATGAGGGTGGCCAAGGAAAAGGACCAAACCCCACTGGCTGTTTACAATTCAGTCAGGTAACTCAGTAGTTCATAACTGTGTAACACCTGCTATCTATAAATATTAATTTTGCTTGTTAGTCTGTCATGAGTTGAAGATCTTTTGTCCCACAGCAAGTGGGCCTCCCTTCCCCCTCCCCTGCAGGAAGAAGGCAGAGAATGAAAAGGAGAGATTACAGCTCAAGTGAGTTAGAGAGAAGCTCATTTACTAGAAATTATAAAAGAATGTGAGATAATACAATACAAAATCAAGGGTAATAAGCAAAGGGGGGAGAGAAACACCTTCTGACTGTGCTGCAAATGGTAATTTGGCCAGAAATAAGGCCATGGAAACAATGTAAGAATACTGGAGCTGCTGGGAACTGTTCCCAGGAACTGCAGTTCCTCAGCAGCCATTCTAGCTCTGACAGTTCACTGCATGATGTCATGGTATTGAATACCTATGAAAAGCCATGACATAGCCAGCTGTGTGAAGATATTTAACTACTGGGGATTGATTTAGCCTTGCATATCGGTTCCATAAATTTACGCTTGAGATCAATAGAAAGCTTGTATCACAACAGCCATTCTTTTTTGTTTTTCAGTACATGGATTTTTTCCAGGTCAGATCAGGGCCAGCTTCAAAGTTGAGATCAAGTTGCACAGGGCCTTGGCATAAAGTTCTGAAAATGTCCAGGGATGAGGATTCCACCATACCTTTGGGAAGTTTTGATATATGTATTATCATCCTTACTGGGGAGAATTTTCTCCTCATTTGATCGGTTCTATCCTCTGTGATACCACATGTACAATACCTCTTGTCCTATTACTGTGCATGTCTGTGAAAATCCTACATCGGTTTTCTCCATAACTAGTTAGTTGAAGACAATTGCTAGAACACCTTACTGGGGCCTTTTCTCCACACTGTACAAAATTCCATAAGTCTTTTCATTCATATATAGTGTGTTCCAGGCTCTTAACTATCTCTGACAAATCTCCACTAAACTTGCTTCAGTACACTCCAATTTGTCAAAGTAATCAGTTTCTGCTTCAGCTGAGTGAATTCTGTCTCTGCTTGGTATTTCATTCTTTATATTTGTCTTTTAATGGAGGCTAGCAGAAAGAGTTACATAGAATGAGACAACAGATTGACCAGCTGATTGGAGGTGTCAAACTACTTTTTTGTCTTTTGATCCAAGATAGACAGTGATATGAAATACTTATTTGAGAATCAGCAGTTTATTTAACACATTACTTGTGTTCTACCACCCATTTAACACATTACTTGTGTTCTACCACCTATTGTATTTACCATAATGAACTCTAAATTCTGTTTGTTGAGCATCTTCTTTCCACTCTATACACTAAACAAAGCAACTCTGTAATTTGCGTTTTTTTGTTTGTTTTTTTTTTTGTGTGTGTGTTTTTTTGTTTGTTTTCTGTCTTGCCTCAGGCTTAAATAATGTCTTAAACTGGTGTCTAGGTATATGGAAAATGCATAATGTAGTATCTGTTCAAATGAAGTTGAGGGGGGGGCAAAAAAGGAAAATGGAAAAAGAGATAAGGCTGTATTTGAAAGATTGTATTACAGGCTGAAGAAAGAATCCTTGTTATCCTAGAGCTTAAAAAGGTTACATTTAGTGGAAAATGTTTTTTCACATTGTCTTGTTCAGCACAGAGGTAGATACCTTTGCTGGATTTAATGGATTAAATCATTAGTTGTGTTTTTTGTTTATTTACTTGTTATTTTTGTTTGTTTTTTTTTTTTCTTGTTATATATTCACAGCTACAAAATGTTTCTGCCTAAATGTGTGCGAGCAAAGATCCAAGAATACCACATTTTGACCCGAAAGAGAATAAGGTACAGGTTCCGTAAATTCATACAGCAGTTCAGTCAGTGCAAAGCTACTGCCAGGAACTTGAAACTTAAGTATCTCATAAATTTGGAAACCCTTCAGTCTGCCTTCTATTCAGAGGTTTTTGAAGTAAAAGAACCTGGTGGAGATCCTTCTGGAGAAGAAAGTTTTGCAACTATTGTAATAACTGGAAATGGTGGAATTCAGTGCTCAAGAGGAAAACTTAAAAACTGTGAGACACTGGCAGAGCAGGTAATTTCTTTGAATGTATCTACTTCATTATTTTAATAATTGCACAGTTTGTCATTGATAGTTTGATTAGCTTGTTAAAATTTATGTTCAATAAAATGCATATTGTCCTTGAATTTTGTTTGAAATCAGGACTTTATGGGATCCAGAAAAACAAGACAAATTCCACTTTACCTTTAGATTGCTTTACTTAGACTCTTACCAGTATCTAAACTAGCAAATTTAAAGAGATGTTTCTGTAACTGCAGTCTGTTTACTCTTTCTTCAAGACCTAAGTGGTTCAATAACTTGTCATGGTCTTATACTGTTGTATTTTTATTTATCTCTATTGTTTCTTTTGTGTATGGTTTCTCAGCATGACTATTCTTTGGTAAAATGTACCAAAATCTACACAGTAGCTGTGTACAATAAGAGTGTGGGAATTTTCAAAAGGTAAGATTAAAAGCAAAGTGAAGCAGATGTCAGTTTTCCAAAATAATTACATCTATTGCTTGGTAGTTTTAATGCATAATGTGTAGCAGTCAGACCAAACTACAAAAGTGGTAACATGTTTATAATATACTATAACTTTTAAAAATGCCATTTTTCTCCTAAAACTTAAAAATAAATAAATAAATAAATAAATAAATCTGATTACTTAACCAGATTTTCTACTTTTTTTCTTGGAATGTTTGCAGATTCATTCTAGGTCCAGTAATTTCCTTTACATTATGTGTCAGTCCTCATCCTTGTGCAGTTTTTCTGTAGTCGCTAGTTGCTCTTGCAGGAGCTGATGTTGGGTTTCTAGTTTTCGTTGCATAGAACTTATGCATACTGTGTTGTCATGGCAACTAAGCCTTTAGTAAGTATAGTGTCCAAACTGATCTCTTTTCAAATGGCTATTTCAGAACTATTTTTTGTAATTGATAATATTACATCCTTAGTGACAAAGACAGCATGTTGGCCGAATGTATTTTCACTGGTACAGAAGCTGTGTACAAAATATGTTGTGAAAATTTAATGAAGGAATAAAGTTGACTGAAAAAGTGATCATAACTTTCAGCAGACTTTACTGATGCGAGTTTATTGGGATGTTGAATTGAAACAAGATTTTTAATTTTTTGAAGTTGGTAACAGCATACGTGTGGCTAATTATAAGGAAATGTGTTTTTCCAGTTCACATTTAATAATTAATAGATCTTCAGGGTCTTAAATGTGTTTGAGTTGATTCATGACTTCTGATAATCAATTCAGTAGTATGACATTCAGTGGTATGACACATGTATTAGGATACACTTGCAGCCTTAAAAATAGAATGAATTTGCTTTGGAAGAATAGTTTAAGATGTTATTTACCATTTAAAGTTCTGCTGAAAACAAAACAAGCTATTACCTATTTGACATGGTAATTAAATGTGTGAAAGACTTGAGGAAATTAGGAATATTATATATTATTTTATCAAAAACTCCCTGAACTGCCACCAAAGGAAAAAGTCATAGATTTCCTCGGTGGAAATCTTCTTACCTGGTCAGAGATGGCCATAGCTAAGAAGATCGTTTCTTAAGCATTTTCTCTATCTCCGTCTCTTTGGTACCAGCTCTTGCAGCTTCCATTCCTGCAAATGAAGACATCATGTTCTGAAATGTTAACAGGCTCTCTAATCAGGATGTTAAAATTAATTATTAATTAATTAATTCAAATTTATTATTAATTAATTTTGTTAGTGTGTTTAAGACTTGTTGAGCCTCTTCATTTCTAACTTCACAAGGTTAGTGTTGTAGGAATTCTAATACTACAAATAGGTGTGGGGTTTTTTCAGCTGAAATTTGTTAATGATGAGGTTATGTAATTATTTGTTGTAGGAGTTACAAACATATTGTGATTTTCCTGATATCATTGATGTGAGCATTAAACAAGCAAGTCAAGAAGGTTCCAGTGAGAGGAGAATTGTCACCATTCACAAACAAGACAGCAAGAATCTGGTCTGTTTACCTTTGCTTGCCATTTTTGTTTTCCATATAAATGTTGCTTTGAGCAGACTTTGGTGTTAATGATTTTATATAACAAAATATTAGTCGTTAATTAAGCATGAGGTAAAACTGAATGCATTTTTGCAATATAAGCAGTGTTTTAAAAGATCTTGTGTGTGGACTAATGTAGACAATTCTAGCTTAGGATGATTGTGGATAGATTGATTCTTCTTTGTTGGAGCCCGAAATCTGAGTCTGTGTTTTAGCCATCTAGCATACTGTTTGTATGAAGTCATGATTAAGCTGGCTGCCAGTGTCCAAAAAATTGAAAAGGGGTCAAAATACTCTGGAGAAATGATAATACTTTTTTTTAAAAAATGTGTATGGACATAAAATTAATGTCATTGCTTCTACTTTTTAAAATGCTTTGAAGAAGATACTGGAAAGTAATTTTATATGTGAGTGTAAAAAGTTGTTTTAGTTTGACATCCAGAAATTCCCTTGCCACCTGCTGGAAAGTCTGATTCAAGTGCCAAACAGTTTTCTTTCCTTGTCTCCATGACTGGTCTGCAGGTCCTCAGAACTCACAATTTCTCTATTTTTGTGATCAGAGAGCTTCCCACTGTTCACATGAGAAAGCTACATACATCTTATGCACTTCTTCATAAAAAATGTAATTAAAAAAAACCCTTAAAATAGTTCAAAAAACATTAGTCAGTTTTTAGTCTTCCTAACATGGCTTTTGGACAAAAGTCATATGGTTCACTGATGTATGGAAGAACAGTGAGTCTCTTTAATTTCTAATGTTAGTGGTACAGAATTAATGACCCGTTAAGAACTTGAAGATTTGTCCAGGCCTTTTATAGAAATATAAAAGTAGCTGAGATATCTGTGATATACATTTACAGTGCTCAGAGTATGAAAATATTTTGGATAGGAGAAAGGTGCTTTCCTTAATTATAAGCCATGAAAATTCTCTTAAATTCTGGAAATTTGCATTGACTGTTACAAATTCTCATTCTTTCTCTTCTCTTTCTCTTTTCTCTCCCCTGGCAATTTAACAGGAGGCTGAATTTCAGTCTTTAAGAGAAGCTCTCTCCTTTGTATCGTTAATTGATGGATATTACAGATTAACTGCAGATGCCCACCATTATCTCTGCAAAGAAGTAGCACCACCATCAGTGCTTGAAAATATACAAAGCAATTGCCATGGACCAATTTTGTAAGCAAATTTTAGTGATATAACAAGGTGCTGTTATTTTTGAAGGATGATTTTTAGCTGGCTGTGAACCATGATGGATGTCTTAAGCTGTGCATTTATTTCACTTATGTAACAAAATGCTTTATATTTTCCCTCATTTTTCACTTTGCAGAATAAAATACATTGTTGATATATTATCAGAAATAGAACAAAGGATTGTGGCTTTAATTTTCTTCCCCTAGAATTTTGTCTTTTGTTCAAGCAAGGCGCAGCAGAGTCATGGTGCTGACTTTTACTGAATTACAGTTATTATCAGGGCAGCAATGTATAACGCCATAGAGGACTTCATGTTTTAACTGCAGCCTCTATCAGTTATACTATTTGAGTTGCTAAAAAGACAATTCAAATACAGTAAAGTGCTGTCCATATAAATTTGAAGGTTTGCTTGTTTTCAAGGAATCTTGTCTCCTTTTTCTCTTTCTCTGTATTTCTAGGGAAGAATCTCAGTACCTTCTTAGATTTCTTTTCTTAAGATGGGAGCTTAGGAATGTTTTCTTAGGAAGAAAAAAATGGATATTAGCTTTAGGAACAGAAAGCTCAAAGGCAGATATCTACAAGATGTAGACATAAAACTAGCACATCCTACTCCATTAATACAGAATGCTTCTGGAAATTTCCCAGTGACAAAGTATAGGTGCTGTACATATGAGGGGAGATGAAGGAAAAGAGGAACAGAGACTTACATTTCAAAACATGTCTTTTGCACCTTGCAGACCTAGACTAATACCATATATTAATTTTTATTTAGAATTATTTAGCACGATGTACTGTAAGTACAGAACTTTCCACACCATTCTCTTTGTAATTCCTTGAGATAGATAGAAATAGTTAGCAATGACTTGTTTAGAGAGAGATTAGTTGCTGTAGTAACAAAAGAAGCTTTCTTTCAAATCCTGTTTCTTATTAGCCCTTTCCCAAACTAACCTAGTCATTTTCCATGTACACAAATGCTTCTCTAATCTTAGCTTGTTTATCAGACAGTTTCACTTGAACAGGTTCTTCCATGTTGGAAATTCAGAATCATATCATAAGCACAAGGCAATGCCTTTTCAGACTGCCATGTTTTTGATCAAATAGATCATTGATTTTTGAAGTGTTAAGAATCTTTACTGCATTCTTTTGTACATAAGCAGCCATTGTGACTACTGGAAAACAGAGAGGCAAATGAATTATCTTAAAGGAGAGTCTAAGACTCAGAATTTGTATTGTCATTGTATGAGATATCTTATAATAGTGCTCATAATTCATTGTCTGGTCTTGTTCTTTAAAATTATGCAGTATTAATCTTTTTTTTTTTTTTACATATAGCATGGACTTTGCTATCAATAAACTGAAGAAGGCAGGTAATCAGACTGGCTTCTACGTTCTTCGTTGCAGTCCTAAAGATTTTAAAAAATACTTCCTCACATTTGCTATTGAGGTTTGTATTCTGGCATGGACAGTACTTCTATAATTTCTGCATGGGAAATTCAGTAAATGATTCTGGATTTTCTTTTCAGAATGGTGGTATGATGTGTGTTTATTCTACAGCTACTTGTGTCAGATAGGCCTAATTTCAGGGTCTTATGAGAAACATACTAACATAAATTTATGATAAAGAATCACTGGCACAGAATATATGCCCCAAAACCAAAAAAGGTGGAGGAAAGAGAGTTTGATAGTTTTGGGGTTTGGAATGTGACTGTTCAAACTATTGTAATTGTTTGGGTGGTAGTGTGGGGATTTTGGCAACTTCTGTTGTTTCTGGCACAGTAGGACTTAATTACTGAGTATACAATTGATTTCTGTGGTCATATAAAGTTGTCTCTCATTGATGAGTTTTTATAGGTTTGAGTCGTACCTTCATCCAGCCAGATTATCTGGTGCTTGTTATGTCAGCATGTATTTTCAGGATATCTGCTGTAAACTAAATGAGAAGCATGCACTTGAAATGCCTGCAAAATTCTTGTGCTGCTGAAAAGCCAGATGTTCATCTACTCTGTGAGATTGCAGCTAGTGATAATGCAGCACTTTAATAGTGCTGTTACATAATTGCATGATCTTGTTCCAAGGGTGGGATTATTTTTAATCAAATGAACAGAGCTACCTTTGGGCTTTTTTAGCTGGAGAAAGTACCATATATGGCTTTTCTTACTAGTTTTGCAGGAAGCTATCAGATTTACTCAACACTGCCACAAGTAGGTACACGTTTGAACATGATACGATAATGTTGATTTGTGGGTGGAGAAGTAAAGAGTCATTTTTAAGATCAGTTTTAGAAAAAATTTATGTCTAGCCAGTGAACTGTATTAAGGATTTTTAGTCCCTGAGCAAGTTTAGGATCAAATTCTGCATCAAGGTTGCCATTAACTGACCTGGTCATGTTTGTTTTTCTTGTTCTAATTATTTCTGGGCAAGCCATTAAAAGACTTTTCAGATTTGTTGGAATTTGTTGGAATGTTTTTCACAGCATTAACATGAAGGATTATGAAAGCATTATTAAGAACTCCTCTTAATTAAAAACGTCTAATGGTATATTTTCAAGATTCATCCAAATAATTCAGTGCATATTCAGAGTCTACTGCACTAGGAATGAATTGTTTAGAACTGCACTGTACACTGCAGAAAAACAGAAATACACCTTAGATCTCCAAATAATTGCCAAAATGAAAAAGTTTGAGCTTTTGGGCTATGGCTTCCAACATTTTTCTATTTTATTACCCCATGTAACAGTGAAGGAACTTTGGTTGCTAGATCTGAAGATATGAAGAATCTTTTCTGGGTTCCTTTATGTTTTCTCAGCATAATATTTGGAGATTTGTTAATGTATGTTCATCTCAGTGCCAACATACTATTTTCAGGGAGGGAGGTAGAATCTTGGCTGCGTTTGTGTTGTTGTTTGTTTTTTTCCCCCCTCAGAATCACTGTTACACAATGTAGTGAGTAACAAAATAACAAATAGTGGTAATATTTCATTGAAGGGTGGGTTCTTTAGGTTACTGCTGTACATTTAATTTTTTTAACGGCTGAGTATTGATCAACTTTCTTTTCGACGGAAAAAAATCTCTGCAGCGTGAGAATGTCACTGACTATAAACACTGCTTAATTACGAAGAATGAAAATGGGGAATATAATCTTAGTGGAACCAAGAGAAGTTTTGGTAATCTTAAGGATCTATTGACCTGTTATCAGACAGAAACTGTCCGCTCAGACAGCATCATTTTCCAGTTCATCAAGTGCTGTCCTCCAAAACCAAAAGGTAAGAAAGGATAGTTTATTTCTAAACAAGAATATTTTAAGTCTTTATAAATTGTAAACAACAAAGTAAATGGCTTTCAGATAGATAAGTACGCATATTGGCTTACGTGGGTTCTTTTCATTCCACTTACCTGTTTTTACTTTGTTTTGACATGGCCTTCTCAACAGCATTGATAGCCATCACAGTTTCATTGTTAGAACTGAAACTATATTCTTAATTACCGTAGGAAACAGTGCCGTACAGAAACAGTAGGAGTAGGAGAAGCAGTAAGAGCAGTTTTTGCTAATCCGAAAAAGTGAATTATTTAACCAAGACACTCTATAGCTTTTAAAATGAATTGTTCTCACATTGATGTTGCTTTTTTTTTTTTTTTTTTTTTTTTTTTTTTTTTTGTATTTACAGCTTCTGAATATGTGATTTTTATATTTTATGGCTTAACTTTTCTTCTCTTTCTTCTCCCAGATAAATCAAACCTCCTTGTCTTTAGAAGCAATAGCGTCTCTGACGTGCCTTCATCACCAATGTTGCAGAGGCACAATGTTAGCCAGATGGTCTTTCACAAAATCCGGAATGAGGACTTGATTTTTGTAAGTCCCTTAGTTGCTTCTTTCATTGCAAATGGTTGGTTTAGTAAGTACTAAATAAAAACTCTGTGTGCATTTAAAAGAGTTTTTTTTTCCTTAAAAAAGAAAAAGTGTCCTTTAGACTGCAGTGGTAGTTTGTTTGTTTTTGTTTTGTTTTCCTCTGTGGTTCTTTCAGCAATTTGTTACCTAAGATCCTTTACAAGTTAGTAACTTTTTTAAAAAATTAGCAAGGATTTAAATTGTTCAAGGTATACTTGCTTCAACTCTTGAGGTAGACTAGCTAAAAAGTTTCACCTATATGCATTGTTTATGGAGGAAGTTGACAGAACTTTGACAGAACAAGTAGTGATTCCTCATTTTTCCTTTCCTGCTTTTTGTCTTTTTAGGAAGAGAGTCTTGGACAGGGCACATTTACAAAGATTTTCAAAGGTATAAGGAAAGAAGTGGGAGACTATGGCCAGCTCCATCAAACTGAAGTTCTTTTAAAGGTTCTGGATAAAGTGCATAGAAACTACTCTGAGGTTGGTATGATTGTCAACTGCAGTGTACTTGTCCATCCCATATTACTTTTCTTACAGTAAACAACTTGCTCTATTCTGTACCAGTAAACTCATGATCTACGTGTGAGGTATCAACTTCTAGGAAAAAATTTCCTTTTGTTGTCTGTTTTCCTGGGGTTTGTTTTGTTTTGTTTTTGGAGTCTTACTAGTTCTCCTGTAAAATAAGTATTTCGGATCAGGACATAAAAAATCAGAAATATGAGGAACACTTGCCATATGTGGTATCACCCATATTTGATTAGTCTTCTAGTGTTTGAGTGAATCTGTGAGCAGACCTGAAATGCCCTTTTGCAGAAAGCAGTACAGTGGTAATGTAATTAAACTCAAGAATGCATATGTGAAAATTTAATTTTAAAAAATTAATAGATGTGCTATTTCTTAGTATTTCAGTGCAACTTTATATGACTACTTATTGTGTATTCTGATTATATTATAGTTTCAAATTCCTAATTAACCTAAGAGCATTTGCAGTAAGTCAGGAGAACCAGTCTCTTATTCAGTGAACTTTTCAACTGCTTAGAACATATCTAAATTAAAATGTTAACTAAAGAAAAGGAGAAGAAACTTCCAAGAGCTAGTGTCAAAAGCAACATAGGCATACCCTTTGAACATATGAAAGTAAAAATGATAATAAAAATAACATATATTTTAAGAAATTGGATAATATGCCATCATTTTAGAATAGGGTGAAAATAAATTTTTTAAGTAGCTCTGAGAATAAAGAAATATAAATATGACTCTTGAAGGAAAATATGCTAATTTTAGCCTCATCTCATTGGGGAAACAATCTGTACACAAGGAAGCATAGCTGAATATACCACTGAAAAGAATAAAATATGACTAAAGAGATTAAAGCATTTGAAGATTTCCTAACAAGGTCAGATAAGGTCTCACAATACTGGATGAGGGATATAGTAGTTCTTGTCTTAAGTTAAGTTAAAAATTAATAATGTTCTATGAAGAAATAAATTGCAACTGAATAGTGCATTGTGAAAGAATAAATTGGAAACTGAATAGCGCATTGTGAGTTTGCTCATTGTTTACTTAACTGAGATAGAAAAGAAGATTCTCTTTAAGATGCGGAGATGCATCTGCCTGCAGGAAAAGAGACTGCTAACTCTTCTAGATTGTGGATTGTTTTTTAAAACAAACAAATAAACCCCACAATAAGAGCAAATCAATTTTTTTTTTAAAAAAAGCACAAACCAAAACAAAAAACATCCACAAATAAATAATATGAAATTTTAAACAATCTTTGAAATGAGATGGGAGATGAATCGTTTTTTTTAAAAAAATTATTTAAACCATATGCATTTTTTTCTACAAATAATATGTCAAAGTTTTTCTTTCACTGATTGGTTCTCTCTTGCTCTCTCTTTCTCAAAGTCCTTCTTTGAGGCAGCAAGTATGATGAGCCAGCTTTCTTACAAACATTTGGTATTAAATTATGGAGTCTGTGTGTGTGGAGAGGAGAGTAAGTATCTTTTTCACTAATTATATACAGCTGCCATTGGAGTTTTTTTTTAAAAGGGGGGAGAGTGGGAACTCGTTCCCCACAGAAACTTCAAATATTAATGAAACATTAATAATAGCAAAATCTTTACCTTATCTACAGAAGTAGAGTATGTCCTCAGTTTAGCTTACTAAACTTACTTGCACTGTAGTTATTTATTAATAAGTTTTTGAGAACACCTGATATACAATTCTAGCACCTCATAATGAAATCTTAATTTTGGATGGCAGTCCACTTCTTATGTGTAGTCTTCAAATTTGCATTACTGGACCTCACTTTACCAGTTTTCATTTTAACTCAGTCCTTGGCAGAAATGTTAGTTTGGACTAAAACCATTTTTTTCTTCTATTTAACTGTTTGTAGCAAAATGAGCCATTTTTGTAGTAAACATATAATGTGTAGACTGCTGCTTCCATTAAGAGAAATGGAATTTGCAAAGCAAGGAAGGTAGGGGCATTTTGTATTGGAAGTGGCTTTTCTTACGAGGTCGAGAAGTCAGTACATTTTTTGTCTGAGAACTCATAATACTAGTTTCAATTTTAAATACATCCACAATTGCTTTCCTAGTTCGTTCATGTTATCATGCATAGAGACTATATATAAAACTCCAGGTAGATAGTGTATCACTTTAAAACATGGAAATAATAAATTCCTAGTTATGTAAGCGTGGATACTATTTCTCCCTTAGATCACAGTCAGCCCTTGTAGTCTTTTTTTCTGAAGGTGAGGCTTACAGTGTATTACTAAGTGGCAGTTAGTAAGAAATGGTAAGAGAAGGTCTTACTTTTTCCCTGCGTTAGATATTTGATGTCCAGACTTCAGAATAATTGCTTTGCATAATTATTATTTTTAAAAAAGTTTTCTGTCTGTAAAATAATGTCATAAAAATTAGTTTATTTTCATTAGACAAATATAAAACTGGTAGTTTCCAGTGTGTTCAGAGTGTAAAAAGCACTAAAATGTGAGCATCCTCTCTATACCTTCTGGAGGAGGGGGAAAGGAGAAGGGAGGTTCTGGGCTCTTCTTTCTGGGAGTTGGTATCAGAGCAGACAGGAATGGATTAAAGCTGGTGAGACAAGATCCACAATGGACATCAGGTAAAATTTATTTATTGTGAAGGTGGCCAAACACTGGAACACAATTCCTGGACAGGAGGCTTTTGGATAGTGCCCTCAGGAATATGCTTTAACTTTTGGATGGCCCTGATATGGTCAGGCAGTAAAATTCAAAAATCTCTGTAAGTCCCTTCCAACTGCACTATTGCAATCCATCTTGCAGCTGAAGACACGATTTCAGTACTGCAATTTAATTTTTTCTAATTGAAACAGATTATGCAGTACTGTGAAGTGGATCTTGTTTCATGGGTTACTTTCTGTATGACCGTGTGGAGACATATGTTATACATATCTGCAAATGTTTGTATTGTAAATTTTTATTGATCTGTTTTCAAGATATCTTTTTTTTTTTTCTATGAAGTGTCTTATTTTTCCAGAAAAATTGGAGATTATAAGCCCCTACGTAGTGAATTACTTGAAATGGACGTTATTTGACTTATTGCATTCATGTTACTATGTACAGTGCTATGCTTATCAGAAGCAATGTTATTTATTGTGCCTTTGGTGTGAGGGTGGAAGGATAATCACTGCATTTCTTAAGGTGGAAATGTAAATTGCATGAAGTATTTGTGACAATATTAAGAGGTCATATAGATTTGAATTTATAGTTAGCTTGTCAATGGATAGTGAAGAAAGAGATGGGTAATATTATGGTAATGTCTTCCTTGAATTTCTATTTGTTTATTGTTGGTTTTAATTATTACACTTTTAACATTTTAAATCAGATATCCTTGTACAAGAATATGTGAAATTTGGATCTTTGGACACATATTTGAAAAAGAACAAAAACATTATTAATATATTGTGGAAACTGGAAGTTGCCAAACAGCTGGCATTAGCCATGCATTTCCTGGTGAGTAGTTTATTTTTTATTTTTGTTAATGGTTGAGTTAAAGTGTTTCAGGTTAATGCATGTGGAGTGATGAGCTGTTATCCTACCTCTTGAAACTAAGTGGGGAGTGTGAAAATAAGATGTTGACTGAATGCTGAAGTCAGACCTTTATATCTTACATAGAATGTAATAGATTTTTTCGTTCTTTTGAAATATTCCTTTTGAAAGAGTTTAACAGTTTTTGTGTTCATTTTAAATGTATTGTGTTGATGGACCCATCATTTAAGTTAACATACTTCAGATAAAATCAAAAACAAGTTGATGATTAAAATGAATGAAAATTTGCATAGCAAAACTTAACTAAAAGGAACCGATGAAATGTCTGAGATTTGGTTACATCTCTAATCTTTATTTTCTTTTTTCCCTTTATGCTGTTAAGTGTTTTTTTTTTTTTTTTAATACCTTTTCAATCATAAGGTATTTTTGTCTGTTTGTAAAATTTGCCTTTTTGTTTATCAGGAGGATAAAGGCCTTGTTCATGGGAATGTCTGTGCAAAGAACATCTTGCTTATTAGGGAGGAGGATAGGAAGTCTGGAAGCCTTCCTTTTATAAAGCTAAGTGATCCTGGCATCAGTATCACAGTTTTGCCAAGAGACAGTAAGTCTTTGTGTCAGCTTTCTTTTTTAATGCTTCTGACTTGAAAATCAAGATTATTTTTTTTTCTTGCTACCATCTCATTACTTTTGTTTCAGTAAACCACTTCATTATTTTGTCACTTTAGAATAATCCCCACCGTCCTACTCAGCAGTTTTGAATGTATCCTCTTTTTCATCAAATAGATACAGGAAAAAAAAAGTCACGGTTATCCACTGTATGAGTATTTCATGTTGTTCCCATTCTAAACAAATGCTTTTCACTGATAGTACTATTAATATACTATAAACTACTGTAAGCCTGCAGATAGCTGCTGGGCTTAGTATCCTCTTATCAATCAGGATTGAATTGGTTTATTCTGTTGGAGTTTTCTGAATTCAAAGTTAATGCACTTATCAGAATGCTGCCTGGCAGTTGAAAATTATCTTTGGTACATATTTTGATGAATGACTAAAGTCTCAGAGGTTGCTGAAAGTACTATGTTATTAGCTTTGTCAAAAAAAAAAAAAAAAAAAAAAACTGTTTTACCACTTCATGAACAAAATTATCTCATACTGAAAGAAGCATAAAGTGTGTGCAAGGTCCTTATGCTAATGAAACAGAAGTAATCTTCTTATCCATTTCTGAGTTTTCGTAAAATTTTTTTGAAAAATGAACACATTTTAGACTTGCTAATTTTATGCAGAAGATACAACGCATCTAAGAGACTGTAAGCAGCATAGGGCTTGTAGTCCAGTAATTTTTCACTCTTTTAATATACAAAGCCTTCACTAACCTTAAAAATATCATATTCTAAGATCTGTATCTGCATCAGAAAACAAATTTACTTTCAACCTGTTACTAGACTCACTATTAAAAGCTCAAAAATCATAAAGTGGGAAATCGCTCACTATGGTTACTTTATACTGCTGTGCCATAATGTATCAACAAACAGTAAAGTACTTTTGGCTGTTTGCTATCTAGTTCTTTCACGATAGCTATTAAATCTTGATAATTTGGGGGAAAATATTAAAGCCAGAACAAAAATATGGTTTGGAAATGAGGTTAGAAAAGTATTTTTTTAAACATTAGTCTAATTCGATAGTAAAACTAATGATCTTCTGAACATATGTTTTCCTGAGTATTCGTAAGTTTTGTAGTATTTGACTCATAGTAGTACTGATTCAAAAGTATTACTTCTGTGGATAATCTGTAGTTTTAAGAAAAGAACAAAAACTTGGAAAGATATTAAAAACATGTTACAGAATGAAATATCTATGCATACTAGAACCATTTTTACTGAATCAAATGTGTTTTAGAATGTTGTGGTTTTATTACTGATCTTAACATAATGTTTTCTTTGCATGACTGCACAGTTCTTCTTGAGAGAATACCATGGGTTCCACCTGAATGTATAGAGAACCCCAAACAACTAAGCCTAGCTACGGATAAGTGGAGTTTTGGTACCACTTTATGGGAAATTTGCAGTGGAGGAGATAAACCACTGAGCGCTCTCGATTCTTCAAGAGTAAGTGTCACTGGATCTGCAGTAGTGGCAGTTCTTTGGATACTTTAAAACGTCTGCAATTGTAACCAATCAGCATGCAAAATGGTGTGGCCCCTAACTACCATAAGAAACATCACGTTGTCTGATAGACGGTGATCTTGAGTGATGATTTAAGGATTATTTGTACATTGTTAATTTTTTATTTTTATGGGGACAAAGTTCAGTTATGCCAGAATTATCTTGCCCACACTTCTTTTCCTTTGTTATAACCTTATCTTACTTTAAAAAAAAAAAAAAAAAAAAAAAAAAAGGCTTCCCTAACAATGTGCGTGACTTTTGGTAGGCATAATTCTAGTTATGCTGTAAATGAATACCTAGAACCTGAAAGATTGTGTGTGTTGCTGACAATTCTATTTTATTTAAAACAGAAATGTTAGCGTTGCCTGAGGGACTCAAGGGATGGGGGTGTTGAGCATAAATATATTCCATAAAAATATTATTTCTTATATATTTAGTTTTTATATAGAAGTGAACAGAAGTTACCATTTTCTGTAATGATTTGTAGAATTATTACCATAAATTGGCTGTTTTTCTAACAAAGCCTCATCCAATTTCTCAGGTGCTGAAATCAGCTCTTAGAAAAAATTTCAAGATCTTCTCTAGACCTAGCTTTTAAACATCTGTGTTTTTCAGAATATGCTCTCATCTCTTCTACTAACTCATTCTTTTCTAGTGCCAGTAAAAAAGCCAGTGAAGCTTTTTTACATCTAGTGAAGCTCACTCAGCTCACAAATGGATAAAACTTTCTGCTGGATTTAACCCGATTGGTTTAATGAGATTACAGACCTTCTTCTGTTTTCTTATCTTCCACCAGTAGATGCCTCGGAGTTTTTCAACTCGGTTCTCTAAATTATGCTAGTCCTTCTAAACAGCCAGTCAGTTGGTCAGATGTGCATGTTGGTGAGGTGATAAATCTAGGTTGAGAGATGTATTTTTTCACTGCTCGAGTCAGAATATCATGGCTATTAGAACTCTTCATGGTTGTATGGTAAAAAGGCTTTTCTCCCTTCTATTCCAGAAACTACAGTTTTATGAAGATAGACACCAACTTCCTGCCCCCAACTGGACAGAGCTAGCAAATCTTATAAACAATTGTATGGATTATGAGCCAGATTTCAGGCCATCATTTAGGGCAATTATACGTGACTTGAATAGTTTGTTCACTCCTGGTGAGTCTGAGTTTGTGTACAAAAGGATAGCATTAGATAGAAAAAATCCTAGTTTCTGCTGCTTACATTTCTTATGGTGCCTCCCATTTCAGTATTTTGGCCTACAACCACTTTCCAACTCCATAGAATATTACATTTCTGCTGCTTAGTTTGTTGTAAAAAAGAATATATTAAAAGTTAGTGTGAAGTAAAAGTAATGCTTTGAGTGATGATTAATGTCTATCTTAATTCTTCTAGTCTCCTAGCCAGATGGTTTTGCAAAGGTCTTTCTTATCTCTGAAAAGTAAGAGATATTTTACTAAGTGGAAGATGCACGTTATCACAAGCCCAAGTTTTCATTTCTTCCCTCTATAATAAAGGAGTCATTGTGCAATAGCTGAGGAATTTAAGTTCAGTAGATCTTTTTTTTTAAAAAAAAAAAAAAGTATTTTGAAATTACAGCAAGACTTGTTATGAGTCAAGCTACTTGATTGTTTGGTAATATCTTGTTGTCTTCATGACTGCAAATTACTGTGTAGAAATAAAGGAGGTTGTTAATATTCTACTAAGCTCAGAGTATGCCTAGAGTTAGAGTTAGGTAAAAGATTCACTGTAGTAAGTTTGTTTCATTCTCCTGTTTGCTTCTCTTTTCTTTCTTCATCCTTTTTCTTCCTCCTATACTTCAGATTATGAGTTATTGACAGAAAATGATATGTTGCCAAATATACGAACTGGAGCTCTTGGATTTTCTGGAGCCTTTGAAGATCGGGACCCTACACAATTTGAAGAAAGACATCTCAAGTTTTTACAGCAACTTGGCAAGGTAGTATATTTGGAAATTCTCTAATTGCCTAAGAAATAGCTACCTTTTTCAATTATCTTCTAATGATCCTATATACATTAGTAACATTGGTTGCTTCCATTACAGAAAGAAATATTTCAAGAAATATCTGAGCACAGTGGAAAAAAAGATTTGAAAGGAACTTGTTTGATGGTTTTAGACAGAAGAAATGTAGCTGTTTTCTACATTCCAGTCACCAGGAGAGGCTTAATATTTCCAGTGCAGAGCTGCATCTGACGCTTAATTTTTTGTTTGTCAGTTTTTATGCTTGGGATTCCTTTACAATTGTTCCAGAGCAATTTTGTATAGAAACCAGGAGGCTGTTTTTTATTTTTTTGGTTTTTTTTGTTTGTTTGTTTGTTTTTTGTTTTGTTTTGTTTTGTTTGTTTTTTAATACGCATATGCTGGGAACTCTGAATACAAGGGCCCAAAATTCAGTAATGTCTTAGAGATACCTGTGGGCCTCAAACTTTTTAAGCTTTAGAAATCAGCATTTGGTTACAATGTTTTGCAAGTCATTGCAGCTTGGCTGTGGAAAACATGCACAGACAGATGACTTCAATGAAGTTCTGCCAGTTGGATTAAGTACCATTATTCCAGAATGGTTTCTCACTTTCTGATATTGGTTACTGATGCGTAGCTACATGTCCACTTGTCTCTACAAGTGACAAAACCTGAAAGCAAAGTGGCAGAACTGCTTCTATTTGTAGGTGATTGTTGGCTATAAACAGTAGTGTAGAGTAGGGAAAGGAATGGAGTTGCTGGTGGTGACTGTGAAAAGGAAGATAAGCAGAATAGAGAGGAAGAATGTAGAACAGAGAATGGAAGAAAAACTACTGAAAAACAAAGGAGAGCCATGAACCAGAAGGAGCCTTAATGTGTAGTTCTTTACAAATGCAGGAAAAGAGGTATCCCAGCAGGCATTATGAGAGTTAAGCAGAAATCTGTGAGGAAAGGGGAGAAAATGAATGGATATCACTCTCCTCTCCTTGCCCTCCTGTTTTTCCAGTGTTGTTCACATCCTTTCATAGAGCATGTTTCTCACAGACAGTTGCTGCAGAAATGTCACTGTGATAGAATCACAGAATCACTCAGGTTGGAAAAGACCTTAAAAGTCATCGAGTCCAACCACAACCTAACCAAACTACCCTAACAACCCTCCACTAAGTTAAACACATTCAGGGATGGTGACTCAACCACCTCCCTGGGGAGCCTATTCCAGTGCTTAACAACCCTTTCTGTAGTGAAGTGTTTCCTGTTATCCAACCTAAACTCACCCTGGCGCAACTTAAGGCCATTTCCCTTTGTCCTGTTACCAGTGAGAAGAGACCAACCCTGCTCTCACTATAAGCACATTTCAGATATTGGAAGAGAGCAGTAGGGTCTTCCTTCAGCCTTCTTTCCTTCAGACTAAACAACCCCAGTTCCTTCAGTCTCCTCCTCCATACGGCATATTCTCCAAGCCCTTCACAAGCCTTGTTGCCTTTCTTTGGACCTGCTCCGGCACCTCAATGTCCTTTCTGTACTGAGGTACCTGAACACAGTACTCAAGGTGAGGCCTCAACAATGTCAAGTATAGGGGCAAGATTACTTCCTTAATTCTGCTCACCACACCATTCCTGATACAAGCCAGGATGCCATTGGCCTTCTTGGCCACCTGGGCACGCTGCTGGCTCATATTCAGCCGACTGTCCATCAGTACACCAAGCTCCCTTTCCATCAGGTAGCTTTCCAGCCACTCCTCCCCAAGCCTGTAGGGTTGCCTGGGGTTGTTGTGACCAAAATGCAGGACCCGACACTTGGCCCTATTGAAACTCATAGTTTATTTTAGCCCATTGATCCAGTCTACTCAGTTCCCTCTGTAGTGCCTTTCTGCCTTCAGGCAGATCAACATTCCCTTCCAACTTGGTGTCATGTGCAAATTTACTGAGGGTGCACTCCATCTCCTCAACAAGATCATTAATATAGATGTTAAATAGAAGCAGTCCCAGTACCAAATCCTGGGGGACTCCACTCGTGACCAGCCACCAACTGGATTTAACTCCACTTACCACAGCTCTTTGGGCCTGGCCACCGAGCCAGTATTTCACCCAGCTGAGCGTGCACCCATGCAAACCGTGGGCAGCCAGCTTCTCCATGAGAATGTTGTGGGGGACAGTGTCAAACGCTTTACTGAAGTCCAGATAGACCACATCAACAGCCTTACCTTCATCCTCTAAGTGGGTCACCTTGTCATAGAATGAAATCAGGTTTGTCAATCAGGATCTACCATTCGTAAACCCATGCTGACTAGGCCTGATCCCCTGGCTGACCTTTAATTGGTCCATGATGGCACCTAAAATTATCTGTTCCATCTTCCCAGGCACTGAGCTGAGACTGATAGGTCTGAGTAGCTACCAGGATTATCTTTCCGGCCCTTTTTGAAGATGGGTATCACATTTGCCAGTCTCCAATCCACCGGAACATCCTTGGTTAGCCAGGAGTGCTGAAGAATGGCGGAAAGTGATCCTTTACTCTTAACTTCTTTCATGGTGGTTTTGTGATATTTCACTTAAATAATTATTACATAAATAACATAGTAAATGTTACATAAAACTTATTATATTGCTTCAATGTTATACTACAGTGAGCACTGAGGTATTTATAGACAAACACTGGGAAAGAGAAGATAATGTGAACTAATTTTTTAATTCAAGTATTTCTGTTTATGATCTAGGGAAACTTTGGCAGTGTTGAGATGTGCCGGTATGATCCCCTACAGGATAATACTGGGGAGGTGGTGGCTGTGAAAAAGCTGCAACATAGTACAGAGGAGCACCTTAGGGACTTTGAAAGAGAAATTGAAATACTTAAATCTCTGCAGCATGATAACATTGTTAAATACAAAGGAGTTTGCTACAGTGCAGGTATGTGCTATGTTGAATACACCTTAAGTTGCATAATTAAACATGTATACTGCAAGAAATTCAGGGAGATGTTTACAAAAGCCATTGCCTAGTGACTTTTCCAAAGGAAGAAAAGTCTATTATGTACAGCTTTTCATTGTAAGATGAATTTTCTTTATTCAGTCAGCTCATGGCATAATTTGTATGATTTTTAAAGAACAGGCTGTTTTGACTGGTTACCCAGTTGCTTTATCCTAAAGCAATGAATCTGGGATTAAGTAAGAAAATTAAACCTTTTTTTTTTTTTAACTGTTCTTATTTTTCCTTTAATGTGATGTCTGAGAGTGGATAATACCACTTCTTGTACTGTATAATAAATGACTAAGAAGGAGAAAGTTTCAGAAACTTATGTATTTGAATGAATTGCTGATGATGTTGAAATTGAGTGAAAGCACAAGTTTTGTGCAAGATCTGATTGTTTAAAAAAAAAAATAAGTGTTCAAAATTAGACTAAGTTTTGAAGATTTTTAAATTGCTAACTAGTTGATGTCAGTTGTCATTCTGAGTTTTACCTCAGCAAAAAGAAGGAATTGTGTAAACGCAGGTATACACGGGTGGCACTTGTGCTTTACTTTTAGCCAATAGTAGTTTTTATGAGATGTTGAATATTAAGCATATACACAATGTGGTCGTGGTTAAATAAATGGCATTTCCATATCAGATGCAAATAACAGATGAAAGATTGCACACTAATGAGCATACAATAAAATGCATTTTTGTTAGTGAGACTTTTCTATTACTTCTATTCACTTGTAAATATCTATTTCAAAACTTTGCATTGAAAAGTGACATGAAGTATTTTATTTGTTGCTGTAAAAGGTCGTAGGAATCTGAGATTAATTATGGAATATCTACCGTATGGAAGCTTACGGGATTATCTGCAGAAACACAAGGAGAGATTGGACCACAAAAAGCTTTTGCTGTATGCTTCTCAGATATGCAAGGTAAGAGAGTTTTCAGATGGCTTGTATTTTTTGACAAATTTGCATCTACTTATTTCATTCAGAAATTAGTTGTTTTGGTATGTATTTTTTAATAGTGTTAGGAAGCTAGTAAAACATAATGCTAAAAAAGATAGCAAGGTGTTCTCATATTCAAGAACTTGAAAAAATTCTGAGTATTTTTGTAATCCTTAATGCAACATGCTGACATTGATCTATATGCTATATATACTGATTGAGGGAGAATTATATTTTGAGGGTCATCTATATTTATGAGGCATCTAGACTTATTCAGAAGAATTAAAACCTCTTTTTTCTCTAATGAAAGCTGGATTAAAATTTTGAAGGATTTAGTGTACTCATTCAGGCAAACTGTTCATGGGATACCATAACTGATATTTCTTATATAAACTCAGTGACTTTTAGAGGTGAATATCTATAACAGTGTTCATATATTTGGCAATATTAGTAATATCGTCAATTTATAAGTAAGTAATATTAATTAATATTAATTATTTTTAATTTTTAGTTAATATTAAGTAAGTAATATTAGCATTTTGATCTAGTGGAGGGAAGGTACATGATTTCTGTGTGAAGAGCTAGGGGCTATAAAAGTGCCCAAAACTGTAATAATTCAGTCTCACTGGCTGACATTGAAAATACTTCATAAATTCTGAAAAGGGACACAGTTATCTAATCTTCTTATTACCTTATGTCTTACTACCTCAGAAGGAAGAAGTATGCCTGCTTTAGATTTATGCTATTGTTGTGTTTAAGATATGAGAAACTAAGGATGCTTCAGATTTCACTTGCATGTTTATTACCTTTAATAAAAAAAAGAAAAGGAAAGAAAGGTAGACAAACAGACACACACATACTCCCTTCTTATTCTAAGACACGTAACAAATATTTTAAATTTCCTCTCCATGATTTCCATTTCAAACAAGGAAACTAAATTACTTAATGAGTGTTCTTCAGGGCGTGTAGCCATTGCATATTGTCTTATCTAGTAGACTTGTGCCTTCCTCTTTCAGGCCATTTTGTGTATACAGGTATGAGAGAAAAGTTGAAATACTGCAGGTATGCAGGTATGCAGACTGCCGATGTAAAATCAAAACAACAGATCAAATGACTTATTTCTAAGTTCTAAGTTCTAAGTACCAGCTAGAAGGAAGGAAGCTAGAATTTGCATTTTGCAAATCATTATTGGGAAGATTTGTGCTTTCATGTAATCATAGACAAACACTATCAGAATGTGGGAAGTCGACATAGAATATAGAATTACTTTAGTTGGAAGGGACCTTAAAGATGATCTTGTTCCAACCACCCTGCAGGGTTGCCAACCACTGAATCAAGCAACTATAGCAGGCTGCCCAGGACCCCATCCATCCTGGCCTTGGAACACTTCTAGGGTTGGGGCATCCACAGCTTTTCTGGAGAGACTGCCAACACTTCACTACCCTCTCAGTGAAAAATTTCCCTAGCATCTAATCTAAATCTCTCCTCTTTTTGTTCAAAACTGTTCTCCTGTGTCCTACCACTATCTACTTGAAAAGATGATTTTCCTCCTGCTTACAAGCTCTGTATAAGTACTAGAAAGACATGTGTAGAACATATAGAAAGAAGTATCTCTTGTTGACTTCTAAGAGAAGCAAAGACTAAGTATTAATGTGTGTATTTTGCTTTGCCTTAATGTTACTGTGCTACCTGTAAAGCAGAGGTTATTTTGATTGCACTAAGTATTTCTATTGTATTATTTTGCTTCAGAACAGCTTGATTTTTTCCTCATCGGAGCTAATGCTTTATTTCCCTCTGGATAAAATCTCAAAGAGCTAGTGAGTCTATGCTTAGTATGGAATCCTGTTTTAAGATAAGGGTTTTCAAAGCAGACTACTTAAATCTGACAAAAGCACTCAGTTATGATTTATTACTACGCATTAAAAATGAGTACATAATATTACTAAAATAAGATCGAAATACTTTTAGCTCTTCTCCTTTCCTTTTCTGTTTCTCTCATGATTTGTTCTTTAGCATCTGAAGTCTCTTCTGCCTCATGTGCATTTCTGTTACTTTGTTTTGTTCATTTGTTTGTTTTTCTTGTTAGTTTTTTAGCTGAAAGTCTTTTTCAGCTTCAGCCTTCTTCTTATTTCAAGTATGTGTGAGAGAAATGAAGACATTACCATACTAAAATGTTAAGATAAGTGTGCTTGGTTGCAGTGTATTTGGTTCCTTACTGAGAATTGGGATTAATGTCCTGACTTGTGTTTCTCATACTGTGAAAGGCAGTGTTTTCAGAGATGGCATTTGTTAATTGTGACATTTCTGTAGATGCAAATCATTGCAGCTATAATGTGATGTAGCTCGTGTCACTAGTTCTGCTCTTCTGGTGGCAAGCAATAGAATTCTATAGTCAAATTTTAAAAAAGAAAGAAGAAAAAGCTCAGCAAATAACAAAATGAGATTCCCAACACTTCTCTGATTTTGACGCTGTTCTTTTTTTCCTCTTTTGACACTACATTTTCTTAATTCTTGCTGGTAAGAGGATGGGAATAATTTTGTTTTTCCACCTCATAATGCTTAAAGTATTTCATTTATCCTTGCTGGAGGGCCCCACAACTAGCATTTGAATAGTAAAGGTGAAAACATTTGAACAGTGTCATTGAACTTGACCTCATTGTTAGTGTAATGTCAGAGGATTACGATTTCCACTCAAAATTTGCATGATTTCAAGTAAATATATCTCTGAGGCTGGAAAACGGCTATTGTAATAGGAAAGTCACTAGTAGCAGAGAAACTTAAGGACTATTTTCGGTACAGTATTTAATACTACTATTTTTCAGGATAGCAAATGGTAACTTAAGAAATGGGGAACATGTCAGTTTTAAACAGTTTTGAAGTGGGATGTTCTTAATATACAGTGTTGCCACCTAATGGTACAGAGAGGTAGAATGAGTCTGAGAGGAAATAGACTTCCAAGTTACACTTTTTCAGAGGTTTCTCACTTAAAAAGGGAAAAGACCAATCTTTTGGCATTAAAAATATAATGTTGATGCCCCAAATGTTTGAATTTAGCATTCTAGAACATTATTTATTGCTTTTTCCATTGTGTAGCCATGTTTCTTTATGAAACTGTGAAACTGATGGTCTGCTTCGTGTTTCCTTCCGTGTATGAGAATCAAGAATCTCTTAGTACCACATTGTCAGTTTCTGTTTACCATTTATTGCTGTGTAAGCAAGAATTTTTTTTAATGCTGTAATACCTTAGCTTGATTGTCTCTTCACACACTGACTTCTGCATTCAATTAATTGCAAAAACAGAATGTACTGGTAAGAAGGATCAGCAACAGCAGCAAAATATGACAACTACAGATTATCATTTCCATGGGTTGCCATTATGCAAGATACAGTAAAAGAAGAGCTGTGATGGAGGATAATGGTCAATAAAAAGGAGAAAGAAGATTTACAAATATGAATATAGCCAGAGAATAGCTGTCACGTTCAAGGACTTGTAAGATAAAGTTTTATAATGAAATTAGGAAAGCAGATGTGAAAAATGTCTGGAAAGAAGGTTAATTCAAACAGCTAATGAAAGGACTTCTTATCTGCCCTGCATCATGTAGCTTAGCCCAGACTTCGTTTATTTTTGCCAAGTACTGGCAAACTGCACTTGGGTATGGAAAGGAGCTGTAACAGCCATCTAGCTACATAACCATAAAACACTTGGCTGAGAAAGGTTCGTTATCTAGCTGCCTTTAGTTGAGTCCTGAATTTGGAAAGATTCACTTAATAGAGAAAGCAAATATTCAACTACACTGATTTTGATACATTCTCTTTGATTTTAACTTTGAGCTTGATTCATCCCTTTAAAGATAGTGCTACCATTTAAAAATAATTTTCTTTTCTGTTGTGTTTGTGAACCTTATGCTTAGGGCATGGAGTATCTGGGTACAAAAAGATACGTTCACCGGGATTTAGCAACAAGAAATATCTTAGTGGAGAATGAGAACAGAGTTAAAATTGGAGATTTTGGATTGACTAAAGTCTTGCCACAAGATAAGGAGTACTACAAAGTGAAAGAACCTGGTGAAAGCCCTATATTTTGGTAAGTCTTCTCTCAGTATATGAAATCATGACATGTTTTCAGCTTTGTGGTTTCAGACAACTGTTTTACATATTGTGGAATTATGATATGCAATTTCCAAATCTGTTTTTAAAGCACTGTGAAAGTCACATGCATACAGAACATACAGAACAACATTGAGAATTCTTAACTTCATGCATATTTCCCTCTTCCCCCTTTCTACCCCCCCCCCCCCAAAAAAAAAAAAAAAAAAAATCCTGAAAAAATTGTAGTTAACAAATTAAATACTGCCTCAGGGAATGTATTCAGAGATGAAAGAAATCTAGAAAGCTTACTGACTAGTGGGTTTCTGTAAGTTTTGGATCCTTAAACAGAAATACATATCTTCTAGCTGAGATCTGTTGGGTGAACCATCTGTTGGCCAAGTGGAGTTAAATCACACAGACAAGTTAGCAAGGATAAAGTATTAGATTGAATGTTAAGGTGGGGCACATCCTGGAGGAGTGGGCTGCTCTAGCTCAGGTCCCCCCAGGTGGCAGCTCCCCAAGCCCTCCTGCCCCACCATAGGCTCCTTGCGCTGCAGCAATGGCCTGGGGCTGCTTCAGGGGCTTTTCATGGGCTTCAGCCTTCTTTAGTCACATACACTGCTACACCTTCGGCTCTTCTGTTAGGTGCATGTGGATATCTGCTCTGTATGGTGTTCATGGGCTGCAGGGGGACAGCCTACTCCACCATGGGCTGATCCTGAGCTGCCTGGAATTTCCCCATCTGGAGCACCTGTCATCCTTCTGCACTTTGGGTTCTGCAGGGCTGCTTCTCTCACACTTTTTTCATTCCCCTCACCCAGCTGCTGTTGTGCAGCAGTTTTTCCAGTAACATTCAGCATTGCTCATAGCTCAGCTCTAGCAGTGGCAGGTTCTTGCTGGAGCAGCTGGAGTTGGCTCTGATCTGCCATGGGGCAGCTGCTGGGCTCTGCTCACAGAGGCACCCCTGCAGTCTCTTGCTACCAAAAACTTGTCAGGTAAACCTGATACAGCTGCATTTGGAGTAGGTACTTCTGTGTATTCAAAATGCCACTTCATACTTGTGATTTTAGTGTATATAGCTGCCATAGGTGACCTTAAAATATAGTACTTAAGGGATAAATAAAATAATATAAAATGGTGTCAACAGTAGATGTTATTGATCTGAAAAAATTAAGCCCACAAATGCATGGGGCACAATTCAAAGCTTACTGAAAGTGGTGGAAATATACTTATTAGTTATAACTGTATTTATTTCCAGTCCTTACCATGTCAAAATCTTGTTTACCCTCACTAGATGCAGGAAAAATATCAGTTCTTACGTACCAGTTAACTACTATTATCAGAATACTTGTTCACTTTTACTAGTGAAGGTAGTGCCTATGAACAAAAGGTACTTTACTCGTGAAAAAAAGAGTCCTATTCAAAGAAATATCTTAAAGACTGGAAAGATGCAAGTGATGCAGAATTATATTATTTTACCATGTGTTGCAGGTATGCTCCAGAGTCTCTGACAGAAAGCAAATTTTCTGTGGCTTCAGATGTATGGAGTTTTGGTGTGGTCTTGTATGAACTCTTCACTTACATTGAAAAGAGCAAAAGTCCACCAGCTGTAAGTACTTGATTATTTTTTCCCAGAGATTTTTATTTGTTTATTAAAAAAAAAAATAAGTGTATGGATTTTTTTCTGTATTTAGATAGGTTGATATTTACTGAGCCTTTTCTGGAGCCTATTTTCGTGTTTGAGACAACATCCAAATGTTGCATGCTGAGAAGCATTAGCATCTAGGTGTAAAAAGCAAAGGCTATCTGGAAAATAGTCTGTTCAGAAAAGATTTGAAAATATCTAATTAGAGACTTATCTTTCTCATTCTTTATAGAGAGATCCCAGATGAAGCTGTTCCATTCTAATATTACAAGTATTTTTAATACTACCCCAAATCTAAGGCCCAGCCAAGCAAATACTTCAACCTTAAGTTGGTTTAAGTGAGGTAATTCTTAAAGTTACTTTGTCATCTTAGCAAAACCCAAGCTAATTAACCGAAGCTCAGAAAGGAAAGGGAGTTTTTCTTTTCATGCACAAGTGTCTTTAAAGACACACACTAAATGAAGGAAAGTACTACTTGTTTACTGCAGAACAGCTCTCCAGTTGGAAATGAAGTTCATAATGTTACTTTTACCTACAATTGCCCTGCAGGCATTACAGAGAAGTAACTTGAATGTTTACTAGAGCTGTCTTCACTGTCCACCAGTGTCTCAGTCCTGGCAAATGTAGTTCTGAGAGGTAAACAAAAATTGTAGGCAAAATATATTTGACAGACCTCTACATCAAAATCAGTAAAACTTAGTAATTTTATGCAATCTTAAAACCTTTCAAGGAATCACAGAACCACAGAATCATAGGATCGATCTGGTGATCACCTAGTTGCTACCGCTTGCTAAAGCACATTCACCAGAGTAGATTACACAGGCAAGAATCCTGGTCGGTTTTCACTTCTTCTGGAGAAGGAGACTCCACAACCTCTCCAGGCAGCCTGTTCTGTCACTCTCTTAGTAGTTGTTTCTCATGTTCAGTTAGAACTTCCTGGGTTGCCGTTTGTGTTCCTTGTCCTGTCACTGGGCACCAGTGAAAAGAGCCTGGCCCCACCCACTTAACTGCCTCCTATTAAATATTTACAAGCATTGACAAGATTCCCCCTCAGTCTTCTATTCTTCAGCCTTACAGTCCCAGATCTCTCAGCCTTTCCTCATAAGAGAGATGCTTCCAGCCCCTAATAATCTTTGTGGCTCTCGACTACACTCTGTCTAAAAGTTCCCCATCCCTCTTGAACTGAGGAGCCCAGAACTGGAACAGTACTTCAGGTTTAGGGCAGACTAGGAGTAGGGGGTTTGCCCTCCTTGACCTGCTGACTATACTCTTTAATGCATGCCAGGATACCATTGGCCTTCTTGGCTGCACTCTCTTGACTCGTGGGCAGCCTGCCATCCACCAGAATACCCAGGTCCTTCTTTGCAGAGCTCCTTTCCAGCAGCTCAAACCCTAATCTGTACTGACGCATGCAGTGGAGAAAAAAATTCTCAAAGCAGGGACAGCTTTCCTTGTCTGACACCAAACAATGCAGATATGTGGAGTTTTTCAAAAGGACTATGAAATGGAAAGTAATATAGTATGTCATGGAATATACTTTGAGTAAATAAGCATTTTGTGTATTCATGATTTCATGATCAGAGCCAGGCTGCTCTCTTGGTATGTATCAAGAAAAATTTATTTTTATCAATTTGACAAAGCAGCATGTCATCATCATTGTAACTGTTACCTGTATCACTGACTTTGGCATTTGCACATTCTACAAGCAGTTATTTCACATCTTCGTATTATCACCATTAAAGACATTTATGTAGCACTGGAAGAAAAACAATCCCTTTACGTTATGCTTAGAAATTATTTTCCATTAATAACATTTCCTCATTTACTTTAGATCACTGGCAATCTGAGAGAATTTTTTATGTCTACTTTCAGGGTTATGTTGATTTTTGGCTAGCAAGACTTATTTATTTGCTTATTTTTAACTGAGTTTAATTATGCTATCGTTTCTAGCCTCTAATTGTTGATTAATCCAGTTCATCTTTCTTATGCATTTCATAATGTTATTATATATAACAACATATATATATATATATATAACATTTTGTAATGCTATTATTTGCTTTTTGCTTGACAGGTGTTTTTCAAAGCATCCAAATTTTAACATTTCAGGGATCTCTTTAGAATTAGCAGTAAGATTTGATCTTTTAAAACTGGATAATCATCAGATTATGGTTCATAACATAAAACAAGATTTTAAATCATATATCTATAATCCTAGTTCCCCCTTGCTCCCCCAAGAATGAATGGTGATTGTTGATATATTATCAGAAATTGTCATTTATAATTTTATCTTTGCTATTTAATATGCTATTCATAGAATTTCTGAGATTTGTCTTATAAAGAGTAAAGAGGGTAATGATTTTACAGCATATTTTTTTCCCTTTCAAATCTTTTTTATGATACCTGGCCTTCTATTTCAGGAATTCATGCGCATGATTGGTAATGATAAACAAGGGCAGATGATTGTATTTCATTTGATAGAGCTTTTGAAGAACAATGGACGACTTCCAAGACCAGATGGATGTCCTGATGAGGTGAAGTATTATTATAGTAATATATTACTGTAGTCTTAAAGGTGCACAGTAAGCGTGACTATATAGTAAATGCAAACCTCATGTTTCCTTCTTTGTGGATTATGGAAGAATTTATACAGCCTGAATTGTTGTGCTGTTATTTTATCAGTTATATGATGGTATAATCACATTTGGTTTTATGATACTTTAGATTATACTTGCTCAAGAGCCTATAATGTAGTCTTTCTGAATATGTGAAATAGGACTATTATGACTATTACACTGGAGCACTGGGGCTTCTGTTTAAAAAATGTAAATTTAATAAGACAGTGAAATTTAGTGTATGGAATTTGTTTCATAAAAGACTCATAAACTTTCTTGCTCAAAACTGTATTGTAAATTTTCTGATGTTTAGGAGAGAAACTTTAGTATCTACCTAGGGTTCAATTAATCATATTTAATTCTGAGACTTAAAAAACGCTTTATTATTTCCCTCTCTTGCTCTTCCTTCCTCAAACATAGAAATACTTACATATGTTTATCATGTGTATTATTAATCATCAAGCATTCTTGGACAGGTGCTACATGCAGGTTGTGCATGCAGTGAAGTATATGAATTGGATTTTATCTGTTCATGGCCTTTGGATTTGTATTCATGCTTGATCTGGTATATGCCTCCAAAACAATCTTGAGAGTATGTTAATCCAAGTTGTTTAATTTGCTAATACTCCAGGTGTTTTAAAAATATTCCCTTACTATTTCTAAGCCTTTTACTTCACTATTCTTTTGAGGAGGGTGCACTTCAACTTGAGTCAAATTGATAGGGCTGGGTAAGTCAGTAAGGAAGGAATGTAACTAAAATAGATACACTATTTTTTTTTTTTCCTGTAACTTCTAGTCTGGATAGATATCTCTTTATCAGACACACTTGGCAATAATTGCTGAAATAATTCCTACAAAACTGCAGATAGGAGAGACCAAGGTGGAGAGATCTAGCAGAGAAGAGAACGAATGATACAGATGGGGCAGGGAAACCATTGCACATATGCTTATGAGTACAACAGTTGTTGAATCACGAAGGTTTGAAGATTTCATAGATAATCTGGATGTCCTATGAATATGATAGTACTACATCTGTTTTATTGAAACATTAAGTTCTGTTGTCTGACTTCAGCTAACAAAGCAAGATGGCAATGCCTCTCTTTTGTTAGAAACTATGATCATCCCATTTTGATCCTAAAAGGCCACAGATCTTGAAACCTTCTAGATGTTCATAGCTTACAGGCTGCTTTAGACTCAGGTCAATGTGAGAATTTCAGATTTGCTGAAAAGTGGAGAATTGAAAGCTACTTTTGTCTCGAGATTTTCATATAGTTGTTAAGCAGAAATTTTTGGAAGAATGAGAATCTGTTTACAATCTGGGTTAAATTAGTGAAAAGAATACAAATGAAGAGAATGTTGTAGGACTATTGTTCTGTAATCAGATACCAGGTGCATGTTTGGAGAAAGAGAAGCGTGGCTAAATGTCTTTCAGAATACACGTATTTTCAAAAAACAATTTTTGATCTGTTTTTAATATTATTGGGTTCAGTTTGCTTTTGTGTCATCTTACAAACTTTGAAAATTAAATCAGTCAATTTCTATAATAACTAGAAGAGAGAAAATCTCCATAAAGGCCTTTTGCTGTCCTTAAGCAAGGAGATTGATGACTATTACTAAAATCTTGCTATACTATTGTGTCACTGTTGCGTGGAAGAATGCAGTTAAGTTGGATAGTCTTTGCACTTAACTAACTATCTGTACTATCTATTTACATAATATTTATTTTCTTTGTTTTTCCCCCAGATTTATGCTATCATGAAAGAATGTTGGAACAATAATGTTACTCAGCGGCCCACCTTTAGGGATCTTGCTCAGCGAGTGGATCAAATAAGGGACAACATGGGTGGATGAGGAAACTGTCCCTGCTTAAGAGCATATATTAGGATGCAGAACAAAACGTACTTGGTTTGCTGTGTATGTATAATTGACATATTTGCACATGTGCATCTTTGCTAGGAGTAAAATCTGCATGGCAAGTATCTTATGAATCTGCAAACTTGAGGAATCCTGCTGGTTTTCTTGATCAGGATATATTTGTTACTATGAGAACATGTTGAAATTCTCAATTCGGAAAGAAATTATTTTTCTAAATTGAATAATATAATATACGGTCGGTCTACAACACCATTATTTGCCTTATTTGGCAATGCAAAAAAGAGGTGACAAAATATGGTGAGATTAAGAAATGATAAGACTATTTCCCTGTTGAAATGGAGATACATAGAAAAGACATGTAGTCTTTCCACTGTGAATATATAGTGAGTGACTGCACACCATGTTTTTTTGTGTTGCACAAGGGCTTTGTTTTGTTAATGTGCTTTTGTAACTTTTCACTGTTGCTGCAGAAGTGGCTTCTCTGTATATCAAAATGGAATTGGTTATGTAATCCACAACTTTTAATGTGCCTGTTTGAATCAATGATCAGTCAGCAGTATATGCAAAGAAACATAGGCTATGTGATATACTGTAAGTATTTCTAGGGGAAGAAAAAGGAAGTGAATCGTTTGTAATTTGGACAGTCAGATAACTCACCTGTGTGAGAATTGTAATTTAAAATGGAAAAAAAAACTTAATTTTTTTTTTCATATTCTTTTCCTGTAAGCATTAGATTCCCTTTACATGTTTGAGGATACAGTGATAGCAAGTAGAACTGAAGACACTTTGTATAAGACTGTCCTCAGATTGTTTCTGAATATGAAAAAGCCAAACGTACTGCTTCTGAATGTTGCTCTTTTACTCTTTCCAGCTTTGTATTTTTTATGCTGTCCTCAGTGTACCTGTAAATTGGAAACTTCCTAAAAACAGAATTAAAAATATAGAAAATGCCCTTCAATTCCTTGCTTTGTTATGATCATGATCTTGTATGTTCCTTCCAGTACGCTAAAAAGAAGGTTTATTGCTCAGTGTATGATGTGGTCAGTCACTACTCAAAGTCATTGAGTTGACTTTGGGCCAATTCATTTTAAAAATCTTTTTTTTTTTTTCCTGTTTTAAGACCTAGCCTGTGACCATTTGGAAGGAGGAAAGTATAAGTGCAGTTGCTTCACATTTAGCTAAAGGCAAGAACATGATCCTAGTTAATGAGAACTGGAAGGAGGTCGAAGTTACCTGAACAGATTACTATGTGTAATTCCACTTCTGAAGCAAATCTAACAAATTTGTGGACAAGGCAACTAATAGGTTTTGCCTCCAAGCATGAAACTTGAGAATAATCTTGTATCTTAAAGCAGAGAAGGTTTCAGGTTTTTGTTTATTTAAATTCAAATGATCTGGTTATTTTTACATATTCTTAGATGTTGTTTGTAAAGTACAATGCTTGTTGTTCTTGAACTTTTGCTGAGGTTCAATTAAGGCTACAAAAGCTCACAAACCCTTAAAATCCATACATGTATTTAAAGTGAAATGTTCGTTTTTGAAATTTGTGGCAGTGAATTTGTGGAATAGAAGGAATACTTTGTTGTGAGGCCTCATTAAATTCATGATTAATTACATCTATTTACTCAGAAGCTTAAGTGACTATAATTAAAAAGTAGGAATTTCTTGCTCAGTGTAACATAGTGCCAGTATAGCAATGTTTTGTACCACTGTGATCTTTCTTTCCCACAATTGCTCATTCAAAATTGTGATTTTATAATATGGGAGATTGCTAAGTAGGGATGGTAGCATCAGCCCTCTTTCTGCCCCTTGCATTTAATAAAAATTTTGTTGGGTTTTCTTCCTATGAAACTCTTTCACAGAACCGTCAAACTGATTTTTGCCAGCAGTTTACAAGCTGCAAAGAACTTTAGAGTACTCCTATATATGTGTTTTCTCTGTTTCTGTATGCTGCTTTTAAGACAATGTAGAAGTTTCAGGCAAGGAACACCTTTGCATTTGTACTCAGTTACGTGTACGTGTTTTTTGTAGCAAAAGAAGATAAAGCTTTAAAGCATCGAAGCAGCATTTTAGCTGGGGGTAATGTATGCAGGAACCATGTAAAATTTGCAGTGTGTGGCAATTGATAGCTAACTAGTTTCCAATATATAGTAGACTAAACATAATTTATGTAAAAATCTCAGGGAAGTTTGTGTAATGCAATGAAGAGATCTTCCAGTCTGCTATTTTTTCAAGTGAATAAAAAGTCTTGCTTGTTCTACTACCGTATAATTGATTACATAGTCTGTTTGATTGCTTAAATATAGTGTGGAATGCAAGGATAGTTTTTTAAGTTTTGTGGACTTTTTACTTCAGTACTTTATAATTTTTAGAGAAAGCCATATCCTTACACTGCAGTATAATTTTGTGCTGTTGGTCAGGAGCATATGTAATCAATTGTACCAAGTCGGTCTGTGCAAAGGGCTTGATCATCCAGGATAAGTATTCTTAACTGGATGAATAGGACCAAGTAGTGCTTAAGACTCAGGGGATGTGTGTGATCATCTGCAGTGTCAATGTTTAGGTCTTGGAGCAGACAGAATCATGGTTTTCTCAAAAAGCTGTAAAGGATGTAAATGCAATGATTTGTTGAATTTGCTAATGCCATGTGTAGTATCCTTTTTTTAAAAATAAAATGAAATTAAAAAAAAAAAAACACACAAAAACCCACAAAAACTGCATTTCAAGAGCAAATCTATTGTAGATTTGTAGAATGCCATATTTTTATATAGTATTTTTATTAACAGAATCATATTTTTATTTTTGAAACTTTATTCAGTTGGCATTGCATTTGTCACACTTTAGTGTAGTCAATATGCCACCCAAAATGCTGTGATTTATTGTAGAAGTGCTGTTTTTATGCATACATGACTGCTGCTATGACGTAGAATTAAGATACTAACTACCGCTTTGCACTTGTTTTAAGTGAAAGGATTTTCCTGTAAGTGCACAGTGTATCTTAAAAAAAAAAAAAAAAAAAAAAAAAGTCTACAAGCATTGTCTAATGTAATATAACATTGGTTTGTTACCCATCAGTATAAATAGCCTAAGCTTCAAAATCCATTTTTAAACATGCACCACAACCTTGCAACAGTCATGTAATAAGCCTGAGGAGGAACAGATTTTCAAGAAAAGAAGCCCAAACTTTGTCAAGTCGTATTATTGATTAAAAGCTTCCATTGTTGAGATAATTACATACAGACAATACTATTAAAAAGATGTTAAATTATTTGTATTAGTTTTAGAAACCAAGTCTTTAATTGTTGTGTTTGCTTGAGATATGGCCAACTGTATTGAAATGTTTGAGAAAAGATGTTACTGCATGAAGTATAAAGAAATGTTACTTTTGTGTAAAGAAAGCAAACTTTTCAGGAATGTATGAGCGCATAAAGCTGGAGGATAGACTCTGAGAGCAGGAGTGGAACACAGAACTACAGGAGGACTTTTGGAAAAGGCTGTTGTTAAACAGTGAAGAAGCATTCTGAAATGCACAGCAATTTACAAAAATACTGATAATGTCTACTGAAAATGCCATATCATTACAAATGTGCTAATGTATTTCTGAACTGTGTGTTGTCTGCCTTAAATCTAAAATTCTTAGAGACCTAATCCTGAGTGAAAAATGCAAGAATGACCATACCAAAAGAAACTGCTTAAAATTGTTCAGTGCCGGACAGCAATCTTAAAAAGTGTTTAAGTTTTTTTTTCCTGAATCTTGCTTTTTAAATAAGAGGTTTACAATACTTTATATTAAAGTAGAAAAAGTCCCTTTGGGGGAATGGAGAAGAAAACTCATGTTACTTGTAGTTGGACTGCAAATATTTGGATACATGGCTTGTTGGAGAGAACATGAAGGGGGATATTTTCTAGAAAACTATGTATTAATAACTGAAACTTATCTGTGCATTTCTTTTGAGTTTGGTTAGTAAAAAATAAAATAACTGAACACAATGAATGGCACGTGCCTGCCAAAGTTTTCTTTTATGCAATGCCTAGAAGTATTTTTTGGTGTTGAAGTTGCTGGTGAAGAAGACTGCTCTGTTTTAAGGTGAACTGCAGTGTATACAACTTTGTGACCTTCCTGGGGTAGCTATATGTAGTGTTTTCCCTTTTTCTAAGGAACTCTTTTATCCCAAAATAAAGGCTGACTTTGGGTGCTCCCTGAAGTTAAGATTGACTTCACTAGCTTAATATGAAGTTGGTCATTTGGGAATGAAGAAGCACTTCCCTTTACTGTCAGTATTTACAGAGAGGCTCTGACAGACTGCCTGTTAACTAGAGTGCAGTTCTTTGCAATTCCTAATGCAAGCAAACCTGGGTGCAAAAACAGAAATGAACATGTGATTTTTTTGTTACTTTATCATAGGATTTCCTCTAATTTTTATTTTCTTAAATATATAAAGATTATCGCCACTTTGAACAGAATTGATGCAAATGGATTTTTTAATTTATTTTAGGGGGGAGGGGAGTGGGGTTTTTTGTTTAGTTGATTTGTGTTGATTTTGTTTTGTTTTGCATTTTGAGAAGTGCAATAGCAAAACACAAAATATATATATAAGTACACAGTCAGATATAAGATAGTATACTGTGGTGGATATAATTACCTAGTTCAGTTACCGCTTCCAACACATACAGGTGTCTTATCCAGTGAAGTGTTTGAGCTACCTTTGAGGTGACGCTGACTCTGAGTCAGGATTTAAAAAAAAAAAAAAAAAAAGGGTGAGGGGGAAGAGAGGAAAACCAGGCACTTTGGTGCTTGCTGTTGTGGCCTTGTCCTATACAGATCTCTTGCTGCATGGGATCCGCCTGTGCAATGCAGTGGATGTGACAACCAAGTGTATGCAACGGAATTCTCCATGAGCCCTCAGCAGCATGCTGTGGCTGCAGTGCAGGTCAGAATGAGGGCTTAATTTCTTGCAATGCTTTCACAGGGCTGAACAACTCCACCATTAAGGGCCAAACAGCTTGGAATTCCACTGATAACTGAAGCCCTAAATGGGGTAACAAGGGAAGAGAATCTGAGGAGAATTTTCATAGGGAAAGAACACCAAATTTGTTCTTCAGATGTCAATTTAATCAAACCAACATACTCACGTTTCCAAATTTAAGGTGTATTTTAGGCTGATGAATGGGGAAATTGAAGGAGATGATCACAGTCAACTCCTTTTATCACACCACAAGCCACAAGAAAGTATCTGGAATTAATTGCATTCTGATACTTAGAAAGTTACCACTAAACAAACCAGTGTTTGTGGAGGTGGTTGTTCATTTGTTTGTTTGTAAATTCTTTCCCACCCCTATCAAAATTACTTCTGATTGTTGTTGTTCAGTATGCTGCAGGAACATTCTATCTGTTAGGATTCTATAACTTCTACAGGAAATCTGTTTCAGTTATTCATTTTCCATTCTCTTAAGTATTTATCCTGATTCTAAAACACCTTTAGTTGCTTTTTTTTTGTGCCATGTTGTGTAAGATTTTTGTCATTACTGCTGCCTTTACATGTCTGAGGATCTCTGCATGTTTTTGCCTCAATCTTCTTTTCTCTGTGTAAAACAACAGCTGTTTCTACATTGTTTCTCTGTTAAAATGCATTTTCTTAGTCTTTGATTTTGCTACTGTTTGGCAGACTACCTCTTTCCAATATGTGATGTTCAGAAATGGACATGGTACTTGCTTATTTGTTATGCAGAGGAGTTGTGTCACTAAGAGATAAAATTGTCATATGTCCCATTTGCCTGTTTTTGCAACAATATGGTGCTGTTGCCTCATTCTGATATCATCCATAAAACCAGACTCATTTCTATAGCCAGAAATGGCTTGTATTTATGCTATTATTTCTAAATGTAGGATGCTTTCCCTAATTTTTGAAGACCAGTCTGAACTCTTTATCTCCTAAGATAATTCCAGTCCCTTCTTTCTAAATGCCATCTGTAAATGGTTCTGTATCTTTTCTTGAATTCTTTGTGCATCTTTACAGGCTCCCTTCTTACAAGCAATTAATGAAAATGTCAGGTAGTACAGACTTAGAAGAAGATGATCTGAAGTCATTTTCATATGTCTTTCTTCCATGTCAGCACACCCTTATAAATGGATGCAATACCACACTGAGATTCTGACTGTTTTTCTTATCAGCCATTCAGCTCAGTTTATGTTACCCTGGATTACTTGCAAAGATTGTCAATTAAGACTACATAACATTTTTTGCTGCCGAGGCACTGGCACTGAGTGCAGCAAGTTTGCAGATGACACCAAGCTGTGTGGTGCAGTCGACAAACCCAAGGGACAAGATGCCATCCCAAGGCCAGCCTCAAGCAATGGGCCCAGGGTGAACCTCACAAAAAACAAATCCAAATGCAAGATCTTGCACCTGTGTCATGGTAACTCCCACTATCAGTATAAGCCAGGGAATATAAGGATAGAGAGCTATACTGCCAAAAAGGACTTAGGAATACCAGTAAATATCAAGCTGGACATGAGCCAACCATGTTCCCTCGCAGCCCAGAAAGCCAACTACGTCCTTGTCTGCATCAAAAGAAGCATGGCCAGCAGGTCAGCAAAGGTGATCCTGCCCCTCTACTCTGCTGGTGAGACCTCACCTGCAGTACTGTGTCCAGATGTGGAGTCCTCAGTAGAGGAGAGATGTGGACCTGTTGGACCGTGTCCAGATGAGGGCCACAATAATAATCCTGCAGATGGAATGCCTCTGTTATAAGGACAAGCTGAGAGACTTAGGACTGTTCAGACTCCAGAGGAGAAATCTCTGGAGAGACCTCAGAGCAGATTTTTCAGTGTCTAAGAGGGGGCAAGAAGTGGACAAAATCTTTAGCAGGGTCTGTTAAGACAAGGGGAAATGATTTCAGACTTGAAGAGGGCCAATTTAGATTGGATATAAAGAAAAAGCCTTTTGAGGATGGTGAGGCACTGGAACAAGTTGGCGAGAGTGTTGGTCCATGTCCTGTCTCTGAAGACATTCAAGGTCAGGCTGTGTGGGGCTCTGAAAAGCCTGATGTATCTGTAGGTGTCCCGATTCATTGTAGGGGAGTTGGACCACATTACTTCTAATGAAACCTAACAAACAATTCTAATTATATTAAACATCCTACCTAACCACAAAATTTAGAACATTTTTGTTTGTTTTCCTCAAATCCTTAACTGTTCCTCATCATCTTCTAGGTACCAACATGGTTATTTACTTGAATGTTTGCTGTATTTCTTCTTATGCTCTAAATTGCAGCCAGACTGACCATTCTGAAGTTCTTTGTCTAATTCTTAAAAAGACCTTATCTTTGTTGTAGGAATGTTTTTTCCAGACATCTGAAAGTTCTCTTGTCCACTTAGAATTCCCACACATTCATATATATGCAGGCTGCTCTGAAACTGTATTTTGTTGGCTCCCGATATCAGAGGCAGATGGTGGTGGTATGGCAGCAGAGGTTGAATATACCCAATAATGTCCCATTACATGTTGTTGCGATGGAACAGATGGCAGCAGAGGGGTAGTTTGACAAAATGGTGTCTGAGATGGACGTGCATATGAAGCAATAGGGTGTCATTGAACTCTTCCCTGTGGAGAAAATGGCACCTACTAACATTCAACATGCTTGCAGAACATTTATGGAGACCAGCAGTGGATGTGAGTACAGTGAGGTGGTGGTGGTGTGTTTCAGCAGCAGCAACAGTGATGTGAAAGATGTTACATTCTGGATGGACATTCACTGCTGTCACACCATGAAATGAAGAACATCAAACAGTCAGTTAATCCATGTGAATCTGCTAATGGTGGTGAGTGTTGTGTTTGCTTTATCAAATAGTGTTATTCTGCAATTCATTGTTATTTCTGTGGAAATAAATAGGAGGCACTATTTTTGGAGTGACATATGTAGATGAATCTGAGGCTTCAGCCTGGAGTGTTGTGTGGGATAAACTTGGCTGATCACTAAATGCCCACCCAGGTGCTCTTTCTGTCCCCCTTAATGGGATGAGAGAGAAAATGCTCATGGATGGAGATAGGGTCAGCAAAACCTCTGGCCGTGCACCACTGTGACAGCAGAGAGTAGGTGGCTGTGCTTTTTGGCTCCTTCAGTGAAGTAGTAAACAGTAGTACATATAACCATTTTATACTACCTTATTCCATTTTACAGTTGTAACAACTCACTCACTAGTTCTGTATATTTTCTGCTCATCTTCATTACAATGCTAAGACTTCTCTGGTCAGAGAAGCTATGTAGTCATACTCTATTTACAAGTTTTCCAAATGCTTACTAGTAAGTTTGCTATGTCTTTTGAGGGTAGCTCAGACCATAATCTTTTTTGATACCTTTGTTTCTCAGAATGAACATCGTGGGTATTTTTGTGTTGACTTTTCTTGCTATCTGCTGACTGGGGTTGACTTTCTCAGACAGCATCTTTGCATCTGTTGCTCAGCAATGTCATCTTTCCTGTCAGTCTGTACCACACCACTAAGGAACCGAGACTCCTTGGTATCTGGTTGGTGTAGCATGCACGTCTGACCCTGGGCAGGGGCTAACAACTTGCTGCAGACTGCAGAAAGTCCCAGAAACTATCTCTTTTTGAGACTAAAGAAGCCCTGCTCCTTCAGCTTCTAACAGATTATCACAGGTCCAGAGTTCTGCTCACTCTGGCATTTACTTTTTTTTAGCATTTTCTCTTCTGGTGACAGTGATTTTTAGGTTCCAATATGTCTTGTTGTTGTTGTTGTTATTGTTTGTTTGTTTGTTTGTTTGGGGGGTAGGAGGAGGGGAGACTGATAAAGCTAGAATTACAGACAGTTTGCCAGAAGGAAAGTCTGACAGGGCCAGAAAGAAGATGCAAGGTGTGCTTCCACACAAGGGGGAAAGATTCCCTTGAATTGCAGGGTAACTGCAAATCCTTGAAGAGAGGTTGTGTGGACACTGAAGGGTGAGATTCTAATGAGTGTAGAGTCCTTTGCAGGATGAATGTACCTCTGAATATATCTTCACTCCGCACCTGTCAGAAACTGTGAATGTGAGCAGCTGAGATGGTTTGCCAAACATTCCTTGGTGCCATGCAGGAAGATTCCTGAAGCAAAGCTGAGAACCTTTTTCTTACATCAGGTGGATGAGCCTGCAAATATTGTAGGTGGGTTAAAATTGAAACAAAGAGTTGGTGCTTTTATTCCAGTTATTCAGCAGAAGAATAAGTCTTCTCCCATGTCATATAAAGCTGGTGAGCCTTCTGAGGTAGACAGCACAGAGTTCTTTTGTGAGGCAGTACTCGATAAGGGTGGAAAAGACCCAAGAGACCAATGGTGAGAAACATAAAATCAGTGTCAGTAACACAGGAAATCTGACAAACACTGAGGAGTACCCAACGTTCCTCTCAATGGAAATGTAGCAGTACTGCTAAAAACTTTAAGAAGCCCTGAGAAGTGGTCTATCTGTTCAGGTACCTTGGCCTACACACATGGCAGAACACACCTGTCCCTTTGTATATTACTGAAAAAAAAGTCATAGACAAAAAGCTGTTGCATATTGGTAGAAGAGGAGTTCTGGCCTGACTGCTGAAATCTCTGCCAGTCTGGAACAGTGCACAGATGGCACAGGAGAGCTGAGATTGGCCTGGCACTGCATCTCATCTCAATTGGAAAAGAATGAGTGGGAACTGCACCCTCACGCTGTGCTGGTGCGTGGTAACCATCCCTGTGTAGCAGGGATTTCACCTGTTGGCACAGGGACAAAAGGTATAAAACCAAAGACAAAGAAACTCTCCAGTGACGGCCTTTGATGCTAAGACTGGTTGGTGCTGAATTCAACTTCTGCAGGGCCAGTAGTGCAGTCACAGAGAAATGTTTTTTAACAAATTGATCACTCAAAGAAATGCTTGGTATTGAATATCCCACTAAAGAATGATAACTGGAGAGCTGAAATCATGATTTCTGTCAAGTACATTGGCAGAAAGCCACACCTTACTACACTTTTCTTTCAGCTTGTCAGAACAAAACTGTTTCTGAAGATGCACTGCTCGGCACCAGCTGCAATTTCATAGAGACTGCATGGAGTTGGCGAGATTCAGGCCAAGCTGCAGAACTCAGAGAAGGCAAAGCTGCCCATCCTACTGGGGACTGTGGTTGGCCCACTGGACAGCACACAGCGTTTTCAAAGTGGAAAGGCTGGAAGCAAGCTTTGTTTTCCCTTCTGAGTTTCCGTATGTGAGAGACTCGCTGCCTCATATATCTGTGTTAACAAAGAAGTACTCATGAAGATCTATGGGTACAGATGTAACCTCGTACATTTCAATGTTAAAACATGATGGTATGCTGCAGTTGTGGAATTTATAGTATTGCAAATCAAGTACAGGAGAAATCCAGGGCAGAAATGTAGATGTGAGGACAGGTAGAGGAAAAGACTGCAGAGAGATGAGCAGATATACTTTTTTCCTTATTAGTTCTGGTTCTGTGGAATACATAGGCCAGAAAGTAGCACTGCACATGCACACTGTGGAGGGAGAACTTGATGCCTCAAGGCACAGCCATGAGGCAGGTGGCACAGAGCACTAGAGCGATGGTCACGTAACTGATGGAGCAAAAAACCAGGGAAAAGTGCCAACAACTCCTGTGTCTGTTCCCAGGATGCATAAAAGCTGTGTTATGAAAAATCCATTCAACTTATGTTGGGTATGTGTGACACAACTTAGAAGAGCCTCTTTCAGCTCCTTGTTGGTAAAAGGAGCACACAGGATATAAATTCAACCATCTTATGTTCTGCTGACGAGAAAAGTAGTTTGCATCTCCTGTTGTGTCTCTGCTGTTTGATGAGGAGGATGGACCATAGACTCAGGAAGCCTTTCAAAAACACAATGTTGAGAGAAAGATGTAGACACAGACAAGCGATGTACAAGGGCTGCTCTGGAAGTAACACCTCCTATTTTATTATGCTGGCCCACAACATCAGAGATGGGTATTGGTGGTATGGCAGCAGAAACTGAACCTTTCCACCAACATTCCATTACGTTCTGTTGCCATATGACAGAAGACAACTGAGTGGCAGTCTGACAGAATGACATCTGACATGAATGTATGTATGAAGCAAAGGTGTACCACTGAATTGCTCCATGCAAAAAAATGGCACCAAAAGACATTCGTCTTCATTTGCTGAGCATTTATGGAGACCAAACAGTGGATGTGAGCACAGAGAGGTGGTGGATGATGAATTTCAGCAGTGATGACACAGTGCAGAAGACAAGCCATGTTCTGCATGGCTGTGCACAGCTTTTGCTGAAGAGTGTCTTAAACAGCTCAGCCATGAAAATCAGATAAAGGTGGTGACTCTGTTGAAAAATGGTATTTTGTAGCTGAGAACATGCTCTATCAAATAGTGTTTTCGTAGTCTTTGCATCTGTTGTCATTTCCATTAAAATAAATAGGGGGCATTACTTTCAGACTGACATAGGTATTATCCATATGTCTTTGGGCTGATTTGTTCAAAGAATTCATAGTCAGATCTGCATCATATTTTATGCACAGTAAAAAAAGTAATAATCCTGGACCTCCCCCTCACTAGGATAAACTCTTGCAGACACTAATAGCTGCTCTAATACGGCAGTGCAGTAATGTATCATTTTCTACTCACAGACTTCAAACAACTGTTCAAAAGGTGGCTCACGTTGATAGATTACTCAAATATTGACCACTTCATTGGAGTTAAGTTCACATCAAGGGGACTGCAATTTCTGTAAGCAGTGATTGCTAAGACAATGCTTTTCTCAATAGCTAATTGATCACTGAGAGAAATGGAGGGGAGAAAAAGGCCAATTTCTTGTAGAAATGTGTGTATTTTTGAACAACTGTGATGGTAAACACAGTGTGATGCTTTGAACTGCTGTGTGCATATTTATGCTGCTCTATATGTACAGCAGTACTAAGCCTTCGTGTTTGCCATTTGGATCAATATGTTGACTCAATATTTTTATATTTTGAACTGTCTGCTTAAAAACATCTTTGCTTCCCCTGTGTAACTAGTCAGACATCTCAAGTTTGCTTCTGGTCTTAAAGAAAGCATGAGTGTCCCGCAATCAGCAGCAGGATGCATCCTGCCACATGGTTAGACCTGCTGCAGCAGTGGAGTGATGTGTAATGGTCACCTAAAACTACAGTGTAAAGAAACTAAAGAAATTTAACCTACCCATAGAAAAAACGAATGGAGGTTTTTAAGGACTCAATTTTCATTAAAACAAAACTAACACCTTTGAGTATACAAATGTATTCATGGAGTCAAATTTTTCCTTCCTGTAAAACACAGGTTGAATTTCAACTTAATTCAAATTATTTGATACCTGTGTCACAGCTGGCCTGCTACACCTTTAAAGGCTACAACAGGACTATTAGGAAACCAAATAAATCCACGAATTTTACCATTTCTCCAGGTAATGCACAATGACGCATCTTGACTCATGCTTGTGACAATGCCTGTTTCTGTCAGATCAATACTGATGCTTCATGCTTTCATCTTTGGCTATTTATAGTTTCAACACCTTGTTGTGTTTACCCAAGAAATTAAACTTTAGGCTGTTCCATTCAAGGTGTAAGCTAACAACTTGAATGACTGGAGGTACATCTTTGTTTCTAGGTGTAAGAAGTCTTTCTCAAGCTATATGTGGGCTGGGGGGGCAATGCTCATGGTGAACACTCATTCTGCACCATCTCTGACTAGAATTTACAAGGTTTAAAAGTGATAAAGATGATTGATAGATGCCGAGGTCCTAGAATAATATCTTAGGAAAAGAGATAAAGAAGCAATGCAATAATCTCATTAATTGGTTTTTTGATCAAAGATCACATCTTAAAAGAAGAAATATTTAGCCTGCAAGTATTCTATTGTGGTAATTTTTTTAGGAAGATGTTGCATAAAACAATTCTGCAATTGTTAGAAAGGGGAAAAAAAAAAAAAAAGTGTTTGAAACAATCAGAGCTGAGTCTGTGTTTAGGGGAGTTTCAACAGGCAAAGTGTCATACAGCTTTGTACTGTGAATCTCATCTCAAGAACATCCCTGGGTGTTCTTTCCCTCAGAAAGGATAACTCCATTATATTTAGAATAATTATACTTTAGTGAATCACTTAAGGTTTTCCTGAAGTGTTACAAAGATAATTACATTTGCAGTATAAGAGTAACAGACAGATATTAAGATGAATTGTGAAGACATATAGATTTAAAGTTACTGCAGCAAAACTAAGTCATTACAGTTACACTTGAGGACTTTATTATTTTTTTTAAAGAAAAAAGGTGTTATTAATAGACCAGCACTTACAGACAAAATAGAATACATAGTTTTCTCCCTCTGCACAATATTCAATCAAGTAGCACTGCGACTAACATAGATTTCATGCACGAGTGCAGAGAGGATTTTAAACTCTGCATATAGTACTGATTTCAGCCTTGGTACAGCCCCACTTGCAACACATTCCTGCCAAACCCAGAGACTCCCGTTTTCTTCTGGGATTCCTGGCCCAAGGGTAACTGCTGGGTCCTACAGGGGCTGTAATTCCTGCTCCTCCCTTGTCCCTCTGAGCAGCCTCTTCTAGCTGGCGAAGAAGTTCCTTGAAGTCATCTGCCACAGGCTCATATTCATTATAGTCATTAAAGCTGTACAAGTCCTTCAGTTTCTCCAATCCAAGAAGTAGGTTGCTTCTCTGCATCTGCTCCATCTCAGGACCCAGAACTGACTGCAGCTTGACGTGTCCCAGCAGGTTGTTACTTGCTGCTTGAGAAGAATCTGTTTGAAAGAAAAGACTTCAGGTTAAGACTACAGGATTATCAGAAAGCACAGCTCTATGTAGCAGCAAGGGAAAACCCATTCAGGACAATAAGTAAAGCATTTTTATCTGGGAGAACTGCTGTGCTGCAGAGCCTACATTTGTGATTAATTTATGGATCACTTATAGGGGAATCCTTATTTCCAAGGCTAGGCTGCCTGTAAGACAGAAGTACAGTGTGACAGCTGTCCTTGAGGTGCACACATTCCCTTTCTCATGCACAGTTACACAAACTGGTATCAAGTGAAGAAAAAATGAAGGGAGGAGGATTGAGTATTGGATTCAATATGCAAATATTTCATATGAACTGTTTCTTACAGGTGACATAATGTCTTTATAATGTCAGCTGACAGGTTCCAGTTCTTGGAAAGTCTCAGAACATACTTGGTACCCCTGGCCCTGCTGTTCCCATAGATCCAGCTCCACTTCCATTCACCATGCATTGCTTCTCCTGGTTTAACTTTTGCCAAGGTGAGCAGCACTGCTTATTTCAGCTAATATGAGGAGAAGCAGCTTATTTTATTCTAAAGTTAAACAGCCTGAAAGAAATGCTTGCCTTCTAGTCTTAGTGCTGTCACTTTGGTCTTATTTCTTTCAACAGGCTGAAAGAATATGAGAATATGCAGCGAATGTTATATTTACTTCAGTAAGGACAAGTGACACATGGCAGATGGAACACGTGTTTAATAAAGAAGGTGGCAGTCGTAGCCCCTTCACTCTGTCAGACAGTTACTGCTGCTCAGCAACCACCGGGGCAGAAAGGCTCCCAGCCCAGCGGGATGGCTGGAAAAGGTGCCACACAAAAAGAACAGCAGCTTTTCATGTACTTCGGAGTTATTATCTACTACTCAACTTGTTAAAAAGGTAGAAAAAACTAATTTACTGCGCAAGTAAAAAGTTACTTTGCTCATGGCACGCTTAAATAAGAAGAAAGCAGCCCTTTCATTCCCTTTCATTGCACGTCTCAGCCATAATTCGACTTCTTTTCTGCCTATAAGTGTCACTTTCACTTACAGATGCTGAAGCATCAGTACAGACGAGAGCCAGCACCTGAACTTACCGTAACCTGAGGGCATTTCACAACTTGTTTGACAAGTCATCCAAAAACTCCTAACCCCTCCTTACTGCATTTGACTTAGTAAAATCGCGCGGAACGTTTTACCCGTGAGATACTTCACCGAAGATCGCTGACGGAGCTCCGCCCGTCGGGATGTCAGTCCGCAGCGCCGGGCTCGGGGCTCCACTCGCTAAGCACGGACACGCGGCGCCCTGTGCCGCCACCGCCCGCACGTCGCGGCGCGGGGACTCCGCTGTCCACCTCCGGCACGGACGAGCGCCGACACCGCGGGGAACTCCGCCAGGGCAGCGGCTGAACACCCACCTGCGTCGGAGCTCGGAGCTTCCCTTCCCCTGGCTCCCCGCTCGGTTTTCGCCTCGCGGGCGGACGAGCCCCGCGCCCGTCCCCCCGGCTCCCGGGCACTCACCGACCGCGGGCGCCGGCTCCATCGCCAGCAGGGAGAGCCGCTTCCAGCGGGACCCGCCGCAGGTGAAGATGACGGCACGGATGAACTCCCTGCCGCACAGCTTCACCCCGTATCCGTCCCCGTCGCCCGCAGGGAGCAGCGCGCCCTGCGCTTCGGGCTGTCCCGGCACGGCCGCGCTCAGCAGCGCCGCGGCGGCGCACAGCAGTCGCAGCTTCGCCCCCATGGTGCGCAGCCGTCCCGTAGCGAGCCGTCCGCCCGAGCTGCCCCGAGTGCAACCGCCACCCGCAGCTGCCCCAGGCTGCCGTCCGCCTCGCGCTTTTATGGGCTGAGGGCGGCGCTCAGTCATCGCCTCAGCCCAGCCCGATCCCGCCACCTCGGGCACTGCCCTCCCGCCCCCGCCTCCTGATGCCGCCGCTGCCGGGTCCGCGTACCGGGTGGGCGTCGAGGATCGGCTCGGGAGCGCCGCCCCGTCCTCCGGACGAAGGGAAAGCGCTCTCTCCTCCCGCTCTCGAGACCCTTCCCTGGGCAGGGAAGCTCCCCGCCAGACTCCATCCTGCCCGCTCGCCTGCCCGGCACCGAGCGGCACCGAAGCGTGAGGTAGGGGCGCGACGGCAGCCGTCCTGCGCCGTGGGAACGGGGCACGCTCCCACCTCCTCCGCTGTGCTCCCGGTTCGCTTCCAGGTGTCGGCTAGTGATGCCGTCTGGAATGACTTCAACGTGTGAACACCGCCTCTGACAACTCTTTTCCGGTCTAGAGCGTGCCGAACCGCTCAGATCCTCAACATTTGGGCTGAAGCAAAGATACAGAAGGCAGCACGGTGAAATAAACGCCGTTCCACAGAACTGCGGGCGCTTGCAGTGCGATGGCAGAGCCTGAGCTCCTTCGGCGCCCGCACTGAGACTGAGCCACTTCGGGGCCACCTCGGCTCTGGGCGCAGCCCCCAGCAGTGCTGGTGGGGAAATTCTTCAGCCTCATTTCACAAGCTGTGCTCCCTGTGAAAGTAAATATTGTTTCATTGAGGTGGCTCCGGTTTTCAGCCTAAGTGGACAGGAAATCCCTGCTGTCCCTTTTCTAAACACTCGTACTACAAAAGCTAAAAAGTCTGAAAATACAGTCAGGCAGTTGTCAGCGGGTCCTCTTGTGTCAGGCTTATGCTTTCAGTTCCTTGAGTGGTGCTAGCACATGGAAAAGCTGCAGAATTCAATCTGGAAGGAAAGCACCCAGGAAACACATAGCCAGCATATGAAGGTGACTGATGCACCTCAGCTGGAAAGGAGGAACACACGCACCAGCCGTGTTTTCAAGGAGGACTCCTTGTGTTCTACACTAGGCTGGATCTAGAAAGTATGCAAGCTACAAAGTTTTGTGTGCCTGGACTTCCTTCTTGGTCCAGTCTGCAATATTTTGGATGAGGCTGTAGCTTCAGGAGCAGACACAGACTTCACCTGGACTACTAGAGGATGGGGTCCTGCCAGGTGGAAGCTGTCAGTCTGAAGTTTCTGAAGGACAAAACCTCCATCTGTTTATGTACATCTTACATACAAATTGAGCTTGAGTTACTGACAACCTGCATTTTTTAAAGAGAGGCAGCTCAACCTGGTTGGTGTAGTAGACTTTTCTGAATATGTGCATCACATTTTGTGGACTTTTGGTGGCCTCGTTCCTAGCCTACCTGGAGAGCTGCCATCGTGTGCAGGAGTGCTAACAGAACTTCAGGGCAACAAGGAACGTGCCTCCAGAGTTTGGCAGTGACTGACCTGAGTAATTTATTTAATGTGTAAACTAATATCAATTATTTTATACCCTTATGCCCATACCAAATATTAGATCCATTCTTTAAAATTTAGGATGTGATTTTTCAGAGCCTTTCACCAGGGAAATTCAAGGCAGGTGCTGTCACACTGGTTGGTCAGTCTGGCTGTGACACCTCCAAGCATTTTAGTTTCAAATTTAACTGGAACATCATTAATGCAATACCGCACCTAACCCTCCTCAGGCCAAGGTAGGCATTAGGATAGATATCTTCAGTGTCTTCACAAGAACTCATTTTTGCAGATGTCTGAAGCACATAACCTCTGACTGCAACTGCAAAATGCTGGTTCAACAAAAGACTGGAAAACAAACAGTTCAGAAAAACTTTCTAAACTCACGTGCTTCTTCAGGGCTACAAAATGCAAAAGAGCACTTTCTATGTCTCTGTTAGCTTGTTGGTAGGTGATTGAGTGTGAGTTGTCAAAGAGAACTCAGAAGGGAAGAGAGGGAATGGCATTTCAAGACATCCATAATTCCTCATGGGAGCTCACACTGCAATACTCTTCATCACTTTCCTTGTAGAAAAGCATAGGCTGCAAATTCTCTTTTACTACGATTAAAGACTGCAACAACAGGCAGTGATTTAATGAGTTTTATAAAGGATCATACCTGAATAAGCTCGCAGCAGTCTGACGTTGCTTCATGTAATTATGCTCAGTGCTGTGTCACCAGTAGGGTGTACTACTCAGTGTTTTTCCTGCAGCTATATTTTAATAGCCCTGCCTGTGCACCTAGGGCTTTTGACTAGATCTATTGTGATTCAAATAGTAGGTTATAAGGACACATACTGGTAAGTTGGATAACTTTAAATCAAGCAGGGTTTTATACAGAAAAGCCTAACTGGCAATCTTTCAGCAATTTGCTATGAATTTAAATAAAGTCAGAGGCTAAGCTGGTCCATCATAGCTGAAAAGAACTACCCATATTCAAAATGATACACCCTTCATTTACCATGAAGTGCCTTTGAAACTATTGGCTGATAGCAATCAAATTTTACAGAGAGTAAAGTGTGATTTGCCATGAAGATGATCAGAGGACTGGAGCACCTCCCCTATAAGGACATGCTGAGGGAGCTGGGCTTGTTCAGCCTGGAGAAAAGAAGGCTGTGGGGTGACCTCATTGCAGCCTTTCAGTACCTAAAGGGAGCCTACAAACAGAAGGGGAATCAACTCTTTGAAAGGGTAGATAACAGCAAGATGAGGGGAAACGGTTTTAAGTTGAGGGAGGGGAGATTTAGGTTGGATGTCAGGGGGAAATTCTTTACAGAGAGTGGTGAGGTACTGGAACAGGCTGCCCAGTGAGGTTGTGGATGCCCCGTCCCTGGAGGTGTTCAAGGCCAGATTGGATGGGGCCCTGGGCAGCCTGGTCTAGCATTAGGTGGGAAGGTTGGTGGCCCTGCATGTGGCAGGGGGGTTGGAGATTCATGATCCTTGAGGTCCCTTCCAATCCTGGCCATTCTGTGATTCTGTGATTCTGTGATTTGTGAAAACAAGAAATTAGATAAACACACCTTTTAATAATAATTTGATAAGCTTTGTTACTTGGAACAAAAGTCTTATTCCCATATTAAATATCAGACAATCTACACAAAAGATCGGACTGATGACAGTGATATTTTGATTTTGTTGGTCTCTTTTCAGAGACTTCATTTCAAATCCATGGAGTCAACTTCTTCAAGAATACTGAGTCTTTGAAAGTTGTGCAAATATGAATTTTAGATATTTCTTAAGACTGCTTAATGCCAGACAGACGGGATTCTCTTTCAAAAGAGAAATACCACTATGCATGCATGTGTCTGGTGACTACATGTCATTTTTATCCAGATATCTAACTGGGGCTTTATCAGAAATTGGCAGTGGGTTTTGAAAAGCAGCAGTTCATCTTTGAGGAAGTTATTACTTTAAAAATGAAGAAATCCAAGCATTTTTACATGGCATATTCCAAGACCAATTAAACAGTTAAATAATATAGCAGAACTTAAAATTGCATGTATACTGTTTGTGTATTTTCTCCTAGTAATTTTAAGAGCAGCAAGGTCCAGTTAACGGTCACCAAAAAAACCCTCAAAGCAAGTAGAAAAATGCTTGTGAAAAACTCATCCCTCCCATTCCCCCAAACTTTGCTTCATTGTCAGCAATACTCATGTATCCTATCAAAGTGAAATTAACTATGGGTGGGACAGGCAGTTGTGGCTCGCAAATAGCACACACACTGGGTCCCAAAGAAGGCACATCCATAAAGAATACGTACAGAGTTTAATTTTGACAAATTAATCATGACTTACCTCTCACTTTCCCTGAGAAATCCTGCTCTGAGTGACACTGATTCAGGATACATGGCTGTCATACATTACAACCAGAGCAACAGGATTACCGTGGTAAGAGTAGCTCGTGGGCTAGAACAAGTTCCCCCTGCAGTTATTCATCTCTTCCCCAATGATTCTTGAAAACAAAGACAGTTGCTGTGATTTATTACAGGAAATCTCACAGTTGAAGCCAGTTGGGCACCCATGACAGAAGGGATCTGGATGTTTAATGTGCTTTATTTATTTGTTTCTGAATACAACTGGTGTGATGATTATGAGCAACTTGTGTTGTAAACATTTGTTTCCCTGAAGTAGACCCTGTCAAAGGCAAGCTTTCCTATTTTCCTACATTGTTCTTCAAAGAGAAAGTACTGTTCATCCTCTCTAAATAAATATTCACTAACAAAGAATTAGAATATTCAAAAGAAAAGCATAATTTACCCAGAACTCTAAAGTATAATTTACCCAGAAAACAAGCAAACAAACAAACAAAAAAATCAGAATAAGCCTAACAGCAGAAAAGGTGACTAAACTGTTAACTCTTTGACAAGCTTTGGCACGTTCTGTGTAGCACGTGTAAATGCACTTCTGAGTTTGGCATTAGGCTGTCCTGTTTAGAGTATGTTTGAACCTTTCTCTTATAAATTTATTGGCTTTCACTAATACTTCCTGGATAACACTGAATTAAACACACGCTATCTCACTTTTTGGGGGGGGCGGGTGCTCTTTCAAGTTTAACCCTGGACTGAAAAACAGAATGAAACAGAAGAAATTAAGCTAGGTTGAAGTAGCCTTTCTACTATCTCTTAAAATAGTTGTTTGAGTCACTGTTTTGCTTTGCATGCTTACTTTATTTAACACTGCTTTTAGATCAAACACTGTAGACAGCGTCTATATCTGTCTCAGTGGAAAGGATTAGGATATTTCCTAATTTTCTAGGACTTACAAGTAAAACTGCAATGTGGACTATTAAAACAGCTCTCTTGTAAAATGTCTTTCATAGGATTCAAAGGTGAATTAAAAGGCACCGGTGGGGACATACAAATACCAAAGAGAACTGGTGTAATTGTTTTTCTTTCTTGGAAGAAGGAATATCAATAGATGATAGAACATCTACCTCTTCAGCACTTGGAGGAAAGATAGTAGAGGATCTGCTATGTGAAGAAAAACTAGTAGGCAGGGACATCCATGACCAAAGTACGGAACAGATCTGAGCAGCAAGTTAGGACAGACATTTTTGTGGTGAAAGACTGCGTTATAGGGCAGGCAGAAACTGTGAGATGGACTTGGGCAGTTTTAGTGAGTGCATAGAAGTGCACTGGCTGGCAAAACAAAGCACCATAGGCTGAGCTGAAGCATACAGAATCATAGAATGACTTGAGGTGGAAAAGATCTCAAAGATCACCTAGATCCAACTCCTCTTCTGTGAGTACAGTTGCCAGCCACCAAATCTGGCACTGGATCAGGTTGCCCAGAATCCCATCCAACCTGGCCTTGATCCTCTCCAGGCACAACTTCTCTATGGTTATTGCTTGATTTATAAAGTAATCTTATGAACTGATATAATTGGCATTAAGTTCCTTTCCTTTTTTTTCAGTTGTGTGTTGTTTTGGTGGGTTTTGGTCTGCAAAATACACATTCAAGTGACAGGTCTCTTCCTAATCCTCTCCCCTGCAAAACACACATCTAACCATGCCCAGAAGGTCAACATGTGTGATCCCTGAGGCAATGCTTGTTCCATACACTGCCCTTCCATGCCCTGTCATCCCATGCCATTGATTCTCAGCCTCCCACCCCCGGTCACCTGGAAGGAGCCCCAGACAGCTGGAGAACCAGAAGCTGCTCCATACACATCCCCGAGTACCAAAGTCAGAGGCTGTCAGTGGGCACATCTTCCAAGGTCATTAAAATCACTGCCTGAAATCCTTCATGGCAAAAGTATAGACCAAGCTATTAAAACCAAACCAGCTATTATAACAAATTTTACTGGCCTGCACATTATGATGCATCATTTTTTAAAATGTACAGTCTTTGTTAACATACAGAACCAATTATAAAAGTGAATGTACTTTTTAAGAATCATCTTAGACAGCTATGAAAATTGTCATATTTCTTCTACTTTAGAAAGCTCTTGTTATGTGATCTGCTCACCTGTCTTACTGTAATAATATCCTAATCTTAGTAAACTAGTCTTCAAAAAGCATCATCAGATGACTTAAGCTTAATTAATTACTGGATATTTTTAGACATTTGTTTTTCATTGCCACAATTAGATTAATACTAGACAATCTTCTGTACAGAACGCACAAAAAATCTGCCTTTGAACACGATTTCCAATAGGCAAAGTTACATTGTTTTCCAATTGTAATGTTAGAACACTAAAATATACTGAAATTATATTCTCACTAAAGCAAAGGCATGCAAAAAATCCTTCAGTTTTTCAGTACTTGTAAGGCCCCTTAGATGTGCCCATTACAAAAACATACATTAATAGTTTTGCTTGCTGCTAGCCTAAGTTAATATTAATCTTCATAGTGAAAAACTGATTTCATGTAAACAAATTATCCTGAGTTTCAGAATGTCAAACAAGCATTAAAATGATTGAGGAAATAGCTGCATAATTTGTTTTCTCTTTTTGAGGAATTATCTTTACTCGTGCTTTAATACTGTGTGTTCATAAAACACACAGTTAGCGAGTGACGCGTTTACTTCTGACCTACTTCTGATAAAAGCTGTTTATTCCAGAATTTGAAGCAGAGATGGTGAGTTCTCTGCCTAAAGAACAAGAAATAAAAAGGGCCTTTTTTTTTTTTTTCCTCCCAAAGAAGTTGACTGTCTATTGCTGACTTCAGATTAATCTCTGCATCCTCAAATATATTTGAAAATTATAACTATTTACACAAAATTTGTAACTGACAATTAAATTGCTTTTTGTTGATTATCAACAAAATGTGAGTACAGCCAGTACCACACACCCTTACTACAGGTGGAAGTTATTTTCAGAATAAATAGGCAGTGCTAATCCATTACTTACTCTAAGCAATAAAACTATGCTTCAAAATTGCTATTTTCAAGAGATACATTCAGTATGAAAATTATTAGTTTAGAAAGTATTGATTTTTAAATTTCATTTTATTTTTAAAGGTACTTATTTTTCTTTATACTTTATGATTCACTTACATCAAAAAGCATTATTGCAATTGCAGTTTTAGATACTAAGCTTCAACACCATTCTTCTATTTTTTCTATTTTCAGAACTTGTTTCGAGATTTTCTGATTCTTTTTCCAGGTCTTCATAGGTGAATGGTCCTTTTGGTGGTTCTAGTGAAGTGCTCTGTGTGTTCAATATGTTCCCTGCCCTACCTTAAAAACAAACAAACAAACAAACAAAAAAACATATAAAGAAAAAAAAGACTGATTAAGCTATTCTTATTTGGTCCAGAAAAACAAAATACCATGTTGTAGACATGTACTTTACAAAAGAGTGAAAGAACTATGGTATAAAATTATCTTTAAGGAATTCTGGGCCAGTGTGATAGGAACGCATGGAGGTGTTTGGCCTGAAATGAATGTCTTCCTGAAGCTGCATTTGTTTGAAAGAATTTCAGTCAAAACAATCAGCTGTGGTCTTGCTGCTGTCTCTGTTATCCCCTTTCTCCTAAAGACTACAGAGTTATTCCAGTAATTACACAAGTTATTAGGAATGGAGGCATGAGACACAGCAGAGTTAGCATCATGATGCATTTTATACCGACCTCATACTGTATGTGACCAGCTAGGTGAGTCCAGGAGGAGAATCACACATGCACATTAGGGGGTGTATGTGCTTTAAGAAGTAAGTTCTCTCTACATGCTATCCTAGATATGACCAATTTGGTTATCCTTTCTCTTCTTGTCTTAGGCCTGACTAAAAGACGTTAGGTTACAGGCACAAAGTGGGTAGCGCAGGAGTTGGAGAAGCACTGCCAAAAGTATACTGGTTACATAAACATTTGCCAGGACAGTTATCCAAACATCCAATCTTAGCAGTGGTGCATGAAAATGTTGTAGGGAGCAGAATGTACTGGGTAAGGCTGGAATGAAAACATCTAGGACGGAGAATCCAAAAAACAAAGACAGAGACTAAACATCATAAATGAGTTGTGGCGGTCTGTTTATGATATAAGAAAGGATGAAGATTAGGCAAGTGTTTTGGCTGTTGCCATTTGGTGCAGTGCTGATTATCTATGCCTTAACTCCTAACTCGATCATTACAGCAATGATTTGAAGCTCTACTTATGTAGATGGAATACTGTCATGCAGTCAGGTTGTCTTTGTTCTATGAAATGGATCTGAGTGCTGAAAACTCCAGCTGAGATTTTGGTTGGTGTTGCAGTGCTTGTGATTTCCACACAATAGTAATACCCAAATAGATGACAGAAATTAACACTTTCAGTGACTGGCAAAACCACAGTGACAGTCCAGTTGCATATGACATCAAAATACGGAAAGAGATGTTAGCTGACAGATGTTACAGTTGGCCACATCTCTATGCCCATCACTCACATGCTCTCAGACATCTACTAGAACAGAATTCCCTGTTACCATCCTTGTCAGATAGCTCAGAGTACAAGGAGTGAACTTTCTTGGAACAAGCAGACAGAATGTCATGGCTAGCAGAGAAGTTTTGTGCACTTGGAGGCTGCCTATACAATCTCTCCTCTCCTCTAATAATTTATCTGAAAAACAGAAATGTGTACCTAAACTGAGAGAACAAGCAGAATGACATAGACAGCAAATCCATGACTGAAATTTATGGAGATTTTGTTTACTCTTTTGTTCTCAGATATTCAGAAAAGATGCATCTGAGGGCAGTTCTGTAGCTCTGCCATCTCCAAAAGATTCAGTTCTGGTACATGTCCTTGTTGCACTAGCAGCTTCCCAAAACAGAAGCAGAACACAAAATGAGTATGTCTCCCTGTGTCCTTCATTTTACTCTTAGTTAGTCCAAGCTATGCAGCAGAAGAAAAACCCTAACTCTCAATTTTCGTTGTAGATGAAGAAGTATGTCATGAGAAAATGTTTGTCAAGTAGACTAGACAGAATGAAACAATTATAACAAGATGAGAGACAAAATACTGGATGAAACAGAAACAGAGGAGCTCCCTGTATAGAGTATAGAGTGGTTCCAAAGAAAGAAGGAGAGCAGATGCTGGGCTATTTGATCAAGGAGTTCATATACAGGGAAGACTATGGAGACAATGAAATAATTGCAGTTAGCTTAAGAGAGGGGCACTGACTCTTATGTTGAACACTGACGTATACTAGGGTGAAGAGAAAAATTAAAGAGGCAAGAGTGGAAGTAAATTTGTGTAGATTCACCATAAATCTACAGAGATGAAGCATAGCATGCAGGCAGAGAAGTGGTTGAAAAATGAGCCTGGAAATGGACACAGGTATCAGCTGAGTAATAAGAACAAGTATGATGGCAATAGGTCAGTTGTGCCTTGAAGCCTTCCCTTCAACTACTTGTTTTTTATCTTAAAATAAACTCCTGAACACATTTTTCACACAATTACAAACTTTATTCTGATTTCCAGTCTAGATTCATTTAGGTTAGCTCAATCCCTTTTATTCTAGTGCTGAAATTAGTAATTAGTTTAACTTCCCTCTTACTTTCTTCTATCTTACCCTGTAAGTAGGATGTGTAGGCATAAATCTCTGCTGTGGTTTTGTAAGGCTAAGCAAGCTAATCACTTTGAATTCTCTTACAAGGCAGCTTGACATCCTCTAATAACTTTAACTCTTCAGTAATTTTAGATTTCTTATACAGTGGTAAATGTATAAAATTTCAATGAAAGTATTATTGTTCTTCTGCATCAATACTTTTCAGTCTGTACACTGTACTACAGTTGTGGAATATCCATTCTTGCAAATGTCCAAGAGACAATTGGATATGGCCCTGAGCAACTGGCTCTAGTTGGCCCTGCTTTAGTAGAGCAGAGGCTAGATCAGATGACCTTTAGAGCTGTATTCAACCTCAATCATTCTTTGATTCCATGATACCATAAAACCTCACCTAATGTTCCCAGACTTCACTGGACGCTCTAACACTTTCATCACACTACTGAGTTATATTAACCCTGTGACCACCTTATGCATTATGGTTCTTCACTATTACCTCCAGCTGGTGAGTTCTGATGGCAGAAATCCCTATTAATCTCTCGCTTCTTGCTGTTGTTCATATCAAATTGAGTTCTACTTTATTATATCAGTTCTTTGGGTCATCAGTTATTGTGTTACAGTTCGTTTGTCTTCTTGATGAAATCAAACAATTTTGTCATTCACAAATATTGTTAGTATAATGTACTCACAATGTCAAATATAAAACAAAAGCAGATCCAGACCAATTCTTGAGGATCTTTTTTATAACCCTACTAAATTCAAGCTTTCCTCTTTAAGTAGAACCTTTGATATCTTCTCTTTACCCCAGTGCTCACATTTCTGCTAATCTCAGTGTCCTTCACTATAAATGCTTTTAGGAGTTTATTGTATATCTACCAATTTATTTTGGAAAAGAGAAATGATTTTCCTAGAAAAGACATAGTACTTGGCATGCTACATTTTATCGTCCATTTGGTTCCATAGCTTTTCTTATTATTTTCTTCAAAACTTCATTATAAGCCTTGCAAATTGAAGTTACCCTAATGGATCCAAAATTGAGATCATGACCTTCCACCATTGCTTTCCAAATAGCATATGACATTACTATTTGTTAACCTATAGAGGACTGTGTGCCCTCACTAAACACATCATGTACTTTTTTCATGGGGCTTGCACTATTATTGTATGATCTCTCTTGAAAAAAATTGGAATGAAAATTACTGCATTTTTCAACGAATTCTAAATTCCAAACATTGCTTCTGCATCAAATCAGATAGTTTCTATGACCCACTTGATTTCCATCCCTCTGCTTATCACAGAATCACAGAATGGCCAGGGTTGGAAGGGACCTCAAGGATCATGAATCTCCAACCCCCTGCCACATGCAGGGCCACCAACCTTCCCACCTAATGCTAGACCAGGCTGCCCAGGGCCCCATCCAATCTGGCCTTGAACACCTCCAGGGACGGGGCATCCACAACCTCTCTGGGCAGCCTGTTCCAGTACCTCACCACTCTCTGTAAAGAATTTCCCCTGACATCCAACCTAAATCTCCCCTCCCTCAACTTAAAACCATTTCCCCTCGTCCTGCAGTTATCTACCCTTTCAAAGAGTTGACTCTCCTTCTGTTTGTAGGCTCCCTTTAGGTACTGAAAGGCTGCAATGAGGTCACCCCACAGCCTTCTTTTCTCCAGGCTGAACAAGCCCAGCTCCCTCAGCATGTCCTTATAGGGGAGGTGCTCCAGTCCCCTGATCATCTTTGTGACCCTGCTCTGGACCCTCTCCAACAGTACCCTGTCTTTTTTGTACTGGGGGCTGCCTCTTATCTACCTCTTTATATTAAAAAACAAATGTATTTAGTGGAGATTTTTGAAACATTCACAGATACACATTGCCACACACTGGCAGTTGAGCTTCTGGGTTCTGCTCTTTTACTGCTCTGTTTAAAGGAAGAAATAATAATAAAAAAAACAGGTGGGGGGGGGAAGGTAGGAGGGGGGGAGCCCAAAATTGTTTAGGACATTCAGCACATCATCACTGCTGGTTTAGATTGACCTAGACAGTCTTAAGACTTGTGTGCTCCTACACATTATTAAATCAAGAAAGAAGTCATCTTAATTTCTTCAAAAGCATTAAATTACTTTCTAGTCACCTTCCCATTTCTCATCTAAATGTCAATTAGAAGATATTAAAGAAAATGCTTCAGATGAGTTTTTAACATATCTAACATGAAATGGGATTATCTACCCAGTTGAGCACACGTATATCCACCCAGCCACATGCAAAATGTAGTAGTCAAAGCACTGCATTCTGTTCCAGGTGCATCTCAGTGCATAGAGAATGCCCTTGTGATGTTCTTCCTGGACTACTGCATCCAGGCCTGGGGCCCACAGCACAAGAAGTACATAGTGCTGTTGGAGTGGGTCCAGAAGGGGATCACAGAGATGATCACAGAGGGCTGGAGCTCCTCTCCTGCAGTGAAAGGTTGAGGGAACTGGGTTTGTTCAGCCTGGAGGAGAGAAGACTCTGGGAAGGACTTGTTGCAGCATTTCATTACCTGAAGTGAGCTAGTAAGAAAGAGGAAGACTGACTTTTCTACAAAGCCTGATTGTAATATTTATAGTGAGAATGGTCTTAAAGTAAAAGAGGGGAGATTTAGGCTAGATGTTAGGAGTTAATTTTTTACTCGAAGTGTCATGAGACGCTGGCATAGGCTGCCCAGAGAAGCAGTGGATGCCCCACCCCTGGAGGCATTCAGGGCCAGGTTGCATGAAGCTGTGGGCTGCCTGATCTAGCAATTGGTAACCCTGCCCATGAAACAAGGTTGAAACCTTCCAACCCATGCCATTCTGTGATTCTATAAAGATTTAGTCACCTATTTGTTTTAAAGATGAGTCATTCTGTCATTGGTCTATACATCCAAAACACTGAAAAAATTGTCTTTTAGTTATTTCACTGCAGTCAGTAGATTCTGATTGAAAATAATCATTAATAATATCTATGAATAGTTTATACCAAGAAAACATTTGGGTCAATTAGCAAATACTTCAGTATAAAATTTTCCTATTGCTGTTTCATATGGTCAGGAAAACCAAAATAACAGTTAAGCTTTGAGAAATCCCCAAATGTCAACAGAACTCCTTAAGTTTCTCTGACCTTTACATTTCTACAGTGATCCAAAGAGTATTATGTAACTGCTCTTCAATTTTTTTCTGCTTGATTTTAATTTAGCTATAAACACATCCAGCTTCAGCCTTGACATCTCTTTGCCCTTCTAAGATTTCTTTTTGTATGGGTCAAGATGATAGTTCTTGTGAACTGATATAGTTTATAAATATAGAAAAGCACTGTGAAGATAACAGATCTTTTAAAGACAAAGTAATACATCTCTACAAACCATAAGAAAATACTGAAACTAAAAACAATAATGCAAAAAGTACCATCTGACATTATATTCAATACATCAAAGAACTCTGTATGATGTAGGAGCTTAAAAAAACCTCAACATAATACTAGATTTTTTTTCTTTTTTTCATTATATGTTCTATCTAAACATATTGGTCTGTTTCCAATAATTAAAAGTACATTTAGTGTTTCCTAGAAGTTCCTCTCTACTGCACAAAAAATGAAAAAACACATTGTTCTTTACTCCTTAGAATTCCACGAAAAATATGAATTGTGCCAAAAATACACTGAAACAAGTGTAGTTAAGAAGTTAGTTGAGTTAGTTAAGAAGAAATCTGCTTCTTCCCACTGATATTTGTGACTCAGCATAGGGAAAAAACAGAATAGCTAATTTAGTATATCTAGCTTAACTGAGTTGCATAAGGTACAGGAAACTGAATACTAGCTGCCTAAAGAAATATATTCTAGAAAAGAAAGTACAAAGAAAGAATTAAGAAAGTTTTCTTAATGTATCAGTAAAGCAAGTAATTAAATCTATTCTTTTCTTTTGCTATCTAATTCAAGAATAATTTAAAGGATTTGTAATTACTTAAGGTTTCTACCATTTATTCTTCTCCATTACTATTGATTTAGCCTGAGCTCAACAATTTCTGTTAAATTGTTACTAATTATTTCTTCAGACTATGTTGATCTTGCTATCTTATTTACAAGGTCATTGAGTATCTAGACAGGCAGAATTAATTTTTTAGACAGCACAGTTAAAAAAAAAAAGGGGGGGGGGGAACAGATCTAATTACATATAATTGTACACAGTGGGAAAAACCACATTCACTGTAGTGTTTCAATACTATTTCATCTCTTTCCTGAAGACTTACCTTGCAGTTGTTGTTCTTATGAAAATATCATCAACAGGCTCTAGTTTCCTGACATCCATAATTTTCAGATAACTTTTTTTTCAGAAGAAGTAATTACATTGTGGCTGACAAACCACTTAATAAAATATCAAAATAATTAGATTTTATTTTGTCACCTACAAGAGACTTAGAGATTCTAAAGTAAGCAAGCATGCTGCCCGTTAATTAGCCCCATTGTGGTCCCAAATATCCTAAGCCTTGTAAATTGCTGAGGGTTGATGTGACAAGATAAAATAATGACATGTAATTTAATGTTCTCTATTTTTCCCTTCTATTTGATGATGTGTGTAGTTTGCACATGTATGAAAAGTACTAAGAGATCCTTTGTTCTCTTGATGGCACATAAGGAGTATATGCTTCTAAAATGCACACTAGCACCTAAATGAGCTTCAATTTGAAGACGCACATGGGGAGGAAGTGAGACAAGGTTATGCTGATGAAATACATGTATTTCCAAAACTTTCTGGAGAAGAACAAAACCAGACAGCTTATTATGCACAGATAATAGAGAGAAGTGGGAGAAGTTTGAAAAAAAAAAAAAAGTTTTAAGTTTAAATCTGTAAGAGTAAACTAAAACATGACTTCTTAAAAAGTAAACCATGGAAGTTATAGAGTGACAGCTCTTTGTAACCACAATAATGCGGGAAAAAAAAAATAATTAAAAAAAAAAATAAAAAAAAGTTAAGTCACAAACACTAAGGCCAAACAAAAGACTTTCTGTAGGAGACTGTCCAACAAAGTTCAGAAGCCCAGGGTTACTTTCATATTTATTTGTACAATTAAAAAGTAATACATAAAAATAACAGTGTAAATGAAAGCAGTCTATTATATATATTAAAAACAACAGCCAGATAACATAATGATTAATTTTTTCATATTATTTTCTTAACTAGAAGAATTATTTTTTTCACTTTTAGAACCCTTAGCTCTCTACAGATTACCACAAAAATAAATGGGAAAAATTCACAGTAAAACTCTCATAATCGCTTTCCTTTGAGCAAACTTCTTCAATGTGTGTATAAAACATCTCACCTAACTGAAACAAAGTACTGAATTTAAATTCATTTCTTAAAAAAGAATGTATTAAGGAGAAGATTAGACTGATGAATCTTTGAGAAAAGTGTTCCAGATCTGTACGGGAAAATGTGACATAGTCAAGAAGAAAATTTTCAGAGCAATTTTCATGTACAGAAGACTGCAAAAGGTTGATTAGTGACATTTAGTTAAATTAATAATTTAATTCTTATTATTGCACTGGTATGACATTACAATGAAAATGTTATTATAGAAAATCTATTCTTGTTCGTGAACTTACAGTATTGTACCAAGATAGTGTGAAGGAAGTTTTTAGAGACAATAAGTACTCTACAATATTGCTGAAGATGCTTGTTTTTAAGCAAAATTTTTAAAAAGAAAAATCAATTTATCTTTAGCGATAAGTTATATGGAGAATATCTAATAAAATATCACTAAATGTCACTAAATGTGCTCGTTAATCACTTTACATCTGTGCAATACTGAATTACATCTTCCAAACACTAGAAACACCCTTTGTTCTGTCCTTCTATAATCGGAAAATCTTCATTTTTGCTTCCCATTTCCTCCATATGAGTGGAAGATCAGTTATGTCACCTTGCATAGTTTCATCCTGTCAAAACAAAAGACTGCAGCAGTAGATCCACTTAGTAAAGAGTTCCAGGGTAATTCCACAGTGACTTCACTGGATTTCAAGCATTTCTTATGGAAAAAGGAAAGGGGAAAACCAAGAAACATTCATAGCCAAACAAACAAACAAAAGTGTTTCATCACAAAACTTACTGGAATAATTGCAGGAAAAATAGTTTGGAGAATGTCTGAGCTCTATTCAGAGAACACTTGAGCCAGTGGATTGTTGAGAAAAGAGTTGATATTGCTGGCATGTTCCAAGCACGGGCTCCAGTAACATGTTTAGAGAATGTCCCTCTGACAGATTCTGACAGAATATATAGAATATATAAATAGAAGGCAGGACCGCATACAGATGAGTGTGTCATCAAAATACACTTAAACATGTCCAGGCCCAACATCATCAGCTCAGTAGATTTTCATCATCAGTATTTGATGGTAAAAATATATATGTATCTTAAATGAATTTGGATACTATAAGTTATAATTTTAAGCAGCTACAAGGGCACCCAAGCAGCTCCTTTGTACCCCAGCCTTTAGGACTTTTAAGCATAATACTTTAATGCTTACCCATTCAATACAGCAAATTGAATACAGCTAATTGAAGATTTTGCATTCCCATAGTTCTGAATGAACTAGATAGCCTGACATTTTGACCTTACACTGGAAAACAGCTACTGGCAGATCCTAAGACAAAGCAACTACATTAATAATTGCTTAATTTCAAGGTCTTAGTCAGTCTGCTCTGGGTGTCACTGCCAAAATGGGGATTAGACCAGATAGCCTCCAGAGCAACCCTCCAAACTCTGCCATTCTGTGGTTCTGTGAAGATTGCTTTAAATTAAAGTAAGTCAGATGGTAAACCTATGAAGGGAAAGATTCAGGAGTCCACCACAAAAGACTGATTATTAGATGAAAGATACAAAACCAAACAACATTTGACTGCAGTTCAAATCAATTTCCCATTTTCACCAGTTAATTTCTTAGTAATTGTGTCTTATTTTCCTCCACATGTGTTCTATTGAAAATGCCAGCCACAGTGGTGTAGTGAAAGAGTGGAGGAGACTTTTGACCTATTAACATGCAGATTTTATGACAAAGGCAAAGTCCCATTCCCTTAGGACTTATTTTGCAATGAAGTTTAAGATAGCTTCTTTTTCCTTTATGGAAGACAAGAAGCAAGAATTAAGAACAGTATCTATTCCTGCAAACCATATCATCTCATGTAGAACTTCATAAGATCACAAAAGAAAAAAAAAAACAAAAAACTTGTCATTCAAACTTAGTGCAGTCTCACTAATGTGAGTAGTTGATTACCAAGGAAAAAAGTTATAGGTGAGTATCATGCATGAAGGTAAACAGTTCATGGTCCAAGTTCCGTGTCTCTGGGCATAAAATCTACTTCATTTTAAACACATAGGCCTCCCATCTGTGGAATCACGAAAACTTCAACAGTCACTACTCACATTCCCACGTTTTTATTAAAAAAAACCCATAACTTAAAGAGTCTCAGATGCAGATTTACAATGGCAGGAAGAAAGGTGCTGAAACTTTCCCAACCATTAATCTTGGGCAGAAGCTGTGATGTGAATGTATGGGTACACTCAAGCATGCTTTCCTATTACTGTTGGGAAATCCAAGTCTGACGAGTATCAGACCAAGATTTAAAGGCAAGTAAGTTAGAATCATAGTTTTAAAAGGTGGTACAAATTTTTTTGAGTTTAATTCCATAATAATCAGGATTTCAAAAAACACAGGTTTTTTTAAATACTGATCATATCATTTTAAAATTTAGGGTTAGAATTTAAAAATAAAATTAGTTCTACTCTTATATTTATATTCTCAGGAGAATCCAATTAGAAATAACTGTCTTTTTTTTTTTTTTTTTTTTTTTAATACAGTTAGTTTTTAAGCATTGTGAGAAACTGTAAGGACTGATTAGCATTTGAAATCTGACGCATACAAACTGTTATGGTAAAAGGAAATCAATCTGACAAAATGAAACATGACATATGAAGAGAAGTGAGGCTGGGACGGAAAAGGTCAGCTACTGTGAAACTGATAATGCGAATAAACTAGTCAGTGCTAACCATCCTTATCATTTCAATTGATTATTGTTTCAGACCATGATGTCAAACCATAGAAAAGAACATTTATGCCATCATTTCACTGATTAAAATCATGTGGGAGAAAATTCTCAACCAAAATAATTTAATCAACTTCAACAACTTGTAAGAAAAGTAAACAGCTCTCTCCAGATTACAAACTGCACGAGCACTAGTAAGTAGAACTGGAAATTTCTGATACTTCAGACTCTTTATTCTCTCTTTTTCTGGCCTTCTGTTCCATGTTCACTGTAAGAAGGAACAAATACCATTTTGGTCTTTATTAGGATGATATTCAGAAGCAAAAGAAATGGGATGCAAGGTGGTGTATAAAGTTTCAAAGGAAGTGGAAACTACTACCCATGAAAACTGCTCTCTCTTCATTGTCCCAGTGAATTAAATTCTACTTGCTTGATGCACTACCCAATGCATCAGGAGAGAGGATGACACAGCAACCACCTCTTGATAAAGTCTCTATTTATCTGATATACTTAATGGCTCACCTAGGAGATGCACCCCTTTCCCCAAGTCCTCCAGAAAAGAGAGCAGAGCAAGCATTCAGCTTGAGAGCCATCACAGCAATTACACTCCGGAGGGAACTGCATTTCATGTCACTGTTATTAAGATATAATTATTTTGATGGTCTTGTAAGTAGATATTCAGACAGAAATTTACATTGAAGGAATTATCAGCCAGGGAAACATACACATGCATCTCTGTTTAAGTACTCTAACTCACAATACAAATCTAAAAAAAGGAGAAATGCAAAGAAACTGTTGGAATATCCTTACTCATTTTAAAAGAACTTTCAGTTCTGCCGGAGTCTGATCTCTTCCATGCCTATTAGAAGTGTAAAGGCCATGGCTACTGTAGCTCTAATAGGAGTTTATTGCCACTTTTTTTTCAGTCATCAGAAAGTCTGAAAATGTTCCTCAAACACTTAGTTACTACTGTTTTCTGAGTCCTTTTTTTTTTTTCAAAAACATGACAGTCACATACAAAAACCTGTAAATCACTTAGAAAGCATTTATAAAAGTTGGTCTGCATGTAGTTTAGTTAAATAAATGTATAAACAACTTGCAGAAGCAATGCAGTATGCATTTCATACTAAAGACTAAGGCTCTTGTGGCTCATCCTAGGTGTCAGCCTTCCTGATCAATGTGCAAAAAAGTAGAAGCTGCTACAAATAGCTGCTGAGCAAAAAATAAATAATTAAATTGAAAACAGAATAGTGATACTTATATTTACAACTACGTAGTAAATCATTAGAGTGGAAAATAGGGATGATAACTTGCAATAATTACACAGCACTGCTTGATTCTACATCCAACATACATATGGAAGTGTCAGGAAATGGGCCTCCAGATCAAACAGTTGAAATAAATGTATGATCCTGCAGCTTCAAAGATTGCCTGCAAATATCTTTCAGTTAGAGTGCACAGAGCAATTAAAATTATTAGCTGTGCAAGAAAGTCAAAATGAAAACCATAAGAAATTGCTGTAAAATGATACTGTTGTACGAAAGGGTATTAAAAAAAAAAAACAAACCAACAAGATCTTCAAATGTGGTGTTTCTTCCTATCCATTTCAGATCTCTTCTTGCAAAATTATTTTTCTCTCTTTAAAGCATTTTGTTAGAAAATAAAGAGATGCAAAATCCCTTTACTTATCCATTTTACATCCTGCGTTCTTGTAAGTTCTGCTCCATAGAGCTTCCCACTTTTAATCATTCAAACTTAGCAATCAGGAAATATTTTTTCATATAAAAAATGATTAAATACCCAGATTTAATTTAAATGGACATAACAGAAGAGGACTAAAATGGTCAGTTAGCTCTGCTAACAAGGAAAGAAATACAGAAGCCGTTAAAGAAGGCAGCTTCAGAAGGCATTTTTTCTCTGCAGTGAGTTACATCCCCCCTGCTGAACTAGGGATTGGCTGCAGGTGTACCTCTGAGAAAGGCAAAAATTGTAACTATAAACTGCATTCATAACGAAATGTGCTAGATGTACTTCGCTGGTAACGCTTGTATGTTGGAAATAATTAGAATCTGCCATTGTAAACCACTGCATTTTCTATTTCACAATGTTCAGGAAGAGTACACAACGCAATCTCCCAGCTAATTCCAACCAAAATGGCTTTTTTTTTCTTGTGAGATAGATTGTTCTAATCTTCCTCAACACAGATATCATTCATCTTGTTCTGTTCCATTTGATGCACACAAACTAATAAGGATATAGAATTGTTACCAGAGAACATTTATTTCCTGAATTAAGCCCAGATCACCTAGAGGGCAAAACAATTTTTCTACTGCTTCAAGAAAAATACATTAGAAATGCCATAAAAGCTTGTAGTATCTTGCCAATAGAAAACAAATGTAGGTACTTCCCACCCCAAAGGGAAAAGGATGGTAGAAGTCAGGAAAGGGAAAGCAGGCTTACATTTTACTTCACGTGGAAGAAAATGGGCAATTGTTTTTATTGTAATAGGACTTAAAAAAAATCTTTTTGATAACTCTGTGTGAAATCTTTAGAGAGGAAAAGTCTAAAGACTTACAAGAACTGACAGAGAATTACTCAGTACCTAATACATGAAGAGAAAATACATTTTTTAGGTATCAATGTGGCAAATAGTATATCTACCAAAATATAAATTGGCAAATCTGCTGATGTGAAGGACACCATCACACTAAGTACAGGGTGGCACCGGAAGGAGTGTCTACAAAGACAGCTATGCAGAATCATGCATTAGTTCTTTTCCTTTTTTAATCAATGAAAGCATTAGAAGTTTTATTGTTCAGGAACTTATTGGCATTTTAACACAGGGAGTAGTATTAGATGATCTTTAAGGATCCCCTATATTCCAAGCCATTCTGTGGTTAGCTATTTTACTTCTTGCCAAGAGCCAAATCGTAACACACAAAAGACACTACGTTTAATGATCAGCTAATAATATATCCACAGTATGTTGATGAATACGTTGGTAGGATTTATTAAGAAAAACACAACACTACTTGCATATATACTTCACCTTCAAATAAAACTAACAGCAACTCCTCCCACCCTTCCTGACATTTCTTTTTTGCATTTCTGCTTTTAGCTCATTGCTCGGATAGGATTGGAGCTGGGAGTAAGAACATGCAAAAAATACAAGATACATGTAAAAGATACAAGTCTCTATTGAGAACAGAATGATAGTCTTATTCACAGAATCAAAGAATCACAGAATGGCCAGGGTTGGAAGGGACCTCAAGGATCATGAATCTCCAACCCTTCTGCCACATGCAGGGGGCTACCAATTGATTGATTATTCGATCCATCATTATACCTGTCTAAGATGAAGGACTCTTAATCTACAACACACAGAACAGACGTTACTATTTTCCCCTTTCCAATGTTGATTTTTTTTTTCCCCTGATATTTTACTTAATATTTTTTGCTTTTCTATACGCCAAATAACTAAAGCACAATGTGACCCAGAGCCCAGTTCATAATAAAATTTCTAATAACACATCTTGTAATGGCTTCTTTGCATTCTTAATGCATTTATATCTAACTAAAATAAAAGCTCATATGCATATAAAACCTTCATCTCAAATACAAAGTATTTTTCCATTTAAAACTAACTGGGGAGATGATGAGCAGTGCTGAGTTGCCTGATTAAGAAGTAATCATTTCGTCATCTCTCCCTAGCAAAATTCTCAATATCTGCACTAAAAAAGGAAATTGAGAAAATAGTTATACACTCCATTATTCAGTTCAAATCTCAGAAAATCAATAGTTTTAGAAAGGTACACATTTATATATAAAAACATTTTCATAAATATCCAGATAAAAATACTGCTTGCGCATCACAAATCTGTGATTCTATTATTCTGTGACAAAGTACAAGCAGTATTTATGAATGGATATTTATGAAAATAAATGTTTTTATCTGCACTAAATGAGTAATCTTATTTTTCATTCAAACAAATGTTTTAAATGCCTAAGGAATCTCTTTCACTATTTCCTGTCACATACATTACCACTGAAACTTCTGCTTCATAAAAATGAAGGACTTTATAAACCGGCAGAAGGATAACTAGATTCTCAAGCACTTGTCTATAAGAAAAAAATTTAAAACTCGTAAGGAGTTTAAACTTACTTTTTACTGTGTATATATAAGCCCTACAATTGCCTACATTTCCAAAAAGATATTGAGATGAAAGCTAAATACCAATAAAAAACAGCTATAGAATAGAAGTTATATCATCTTGCCAACTTTACTGGATAAAAGTTTCACCCATAACATTAGGTAATATAATAAAGTTCACACAGATGTCAGTATCAAGTCCTGAAAAACAGGTTATTTTCTGCATTAGAAAAAAAAGAAAAAGAAAAGAAAAAAAAGAAGGAGATGGAGGAAAAAAGAAGGGAAAAAAAGGAAGAAAAAAATCACATTTACTTATGTGTTTGAGTAGGTTAGAAATTGATAGGCTGGAGAAGAAATGTAGGCATAAAGTTTGAAGTAAATCTAAAAGAAAGATTTTCTTACGTATTAGCCAGGCTTTTGTTAAGTGGACCTGCTTTCAGCTCAGGTACGTCAGCTTCTGTAGAAGGCATATTCAGGGGTTATTTAAAGTTAGCCTGAAAGCAGGGAGCAGAAATAGACATTTGCTTATCCTGATCTTCAGGACCACAAATGACAGATTTCATTGTCTTTCTTAGTAACTCATATAATGGCAGTTAAGCACTTAGTATCTCCTAATATTTATACCAATTCTTTCTTGATTTTGCATTGGAAAATTAAGATTGAAGGTCTCTTAAAAGGACACATGAAAAAAGAGGAAGGACTAAACAAATGGCACACACAAAAACTTCAACTGCATAACAAGTATGTTTATAGCTTCAGCCAAATACAATTTTTTCATCATTCTGCCATAGGTCCTAATGTTTTCATTATTCTTACCCTTGTTCTCTGAACTTTTCACAGACTGTCTGCTTATTAACATAAGCATTAAAATATCTTACTCAGCAAAGTCATCAAACATGCTAATTATCCCCAGCTAATAAATTCACAATGACATATATTTATTCTCAAAAATTGTGCTGCTGAATTAATTTGTATATATGCTTATAAAATAGTGTATATAATATACTGATATTTATGCACAAGTATATAATGTACAGGTCTTTATTTAAGCTCCTGGAGCGTAATCACTTATACTTGATTCATTTATTTAACTTTCCTTCTTGGATATAATGCTCTGGACTGGCATTTATTCCATTATATCACCTATTACTCCAGGCATTTTCCAATTCATCATGACAACCTGAATTCTAAACCAGTGCTCCAATCTAAAATTTTATGCAAGGAACATTTCACTGAATTATGGTCAGATTTTATTTTGAGAAACTATGGAGAGTCTGGAAATAAATTAAAATGTTCTGGTCCTCTTCCATCACTTATTATAATAGACTTTTTTTTTTTTTTTCTTCCCCCTAACTATTACTATTACTTCCATTCAGAAAAAATCCAGTATTTACATCATAAGACATGGTCTACCAAAAATCTTGCTATAGGGTAAGGTTATACTTTCATTTCAAATTTAAGACAAATTGTTGAACATGCAGAGAAATCTGCCTCATTCCATTCATTTATTGCCATTCAATGCAAACTTCTTCAGGAAACACATCCCTTGCTGGAAAGGAGTGCAACCACGTTGTTGTTTTTTGTTTTTTTGTTTTTTGTTTTTTGTTTTTTTTTCAATCTGAGAGCTGTTTTCAGAAGTCTGTACTGGTCTTGTGATTTGTAATTTGTATGTGTTATTTTTAGAGCCATAAAACTGGCAAGAATCTAGTGTGTTTGTGGCACTTCTCTGTCATGTACAAAATAATGCTTCAGTTATAGAAGAAACTATTACGTTCATTTTCATCTTAAAAAAATCAGAATACACACTCTTGCACTACAGAATATATATATGTATAGCAATAGAGTAGCATGAATATGTTTAAGTACAGAATTGCAGGGGAGTTTCAATATCACTGCCAGCATACATTAGAATAGAATAATGTAGTCTACCAAAGGCTTAAAATGATCTTTGGTGTTAAGGACCCCAAAAGAGGGAAAAAATTTTTGAAACACCATGTCAGCTTCTCCTTTGTTTTTCAAAAGATGTATTGCGCTGCACTGTCAAAACAGAATAATCTATCCCTGTCTAGTTATCCTAACATACTTTTCCAGCTTTGCTTAATTTTGGCATTTCTTTACCAGAGAGTACGAAACCTTTTCCATGCCTGTACAGACAGCATATAGGCAGCAAGTTTAATAATAACAACAAACTCCCCAAAACTACCTGCTATGAAAGCAGTTCTATGTTAGTTCCCTGGCTATCCAAGATTACCTGGGGAGAAGAATGCACTTTACAGTCTGACATAATAAAACAAGGAGAGAGGAGGGACAGAAGTAGAAGGTGAGTGAGACTATCCAGAGATTCATATTGCAGACAGGAGGTTATAATCAAACATTTTCATTATGGGTAAACACAAGATTTGTCAGAAGTATATTATTTTCCTAGCCTGTTTATTTTCTCAAAGGTTATGTGGCTCCCATCAAAGATTAATTTGGAGGATTATCTTTGACTCCTCAATGCAATTAAGCTTCCCCACAGAGAAGACTATATCCTTTTGTTTGATAAGAAATTCTCTTGCTAGAACAAGAAAACAACTAAATTGAACCAAAGAAAACCCCAGATAATTCTGAACTGCTACTCTATGCTCCTGTCCGCTCTCTCCCCCCCAAATCTGTTAGCCACAGAAACATTGATAAGCCCTAATTACTAACTAGTCTCCTCTCTTTCCAGCATCATCAGTGATTTTTGCTTCCTCTTGTTTACTTTCTCCTAAAACTTAGGTTTTTCAAGCCCTCCAGTATTTCACTATCAGGCTGATCCAGCCCTGAAAGTCCGCCAGAGCCAACCTTCTGTAACATTAAAGCAATACATTTATAACAAATTGTATTTAAATAATGGTTATTGCTTTTTACTGCAATTGCCAATTGTGACAGATTTATGCATGTGCTATAGCTTGACACATAATATTGAATAGTGCTGGGAAAACTAACCAGTTAATATAGAAATATATATTTTCTAGATCTAACAATTATTTCTATTTTTATTTTAAATTCTTGTACTTTACAAATTCTAATATTTTCTAATTTTTATAATCCATGTCTTGTCTTAGAATTATAGCATTTGTATGTCAAAATATAAGGAGATCATACAATTATTTTTCATAGGTACATTATTCCCAAAGACAAACAGACTTTTGCTTAGCTCTTGCTGGGTGGGAAATCTGGCATGCAGGACATACTAAAGATTTATTTCTGATTTCCCTTTCTTGTGATGTTGTCTCTACACCAGTATTACACATATCTGACTGTTAAAAGTGAAACCAAGTCACAGCTAATTTCAACAGACTGCTACGCTATTCATGTGGTACTTGACAGGAGAGCAGACATCACTTCTCAGTTTGTCATGAAGAAGATTGACGAAGTCCTATTTCATGCAAAACAAAGGAAAGCAATTTTGATTCCTCTGTACAGTTTAACAAAAAAAAAAAAAAAATCACAAAGCCCTTGTAATGCATTTAGACTGTCTTATACAAATAAACACAAAAAATCTTCTACGGTGCAAAGTAAATTTAGTAATAGTTGCTGTGTGTAATCATGTTCATTAAGAGATTAAATTTAAAATTTTTGACGGTACTGTGCCATGACCTTTTACCAGCATTTGAATTCGTATCACTCTAAATGCCGCTATGTAAAGAGCGTTCTATATGTGTGCATATTTTTTTGTACATTGTAAAAGATGTTTCAAGACAATGTACTTAGGTTATAAACAAAAGCTTTTCGTATCAAACTAAAGTCTTCAGCAAGTTTCAACAAAGCACGTGAATTCAGAGAGCTTCCTATTTCAAAGCCCATCTGATACTCAAAGCATGTTACTGTCTAGAAATATCCAGGAAAAAGTTATATCTCAAGTGTACTAACTCACACTGAGGAAGGCATAATCAACCACAAATGCTTCTGCACCCTTGTCAGATTCAAGATGTGTCTTTTTTTGAGATTGCTTTGTACATCTGAAAATCACTTTCTTATTTAACTAGTTATTTCCTTTTGAAGGTATGCATTTTAATTGTCAAAAATGGAAAAGATAAATATCTAACTAGAAAGGAAAGTAGAGAATGTAGCTGTTCAAAGAAATAAATGGAGTAAGTACTTCATTTTGCATTAAGAGTGCTCACACAGCTCGTGACACATTGCAAGACCTGGAACCTTCTCTTATGCAACTCAGCCATGCCAAAAGTATTTAGCAAGGCCATAATGCTAGGCCTGAGCTGTAGACCTGACATATTAGGTGCTTAGAGGGAGCTTACAATTTACACTCGAAGGAACAGGGTAATGATAAAAATGAAGACTCAACAAATGTCTACCACAAAGAGCTCTCTCTTGTACAGACTGATACTGTGTCCCGAAGCCACATGAAGACACAACACAAATAACTGTCCTTCAAGTCCTACAACATCAAGGCAAACTGACAGTCTGCTGGGTTTTGTTTTGTTTTGTTTTGTTTTGTTTTGTTTCATGAAAAAGATACATTTTACAAGGCCACAATCTCTTCTTTTTGTAGAGTAACCCCCAGAAACATGTAAAGTAGAAACATGCACATGATTTTATGACATCCTTTAACATTCTCCTACTTGAAAATAGGCAGGCTGGTTTGAATGGTCAGCACACATAAGAGTGACTCTAACACTGATCAAGCTTCAGGAAGCACCAAGGGTTGCGATTTAGAGTTTTTTGTCAACTTCTGTCATGTTACTCACCTTCCTATTCTTGCAACAATCCCCATCCAAGCTTCAAACCTCCACAGAAGGTAAGTCAATGTCTAAACAGCTTTTTATTATTTCTTCATTCAAAAGAAAACATATGGCCTTTTTTAAACCCAAATGTTCCTTTGTGGAAATTCATAGTACATTAGTTTTGTTCTGAACAATTTACAGTAGCTTTATGGCTCTCCCAGTACACAAACAACTCAGAAGCTTTCACAGATTCTAGAAGTTTCTCCAGCACTTCCTGTGATTTTATTCTCCACGTAAATCCAATAACTTAAGTATTTAATGTCTGAGCAGTAACACACCATCACTGTTAGTAGGTACAGCATTCCATGATATATTTCTGTCTAAAAGCAGAGAATTCAAGCTACGCTATCTTCTACACATAGCCTGAAGGCAATTTGTCTAATGCTACGCTTTGGACACCTCACAGGTTTTACTTGCATCGCACTCTCACGTGCAGAGACAAAAGGCAGTCTTTTCTTCTTCCATTCTCTCTGCCTGAGCTCAAAGCAGAGCCATTTTATTTCCTGACCCAATATTTAGTCCTCCCCTTGACTCTAACGCATCATTAGCACCTGGCATGACTACATACTTCATGCAGCTTTAATAGCTGATAGTTTTCTAATACGGACAGATGTCTGCAAACACAATACAAATCAGATATGAGTAGGCATGTGTTCTGTTAGAAAGAAATCATCTATGTTGCCTAATAGTGTTATTAAAAAGAAATACCACACAGGGAGAGACCCTAGAGAGCATGTTGCAAAGATTTATGAAGTGATCACAAAAACTACTTTTGTTTGTTTGATTGTTTTTTGGTACTTATCCTCAGAAAAAAGAAGCTGATCTTTGATGTCAGTCTGAGCATTTCAGCTATAACTAGCCTTGTTAGTCATCTGTGACCAAAGGGCCAAACAGTGTTTCCCAGTCAAAGCACCCTACGAAAGCTAGCTTGAATTCAAGTTCTTTTTTCAACACAGTCTTTTACTCTGCACAGCAGAGAAGCAGATCATATAGCAAGTCTCCACTTTAATTTCATCACCATCCTCTGCCATTATGATTTCCAAAAACTCTGAGTGGGGAGACTATCTTTGTAGCTCTGGCAAGTTGGACACGAGTCAGCAATGCATCCTCGCAGCCCAGAAAGCCAATTGCATTCTGGGCTGCACCAAAAGAAGCGTTGCCAGGAGGTGAGGTAATCCTGCCCTTCTACTCTGCGCTGGTGAGACCTTATCTGGAGTTCTGCATCAGGTGTGGAGTCCTCAGGACTGTAGAGACATGGACCTGTTGGACAGCCTCCAGAGCAGGGCCATAAAAATGATTCAAGGAGTGAAATATCTCCCCTAAGAGGATGGTCTGAGAGAACTGGGGCTGTTCAGCTCTTGAGACACCTGATAGGACCTCTAAGTATCTAATGAGGGGGACAGAAAGAAAGGGACCGACTCTTTAGCAGTCTGTTGTGATAGAACAAGGAAAATAATTTCAAACTAAAAGGGGGGAAATTTAGGCTGGATACATGAAAGAAGGTTTTTATGATAATGGTGATGAAGCACTGAAATGTTGCCCAGAGAGGTGGTGGATGTCCTATCACTTGAGACATTCAGGGTCAGGCTGGACAAGGCTCTGAGCAGTGTAATCTAGCTATAGTTGTCCCTGTCCATTGCAGAGACATTGGACTAGATGATCTTTAAGGGTCCCTTCCAACCCAAATGATTCTGTGATTCTATGATTCTCTGTATGGAAATATTTATATATATCTACATGAATTGTTTGTACACAAAATTTACGGTCACATTTGATAAAACTATAATCCAGCAGAAATAAAAATGTTTGCATTTTTGTAAAAAGATTATTTTCTTTATACAGTAAAGAGTTATCCAGTATTTTATTATACTATCTTTCTTTATGCTTTCCTAATTGCCTTTCCAATGCCTTCTCAAGAGTTCGGTTTAAATGTGATCCTACAAAACCTACTCTCTGGATGTACCTCAGAGATTTGAAAACTAGAATATGCCGCTTGACTTAATCAGTAGGAAATTCATCACCTCCCTTGACCTACTGGCCACATTTCTTTTGGTGTTGCCCAGGATACAGTTGGCTTTCTGGGCATGAGAGCACACTGCTGGCAAATGTCCAGCTTGACATTCACTAGTATTCCCATGTCTTTTTCAGCAGGGCCGCACTTAATTCTTTTGCACCCAACTTGTAATGATAGCAGGGGTTAGAGCTTGTATTTGGCTTCATTGATCCTCATGAGGTTCCCCCTGCTTGAGCCAATCGTGGTCTCTGGATGGCGTCTCATCCCTCGGGTGTGTTGACCACACCACGCCATTTGGTGTCATCCACAGTCTTGCTGATTCAATTCCACTCTCAACATCAGTGGTGAAAATATTAAAGAACCCAGTTGCGGTTCTGCCCCCTGAAGAGCAACACTTGTCACTGATCTTCATCTGGACGTTGATCCATAGATCACCACTTTCTGGATACAATCTCTGGGTGTCCAAACTTTTGGCTTGCCTAGGCTGCACTGAGTAAAGAGGAACTGTTGGGGCCATATATAAAATACATAATATAGTAAATGTATATTTATACTTTTAATTATTAAAACATAAAAAAGGGGAAACAAAAACATAAAATGACCAAGTTGGACACGTATGTTTCAGATAGTCGTAAGTGTTGATCAGATTCCACTCTCTGCTTTCTCTTCTCCAGGCTGAACAGCTCCAGCTCACTCACCTTTCTTTATAAGAGGATACTTCAGCCCCTAGTTATCTTTGTGGCCCTCCTCTGGCCTCTCTCTAGAAAGTTCCCTTGCTGCCTTGAACTGAAAAGCTCAGAACTGGACACAGCACTTCAGATGTGGCCTCACCAGGACTGAAAATTGTGGCCTCCCTCCCCCCCACTGGCCCTGCTCTTTGTAAAGTACCCCAGGGCAGAGAGGGTAAATTGGTGCAGAGTAACAGCACTGTGAAGAAATTGGAGAGGTCAGGAGAGGAAGGTGAGGGCAGAAAATGCCCCCAATGCCATCCCAGCACACATCCAGGCCAGGAGGCATTTGAGGTCTGTCCTCAGCTGTGAGCAGTGGAGGCAGGCAGAAATCCTGCAACTTTCCTGATGCCAGGCCTGGTCTTTCCTCATTGCTGTTCCTCTGTGAGGCTGTCCTGTGCCTGAGAAAGCCTGTGCCCATGCAAGTGTAGGACAGGCTGTGCATGCCTGCCCATGAGCATGCAGATGTACCCATGCCAGCACCCACAGCAGAGGCAATGACTGTGGCTGGGAAGCATGGTGTGCCTAAACACAGGAATAAAGGAGTGCATCCAGGGCATGATTTTGTGCTGGGGCAGGGCACTGTCTGCAGGACTGCTTGTGTTTGGCTGTGCCAATGGCAATGCCCCTCATACTGATCTGGCTGATGATGTGCAGGTGAAGTGATAGCAGCAAATAGTGTGAGGGGATCCCTGCGGAGTGAGCCTGTGCATGTTCAGGACTCATCAGACATCATTGCTCTGTGAAAATCCTGCAGAGCCAGAGGTGCTGGGCAATGGTGACAGCCTGAAGACACCTCAGTGCTCACTGTCCTGCTCTGACATGGCCTTCCTGTGCCCTGGAGATGGGCTGGGGGCAGGAGTCTGTGCAAGGCTGAGACCAGGAGGTGCCCATCAAACCTGAAGCAGCCTTGGGTCTCTGCTGACAGCCTTGGATGGAAGGAGGTCCTAATGCCAGCTGCAGTCTCTTCTCATGCCCCAGAACCCAATGGTATCTATAGCAGAAGGAATTGGGGCAGGCACGTGGTCCAGTCTGGAGATGCAGGAGACCATGGCTGAGCAGCTGGTAAAGGGAGAAGCCCTTGCCCAGGGGTACAGGGTGCCAGGCAGCTCCTGATTGAAATGTTTCTGTATTTTGTTGTGTCCTGCACCGTGAGACTCCACCTGAAGTACTGCATCCTGTTCTGGAGCCCCCACAACACAAGGACATGGAGCTGTTGCAGCAGGTCTGAAGGAGGGCCATGAAATTGATCAGTGGGCTGGAGCACCCACCGTATGAGGTCAGGCTGAGAGAGCTGGATATCTTCAACCTGGAGAAGGCTGTGAGGAGACCTTATAGCAGCCTTCCAGTAGCTGAAGGGAGCCTGCAGAAAAGCTGGGGAGGGACTTTTTAGAAGGATTTGTAGCAAGAGGATGATGGGAAATGCCTTTAAACTGGAAAAGGGATATTTAGACTAGATATTAGGAAGAAATTATTTACTGTGGGAGTGGTAAGACACTGGTACAGGATGCCCAGTGAGGTCGTGGATGTCCCCTCACTTGAAGCATATAAGACCAGGCTGGATGGGGCTTTGAGCAACCTGGTCTACAGCAGGGGAATTGGAGCTAGATGGTCCCTTTCAACCCAAACCATTCTGTGATTCTATGACTAACTTGTAAATGCGTAGACAGTGATAGGACTAGATTGGTTATGAAGGTATTGAATAGTGTGAGGCTTAACAGTGATTCCCAGGAGGCCTCACTCATACCAGGCTACCAGCCTGAAAATGAGCTGGGTATCACAGCTTTGGGCCTGTTAGCTAGTTCCCCATCCCTTGTACAGACCACTTCTCTAGCCCAAAATGCACTGGTTTTGTTTGTTTGTTTGTTTGTTTTGTTGTTGTTGTTTTCTAGAAAGATGCAGTAGAAAAGCATCAAAAACCTTGCAGAAATCCAGGTAGATGATGTCCACTGTTCTCCTCATGTCAGCTGAGCAAATTACTTTCTTATGGAAGGCAATTAGGGTCTTGCCTCTGCATACTGAAATAGAAGACACTTTCCGGGAAAATCTGGTTAGTTTTTGCTATCAGGTAATATCTCTTTAGTGTGAGATGGAGTGTGAGGTGCTCACAGACTGGTGTTAGGCACCTTATTCAGTCCTGAAGGAAGTCCTAGGAATCTTATCCAATATTTCTATCACTGTTTAAAGGCCATGTTGTGGTTTAACAACAACATGGAGCTTAGCACCACACAGCGTTTTGCTCACTCACTCCACTAGAGTGGGACAGGGGGAAGAATCAGAAAAAAAAGATATAGAAAAGGAAGAGAAAAAAAACAGTAATGATGATTATACACAGAGACAGACACACGTGGATTACGCAAAAAAATAATGCCTCCTGTTTATTTCCATGTAAAATGCAACAGATACAAGGAGCCCAATAAAACTATTTGGTAGAGCAAGTTCTCAACTACAAAGCACAATTTTTTCAACAGTTACCATCATTAGCCATGCATTTTCACCAGCAGTGAATAAGAGCCTGCATGTCCTGCTCATGAAAATCTGCACCAGTGGAGGTGACCCAGTGTTGCTGTTGCCACTGATGAAACGCAGCACCTACTGCCTCACTGTGCTCACATCCACTCTTTGGTCTCCATAAACATTCAACAAGCATCCGTGAATGTCAGTGGGTGTCTTTTTCCCGCTTGGAGGAATTCAGTGAGACATCTTTGCTTCATACACACTTCCATGTCAGACACATTTTGTCAGATTGCCCCTCTGCTGTCATCTGTCACATAGCAACAAAATGGAATCTTGGTGAGAAGGTTAAAGCTGTGCCATACTACCAACATCTGCTGCCGAGCTCATGAGCCAACAGAATAAAACAAGAGACATTATTTTCAGAGCAATCTTCATGTAGATAGATAGATAGATAGATAGATACGTGGATGGATGGATGGATGGATGGATGGATGGATGGATGGATGGATGGATGGATGGATGGAAACATTTTTTTCTAAAGTGCCAGCTGTACATCTTAGGAAAGGAGTGTTAGATCAAAAAGCTCTGCTCTGGTAGATATCACTGAAGTTTAACGTTTGCATTAGGTTGTACCAAGAACTCAGACGTTGTCTGTCACAAGGCGAGGCCTGTCCGGCCACAAGCAGAGGCCGCGCTGTCCCGATGAGATAGAGGGGAGCTGACTCCCTCACTCGGCTGCTGCTGGGCTGCAGTGATCCCAGATGAATTCCCTGCTGTACCCCAGCTCCACGCAAGATGGCAGTCCTCCTCTGCCAGGCCTTGATGGGTGCTGCTTTATCAGGGCGACAGTTGAGAAAGTTGTGATAGGTTTGAGAGAATCACGTTTTCCGTTAAAGCCACTTAGCAAAGATATCATCCACCTTACTCAGTGACTCCTTTGCAGCCAAGCAAACTGTCTCAGTCTGCCCATATTTCTTCCTTCCCTGAGCTTAAAGACACACCAGCGTGTGGTGAGCCCTCTCACAGTGCAGGCACCCTTTGTGTTTCTGTACCACAATGAGGCAGCGCATTTCAAGTTCTTTGAATAAAGAACAGGGGGAACTCATGGCTGTCTGTGAAAGAAATGTGGCCACTTTCTCAAGAAAGCGTTAACAGCTTAAGAATGACAGGAAAGAGCAAAGGCTGGTCTTGAATGAGACATAAAGAATCACTGTGGTCTCCACTGCATGTAGAGAGGAGGTGGGTTTGAGCCACGCTAGATCCAGACACATAAGAGTGTGCTGATAGCAGCCTGCTTCTCCAGACACCTGCTGAGCAGTATTATTTCATTAATAATGTTTATATTCAGGGCAGGTGACATAGAATAACCGAAATTGAAAAAGCCTTCCAAGATCATCCATTCCAACCATCTACCTACCACCAGTATTCCCCCACTAAACCGTGTCCCTCAGTACAACATCTAAATGTTTACTGAATACCTACTGGAGCAGTGACTCCACCACCTCTTTGGTCAGCCCATTCTAGCACCTGACCATTCTTATGGAGAAGTTTTTCCTAATATCCAACCTGAACCTCCTGTGGCACAACTTGAGGCCATTCCCTCTATTCCTATGACTAGTTACACAAGAGAAGAGGTCAACCCCTACCTCCACATAACGTATCACAATTCACAATACCGACTTTCCAAGGCACACTGCTCACAGGAAATCATCAGCTCTCTGAAAAGCCACAATCAGACCCAAAATCTCTGCCCTGCTGCACTGGTGGGTGCATGTCTGCCTTTCTATCATTGCTTTGGTATCATTGTGCTTCAATGCACAGTGAAGGAGGCAGAGACTGGCTCATAGCGATGCTGTTAAATCTACTTGCTAAATAAACTGTGCCTTGCTTATGGTGTGCTGGCACATCATCAATCAGGAGACACTGTCCTGTGAAGTACAACAAAGTAAAACCTAGATTTAATCATGATATTTGCTCATGTACTCCAGGCTGTGGCCTGATGGTGACCAGTTTTAATATACAATGACAATTTTAAGTTTGACTTCCACATAAATTATCAGTGGTTATAATTAGCCTTTTGCACTGCATCCCTATCTGGAGTCAATTGCTTTAGGCCCAAAGTGGGTGCATTAATGCAACATAATCCTGAAATTTACCCAAAGAGAAACTGAAACTGCATGGATGAAATGTGTTTCATTTTCTCCTTTGATCTTTTATCTGTCTTAAATCATGTATGAAGAATAAAATATTTGTGTAGACATAAAGGAGAAATAATTCTAACTTTCATCATTTTACATCTTCATTGAGTAAGTCAAATGATATTTTTATGTGATATTTTTATTAAAGAAAAGAAGCACAGAAAAAAAACACACAGAAAAAATGTTGGAAAAAAACCAAGTCATTTTTTCCCCTTATCTTTACATGTAGTGCTGTTTGAAAAATCAGTTTGATTTTTACTTTAATAATTTTTCTGTAAAACTATTTCAGCATCATAAGTCAAATCATGATAGAAATAGTCTGTAAAATTAATATCTGGGAAGGATGTTTGTGTCTGTATCAGTCTTCTTAATTGTTTTCATTGTATTGAAAAGGTTATCTACAGAAATAAATTCCAAAACCTATCAACATTTTCCAAACTGGAACAGCAAATTCATAAGTAGAACCTCATAACTTTAAAGGTTCTGGATCAAAATAGTTAAACAATTTGAAAGAGATGAAAAGCAGTGCTGTAAGAATGTAGTCTTTAGGGGAACAATTTCCCTGTTTTACCTTAGCATATTTATCTGAGCCTCTTTTTTTTCTGGTAGCTAAAAATATATTGACCATAAGCATGGATGACTGCAAACTGTTAAGACTTCTTCAACCCCATGATAACTAGTCCTTTGGCTTACGAGAATTGCTAATTTCTCTTTTGGGAATGACTTTTCAACAAAAAGTCCAGATTTTTATTGTCTTACACTAAAGAAAATTAAGTTCATTATGATGGACATTGAAGATTTCTGTTTTTGTTTTACAATTAGTATTCATCTTTTGAGAAAATGAAGTAAATGAATACGTATAGATATGTTAATTCTGAAAATCAAAGGAAACACACATGGAGAAGATAAACTTCTGGCTTTGACACAGCATGCTTTTGTTTGCAAAAAGGGAAGTCCCAGTGTTATCTAACCCTCTTAGTTAACTAAAGAACAACAGGTCAGTAAAGCTTCTCTTAAATAAGCAGCTTCCTCTTCTTTCTTGGAATTAAGATTGCATAGTTTTTTGTTCTTACTGGAGAGAGGTTTCTCAGACCTGCTGACTTGGTCTGAGAATTGGTGACTTTGTATTGGTGACTTTCATTTTTAGATACCATACATATCTGCTTTCAATTTTTTTAAGTATGCTATTTACCAATGTTGTATTTATTATTAATCAATTATTATTAAAAATGCATTATGATACTAGATGAATTAGTTACACCAGTTACCTCCATGCCAAGCACCAGTCTGAACTGCAAGGACAAAATGGGATGGGTAAATTTAATTCCTACTCATCAAATTCCTGACTGTTTTAAAATCAGGATCAAAATTTCATTGTTAATTTAGGTGGTAAAATATGTATTTGGATAGGGATGAACTGATACCAAAGTATGAAACAGATTCGCTCCTCCTTGTAACTTCAAAATGAAGACATTCGTAAGGAGATATGCTGCTGTTTAATGTCTGCACAGGAATAAGGTTTGCTTAGTTCATATTTATTTATTTTCGTCTCCATTTGGGAAAGGACTCTTACAGCACAAATACTCTAAACGCTAAACAGATGATATCTGTGATTTGATTCTCTTCTCCTTTGTTATTTGGATTTGAAATGGTTTTGTTGTTTTTCTTGGGGTTTTTGGGGGTTGTTTTTTTTTCCACTGTAAGAAGAAGAACAGACTGGGAATACCTGACCATCTCCAAATGGGAAAACAAGACAAGAATAAGGTCCTTCTCTAGACAATAGGTGTCCAACATTTTGGCTTGCCTGGGCTGCATCAAGTGCAGAAGAACTATCTAGGGCCACGTATAAAATACATTACATACTTAGTATATGTAAGTAACAAAACCACTTTTTTTTTTTTTTTAATTTAATTAAAACACATAAGAAAGAGGGCAGCAAAAACTTCAAACTGGCAGGATTTATTCCAGCAACGCTGGAATTAAAAAAATATGCAGCCATTTATTTTTATAGTACTAGCACTGTTGTCTATGTAACTATAACAATATAATGAGCAAAACACTATTTGATACACTTCCTATAGCACAGCTGTTAAACAAACAAACAAACAAACAAGCAAACAGAAACCACCATTTTAACACATTGATTGTGGAGACCACACTGTTGTCAATTTTTCTGTGCCCAGGTATGGACACTGCAGATGTTGCCATCATTTCTACCCTTTAAGAACTATGTTTAAAAATTCACATGCACATCACGTGTTTTATACGTTATTAGTAGAGATGCTCTAGTAGTCTGAGTTCAGAAGACGCATTGATTAACTATTTTTTGACAATTCTGTATTTGCTACGCCTTTCCTGACTATAAAGCTGGGCTTACATGAGAACATTTTGAAATTATTTCTGATTTTGAAATACAGAATCACAGAATCAACAGGGTTGGAAAAGACTTCCAAGAGCTAGTCCAACCATCCACATAATCACCAATATTTCCCCACTAATTCACATCCCTTAGTACATCCATTGCAGCACTTAACCACTCTTTTGGAGAATAAATTTTTTTTGATATCCAACCTGAACCTCCTGTGGTGCAACTTGATACCACTCCCTCTCATCCTATCACTGGTTAGGTAGGAGAGGGCAACAAATCCCACTTCACCACACCCTCCTTTCAGGTAGGTGTAGAGAGCAATTATGTCTGCTCTGAGCCTTCTCTTCTCCAGACTAAACAAGCTGAGTTTACTAAGCAGCAGTGTTCCCTCAGCTGCTCCTCATAAGACTTGTGCTCCACATCCTTTACCAACTTCAGTGCCCTTCTCTGGACATGCTCCAGGGTCTCAGTGCCTTTCTTGTAGTGAGGGCACAGAACTGAGCACGGTGCTGAGTACATGGGGACAATCACTTCCCCACCTCATCTGATAACGCTATTTCTGATAAAAGCCAGGATGCTATTGGCCTTCTTGGCCACCTGAGCACAGTGCTGACACACATTTAGCCAAGTGTCAACCAACACCCCTAGGCCCATTTCTTCTATACAGTCTTCCAGCCATTCTGCCGCAGGCCTGTGCATTGCCTGGGGTTATTGTGGCCAAAGCGCAGAACCCAGCACTTGGTCTTGTTGAGTCACTTCTTCCCATTGCCCTTAGTCTGGATCAGCTATCCAGCCTGTCCGGATCCCTCTGTAGAGTCTTCCTATCCTCAGGCAGATCAAAAATTCCTCCCAGCTTCTGCAAACTAACTGATGGTTCACTCAAGATCTAAACAGGATACTAAACAGGACAGGTTCCAGTACCAACACCTGGGGAACATCACTTGTGACTGGTTGCCAACTGGATTTAATTCCATCCACCATTCTCTGGTCGCGGCCCTCCAGCTGATTTTTTACCCTGCTGTTTTTGTTTGTTTGTTTTGTTGGAACTGAATGATCTTCAATGTCCCTTCCAACTCAAGCCTTTCTGTGATTCTATAAATCTATGAGATGTAAAACAAAACAAAATGTGGCTGTGCAAAGCTATCTGAAGTTGCTTTTCTGTTCTCTGAAATCTCAGGAAGGGTCTAATTTTATTGAGTATGAATTGCTGTTGTTTCCCAACATAAGTCTTTCCATATCCCATTCTAACATGGAATATGGAATTGGCTTCAGTAACAAAATCATTTTCAAAACTCAGACTTGTCTCTAATGCCAGACATTGCAATAAAGTGAAACTAAAACTATAAACCATTAGCAAAGCAGAGCACGTATTAAAGTTGAGGCAGTCATGAATGAATAAACCAAGAAGACAACCAAGGAACAAAGATGGAAAGGTGAATTTCTGTACAGAAAATATTATATAATTTTCAACGTGAATTAGTATTTTTGTAGTTATATCTTCAATAGTAAATTAGCAGGTAATTGCATGAACTTTGTTCTTCAGAGCATATGGCTGAATACGGCAAAGCATTCCAGCTGTCACATTCCAAATCCAGGTCTATGTCTTTTGGTATCTGGAACGCAGAGAACGGGGGTAGCAGTTGCTGGCAGTGATTCTTGCTGAAAGGAACAGTTCTGCGTGTCAGGGAAATCAGACAGGTCCAGCAGCCCAAGGGAGGTGAGGTTGCTCAGGTACAACAAATATGCACTGAGCACATCTTGCTGGTGGGCACATACACACAGGACTCATGTACTTGGTGTTGTTATAGGTACATACATTCATGGACAGCCACATAGAGCACTCACGTGAACACAAACAGCAATAACAGCATCATCCTATTCCTCTCCCTGGCTGAGCAGGCTACGATGGGAATGCATGTATACTTATGTACAGCATGCATGCCTCCAGCAGTGGGGCTCAAACATTTGGTCTGCCCAGTAGCTGCCTCTGGATGCCAGTCTTTGTTCTAGTAACTAGACATGCAAGCCTATGAGATATACAGACACGCTCCCTGTCTTCCAAGCCATTGTGCATTCTCACTGGCTTGGGTGGATGGACCTTTGCTTGCACTCACACACTGCTTCACTGTGGCACTGTACGCAGGCATAAGGGCCCCTGAGCCCTGGTTCCAACCAGCGACTGGCACATAGTGTCACTCACTTGGGTCATGCCCCTTAATGGCACATAGGTGTGGGGGCCCTCTGGCATAGTGTTGTAGCCCAGCTGCTGGCACCAGACCCTACTGCAGCTGCAGCCACTACAGACATACGAGTTTCTGCTGCTGAGGTCCAGGAGGAGGCTCTGGTGTACAGTAGTCACTGTACTCAGCGAGCTCTCAGACACCCACAGGTTAATGGCCCCACAAAAAATGCCAGCCACCGACTGAAGGTGGCAGTACCAGATATTTAAGCAGACAGTATCCTCTGTGTCCTTCAGTACATAGCTGTGCCATGTGCAAGTCGGCATGCATTCTGAGTTTTTCTTGTATCCTTTGCTGTATGCACGACAGTGTTCTTACAACACATCGGAAATATCTTGGTTCTTTGATACATCGATGTCCCGAGTAAGGTTCTTGATTTCAGGTTGCTTTCGCCTGGTTAATTAGGGTCATCATAGTAGCACAGAAGGTGCGTACCAGGTTATAACATCCGATCTCGTGATCGGAGCTTTGCGGTCTGCAGGTTCCGTCCGGGCGGAGTGTCGGAAGCGGTCGAACTTCCAGTCCTCCGACGGCAGCCCCCGTCCACCCGGAGGACCTCAGTTTCTGTTTCGATTTCATTTACTGAAAGCCCTTGGCTTTCGGGAATGCAAAGCCACCAGGCACCGCGAGGACGACTCCAATCTTCGCTTGTAGGGAAGCCTCTCCCTCTCGCCCGTCTCCGTCGCCGGCGCTTTTCGGCCGCATCTCCTCGGCCGAAGACCGCAGCTAGCCGGCATCGGCCACCAGGAGCCGGCAGGTAGGGAAGAGACCGGCGGGGGTGGAGGGAGCAGCCGCTGTGGTTCTGGGGGTTCTCTGCCTCCGAGCGGCTCCGGCCCTGTGCCTAACTCGGGGATACCCGACGGGGCTGGGATGTCCGTCTGGAAATCCTGAACAGAACAATAGAAACATCCATCCCCCCAAAACAGCAAACCAAATCAAAAACTCAATACAACTTGTATATATGGCATCTGTGGCTATATCTACACCTGTACCTATGTCTGTGTCTATAGGTATATGTATATCTAAATCTATATTATCTATATCTTCTATATAGGATAAGAGCATATGGTTGGAAAAGGGGAAATTGTTTCAAGCCAAAAGAGGGGAGATTTAGATTGGATGTAAGGAAAAAGATTTTTTGCCATAAGGGTGGTGAGTCATTGGAACAGGTTGCCAAGAGATGTGGTGGGTGCCCCGTTTCTGGAGACACCCATGGTCAGGATGGACTCTGAGCACCTGATGGAGCTATGGGTGTCTCTGCTCATTGCAGAGAGTTGGACTAGGTGACCTTTGAAGATTCCTTCCAACTCAAACATTTCTGTGATTCTATGATTATATTATTCCTATATTTATATCCACATAGTTTATGCTTTAAAACCTATAAATGATACATATATAAAAAACACTAGGCATCTATATACATACAAACATATAAGACTACCACTGTGAAAAAAAACTTCAGTGGTCTTTTCTTCGTTGTTATGCATGGAAAGCCCGGCTCTGTGAGCTCAAGGCAAGTTACGAAAAAGAGGAAACTAAATTCATGGCTTTGGCAGCTGGCTACACTGATGGCTTCTGTGGTCTCAAAGTCATTGTTTTATAAATCCCTTTTGGTTTCTTTTTGCTGCATCTTCCTTCTGAGAAAATAAAATGTCATTAACACATGCTTTTAAGGACAGTAGAAACTAGTGGAAATAAACCTTCATCAGTCTTTCCTACTATGGAAACCCACCACCTCAGCCTCCTAGAGTACTTTCAGATTACCAGAACTTAAATGTTATGTTTTGCTATTTCATACACCTGTCATGGTCCTCCTACGCTTCAAGTAAAAAGGCCAACTCTGACCAATTTTGCCTGTTATGTGTTTTTGCTTCCATGACAGGTACTGTGAGTAGGCTGCCAGGTAAAAGAAGAAAATATTTCCTGGAAACTTTTTAGTGGTCTTACAGCATTTAAACTCTTCTGACAATCTTCTCCACTTCTTGAGATACACAAAAGAATTGGGTGAGCCTACACTGAAGCATAGGCTTAAAGTCCCACTGCAGTCAGCAGGTGAATGTAAGTAATATTCTTTGGCTTCTCGTGCTTGTTTTCTTTTCTGTATTCCTTAATGACTTCTAGAATCACAAAAAAGTTTTCCTGAATTAGTGTAGAGGGATCGAATGTTGCTGAAATACTGCTCTGATTACACATTACTGCTCTGACACATTTCTTAAAATGCCTGTGGCATTTCAAGTGCTAGTTTTCCCATTTTTTTGTCTTTGGTTACAATTAACCACTGTTAGCAACAGAGAATTTTCCCTGCTGGGGAACTTTCCAATAATGGGGAAGTTTCCTAAAGAAGTGGAGTTACATGAACATTTAAGTTCTGCTATAAGAAGGCTTGGGCAAGTAGTTCTGTTCTTGTCATCTCCATGTGATTGTGAGGGAACTGTGCAGCCAGCTGCGCTGAAGACTGTTTCTTGCTACAGATACCTTTCTGCCTCTTTAGAACGGTGTTATCCACAGACGTCAGAAATCAGCCAGAGGAGAGAAGGAGCATTGTGACAGTCTCTGTAAGAAAAGCAGTGAGAAGACTCTGGATTTGATTTGGCATTTAGGTCTCAAGCTGCTTCAGTTGAGCCAACTTGGTCATGCTTCTGCTGAAGGTGAAGCAGAGCAGTCTGTGATGGTTACTGCAGGGAGCATTTTCGAGTGCTTTTGGATTTGACCTGGACCTACTTTTTTTCCTCACTGAAAGTGAACAATTGAGTACAGCGGCACAGCAGACTTTCTCAGTCTTGAGGAATTTTGTAAGTAACAGTCATATATTTTCTACATCTAGTAAGGCTTATCTTCTTCTATAGCAGTTGAAAGCAAAGGAGTTAGAATTTTACAATATTTCAGAATACAGGCATGGGTCTGAGAACCATAGAAGAGCTTCCTTGCTGTCATCCCTCTCTCAGGAGATGATTTCCTCTCCTAAGAGTAATATCTACAGAGAAATGGGATGGGATGCATCCACAGGTATGGGTGTCCTCCTGTGTCATTAGCGCACTTACTCTTTGTTCTGTCTCAGTTCACCGTCTCAGCTCTGATCTCTACTGTGAATAAAGCAGGACACATTTCAAGCCTGAGTGTACTGCAGCTTTTATAGTAATGCAGTCATTCATAGCTTGGAGAAGACTGTGGGGAGACCTCATTGTGGCCTCCCAGTACTTGAAGGGAGTTTATAAACAGGAAAGGGGCCAACTTTTTACATGGTCTAATGGTGATAGAACAAGGGGAAATGGCTTTAAAGTAAAAGAGGGGAAAATTAAGTTAGATGTTAAGAAGAAAATTGTTTATTCAGAAGACAGTGAAGCACTGTCACAGGCTGCCCAGAGAAGCTGTGGATGTCCCATCCATGGAGGTGCTCAGTACCAGGCTAGATGGGGACCTGGACAGCATGACTTACTCAGTGAGTGGCAGTTCTGCCTGTGGCAGGGTTTTGGAACTTGATGATCTTTCCAATCCAAGCCATTCTATGATTCTATGGTCTTGGCATGGGGAACACTGAAAGTTGCACATCTGCACAGGGCAGCCTGTGTGGCTTACTCTATGCAGGCCATGCTTGGAGTGAATGTGGCTGAAGCACACCTGTGAGATTTTTCTATCTCATTTGAGAAGGTTTGTTTTCTTGGGAAGCAAGAATGGAGGGAATCTAATGCATGTATATCACCTACGCATCCTTGGGCAATCAGACTGCTGTTGCTTTTAAGAATGTCTTTTGTGGTTAAACAGTGAATTGGTATCCAGACATATTGAGAAGACTGTAATGTGTTCATTCGTGAAATATACCTTTCATCTTGAGTCTTGCCTTTATTTTCATGTCACTGTTAGCAGAACCCCATTCCGTAATTGCTCATGCCTGCCTAGCAGCATGCTTGATGGGCTCCCTTCCTCAGCTCCAGCTGCCCTGCCACCCACAAAGACTGCTGGGATCAGACAGCAGCAATCTGGGGGAATAAAGAAGCCTAAATCAAATTATCGGGAGGAGTCTCATCCTCTTAAGCCACAGTACCGTAAAGGCATACACGTCTTAATGGCTCAGAGCAATATTGCTCATTTATCACCTTAGTGTTGAAAACACGAGAAATGCCAAACTGTTTGTTGGGTAAATTTTGCAATCCTGACAGAATTTCATGAGTTAGGAGGTCTGATGGTTACCATAGTTCCTAATTTCTTATGCAAATTTCTTATGCAAGTTACCACTAGAGAACAGTTGAATGCAATCTTTCCTTTGTGTGTCCCAAATGAGAGTTTTATTTAGACAAAATTGTGGAGTTCTCTGAACTCACAAAAGACTTCCATTGAAATCAGCTTAAGCTTTTGTTAAGTGCACTTTGAAGATTTACTACTGTTTGATCCCAGTACTGCTCTGACTTAAGTTTCACATTTAAGCAAGAGCAGTGGGTGTGTGAAGGTAAGTGTCTGAATTGACATTAATCAGTGTTTTGTATTTTTGATATGTTGTGTAGGAGTATAAAAGTCATGTTAGTAAAGAGGGGAAAATTTCTGAGGGAAAATTGACACATTTGCATGTTCAGAACTAAAGCAGCAGAAATTCAAGGTTTTGTCTGTAGGCATCATTGTTTTACAAGGGCATTGCTGTTTTAGTGCTGTGAAGTCCTAGGTTCTACAAAGCTCAATGCAGTAAAATAAGGGCAGCTTTCAGGGAAGAACTGAGCTCACTGCATCCACTATGTGTGCAGAGAATGTGTACAGAGAACTGTTCCCTTCCTTTCCCATCAGGAGAAACTATCCCTCCTATGGTTTATAGGAACAACTGGGTACTTGTGAGTATTCATTTACTGTTTGACATATAGTGATAAAGTTCGTGTTGTGCCATAATTAACAAATATGTTTAAAGGAAATAAAATCAGTGCTCTCTCTGAACCTGCCAATGGAGGTTTCTGCCTCACCTGGCGCAGTCACACATGCAGCTCTATCATGCCTTTGCTAGAGTGGAATTCAGTGCCTTGTGTCCACTTCTTTGTGTGCAGTGGCTGTAAATTGTATTTTATAGTGCAAGTTAGAAAATAAGCAAATTTTTATGTTCATCCATTATCATTCTAGGTTCTACTTACATGATGGAAAAGCTTTTGCTTTTGCACATATTTCTAGTCTGCTGGCACTCCCTAAATGGTAAGAATCTGAATTGTAAGAAGTAGCAGAACCATTTGTTTCCTTCTGTGTATAAGCATGGAAATGTCAAGTTCTCAGTATTCCTACAGGTGCTTATTTATTTATTTATTTATTTATTTATTTATTTAGCTGAATGTTTTAAATAAAAAGGTCATTATAGGCTTCCACAATACGCAATATGTGTGCTTTGATGTATGGCTTGATTGAAATCCCTGCCAGCGTCTCAACACAGACATCATGGAGGCAAGATACTATCTGCCTTAAGCAAAATTGGCGGTGTTAGGTCTGGGATTTGTTACATGTTCTTGAACATCCCTGGAGAAAGGAACTGGCAGTTCTATAAACAGAACATTCTCACAAGAAGTATTAACAGTTGATTAACAGTTGCCTGTTACTGTAGCAATGTTCTGAAAGCTGAGGGGGTGGATGCACACATATTGTTTTTTTTAGAACATACTGAGTACCTGCACAAAGCAGGTGTCTGCAGGCATGAACAGCCCTGTTTGTTATTGAGAAAAGGCACGCAAAAAAGCTCAACGAGAACACAGCAGATACTTTTGCTTTTGGTCCTCAAAATGTCATATAAACTTATATCATAGATATTGATTAAGCATGGCTTTCAAAATAAGGCTTATAACAGAAAATTAAGTTTTTTCAACTTCTTTTTCAGCTTTATTTACAGTTGAAGCTCCCAAATCGCTCTATACTGCAGAACTTGGCAGCAATGTGACAATGGAATGTATATTTCCAGTGAATGGGAAACTAAAGTTCAAGGATTTAAGCGTCATCTGGGAAAAAAAAGATGAAGTTAGAAAGGATGTTTACGTACTTCTCAAAGGAAAGGAAGACTCTGGAAGTCAGCACAGTGATTTTCAGGGACGGATAAAGATGTTGAAAGAGAACCTGGATTTTGGGCAGTCTCTCCTTCAGATCAGCAACGTGAAGCTCAAAGATGCGGGGCTTTACTATTGCCTTATTGAGTACGGGGGAGCTGACTACAAGACCATCAGTCTGAAAGTTCAGGGTGAGAGTTCTACCGCAGGAGGTTTGCTGTTCTAAGATACCGTGGGAAGATTTTGGGGCAGTCCTGGCAGAAGGGCATGTCTGCATTAGCATTTCAAGAAAGCTCCCCAGAGACAGTAGCAGACTCGTGAGCATTGCGTCACTGTATAACCTTGTGTTGTCTAGGTGGAATCCATAAGCTCCCTTTAATTTCTCTAACATATGAGGAACAGTCTGTTAAATGCCATTTAGATAGCTGTGTCAACATTGTCTCAGCCCTGTACCCCCAATTACAGAAAGACACACAACAGTAATATTTACTTTCCCTACCAGGAGCATTATTTACAAGAACCAAACTGATGCACAGAATTGTGGCCAGGAGGCTGGGGATAAGGAAAAGGTATCTTGCTAATAGAGGGTGTTCTTCTGGCTTCCTCCTGGTAAAGATTTTCTTTTGTCTCTTTAGCTCCGTACAGAACTATAATCCAAGAAGTGGTAAGCACAGGAGACAAAGAGTGGAAGCTAACTTGTCAGTCAGAAGGATACCCAAAAGCTGACGTGATATGGCAAAATGGAGGATGTCAGGATTTGACCGATAAGGCAAATACAAGTTATGAAACTGGAAGTGATCAGCTTTATCGTGTGACAAGTACTCTCACAATCAAAAACAGAACTCGTGAAAATTTTCGTTGCATCTTCTGGAATAAAGAGATTCAAGAAAATACATCTGCGGATTTATACATATTAGGTAACTACTCTAAATTTCATCTATGGTAATTTATTTCAAGATATTATGTAATTTTGTCTGATTTGAATCAGTCACTATTTGTTTCACATTCCTATCCAATTTTGGAAAGGCTGAATACCTGTGCTGTTGAGTTTTGCTAACAGTGTATGCTTCCACTGTACCAACACTGTCATGATGAGTCTGGAACTAATAATTCAAAGTGGGAATCTTATACAACTTATGTGAAAACTGAGTGTTAAACTGTTATCAAAAAAAGATCAATTATTTGAAAAGCATATCACTTGGAGATCAGAAATGAGACTCATATAAATTAAACACACTTTAAGAAAAATTGTCTTGATTATGAGAATTGTCAAGAGCCTGGTCTTTTTGAAAATTTGAAAAACCTGGTCTTTTTCTGCCATTACAGCTTTAGCTGTGGGCACACATAAGTTCAACATCTTGCTAAAAATGCCTGTGCTTTTTGTGACTGACAGGATGGAAGCAGGCAGCTGAGAGTAGGGAAGGTAAGCAATCCTTTCAACGAGTGGAGAGAAGGCAAGTTCAGTACTGATTGGAAAGGCATCCAGGCTTGAGGAAGCAACATATCCTTTGCATTCAGAGTTTTACCAGAACAAAGTGACACCTTCTTTACTGTGTCAAGCAGCTGTTTCCTGTAGTCTTGACAGAAGGTCACTAAACTGGGTATAACACTTTGTACCTTGGTGATAAGCAGGATTTGTGACGGAAGGAAAGGCACTCTCCAATGGAATGCAGGAAGCAGAGACAGATAGGAATTTGTTAGATAATGTTTATCTAATATTTGTTAAATAATTAATGCATTGTAGAATGAATGCAAATCAGCCTTAGCCAAAATCTAAAACGCTGTTATCACATCAATTATCATAACAAAAATAATAATGAAAATGAAAGAAAAAGGGAGAAACTTATGTAATTCTGCAATGCCTTTCATCTACTTCTATTTCTTGAAGATTCTGCTGATGACGTGCTGTGGACTGAGAGCAGGCACTTTGTTTGGCCAATTCTCATTGTGAGCGTCCTCGTTGGATCAGTGTCAATTACTATCTGCATAAGGAAAGGTACATTCAAGATGTTTATTTTTGTGTACTGAAGTTGTTGTAATGTTTCCTGTTGATTCATCTTCACAAAAGTGAGATGAGATCATAAAAGCCCTCCTTAGATCCTTAACAACGAAACCACTTGTTTTTCTCCGTATTGTTTCTATCTTTTTCTTCACTTGACTCAATCAGATATGACCTCTTAGGTCAGCAGAATGAAATGGATTGCCCGCCACACTCAGGTCATTTGATTATACATCTCTATTAATTCTTCTCATAGCTAGAGCAATATGACTAATGCAATATTGTACTGAAGCATGGGTTAGGAACTTACCAGAAATAAAAGTTATTCTGAATGCTCAGAGTAAATAGGATACTTCAGGTTTTTTAGCATTTTTTTTACTGCATTCTGTAAACAGTGTGAACACTTTTTAAAAACTGATCTGTTATGAACTTTAGTTGCTCATTCTTGTTAAAATACTACAAAAAATGATACATTACATATGAAGAGATGAGTCTGATCTTCAGTCTGAAAGGTTTTTTTTTCCACAAGGTATTCGCACTGTGGCTTGGTACCACTTGTTTCATTTCCTTGTTAGGTTTTTCACGTTTTCTGCTCACTTGACTGACTTGGATTGGATAGTATCAGCATCACACAGTTGGAAACAGCTTAAGTATTAGTGGTAATTTGTTTTTATTAGCTAGCAAGCCAGAGGAAAGACCTGAAGATGTAATTGTAAAGTATCTAAGCAACAACATGCTCATGCACCATTTCTTTTTGCATAACCTGAAATAAATACTTTCCTGCCCTGACCCTCCTCCCTCTGTTTCCTTGGGAGAAGAAGGGTTTGTTTAAGGATTTTATTATCAGTGGTACTTTTTTACTTTTCATATTAACGCATTCTGTAAAGTCATGCAGACTTCAAAACATCCATAGGGGCTCACTTGAAAATATGAAAAAGAAAGTGTGATTTGCTGGGCATTCTCTGCTTAGCCAAAATTCTTCCTCTAATTATCTCTAATTATAACAAATTATATCCTATAATTTTAATAAATATATATATATATATACTGTAAAGCTGTATGAATAGACAGAGTATGGGGAGCATTGATACAGAACTTTCAACTTTATAATATCATACCCACATGACTTTGTGAAACGTTACCAGAAATGCTCAAAAAAACTGAACAAGAAGTGAACTAAGTGCTGCTTTTGAATTGCTCAAATCTTATAGTAGATGCAAATAGATAGCTGCCATGAAATTAAGCTGTTTGAAGAGTTTTCTCAAAAGCTTGTACACCAAAAGACATGTGCTTTCTCATTCTGTGTAATAGGACTGTGATTTTCCTGTCTGCCAGCTCTCTTTTCCCTAGTGAAAGTCAGAAACAGCTCTCATTTCTGGCTGGAAGCTACACAAAAAGATTTATCAACAACAACTACGCTGAGCTTTCATTTTCAAACTCCATAAAATAAATGCAAGAGAGAACTGAATGTGGATATTCAGTTTTCTGGTCACAAATTCATCTCCTGCACAGGTGCTATGGAAACATGTCCTGGGAGAAGTGTTTGTGAAGCTTAGCAGGCTTGTGGGTAACGCTGGCAGGCTACATAAGGCTGTGCATATGCCTAAATTCTGAAGAATAAACTTCTCCTAGGAACATGATAGGAACAGGAGTAGAACATGAAAGTGGAAGAAGGGACAGCAATATCCTTGAATTCTCAGAAGATTCCTATCTGGGGATTTCAGCAAAGGTTGGGATTTTCCTACATTGCATAAGTACTATTAATCACATGTTTGTGCATGTGATAGTATACATGATTATATATAATTAACATGATTATGTTAAATGTATGTAAGTGTCATAAACTAAGAATTGATTTAGAAGCTAAAATAGTACAGAGAACATTTTTCCTTTAAAACCCAAGCTGACGTAGATGACCAGACAGGCAACTCTTTAAGAGCAGAGCCTTTCTGGAAATGGGCTTGTTTCCCACTGAATACAGTAAGAATTTTTTTTGTTCTCTATTGCCCAACATGCTTAAATGTTAGGTGAAAATGTATAACGAGAAAACATTTGAGCAATTACATTTCAGTTATGTTAATGGATAGTGTCAATTGAGTTTTGGCTTGCAAACCAACTAGAAAGGAAATAGGAAGGAAAACTGACAGACTGTGGGCACTGAAGGCTTGAAGAGGTGGAGAATTTTGAGGACCAGTGACTATACTATGCTAAGAGTGCCCTTCCCACAAATGTGCTTAAACCCTTAGTAGATCTAAAATGAGTATCTTCCTTTCATTTTTACTCTTCTCTCTTATTTTCTTTCAGCTAGAGCAAATAAGGACTGTAGGACACGTATGGCAAAATCATCAATTAATATAGCAAGTATGTACCTGTGGCATAAATGTAGCTCAGTTGTGTCTTATGGAAATAATTTTTAAAAAAACTGTAACTGAGAATTTATTCTATAATGGTGGCAATGACACTTTATTCCCTACTTTTTTCCCTAGTAGCCTTTTTTTCCCTCCTGTTCAGACACTGGTTCTATTTAGCAGAGCTTGCTGAATGGCCAATACAACCATTGCAGTCAGACAGGAAAAGGAATAGAGCTAATACATACGTAGAGAAAAGAGACTAAAATACTTTAGTCTTCTCTACTGATGACTGTTTAAAATTTTTATTATTATTTATATGTTGTTTGGCTTTATTTAAAGGCCACTTTCAAATACACTGCTCTGTGCAAGTTAGTCCATACAGACAGGATTTTTCCTTAACAAAACCTATTTTAAAAATGCTTGTCCAAAACAGACACAGTATTTGGTATTAATCTCTTTCCTAATTTAAGTCATATGCTTCTTGGAAGCCCCGAGACAAGTTTAACAAAGTTTTATCACTGCATGAATGGTTTTATCTGTGCTGACTGTTGCCTGTGTGTGTGGTTTGTTTCAAGAGCTGTCAAAAGATAAGGACGCACATGACTGCAGAGGTACTTCTTTTGAAGATGAAGAGCTGAAATGTAAGCATAAATGATAACGGTAAAAATAGTGGCAAATTTCATACAGAGCGAATCATCTGTTATCCTCACATTTAATGACCATTAGGAGTCTTGACAGCACAACTGGAGGAATGATGATGACGACAGTGGGAGGGAGCCACATCATTGCCCATCATTGCCACTCAAACTTTAACAAGTTATGAGATACTGTCTCAGCAAAGCAGGAAAATAAATAACTGAATCTTTGAAGCTCACAAAACAGATTGTGGCATGGAAAAACAGGGTGAAGTTATTGAAGCTTTTCTTTTACTTTCTCTCTAACTTTTAAAAGAACTTAAATTATTTCCCAAATCCCTCCCTGCAATACTTTACTACTGTAAAACTAAAGAAAGGCAAGCAGGTACAGATCTCTGAACAAAATAGCCAGGGCTTGGGGATACCCTACAAGAGATAATGATAGATGGGGCACTGTTTTGGATTTTAAAAGAAGAGATGACCTAAGTCACAACAATTTCTCTGTATTTGTTAGGTTGTACTCGTTTCACTGCATTTGTACAAATACTCTAACCTCCAGTGTGATTAAACTACCATTTCTTACCACTGATCACATTTTGTTTCTGTTTGACCTTCTTAATAATTTTATTTTTGATCTTTTGTTTTGAAAATGAAAGGATTTTTTCTTGGTACTCCAAACTCTGAGAAAGAGACACAAATTGAAGAAATGCTCTGTTATTTCATATTTTTGAAGTTTGATTTTTTTTTCATATAGTTCTTCCTTTTGCAGACATACAAATTGAGAAGACTTAGAAAAAGCAGGGGAAGATTTTCCATTGGTGCTGAAGATTTGACAGCTCTGATGTTCTCTGCTCTGTCTGTTTGGGGAGATACTCATTTTTTGTTTTTATTCTGTTGTTGCAACCTTCTTCCATATTACTGTAAATCGGGAAAAGATGCAATTACCATAGCATAATAGGCCCCTGGATTCTGGCCTCTTTTTATACAACTAAGTACAGAGAGGTTTATTTAAATGTCCACCTTAATGCTTTCTGAAGTTTATGCACTTTCAAGGACACATCCTATTGAAAATGTATTTAAGATAAAGCACTTTAGGTCTAGGACCATAAAAAACTTCACAGCTCGTGCTTAAACAGTCCATTTTCTGGACTTTTTTCCCGTTGAAGCTCTCGGTTCACTGCAATGATTTTGTTTTCTAGCTTGTGAAGAATTTTTTCAATACACATAGAAGATAAGAGTGCAACAAGAAAAGATGCTATATATACAGGACATTTTCTCTCTTTATTGTAGACATTAAAATGCAGGCTACTATCAGCTATTTTTTAAATTGATACTGTAACCCTCTTGATGAATATGAGAAAATTCCTAGAAATTATTAGATAATGCTCAGCTTATTCATCTCTTTCTCTGAAAAAGGTTGTTTTGAGGTTTTAATTTCCTTGTGATACAGCTGGCATTACTTGATTAGTAAGTGATTGTTATTCTTCTGATATAACATTTGGGGATAATACAACTCTTTGGACCTTCAAGAAATACACATCTCAGTTTGGACTGCCCTTTTGTTCATCCTGGAAACAGAAGAAGAACCTTCTCATTGCTAGGACATGAAATACATGTTCTTGTTGTTACTTAAGAAATGATGATGGAATATGCTCCTGGATGGTATTTCTTATTCTACTGTCGTGTTATATTTTGCAAGTTCATAGCTCTTTGGTTGTTTTTGTCACACAGATTAAAATTATTTATTACAATGCTATTCATAACTATATTTTTAAATAAAAAATGTTTTGGTTTTTTTGGTTTTTGTTTTTTAATTATCATTATTTTTCCCTGCCATCTTTGCTGTGTCAGTGTCTGGTGTGAGGACTGCTCATGCTGTTTCTGGAAAACTCACATATTCAAATAGCCTCCAGTGTCTCCCACAGAGATAAACAGAGATAAACTGTGAAAATATGGAATCTCACTGGGCTCCTGTTTTATTTTTTCTGTTTAACTTAAATGAGTTTGCTCTGCAGTCCCAGAGGTGGGAATGCAGGTTCTGGCCCAGGTCTTCACTGCTAGCAGAATTCAATCTAGCTAATACAAAGAGGTATTTAGTATGTCTCAGCAAGCTGCTTTAGTAGTAGGACAGAATGTTGGTACACCTAAGCTAAAGTGTAACTGAAGTTAAGTCTAAAATCATTTATTCATTGGAAGAATGCTATATGAACTTGGACACTCTCTCCTGTTTCTCAACACATTTTTTGAAGCCTGTATCATGTTATCACTGAAGGCAATTCTTAGTTTCTCCTGAAGTGCAAGAATGGCTTTAGAAGTATGAGGACCATATGTAGAAAAATCACTGCCTCCCTACACATGCTTGTGGTTTCATATTACCACATAAATAATGTCCTTTGCAGACTACCTCCTTATTTTCAAATTTCTCTCTGAAACTGCAGCAGCTGTCTGCCACATAGTGTAGTCAGGATGAAAAGGCAATTCTTTTAAATTACTATCACACTTCACAAGGCAGTACTGTTAGTGTGTGCTCAGTATCACGAAACACATGATATCTTTATCAAACTCCACCAATCGACAGGAACTGCTTGTTATTGTTGCCAGTGCTAGATGAGTAAGACAAGAAAATAAGGGGAATATAGGCATGTTTTTAATTTTTTTAGCTGAACCCTATTATACAAAATGACAAGTGCTTGAACTCCTTAGTGGCTGATGGGAGGCCTGAGATTTTACTCTTTCACTAGAAAAGTGCTGTGTCTAGCAGATGAGAAAAGGCCTGTTGTCTCCATGCAAGTTCTTTGAATTTCTCTGCAGAAATAGGACAAACTTTTAACATGGTCAAATAGTGATAGTACAAGAACAAGTGGTTTTAAACTAAAAGACAGGAAATTTAGGTTAAGAGGACATTTTTTATTCGGTGGGTGGTGAGGCCCTGGCACAGGCTGCCCAGAGAAGCTGAGGATGCCCCATCCCTGGAGGTGTTCAAGACCAGACTGAATAGGGCCCTGGGCAGTCTGAGCTTGTGGGTGGGATTGGAACTGGATGGGCTGTAAGGTCCCTTCCAAAGTAAGCCAGTCTGTAATTCTATGATTATGTGATTCTGAATCTATGATTCTATAACATTCTATTCTTTAACATCCAAACTGTAAGTTGTCTAATATAAATTAGTATAAACTTTTAGTATAAACTAATTCTCTTGGTTTCATTTTATGAGTACAGGGAAAAAGGCCTCCAGGTTGGTCCCTCAATGCCATGAGTTATTTTGGCATAAATAGTGCCTGCTCGTGATGGCAGAATACCTAAACAAAAGTAAGACACATTTGGATTGTGAGAACTAGGTGAGAGGAAATTCTTCCTGACATAACATAAAAACATAGCTAAACACCATACTTTTTTTCCTTGGTTAACAATTCTTCAGTGTTACGTGATTTTTTTGAGAGCAGACTTGGTTTCAGCAATCTGCATTTTGCTTTTTAATGGATGAACAACTTTAGAGGCCCAAAATTGCTAAGAAAAGCCTGCTTCATGTGCACAGTCAAATTGACTTACTGGTATTTAAGTTCAGAAACCGTTCATTTAAAAAAATGTAATTATGAACCAGCTTGGACAAATTTTTCAATGAAGCATTTCATTTTGAAGAATATGATTATTTCTACTGCTACTGACAATTGTATTAAATATAACTAATGATAAGAAAAAATAGAATAATTACTATTGGACCTGCAGAGCTTTTAATGTCTCTCCCTTTTCCCCTCTGGCTGGAAATATCCTTGACAGACAAGTACCAGTGGTGTACCATCTAAACATGTGAAAACCGGGAAAATAGCATAGAAGTTAATGGTGGGGCTCTGCTTGTGTAGCAACTCCTCTCTAATTCCCTCTCTCCCATCCCATATTTCCCTGGTCTGGCACTCTACATGGTTGCTCCTGTTAAGATCCTGCCAGGTGTCTCTGGATCCAGAAGATGCCCCCCCCCCAAAAAAAATCAGTTAACTGATTTCCCGTCCCAGAAAAGGAACACAAAAAGGAACACTATTGTAGCCAGAGCTGGTGCAAAACAACTAAGAGATGCTGACAGTGGCAATGATATGTGGGATACCTTTTCTGCCAGGTGGGAAGAGAAGAGGAAACATTTTGGGTTTTTTTTTGCAGAAGAGGTCTCAAGAGCCCTGGGGAAATTTAGATACCTAGATGCAGCAGAGGGAGATATTTTTCATCAAATGAGTAAGGAATCTGTGGTCAGAGCAGGCAAGAAAAGAGACAAGAGTGATCAGAACAGAAGGAACATAGCAAGCATAGGCATGTAAAGAAGGAAGTGACATCACTCATGCTCTATCTGTGGAATGAGACATTTGGATGCCTCCCTGAAATGCCTGTACACAGTGCATGCAGCTGTGAACAGGCAGGAGGAATTACAGAAGTGTGCAGACTTCTACTAGGCTATCACCTGATTGGGATCACAGAGACATGGTGGGATAGGTCACACCACTGGAGTGCTGTGATGTATTCTTTAGGAAGGACAGGCTGTGAAGGTAAAGAGGGTGAGTTGCCCTTTGAGTGAGTGGGGATGTATGGAGCTCTGCCATCAGATGGGTCACAAAACTGTTGTGGTTGGAAGGGATTTCTGAAGATCATCTAGGTCAGTTATCTAAACTTTGGATTTCTGACAGATGGCAAGTAGGTCATTGGAGTTTTTCTAGAAAAAGTTCAGGCAGTCCCAGAATAGCTTTGTGTGATATGGCTACAAATAAATGTTAACTGAGAAGAGATTAACTGTAGCATGGATGTAAATAACACAGTGTAACAGTAAAATGCATATTCAGTGAGTTTGATAAAGTTTAACAGAGTCATAGAATAATCTATGTTGGAAAAGATGTCTTCTCCCACTCAATGCAATGCCAACTTAAATTCATGTAATCAGGCCTTATCCTGTCAAGTTTTTTGCAAGGATGGAAATTCCTCAAGGCACCTGTCTTCGACTACCTGCACTGTGAACAGTTGCTTTTTTAAAAACAGATGAACATAGATGTAAATGGAATAAAGTGAAGAAGAAATGGTTATCCCTAGAGAAAGTCTTTTCAAATGAATCTGGTGAAAATTAAGAAAATGGTGAAATTAAGAAAATGCACCTTGGCAGTTTCATGAATGTGGAATAGTTATAATAGATGAAAGTTTAGAATCCAAGGCTGAATAATGCCCTAAGAAGACATAAACCCAAAATTTGTGTACAATTAAAAGAACAATTCTTTATAATGCTTTGAATAAACCTGTTTGGATGCTTGTTGTCAGAACTGAATACAAGGTGCTTTCAATATGAAACAATTCTGAATTCAAAACGAAACTGGAACTGCTCATAAATTCCTAAGAAACTTGGTGGTTTCCCTTTAGCACGGTCACTTCTTTTCTGACATAGCTTGAATAGGAACATGAGCTGCTTTGTTCAACAACAATTTTAAACTGGTTATGAGAACCAGATGGATAGCTGCTGCTATGCAAACAGGATACAGCTTTTCTACATTCCGAAAATCTTAACCGTTATTTGAACCTTATTCTCCCATTGGTTGCATAAAGATCCTATGTGAGTATAATGTTGCTAAAATACCAATCTAAATTTACTCTATTTCTAGCTGATGGACTGCAGATTTTGCTTAATGTTATCAATATTAACTTAAATTGATTTTATTTTCAAATGATTTGCAGAGAGTGAATTCTGAACCAGAAACTGAGTCTCATATCCTAAAACAGATCCATGTAACTTCAGACTCTGGGGAAGGAAAATTTCAGGAACTGGGCCTGAGTCTCTAACTCAATCTTCTGACATAGGTGAAGGCAGAATAGGAGTGCTAGCAATCCTCTACAGCTTGCTGACTGGAACATTGCTGTTTATAAATCTTTCTTTCTGAAATTCAGGGAAAAGCTGTAAAGAGAAAACCTAACTCTGCATGTATTTCTGTCCGCATATTTCTGGATACTTTCTTTTTACTGGTATTAAGCTATTAAATGCATGACTGCTTTGATTATATAGCAAGCACAGAATTCCACCTTGTGCATTTCCAGGAAAAGTATCTAGAAGCTAGAGATCACACTGAACTGTTAGCCTGTACTGTTCAGCACTGTTGCTAATAACTGAGAGATACAAAATAAACAGCAGCATTAGTTTAAATGTTGTTAATGACATTCTCTATAACAAAGATTTCAACCCAATCTTTTTCTAGAATGTATGGGGGAAAAAAAATGAGGTTTTATTACTATATAATCATATTTGATATTGACAGATACAACAAGTAATGGTTATTACTTGTATTGCAATTGTTGTAATTGTAGTTGGTTGTAAGTGCATTTTAAACAATGCAGGGGGAGTGAAAATTAAAAGTGAGGAAGAGACAAAAAGGAATGAGAAATATTATCATTTCACCTGGAAGCTGAAGTGAGATGGAGAGCAGGTTGAAATGACAGAAATAGGCTGCCATAGGTGATGTGAACATCAGAGGTGAAGCAATGGGCTCAGCAGTAGCACAGTGAGGTGGACAAGGTGGACAGTGAGTGCAGCAGCAGAGAACAGACAACAGGAGAGTGTGTGTGGGCGCTGCTACAGACAAGGAGAGCAGAAGTCTGTGTCCTCAGGACCTACTGAGATAGTACTGAGAAAATGACTTTGAGCAAATATTAGCTTTTATTAAATTAAGATCTAATTTTCTTTTTTTAAATGAAATCCCTGAAATGAAAATGAAGTACATTCTTTCTGCTTAAAAGATGTAGATGCAGTTTATATGAGGTTGTTTTTTAGCTTATTTTTTCACATGGATTTTTAGATCTTTTGAAAAAACAAATGAACTAAGTAACAAAAAGCACCCACAAAAACTGGATTCTTCACTGAATGGGGAAAAAAGTACAGCCATTTCATGACTAGGTTGAAAAAGTGGTGCCTTCTTTTCAGATTGTGGAAGGCTGGAAGGTTTTGATGTTTCTAGGAAGGAGGATGGTACACAAAAGAGCTTCAGTGACGGAGAAATACAAAACAGTGTCTGGACCTCAGCAGACTTATGCAGTGTTACCTATCATCTGTGTAAAAATATATTCTGTTTTTCAACAAAATTAGTTATCAACTTTTTCAAGTAGGAAGCTCAGAATTACCTCAAAACAAACTAGTGCAGTCATGCAAAGTACAGTCACATGAGCTTGGTGTTGCTCATTCAGAGCTTCCTTCTGTCTGAATGCAGCCTAGGGGGGGTGAAACGTTAACACCACTTGATTCTTCTGGTACTCAGACTTATTTGCCTTTCTGTGGTATTTATAAAGGACATTGCATTGTGCTTTGTGCAAGCCATACCTTTGCAGAATAAAAATACAAAGGATGTAAAAGGAGAAAGAATATGGTAAAGTGAGTTGATCTCTGCAATATTATAGAATATGTCAGCAGCAGAGCAAAAGTTTTGAATGTAGGAGTGAACACTTCCATACCAGGGTTTCTGCTTCAACTCTATAATAAAGCCCATATGCTCAGACTTTCCCATCGCTTTTCAGACCACCTGTAGTACCATATTTGCTGAAGCTTATTTGCTGGCAGTCTGTGTGGAGAGGAATGGGCTGTGTGGGTATCCCTTCCTGCTCCCAGCTGTGGAGTACAACATCCCTGCTTCCCTGTTGAACTCCAGCAGAGAGTACCTGTGCCATTCCCTCCACACCACACGCACTGCAAGCACTAGGAATGTGCTAGATTGGCCTGCCAGGAAATACTTGTCTGCAGTGATAGTGATAGTGATACCTGCCTGACTTCAGAAGTAGCAGGTAACCTTAGTCCTTTCATTTTTCAGACAGAAACTATTATTCTGAGCAATTACTCTGAACTGCCATGTATTTTTCACTTCTTAAGTCCTGAAGAGAGCTTGGAAACTTGTTAAAGTTTTCCAGGAGTTCTGGGTATTCTAGTGAAAGATATGCTCATGGTCTATAACATTCGTCTTCCTTAGTGCTGCTAAGCATCATTTACACAAATGCTTTGTATGCCTTCAACTCCCTCTCTGGAATAAAATAAAACTAACTAACTAAATAAATAAATAAATAGCTGAAATTATATTTCCAGGAAAGGATAGTGTATGATTTTATTTAGACTGAAAGAGCACTAAATCAGTGACTACATTCCTGCTTGTATGTACCGGGTAGCATAAAGTACGTTCTGTCCTTCCCACGGTCTTTTATTATCCTCCTTATGGCAGAAAGACAGCAATTATGAGGAGTGCTACAGTCATTTGAGCCAGGTACTGCTCATACTCAGCTTCCTTCTGCTAAATAGAGTCCAGAAAATGTCATGTTAACACAGCTTGATTCTTTCAGGCATTAGCAGTTCCAGGAACTCTTGTACTAAAGTCTTATACTCAGATGCTCGTTTCAGCTAAAAAATAGCTATGATCTTTTTGACATCTGAGTGAAGGGAACAAAATTGAACTCAGAGTTCATGCTGTGAAGAGGTAAGTTTCAATCTTTATTACTAAGGAGCACACTGCAAAGATCTCTGGGCAACCTTCTTTGGGTGGCCTTGTTTGGGCAGGGGATGGACCAAATGTCCTCCCAGATGTATCTTCCAACTTCAATCAATCTGTGATACTTTAAAATACTCTTTGCTTACCAAGCTTCTTGCGAATACTTCAATGTTGGCAACAATGTGGGAATTCTCACTAACCAAGGGTGGACTTCTGACTGGACTGATGCCAAACGTGTCCTTTCTGACAGAATGAATGGTTGGTTAACAGCTAGTTCAGATAAAAGCACCTACCAGTTGCTGGTAGACATCTGTTTATGGGAATGTGTCAGGATGCCTGGCACAGCTACATTACTAATTTGCATGACTAGATTGCACTAAGATAGTGCAGCAGGTAGATGCCTGCTAATATGATCAAAGAAATTATGAAACATGGCTTCCAGTGCAGATACTTGTTGATCTCCATATGGCTTTGCTTTCAGTGTCACAAACAAAAACATATTTCTGTTTGAGTTTTTTCAGATATTGATGGTTAAGTACCATGCTCTTAAACTAATACATCTCATCTGGCAAGACTTTTTTTTAGATTTAATAATTACAATTTCTATCTACTCAACCATGAATTATGTATTTCCTTATTTTTGTTCTATTTTTACTCTCAGTAATATGTATATATTTTTTTAAAAAGTTCATTTTAAGCACCAGATGTGTGCTCTTCATTTTCAATATATAAAAGAGAATAGATTCACCTCAAATATCCCACATGAGGCTAAGACAAGGATCTAAATATAGGAATAAGATACTATTCCCTTCTTCATTCACTTCTTCCTCCTATGTTCACCTGCTTCTATGTAGGTAGATGGATTACTGAGCACGCAACAGAGGATAGTATGTTTCCTTGTAGTACTAAATGTAGTGACTTCCTAATGAGTGAAATTTAGCCCAGTCATATGAGCAGTGCAGGATCTTTGTTTCTGCATTCAAGAAATGGAGACAGTAATGCCAATATTATTTATCAGCTGCTTTTTCACATAGCTAAAATAATCAGGGTTTCTCACATGTAATATCATCTTCATCAGTTCTCTGATAAAAGTAATTACCTTTCATTTATATTTAGTAAACTTGCATACTATAGTTCCAGTTATATCACCCTTGTGATATCAAAATATTAAGGCCTAATTTTCCAAGAAATGTCTCCTTACTTTGGCTACTAACCTTGACAAAACCTTGAGCCTGACTTTCTGAGGCACCAAGAGCCCAAAGATGTGAGCACTCAGAAAAATGAAGCACCTGAGAGAATCAGAGCCAAAATGTTTCTGACTGAGTCACAAACAAACAGGGAAGTAAAATCTAAAACCCTCTGCAGTAAGTCTACTCTGGGGAAGTCTAAAATTGTTCCTTCTCTGCTTTTCTTCCTTGTACTTGTTTCTGGATCTCTTTCACTGATTTCTTTCAGACTATGATAGTGAGCTTGATTTGTTCAAATAAACTCTTACATCATAGAGTCATGAAATCACAGAATATCCTGGCTTGAAATGGACCCTTGAGGATCATTGAGTTCAGCTCCTGTCTCCCTGCAGAACCACTCAAAATCCAAACTCTGTGTCATTGAACAATTGCTTCTTGATCTCCAGCAGCTTGGGAACACGACCACTGTCCTAGGGAGCCTGTTCTGTGCCCACCACCCTTTGCTGAAGAACTTTTACCTAACACATCCATGACAGCTCCATGTCATCCCCTTGGGCCCCGTCACCATGACCAGAGAACAGAACTCAGCACTGCCCTTCCGCTCCCCTCATGAGGAGCTGCAGTCACCATGAGGCCTCCCCCCAACTTCCTTTGCTCTGAGCTAAACAAACCCCGGGACCTCATCACTCCTCATACACTTTTCTCTCCAGATTCTTCAACACCTTCATAGTCAATAGTTTTACATCCTTTTTATATTGTGGTGACCACTGAATACAGTGCTCATGGTGAGGCCACTCAGCACAGAGCAGAGCAGGACAACTCCTCTTCTTGTCCTGAAGCACTGCTGGGCACCCCAGGATGCAGTCGGCCCTTCTGGCTCCCAGGGCACTCTGCTGACTCATGTTCCTCTTGACACTGACAACACCACCACAGAACATTCCTTTCTACAGGGCTGCTCTTCAGTTACCGTCTGTATTTATATCCAAATGTGCCCCATCCCAGAATGTGGCACTTGCTCTTCAAATCCAGCTTAAAGCTGTATCTATTAAACTTGCTAATTCCTGCAGAGCTGATCTGTTATCTCATGTTATCCTCTGGTTTTATTGTTTGTTTGTTTGTTTTTTGCTTAGTTATGCTGATCCACATACAGAAGTATAAACAATACTTTCCATGTTACTGAAACAGGAAGATACTAACCCTTAAATTGGACTTTGTCCTGCATTACTTAAGGGCTGATGGTTTACTGCCAGTAATGCAAGGTACTTTGTATATGCCAGGAACTGCTATGTGTAAAGTGAAAGTAGCACCCAGCCCTAAAATCTGAAGCAAAGTTATTTTACCTCACTCTGATACTTCCAGTACCTCATTTTTTAGTGCCAAGTATCTGCCAGTTGTGACGTTAAAGGACTCAGATAATAAACGCAGATAAAAGGTATATAAAAAAAATTATGGAAAATGGAGTTGAAACAAAATAAGGGTCAGGTGTTAATGATCTTTGTAAGCTAGATCAGGTGTTAGCACAGACAGTAACAAAAACAATCTGGTTCTGCATTTTTATAAATCTCGCTGGCATGCAAGAACCTAACTGAAATTGTTTCTGTTATTTATGGGTACAGCACTGCTGTAAAAATACTGCCTTGTCAGATTTCTTAAGAATGCAAGCTACAGATCTTGAGAGCTTCAAGGATAAAGGATTTTCTTTCCTTTCACTGCCAGAGCTCAGCGGTTCATATTCTGTGTATGAACATATATTGTTTGATCCAAGATTTCCCTTGTTTCTAGAGGTATTCTAGTATTGCTTTGCATTTGTTGCTGTTTCTTAGCTGTGATAGATTCCCAAGGTTTGGAAGGCTTTTAGTGACAGCATTCCAGTACACCACTCAAGCAGAAGATAGCTGTTCTACGTTAAGTTGCAATTCTTTTATTTCAGATCAACCTGAGAAAATGTTCCAAATCCTGACAATGCTGTTGATGGAAATGCAGCTCTGTGTGGTTTCAGGTGAGAGTGAGTGGACTGCCTTTCATTCTCATCATTAGGACCAATGTAACAATACTGCTATGTCCTTAGGATGTGGATTGCAGCATCTCACAATGAATACTTACTTCCCCGAACAGCTGGTGATGTCTGGAGCCTCTGCCCTGAAATGTCTTACAGAAGGCACTGTCTAAGCACTGAGGATAAGGACAAGTGTCCATTACTTTTCACCACTGTTCTTCGTGAAAGCATTGTGTGTTGACAGTAGAGGTGGCCTGAACAACCAGGCATGACTATGAGAGAGAATAACCACAAGACAGCTGTAAACTAAACAATCTCAGTGCAAGACATAGAATCATAGAATCATAGAATCATAGAATCATAGAATCATAGAATCATAGAATCATAGAATCATAGAATCATAGAATCATAGAATCAATTACTCAGGTTGGAAGGGACCTCAAGGATCATCAAGTCCAACCACAGCCTAACCATAGTACCCTAACTCTAACAACCCTCTGCTAAATCATATCTCCGAGCACCACATCCAGATGGCTCTTAAACACATCCAGGGATGGTGACTCAACCACCTCCCTGGGGAGCCTATTCCAATGTTTAACCACCCTTTCTGTAAAACCATGTGTATCCCTCTGTCCATCCCCTAGAAGGAGCAGCTTGGCTAAAGGGGGTCATAGGAGCAGAAAAATGAGTGAGGAGCATGGCATACAACTTTGCAGTAAGTCTGTGGCCCCTGGGTGGCCACTGTGCTCAAAGGAATCTGAAGGAAATATATTCCTTATTTAACTTATATCAAGTCAGTGAACTCATATATTTTATAAAGATAAAGAAATTTTACATATAATAGATATAATAAATGGGGAAAGTTCAGCATTTTTTCATATCATTTATCTGTCTCTACATTGTATTCAAATGAATAAACATTGCTAATAGGAACTGAAAATTTCACTGCAAGTATTTGAGAAACACATGAAAGAATAATAAGAAAAATGCACAAATAGTTGCATGAACTTCTCTTTTGAATATTGCTGTAAACATTTTCAAGTGCTTCTATTAAATTAAAAATAACAATATATGGTAAATCCAATAAAAAAGAAAGTAACAAGGTTTATGGAATCATCAATCATAAAAAGCTTCCCTTTATCAAGTGTGCTTTAAACTGGTAAAGTATTCGTAACAATGTGACTTTCAAAGTTGGTGAATGCCTAAGAAGATTGTTTTGACATGCTTTCTGTAATAATTTTGTGTATTTCTGAGTTTACATGGGATCAAAGATACTCACATGGTCCACATGTGTGGAAGACTGCAGATGCTGCACAGCAATTCTTGCCAGCTATACTTATTTTTTTAGTGCCAATACATGTGTTTCACAGGAGTTAAACTGTATTTTCACTTTTTAAAAAACAACAAAATTAGCTTTAGTGTTTCCATATTTGTGCTTTTATAAGAACCTTAGGACATACAAGATACAGTTGTGATTTTGGAATAGCACTGCCTGTGTAATCACTGATTCAAACTTAAGCTATTTTTTAAACAGAAAAAAAAAAAAAAAAAAAAAATTGCTTGTCTTGTCCTTATCATTCAGATTCTGTAAGCAGTACAAAATAGAGATGATTTTCTACAGGTACTGCTGACATGGTAAAAATGCTAGTGTGAGCAGGAAAAAAATGCTTAGAACCTGAAGTCAAGCTAATAACTGTATGCCTGACTATATAAAAACTGTTTGACCAAGTTCAAATAAAATCAGAAAGTATTTCAGCACAGCAAACAGCAGTTGTTTTCTTTTCCTACCTTAGCTTTATTCACAGTTGAAGTTCCTCAGCAGCTATATGTTGCGGAGTACGGGAGCAATGTCACCATGGAATGTAGATTCCCTGTGAACGGCTCATTGAACCTGGAACTCCTGAGTGTTGTCTGGGAGCAGAAGAGGCAAGGTCAGCTGGAATCAAGAGATGTGTACACACTCCGCAATGGGAAAGCACTTCTTTCATCCCAACATCGTGATTACATGGGAAGAGCAGCGCTGTTACACAAAGAATTGAAATCTGGACGAGCACTCCTTCAAATTACCAACGTCAAAATCACAGATGCGGGATCTTACCTTTGTCTCATTGACTACCAAGGTGCTGACTATAAGTACATTACTTTGGAAATAAAAGGTCAGTGGCTGAAGGAATATGAGTACTTATTAACTGAGATGTTTTAGACAGACAGGTAGGAATTAATGAATTGGTAGGAATTAATGGATAAATCTCTTACCAAGCCCCTGTGCTCCAGACCCCAGGAGTACTGAAGCAGTAGTCTCACTGCCATCTGTTCCTCAATGGTAGCTGAGTTTCTCTGGGATGCACTCCATCTTCTCCCAGCATCCTCATCTGTGGAACCCCGCCCTTCCCCATCATCTTCCCTGTTGGTCCACTTCTGGCCATTCCCAAGCATTTCTCTGATGTGTTCTAATTTACTGATGAGCTCTCCTGCAATTATTCAGGAGGCTGGGAATTTCCCCAGTGACTGCAGCTCAATGAGCATGGACATATGATTTTCTCAGTTTTCTCAGTCAAAGCCAAGTGGGCATCAGTAATAAATGGATACATGACTGGGTAGCATGGCAGAACAGTCCTTAGAAAGACCTCTAGTGTTTCCCATTAATTGCTGCATGTTTGTGTGACACAAGACATTCATTTTGCATTTAGACATTTGAATAATGAACTTTGTCAAATGCAAAAATGGTCACAGTCAATTTTAAAGACCACTTTGGTACCTCTGGCCCGATCTTATGAAAATTCTAGGCTCTTTTCCTTCTAAATACCATGAAAATACCATGCCTGTTTATAAAATATGGTAACACAAAAACTTTTTCTTGATGCGGCCTGAGTTATTTCTCTTGCAATATAGCTACTATTTTGTGTATTTGAGATGGGACCCCATGAGATTTCACTAGTTTCCTCTGTATTGATGAATTCAGTGTTAACTACTGTCTTGGACAGAGTAATGGAGAAAGCTCTAACACTGTAGGCCTCAGAAAGATTGAACAAACACTACTGAGTTTTCTACAAAACTTCCTTCATCATTTCAAATAAGCTTATTTCAGATAAAGCCACAGACAATAAGGAGAAGGAGAGAAATGGGATAATGACTGAAAATGACTTAACTTCCCCTGTTCTTATGCAGCATCCTACAAGATAATAAACATACAGAAAACAAGAAAATGGAATGAAGACAAGTTTGCTTTCATATGTCAGTCAGAAGGCTTTCCTCTGGCAGAGGTATTCTGGCAAAATGAAAAGAACTTCAGTCTCAGCGGGTCTGCAAATACTACCTACACACTGACTACAGATGGCCTCTACAATGTCACCAGCATCCTGATAATCAACCAAAACATGAATGAGAATTACAGCTGTGTATTCTGGAATAAAGAACTGAATGAAAATACTTCAGCTTACATTTACTCTTTAGGTTCATATCACCTTGAACTTGTATGAGAGAGAGATGACAGAGAGTTAGGAAAGAGAAAATGATAGTACATATATTTTATTCTATTATCCATCACCAGAACTTCACCCTAGAAAGCAATATAATAGTGATGCTCTGGAAAGAACCAAGTCAGTGCTATTAATGTCTTTGAAGCCAAGGCTAGCTCACACCCCAGAAAGCCAATCTAGTCATTTTCTAGTGTATTTTAATATATTTTAATTTTAGAGTAGCTCCCAATATTTTGCTGTATGGTATGGTAGAAATTCTTTAATCTTCATGCGTATGTTCCCTGATATAAAATTCTAATGAATTGTTCTTATGAAACACAGATAAATTGCAGTATTGGTTACTCAAATGGCATGAAAAAAGGAAAACTGATACACGTAAAGATTCTTGAAGTAATACTGCAGAATAAAAAAAATCACAGATTGTAAGATAATACCCCGATAAATGTTAAGAATCTTAAGTTCAGTCAGAGCCAGGCTTTGGAGAATCAGAACTGGAAGTTCATAAACTTTGCCTGCTTTCTAAGTTACAAATTTACTTTCCTGATTTTTTTTTTTTTTTTTCTTTTTGTGTGTTCTGTTTTGTTTTTCTTTGACAGCTTTAATGAGTACACAGCATGGTGGACAAAAGTCCCTGATCTTATTTATCGTCGCCACGTGTGTGATAGTACTGGTCCTTCTCCCTGCATTAATAATCTTTCAAAAGAGAAAATCATTCAAGAATTGCCGTGCTAAAAAAGGTACATTTTACTTCAGATAGTGGATTTTTCTCTTATTAATTTTTCCTGTGACCAATGTATTTGAAGGTTTAATAACCCTAGGCACGTTCATAGAATTTTGGTCACATTTTCTTTCTAGAGGAATCTATTTAAAATGAAATCTTGCTGTATTTGAATTGGACTTTATTCTTCTGACATTTTACTTTGGTAAGCAGGTGTTTGAGTGTACATTTTCTCATACCATCAATTGTTCACTAAAGGACATAAGCAAGTTTTGGCTTGGGTGAGGAGAACTGTAAAAGCATAGCTTGTTGGTACTTCTTTCCATTCATAGCAACTGATTAACAAATTTGGTCACCTTGGAGCCTTTGTCTTGCTGTCATTCTTCTTGGCTACAAAGTCACTGCATTTACAACATTTGACAGAAAACTTTTATTTAAGCAATGAATTAAAAGCAGTCTGGCTGAAATGGCATGTTCTTCTACTACTTTGTTGGACTATTATATATATATATATATATATCCATAATATATATTTATTTCCTGGCTTTGAAAATGCAATACTCAAAAATTCAAATGGACTGTTATTCTAGTCTTTTTCTGTATATGAGAAGACTCCAATAAACTCAGACAAATAGAATTGTTGCAACAAAATCAGATTGAGTCAAGTCAAAGCAATAAGGTCTTTAGAATTTGATTCAAAATTTGTAAATGAAAAGAACTGTAGAGAAGTTGGTCTGTTTGGTATGAATTAATAATAAAAGCTTACATGTGTTAAAAGCTCTTTAATGTGAAAGTTTGTTGAATTTGTTTCTTCCAGTATTTGAAATATTTAAGTCAAATTTGTTTACTTTTGCTTTAACAGACAGGAAAGGAAAATTTAGCCCTCCTGTGACAGATGAGAACAGTAAGTTATTATTTTTTAATGTTGATGTTTGTGGCTTTTCCCTCCTCTAAGGTAAGAGCTTTGTAAATCTGCAGACAGCAACCTAACTATTGATATATCAAAATGAAGGCTTCTTTGAATTTAATTTGAACTTTTCTTAAATATTCTAAATATCTAGTATCTGTAATAATCTCTAAAAAACACAAATCTCACAACTTTCTCACATGCTATATAAAAATTAGTGAATATTTATTCCCTTTCATTGAGATACAGGGAGCTTGCTTTTATATCTATACCTACACCTGTGTACACTGACTGCAGTCCTACTGGCCTCATCTAGGTAGGATATACAGGGAAAGCTGGCTGTTTTGGAAGGCATGCAGCTTTTTGTCACAATTATTTGTTGTGCTTTTGATTCAGTCCACATATTTTGGCAGTAAAAAGAATGACACCTGATTTCTCTGGAACATTAGATGGTCCACCGAGATTCTTCTCATCTAATGACTATACAGCATTCCTAGACATTAGAAATTGTTACTGAGAAATGAATGCAATGTCTAAAGACATTAGGATGCATGTGACCGTCCTGTACTAAAATTGGACTGGCAAAAAAAAAAAAAAAAAAAAAGACATAGTGAACTCTAAAGTGATGTAAGAAAGCTCTTAAAATACCTACATACATAAATCACTTTTGTTACCTATAAAATGAAGTCTCACAGATTAATGCACTGTTAGGAGAGAGGCTGTGGCCAGCGCCAAGTATGGTGATACTGGGTAGAGGTGCCATTCCTTGGTGCTCAAGTAGCCTATTGAGGCCAACCCTGAGCTGCCCAGTGTACTGGAGGAAGATGACTGACTCCCCCACTGCATAGAGCAGAACTGTGACATAGCTGGTGGAGGGCCTGAGGAAATAACACGGAACAGTTTTTAGACTCATAGACAACTTTGGGCATTTCCAAGGACAAGATTTACTGGAGAAGCCACCTTTGTTTCCCATTACTGGGAAAAAAAAAAAAAAAAAAAAAAAAAAGCATCAAAAAGTCACTTCCATAGCAGAAATAAAACCTGGGGACTGGGGAGAGGGGAGTGAAATCTTCACTGGCTCTCCACCTCAGATAGCAGTGTGTGCCTCTTACCTCACCAGCATCACTAGATATCACTTGTGAGATGACACTTTCAGAAAATCACTTTCACCTTTCGCAAATCATAACTTACTGAAGTAAAGAGCCCTTTCTCACTTTGTGTGTGGCGGTGTGAAACTTCTGTGGAGCTATGCCACATGCAAATGAATGAAAGCTGGAGGCAAGCAGCTCTTGTGCATGTCTGGACACAATTCCAGTGCATGTTGTCTGAACACAGTCAGGCTTCCCCTGGCTTTTTGTATTACTGTTGTAGGATTTTTTTGCTGTGTAGGCAGTAGCCTCCTCTTTGCACTTACTGAAATGAAGAAATTAAATGAGATGTAGCTGCTTTTTGTGGTTTTGTTTTACTTCTTCATTTTAATGACCAAAAATCTCTGTCATATGACTTACTGCATGTTGCACAAACATTTATATTTCTCAGCACCATGTATTTTTAAGAAACACTGGAAAGAACCTTTATTCCATGATGAGTATATAGTTGAAGCCACAGATACTTTACCAGAGAGCCTTGGAAATGACCCACATGGCCCTGGTTACAGGAACAAGGATTGTTCACACTATCATTTTAAATTGCAGCTTGAGTTGTGCCGCTACTGAGGATGCAGAACATTCTACTTCATCACTGAAGTCCCAATTCTGCAAACATCTCTTCAGCTGCACAAATTTTACTTACAAGCATTCCCATGGATGCTACCTAATCTGATTTCAGTTTTGTTATTTCATTTGCATGGAATTGCTATTGATAGCTGCAATATAATAGAAAATTCAGAATTTGCATCATAGAGAGTACTCTTTCCTCTGAGAAGGTTGCAGCACGATGTCATGAAGTTAATGTCAGCTTTAAGGACCCACTGTACTTCAGCATACCCAGAAAAACTCACATGTAACAAAGACATGACTCTCAGTGTTTGCATGTAGGCTGTTAAAATCAAGTGATTATTGTATATTTTTAAAATAATGCTCTTCCTTTTTCTTTCTCTAAGGAGGCTACTATAATTCTCAAATAGAGACTTCATACTTGTCAACTGTCATATATTCAGGAGAAAGCAGGAATGTGAATCTGTGAAAATTCATCATCTCACATGCAGCAATTTGTACTTTTTTATCTGTTCTTGAGGACTTCAGAGAAAAGCTACCACACCAATTTCAGATGAACAGATGAACTCATGTGGATTTGTTGGCACTAGAGCAACGGACAGCTACGCTTCTTCAGATACAGTATCTTGAATTTACAAAGAATTATGCTGTCATTCAGTGTGGTTTGCCACTGGGAGAAGGTTTTCTCCAGTTCTTCTGATTCACTTTATTCTAGAACTTACTGTGGCTCAATGAAATGTAGTTCAGTGAGTACTTTTATTAAGTGGTACAGTCTCGAGAATGTTGCTTGGATTCAAATATCTTGAGGAAATTTGAATAAAAGCTATATTTGCTGCCTTATATCTAAACATCTTTCATGTGGAGAGTGTTACATGCTGGTATCCCATTTCCAAACTTTCCAACATATTGAACTGGAAATTACCACAAGTACCCATCAGTATTTCACAAAACTAATGAGAGATCAAAGTACAGCCAGAACTAAAACCAAAACCAACCAAATAACAAAAACAAAAAACAGACAAACAAAAAAAAGAAACAAACAAACAAAAATAACCAGTAAATCAGCACTATATCAGAGAAGAAAATAGTAATGCACAGTCTCTGTATAGGTAAGCCAGATAAAAATCTATGAAATGTGATGCTGCAGCAACATAAAAATAAGGAATTTTTCATTTGAGATTATTAATCAACATAATTTTTGGGGAGAGGAATGTAGAATCAAAAGTGAAAATGTTGTTCAGCCAGATTTATCAGATAATGTTTAAATGGTAATTTTAACTTATTTTCAGAGGAAGATAGGAGTTTTCTACATTCCATGCACATAACTGTTTACTTCCCATTATAGTAATGTCTAAAAACACTCTAACTCTGAATATCCTGCATCTTGGGCACAGTTTCCACAGTGCCAGTTCTGAAAAACCGCACAGCAGGAAACAATGTTTTACTTCTTAAATAGTCATCAAGCAGTGAATCACAGGCACTGAGTTGGATTTGGTATATTATTTTCAAAGATCACTGGCTCTGGTGAATTGTCTTTTCTCCGAAGACAGACACAGAATCACAGAATCGGAGAATGACTTGGATTGCAAGTGACCTTAAACATAATCTAGTTCCAAATCCCTGCAGTAGGCAGGATTAGCCTCCACTAGGTCAGGCTGCCCAGAGTCTCAACAAACACTGAATACCTCCACAACTTTTCTGGGCAGCTTGTTCTAGTGCCTCACCACTATCTGAGTGAAAAATTTCCCCCCAGTATCTAATCTATGTTTCCCCTGGATACAGAGCTGTTGGCCACAACCCTCTGTTTGTGACCATCTCACCAAACAGTCCACCCTTCAAATCCATATCTCTCCAATTTAGAGATAAGGGTGTGGTGTGGGAAATATAACAAGACAGTAACATCACATATAACACATTATATACTATATACTGTATACCAGATTATAACATAACAAGACTAAAAAGAAGCGCTCACACGGAAACTATTTCTGACATTATTCTGGTCTTTGAAGAGCATTGTCTGCTTCACCAAAAAAACAACACATCAGTAAAATTAAGATTTTTTTCATAGTTCTCTGGATATAGACAGAAGCTGCTTCTCCAGTGATACATGCAGGTATTTGCACTAGCACACAGGTAACCTACTGCAGCAAAGGATCTGAAAGATAGCATTTATTTCTTCTCCATGATAGTTGATCTTAAAAAAAGGAGGACTGATGTTGATTTTACTTGGGAAAGAGGAAAAAAGTATCTCCTTATGATCACCTCAGCTTGGATATCTGGATATCTGTGTATTGTACCTTTAAATACTCAGTTGTCACCATTGGATTCAGCTGAGCAAAATGCACACAAGGCTTGCCACGTCCTTGCTGATATGGGAAATTGGATAGATATCAGAGAATCAGAGGCAGCTTCTCAAAGTAGTGCTTAGCTTGCAGTGTATAGCAGCTTGGGGACTGCCCTAGCTTGCAGTATTTAGCAATAGTTAAGGGTCAGTGCATACAGTAAAGAGATTTCTCCCCATGACAGATTCTATACTCCACTGGGAATCACAAGACCCTTCTGTTAGTCACTGTGAAAACTCTAGCCCCTGTAAGGACTTAGTTTTTGTGGGTTTTTTTTTTTTTTTTTTTTTTTTCATTTCTTTTCTCATATTCATAAAATGGAAGTAATTTAAGCTGAATTTATGTGGATGAACATAAAGCATATGCCACAGACTTTGAAATTTGATTATGGATTATTGTTCTTTATGAATGAAAGTCACCCTGTTACTATATTACTCTTCTAAGTAAATTTTGCCTTGATGTGCGTAGGGACTACTGCACATGGGCAGCACTTCTTGCATGTTTTACAGGCGTAACAAACACTCCCTGGTTTTACTTTTCATAGGAACCAACTATTTATACACTGGCATTCCTAGGTAGAGGCAGTACAGCTTTGTACTACAATTCTGTGTCCTATCCACTCTATTTCATACAGAATGAGCAGTTTTACTACTTAGTGTTAAGACCCATAAAAATATCCAAAAATGTGTGTTGGTTTGCATGTGTGTATTTTTTTTTTACCAACTCTCAATAGATACCTATGAACTACAAATAAATCAGGATGATTCTAACAGCTTAGTAACCAACAGCTTGTCAGCTGCCTGATATGTCTATATGTGTATACAAATTCATGCATGAGTTGCTTTTTACTGAAAGCCACACCATATGAAAGCATATGATATGTGTGTGATATGATGAGTCTCTGTTCTTTCTACTTCAGCTACTGCTGAAGTTATCTTGAAAAAGCTGAAGTAAGAGTTTTGCATATTTGAAGAGGTTGTTTTTTTTTTTTTTTTTCCCACAGTTTTGAAGATTACAGTGAGCTGAAAATAGCTGATATTTTTAGACTAAGACTGTAAAGTTTCCAGATACTATATAACAATTAGTCTATAGGGACAGACTTTAAAGCTTACTCTCAACTAGGGGACACCCTGCATAGGACATTTCCATTGCCTTTGCTGATATCATAGAATCACAGAATGGATAAGTTTGAAAGGGATCTTTAAGATAATCCAGTTCCAACTCCCCTACCATGGGCAGGGTTGCCAGCCACTAGATCAGGCTGCCTAGGATCCCATCCAGCCTGGCCTTGAGTGTCTCCACAGATGGGGCATGTACAACCTCTCCGGGCAACCTGTTTCAGAGACTCATGCCCCCTCCAAGCAAAAAAATTCTTCCTAGCATCTAACATAAATCTCTCTCTTTTAATTTAAAGCCATTTCCCCTCATCCTAATCACAGTCAGACCAGATTTAAAATGAGTCGCCTCACACTTGTAAGTTCTCTTCAAATACTGGAAGGACAAAATGAGACTTCCCTGGAGTCTTTTCTAAGCTAAACAAATTCAGCTCCCTCAGCCTTTCTTTCATAGGAGAGGTGCTCCAGCCCTCTGATCATCTTCATGACCTTCCTCTGGACTTGTTCCAACAGCTCCACATCCTTCCCATTCTGGGAGCCGCAGATATGAAAAAAAGACTCCAGATGGGACCTCATAATGGCAGAGTAGAGGGGGACAATCACCTCCCTCTCTCTACTAGCCACCCCTCTTAACACAGACTAGAATACTCCTTGGCTTTCTGGGCTGCAAGAGTACATGGCTGGTTCATATCCAGCTTTTCATCCATCAGAACCCCCACGTTCTTCTTCACAGGTCTGTCCACAATGAGTTCTCGCAATCTGTATTCATATCTGGGATAACCTTGACCCATATGCAACACCTTGCACTGGGCCTTGTTAAACCTCATTAGATTTTTGTGTGCCCACTTTATGAGTGTGCCCAGGTCCCTTTGGATGGCATCCCTTCCTTCTACTGTGTCAGCTGCACCATTCAGCTTGGTATTATCAGCAAACTTACTGAGGATACACTCAATCCCACCTGTCTATGCCATTGATAAAAATGTTGAAGAGCACCAGCCCCAAGACAGATCTCTGGGGAACACCACTCATGACTTATGATATAGATCTCGTTTATTACCCTAAATAATTTTATCTCACCTAGGAGGGTGTCATAAAAAATACCATGTTAATGGACTGTAGCAAGGTATAGATTTGGTTATAGTTTGTGGAAAATTTAAACCACTTACTGGTTTAAATTCCTTAAAAGCATTTGATAGCTCACCGGATTTTAATGATAATCTCTTTCCACAAACATATATGTAAAAAATACATTTTTAATTATCTAGCTCTTCTTGTCCACTAAAGGAACTCACTAAAGTAGTTTCTGGCCTACTTCACAGTGAGATGTTTGCCATTTTAGCACAGGTTGATTAGTCTCCCTGTTCATTCTTCACCTGCTATTTATCTTGGCTTCCAGAGGCTTGCAGAAGCTTCATAGCAGCATTTTTAGCATCTGCGAAGCTGCAGTTTGTTCTGTGACTAAGAGCATAAAGGAGAATAGGACTACTGTCCTGTTTTTTGCAACACACACTTTTGCACTGTCAGCACCTAAAAACACTGAACTAGTTGATTTCATGGAATCATAGAAAACTCAGAGTTGGAAAGAACCTTTAAAGGTCAACTAGTGAACAGGGTCATGCACAGCTAGATCAGGTTGCTCAGAGCCTGATCCAGCCTGGCTTTGAAAGTCTCCAGTGACAGGGCATCCACCACATCTCTGGGCGACCTGTTCCAGTGCCTCATCAGCCTCACTGTAAAAGACTTTCTATTTATATCCAATTTAAATCCATTCTCTTTAAGTTTGAAATCATTTTTCCTTGTCCTACCACAACAGGCTCTGCTATAGAATCTTTTCTGTAGCTCCCCTTTAGATACTGAAAGTCTGCTATCAGGTCACCGTGCGGCCTTCTCTTCTCCAGACTGAACAGTCCCACTAGCAGACAAGGCTGCAGGCAAAAGCTTACATTAAGAATATTAGTATCTTCGAAATAAGGCTGTGGGTAGACAGGGATTTCTAATGGGCACTTAAAAGATGTATGTTTGCATACCAGACAATTCTATCAACTGATTCTGAGCATGGCCAACTAGGAGCAGTTGGAAATGCCTTTTAAATATTTGGATCATCACTGAACAAAGCATTCATGTCTTTCTTAAATTAAGTAGTTATCATTTCTCACAGAATTTCTTCTTTCACCAGACAGAAACACACACCTTGCCAGCAAAATCAATATCCTCCTACTTCAAAAAATGGCAAGCCATCCCTGTACTGCAAAGAATCACAGCCACTGGAACAGATCTAATCTGAAGCTTGGCTTTTCTTTGTGTAGTGGAGGGATTGAACTACATGACCTTCAGAAGTCCCTTCTAACTTAATACCATATTTCCTCATAAATTTGTAGTTCAAATCAGCTTCAGCATATTTCACAATTAGCTGACTTACACTTTAATCAGAGAGCAGCCTAGGAGAATAGCCTCAGGTCAAGGACTGCCATCTGGTTTGACAGGACATCCTCATTTTCCTCAGCATGTTGTCAAGCATGCCCTGAAATAGTGTTAAAGCCAGTGTGCCACAGTACTTACCCAACCTGAATGTGTAGCCATATTGCAAAAAGTAGCTGACACAGGTAAGTGCATTGTACAAACACTGACAAAAGCTGACTTGAAAGAAACATTAATCAAGTTCAGTGCTTTTGGGTTTTCTGTTTGCTATCTTTTTTCTGCAGCTGAAATTTGTTTACTCACAACTCACTTTCTTTAGTGGGCTTTTCCAAATGAGAAGTGAAATGTTTTTTATGCAAAGTCTGTGTCACAAACTACGTTACTTGAGGAAATAAAACAACCCGTATGCAGTAGAAAGTAAATAAACTGAAGAGTGGGTTTAAGTGCATTCCTTACACATACATGTTTTTCAGGAAGAAAGACAAGATGACCATATGAGTCTCAGCTAGTGAAGACAGAGCTTCCTATGGTGATGTGGGGAATCAATCTACTCTTAAATATAGAATTCTAATTGCAACAGAAGCATTGCTAGCAAAAAGATCCCTATGCTGCTGAATGGCTGCATTTGTGAACGAAATGCACCTTCTTGAGGTGAGACGACAAAGACATTTTTCCCAGACCTAAAACAGACAATTGCCAGTATTAGCCAAAGTTGGTAACAACTATACCAGCATGCAAAGCTGAAAGAAAAGAGAAATAACTTCTTCCACCTGTCTTCGTGGATTAGTAAGGTAAAACCTGGTAAAATAAAGAAGTCAGATATCAGTAAAGAGACTCACACACTTCAAAACGTCACTGATCAGTAAGAAAGTGGAAACTTCAGGTGGAAGAGGGAAAAGGAGGTCAACAATTTTTGTTTCAAGAGGGACACAGAATTTTTGTGAGAACTACAGAAGTTTTATGATGAACTCTGAGCTCAAAGAATGTTTTCACATCGTAAGCCTTGAATCACTGAGAATCATTTCTGTACATCCCCAAAATATTGCTATACTAACCCATGAAGCTGTTTCCAATTGATAAGAAAAATAAGGCAGTTAAGATACCTGGAAGTTTATTAGAGGAAAAACAACATATTTAGACTCCCATTGAATTTCTATATGTTTACAGTACACATACCTCATGTCCCTGAAGACTCATTAAATGTAAACCACAAAGCATAGAGTTTTGCTGAGATATGGGGGAAAATGCTAGAGATATTTAATTGACTTCCTGAAGGCTCCTATTTCTAGGCTCTGAAAAGCAAATCACTGCTTTTAAAGAGAAGCACTAGGCATAGAGCCTGTTTCCAGACTAGCTAAAATACTCAAAGCCAGGAGCAGGATTTGAGTCAGTGAACATTTGAATGTCTTGCATTGTGGTAACACTATGTAGAAGGTAAAAATGACACAATCTGTTTAAAACTGTTAATTAATTAAGAAAAAGAAAGACACAGGGAGCTGAAATAAACACTAAACTAGGGAATATTGCTTGTGTTTCCAGTTTAATTACTTGAATTTCTCCATTTGAGTAGACTTGGTTGTTGGGGTTTTTTTGTTTGTTTGTGTGTTTGCTTACTTTGCATTATATTTTTTTTACCAGGATACAGCATCTTTTAAAAATTTGTTTACATTTATGAAAAGAGGTCTGTAGAGATTTGTAAAACTCTGAGCAGAAATACAGTAGACTTGATCCTTGTACTCACTTGCATGGACTTTTCTCCCTGAAAATTTTAAAGTCATCAAGAAAAAGTTGTCAAGAGGTCCATTCTAGGCAGATTGGTTATATGTTTTAGGGACATACTCACTTCTGTTTTTTTCAAAGTGACAAGATGCAATCTTATGGTAGCTTCTGACAGTTATATGGCATGACTTTGCAGCTTTGCAACTTCCCACAACACTACCAACCAGAACACCAGCTGGGCTGATAAATATTAGCGGATGGAAGAGACCTTCCGTGCACTAATTCTGCCTCTGCTGAACAACCATTGCTAGTCAAGCTCTTTTAACTTAAAGGTTATACAGGTATCACGCTATGGAGTCAAGTGATTTTCAGCAGAACAGATCATCAGCTTAACTGCTACAAAAAGATCTAAAAGCTAACGTAACAATAGAGAATGGTTAAGGAAGACCCTATAACAAGATCACATTGTTTACTGGATAAAACATGGCAACACGCAAAAACAAAGTAAGCAATATTAAAAAAAAAAAAAAAAAAAAGGCAATGACAGAGGGTAACTGTACTGCTAATTCTCCCCAAAACATGAAATATGCTGATAAATATTTGCAGCACCTTTTACAAAGCAGCCTTGAGGATGTGAAAATGAAATACTTTAATTGATAAGCAAATTAAATTGCTATTCAGTTTTTTAACACCTCCCTGGCTGTGGTGCAAATAACCCTCCCATATTTCAAACCCTAACAGCAGTTGCTAGAAATTTATGAACAAACTGATGAAAGTTTATTGGTATGCTAGATTTAGGTCCTATGTCCTAAGTTCCGTCAGGTTCGTCTTCCCTGCTCTCCTCTGAGTGTTTCAGACTTAAATTTATCTTGAAAAAAAATATGCCAATAGCCACAAGCAGAAATAAAATCACAACATATTTTGTAAAACTTTTACCTACAATGCTAACGTCAACTCAGAGTACCACTGTCTGCATCGTGTCTCCAATATCCTCCTTTTTGCTGGTAACACTCAAAAGGCCTTATTTTAAAAGTAAAGTTCTGAATATTTTGCATTATTCAAGTAAATCAGCCTCTGTAAATATAATAAAAGGCAACAAACTACTGTACTCTGCCCAGGGATGTTGGATGTTGTTAATAACTCTCAAAAGTGTGAATGATATTTCTGACTGTCAACAAGTCAATGCTTCTTTCTCATAGAAAGTTCTGAGGAAACACCATTATATAGCTGAGAAAACTGTTACTCTTCCTTTTTTTATTTGTTGTGCATTAGCCATGTGTAGGCATCCTGTTGCATACAGACTTGTGATCCAGCTCTAGCATTTTACAGTTTTAATGACACCTAGACCTGGTGTCATTACCAGAGATAACAGTGGTAACTTACATTGACATTAGAGAGGCTTGCTTTTTCTCTCTCACTTGTATACTGAAACATTCAAATTTCAACAAATTTCTCATGTTTCATCCATAACAAAATTATAACTTTTTGTTGTTATTGTTCAAAAGTCCTTTATTTCTGCACACCTTGTATTTTTCTACTGGTTTAAGCTCAGTTTTCAGCTCTGTAAGATTTTCATACCACATCTGGAAATATCTTTTCAGATATTTACAGCCACATTTGCAACACAGTTCATGACTCTGAGCATAACATGACCATTTTATTTTGCTGTGTCAGTAAAAGCTATATTATTTTGAAACCAGAATCTTTGTGGGAATACGACAGGAGGCAGTACAAAATGTCAATATTTCAAAGACTATAATAAAATTTAGGGAAGAGGATCACAAGACAAATCTCACAAGGCCAAGAATGTCACATGAAGACAGACAGCATTTGCACAGGACCAACCAATCTCGCTTTCTTCCAGATTTTGCTGAGCAATGGCATATTTGTTTTTCTTTTATATACAGAGATCTGAATCTTAAGAGGATCTGAGAACTCACGAGCCTCTTTTTGTTTAAAGAAAGTAGAAAAAAAATGAACAACTTCAATGACTAGATAGATAATTATTCTACTTTCTTCAGTTATATATGATCTGAGTTTACAAGCCTTGCAAGCTTGGACTATTTTTGCAGCTGAAAAAGCAAAGTTCGCCATTGATTACATTTAGAAAAAATGTTTGTTTAACTCTGTCAAGAAACTATTGAAAGGCATGGTTCAGTGATTAAAAAATGTTACTATAAGTATATAGCCTAAAAGCAGACATTCAGATCGCTCTTTCTCCTCTGTTTTGCTGTTTTTTTTCTGCTAATTTACTACAGCAGAACAAGCTCTACAGCTCCACCCAGTGTTTATTTTCAAACTTCAAATCTCTATGTAAGCCATGAGAAAGTTTATTAGAGATGTTTCTAGATGTGGATGAAGATAACCAACTCTCTAAAACTTTTCTAATGTATTCTTCTTTCATAGAATCACTAAATCAGAGAGCCGCTGGAGTTGACTTAAAAGATCATCTAGTTTCAAACTCTTTGCCGTGGGAAAAGGTTGCCACCCACTACATCTTGCTGCCCCGAGTCCCACCTGACCTGGCCTTCAGCACCTTCATCTAAGACTAAACCTGACAGTATCTACACCTTTTATATGTATATATGTATATCACCAGCTAATCCTGATTCTATAGTGATGAAAAACAATGTCAGTTTTACTTGCAGCTGTATTCTAGCAATGTTAGAACAGCTCTCCCTCAGAAATAACTTAGCTGAGTCTGATGCAAGGCCCTTATACTTATAGAAAAGCTGATTATTTTTTTCTATGTAGTCTCTGTCCACAAAGAGCTAAAACTGAATTGATACTCATTTATTTCAGGCATATCCAGTTCAGTACAGACAGAGAGAATCTCCCAAAGGGAAGAGAGATGGGATCTAGAATAACTGTTTACTGAAGGGCAGTGAGGTTGTTAAAATACAAACTGATAACAAACCAAGCTCTTGAAAAAGACCGTAATTTGTTTGCTTAGCATTTTATGGCTATTCACTTAAAATGCTGTGCATGTTTCTGGGCAGCCTTGTCAAGAACATTCTAAAGTTCAGATAATGCCGTACTAACAAAATTTTTAGAAAGAAAAATTTAGAAATACCTAATCAAAATAGAGTGTGGTTGCTACAGCTCTCTTTGCTTACCAAATAAAAGCCTGCAGAGGGCACTGCCAATGCCATGTGCACATCAATATTCTGTTAGAGATAGTGTACTTCTCAGCCTACAGAAATCCTATAATGAAGAGACATGGAAAACAGAATTAATGTTAATAGCTACTAATTGTAAACAAAACAGGTCCTCTATTTTTGATAGCTACGTTTTCTGTTTTTGCTTTGTTCCTTTCTATCTTTCATTTACTAAAGAAGAGAGTGCAAATGATTTTCATCTCAAAATCTGCAAGTCAGGATCCTGCATCTTGGACATAGATGGAGTCTCATGTTCCAGGTGACATCTAAAATCAAATTTCTGCCTTCAATGAATCTTCTTTTACTTCCTTTACTTTTCACTTTCAGACTATTCAGATATTCTTAAAATCCAACAACATAGTCAGGGCATTACTTGTTACAGATAGCACTTTTCAAATGTTATCGATAACACATATAAATTAGTGTATTAAACTACACTAATTTATAACTAAATTATTAAATTACACATAGTATTATCAGTATAATACATCAGTACAATTTAAATGCACTTTTGTGAGTTACAGATGATAATAGATACAATATAGCAAATATTTGCAACATTCCAGGAACGCATAGTAAAGACAGTAATTGAAACGTAAAACAAACATTAAGTCTAGGCCATCCTATCTACTAGCACTTCCCTATGCTAGAGCTCCTATCTCTCCAAACATCTTATCTGCAATTCTGTATCCACATCACATACTGTAACCATACTGAATACTCAGTACCTCATGCAATGGGTGCTACTTAGTAAAAAAAAAAAAAACATGCAGTCACCACTCTCCAAATGCTTGATTTTTTATTTCCTTCTTTCCACAGATGGGAGCTTGCAAGGTTCTTGTATGGGAACTGCTGAATCACGGCCTGAACCTCTGATTGACCACCTGAGGCAAGCAATGAGTCAGCCCTGGGAGCACAGGTGAAGACAATTCTCCTGTGCTTCTGGAAGCTTCCTAGACCTCATTTGAGAACTGACTATCACTGGGGAAGGATCTGTTTTGGAAATTGCTCCTCTTGGAGTCTTCTAACCAAGCTCAAGATAAGGGTAAGCTTTCTATCTATTCTTCTTTAGCATGATAACCTGTTTAGCCTAACTTTCTTGTGTATTTCTTAATTATAACACCTGTATATTCATTGATTATACAGTTCTTTGGTCAGTTTGTTTACAGTAAATAGAAAATGTTTTTCTCGTGCTATCTTATATAGAAAATATGTCAAGAATCACATACTGGAGCCACTCAGCTCCTTCTGTAATCCCTTTTTCCTGCTGGAAAGCCATACAGACTTTGTCCATAGTCTTTTCATTGATCAGAGGAGACTGAATGAAATTCACTGACCTTCAGAACAGTGGTATTTTTCTTAGAGCCTGCACAGTCTAAAAAAACAAACTTTATGTTGCAAATATTAAAACAAACTATGATTCCAGACATTTCATTTTCAATGGTGTCAAACATCAAAATTCTTTAATGAATGCAATTCTCTAGGCACATTCAGAAACCACAATGGTGTTTAGCAAAATAACTGTGTGCACAAATTCTTCAGTGACTGGCTACTTACGAAACTAAGAGCATATTCCTTATTCACTAAATCCAAGACAATAAAGTCTGAAAGGCAACCTTGAATTCCAAAGTATATTTTCACATTTGGTTTTGCAGATAACTAGTCTTAACATTTAGTACACAACTTCTTTACTTTTCCTTTTAAAAATAAATTAATTTTTTTTTTACATGATGTAGCAAATAACTTCCCTTCTGTTATTGCTAGTTGTTCTTTTTTTAAAAAAAAAAAAAAACAACTTTTCATTTTAATTTCCTTTTTGGAATCATCCTCGTAGGAGTTCCACAGGAAAATGAGTTGAATACTTGCCCTATCTCATTCTATTTTGTATGAATCTGCTCTTAATGAAAAATGTCATTTTTGCTGGGTCAAGAGATGACTAAGAAACAGGCAATTTAAATTACAGGCTAATTACAGCAGCTCTACAGCAGCCCTCTCATTTCTGTACCAGAAACCTATGAGGTGAATGACAAATTTGTTCCACAGTTTTAAGAAGCCAAGATAACTTAATAAGTATTTTCTGATGTCCATGACAGAGATATTCATGTATTCTTACATACCTTCTATTGTTTATGACATAATACCTGCTTTGTTAAAAAAAGGTTGGCAAGATCTTCATGCTATTGTTTCATTACCAGTCTCTGTAAGGCTGTGGTTGTTTTCTTGTGTGTTTTTTGTTTGTTTGTTTGTTTGTTTTCTTTAAGCTGCAAATAGGTGAGAATCTAACTTACGTTTATGGCATTAGCTGCAACTCAGTGCCAAGAATCTAACACTAGCAGTTCTGCACTACTGCAGTGTTTTCACCCTGGGTCTGTAATCAGCAGCATCTGTCTCCTCTTTTTCAATAGCCTGCTTGCAGTAAGGCCTATGTATCTAGGCTTAGGTTATTTTAAAGTCTCTGCATGCTCCCACAGCTCTGTGTGAGCACTTCTCTTTCAGGAAACAGTTATCTCAAGAGTTCAGTTTGCAAAACTTCATGACTACCATTGTGTAGGCAAGAGAAAGCGAGTCTTATCTTCAGCTGTATGAACTTGATGATGATTGACAACTGGACCTCTGTGTCTGAAGGGCTTTCACAATTGTGTCCAGCCTTGTTATCATAGTCTTTCTGCTACATTCTATCCCTGTGACTGGCAGCCACTTCCAGATCTGTTGAAGGATCTCTCAGCTTGGTCATCCGCATGCTTGTAATTACCACACATCTTTTGCCTCTCAGGGTAGTCTGACTTACATTCCTATATCACAACACCGAGTAATGGGTTTATGTTGTTGTATTCAAACAGCATCTGAATCAGAAAAGTCTATTATCTTGCTACAAACTTACTGCACTAGGCATCTTAATATGATCTTGATTCAGATCATAACAGTATACCAAAAATGACACAGTTTGGATCGTATCCTTATCGTTGATATGAACATTTTGATAATAACAATTCTAGATAAAATATAGTATATTTATGTTGTTGAGCTTCCCATCATTATTTCTGACTCTGCAGCGCTTCATGTCTTTCCCCAGTTAAAGCAACAACAGTAACAATGTAAATACGACACAGCATTAGTCTTCCCTTTTTTGCACATCACCATTGTTCCACTGTAGTCGTTATTGATAGCAGTAGTTTTCCCTCATTAACACCATTCTCAGCATACTATCCAGCATTACTCACCTGAAACAGTATGACCTGGAAGCACGTTTGCTGCTTATGTGTACGTGTGTTATGACACCATAGCACTAACTAAGGGAGCCACGTGGTACTACTGAAAACACGCTTATGATATTTTTTTCCCATGGATTTTGATAAATTTATAAGCACTTCTGACTGAACAAATGTGAATAATCCAGAAGAAATGTGATTCTAAAAGTCATATCTATACTTCAGGATATATTTCATGGTATATTATATATGGTAAGTTTATTTCATACATGAGGATTAAAAAGTGTTTTAATAAACAGGATACTGCTATACTCCCAAAAATTAATTTACTAATTTAGAATACTTGTTATCAGTAAAGCAGGCCAAAACAGGTTCAGAGAAGAGTCTATAGTGAAGATAATGCATGTAGCAGATGTGCTGACTGGCATCTGTCTGACGGTAGGGTACCTGATGGTAAGGCTTTTCCAAAATGAATGTTCAGAAAACTAAGGTAAAAATATCTTGACATTCTGCTGCCATATACATAGATATATTTCCAAGATATATTAGTTTTGTTTATGTTCTAAAACATACAGACAGATTTCAGCTGAAATATGGTATTTGTATAGGAACAAAACATGTTTATTACCAGAAGAGGTGTTAGGATAGAACAGACCTTAACTGTGGGAAGAGGCCACTTTCTTTGAAGGGAACTAGGTAATACGTATACAACTCGACTTTTATGGGAACGCCACAGTTCAAAGGAACTCCTGTAATAAGAAGGACAGAGAAAACGATTTATTAAGCTTCCCTAAGTTTAAAATACTTGAAGCCGTGTTTTTCCAACTCATGTGCTGGCCTTGGAATGGTATAGATACATACCGAAAACTTCTTCCGTCTTTTCCATCCCCTGTCCTCAAGAGATCAGCCTCATTCACTACATCCAACAGTGTACCTGAGGCTTAGACAATTTTCCCTTCTCACTAAAAGCTTCTGATCTCTCCTTCATCTGTGAATAAAGCACTTCAATAATTTTGGAAACAAGACTGGAGAACAGGCATTGTTGGAAAATAGCCTAAAGAAAAATGTTTTTTTTTTTTTTTTTTTTGGATGAATGCATTTTTTTTATCCAGTTCATCACTTGATGGAAGAAATGCTAATATCTGCATCTGACAGAAACTTGGTGCCAAAACCACAGTGTTGCACACACACTGCAAGTGTGATTCTTCTTGCACCTGCATTCCTCGCCTCCAAAAGAGCTTCAATGCCACCATTTGTACTAGTAACTCACCCAGGTCTCTTAAGATAAAAAATCTTCTCTGCTGCCAGTAAACCTCCTTATTTTCTAAATGGCAGGCTTGTTGCAAAGAGGCCCGTTTTGAGTGAAATCTCTAGCAGGACAGCATCCTGACACATGGCCAGGCTGCAAAGAACTACAGTTCAAGTATGCAGCCTTGCTCCCGTATCTCCACGTAGTAGATAAGGGAGATGAGACTGAAGCACCTTTTTTGGATCTGATGGTTCACAGAATCATAGCAAAACCCGAGTTGGAGACGACACCCAACGATCGAGTCCGGCTTCTGGCTCCACACGGAACACCCGAAATTCAAACCCTACGTCTGAGAGCACTGCCGAAACACTCCTTGAACTCCGGCAGTTCTGTCACGCGACCACTGGAAAGCACGCCCTATGCCCACCGCCCTCTGGTGAACGGACCCTCCCTGCGCCCACCTCTAGCACGACCCCTCGCCACCCCCTCGGGCCCTGCCGGCGCCACCCACCACAAGCGCATACGTCGCCCACCACGCGTCGGAGGAAGAGCGCCACGCACCGCCGCGCATGCGCACAACGCCCACCCCACCCCGTTCACCCGGCACGCCCCCTCCTCGCGCCTACGGCGGGGAACCTCGACACGGCGCCCCCGGAGCTGTGGGGGCGGAGCCGCCTTCGCCTCTGACGTCATTTCCGCGCGGCCCCGTGGCCGCGGCCAATGGACGCCTCCGCGGCCGGCCCCGCCCCTTCCCCCTTCCTCCGCCGCGGGGCCGCTCTTGCGCTCGGGGCCGTGGCGGTGGACCGGAGCGGGGGCGGGGAGATGGCGGCGGAGGCCCGAGCGGCGACCACCACAGCGACACCCAGAGCGGGCGGGAGAGGCACCCGCGGGAGGGAGGAGCCGCCGCGACTGCCGCCGGCGCACGCTCAGCTGTGACCGCTCGCTTCTCTCAGGCCTCGGCCCGCCGGACGCACGTCCCCTCCTCGCGCTCTCCGCCTGCGCCGCGGCGCCGATCCCGTTCCCGCCGCCTCCGCGCGGCAGCGGCGGCGGCTCGAGCCCGGCCGGGAGCCCTCGGCTGCCCTTCTCCTGGGCGGTGGCGGTGATTATGCGCGGGCGGCCCCGGGCCCTGCGGCGCTCCGAGCCCCTGGTCCCGAGGCCGTCGCGCGGACGGGGAGCGCTCCCCGCCTAGGCCCAGCGAGCGGGCGGCCGGGAAGCCGCAGCCATGTACTTCCTCAGCGGCTGGCCGAAGCGGCTGCTGTGCCCGCTGGAGCGCCTGGAGCCGCCTCTGCACATCCAGACGGACCCCCGGAGGGCCTTCTTCGCGGTGCTGTCCTCCTCGCAGCTCAGCATCTGGTACTGCAGGGTGAGTGTCCCGGCTGCGCTCGGCCCTGCCTTGTGCCGTCCGTCCTGCTCCGGAGGGGCCGTGGCGATTGGGATCAGAGCTCACGGAGCCCTGAGCTACTTGTGAGTCGCTCCTGTGGGCCGGTGCTGTGCAGCTTGTTTGTTTGCTGCTGGCAGAGCAGTGTCAGGAAAACACGAGATCCGTCTGCTCGGACTGCACCACACGTTCCCTAAGATGAGACTCAGAACCAACTTTCTTTTCTTTCTCATTTTTTACTTTGGCTCACAGGCGTGACATAGAGGCTGCTTGTGGGACTGTTACTACAAACGTGCTTTGTGTCTTATGTGTGCATATGTTACACGTTCTATATAAAAGAGCCTGTAAGCATTAAGAAAACCAACAATAAGGACGTGTCTTTTTTAATAAAGCAAAACTGTCTGTGACAACTATTTATGTAATCCAGAAGTTCACAAACTCTGTTTGATGAGAGTTTAACTGCTTTGTGACCCTGAGAACAGGAATTGCAATGGCTTTCGGTTGGAAGTTGCTGCTTTAGCAGTGTCGTTCTAAACTGCACATGATTGGTACTAAATGCTTTGCTTTAAATTAGCTTTGTTAATAAAAAATGCTGCATGTCAGTTTGATTTGGCGCAGCATTGCAAAGCAGTTGTGATTTTGACTTTAAATTTTGATGCTGGATATTTTAAAAGTCTGCCTAAGTAAAATCTCTACCTGTCCATAAGTATGTCCGACTCCGGATAATTTTCTGAGTTCATCTCAGATTGCAGAGAAAAGTAAAAATCGGATTTTAGAAAGCTGGTGTAGAGCAGTGGAAAATGACAAGTCATAGCCTTAAAATCTTGCTTTAACTTATGCTGAGATTTCATCACTCTGTGTTGTGCTCTGCCTGTCTATTAATTAGTTCTTGGGCAGGGTGCCCATGCTGTATTTTAACTTTCATGTGTATTGCATCAGGAAGTATCAACCCAGTGCCGTGTGAACTTCATCATATGGCCTGTGGTCCTTTTGGTTTGTGCTGTGTAGTGTAGAAGTATGCAGTTTGCTAGCTTTTGCTGGTTGTTAAATCTCTAGCTGTAGTTGTCAGCAAAACATAATTGGTGGCCTTTTCTGGGAAAATAAGTAAATGAGAACAGGTTTGTAGAATGCTTCACAGAATGTGTCCTATTGTCCAGAAGGCAGTTTATTTTATGGTCTGTTCACAGGGGCTGCATAAATTACCTGCATTCATTACCTGACAAGTTTGGACTTGCATTGGAATGCTGAACAGTGGGTAGCTGACAGAAAGAAAGATGGAAGGGTAGAGGAATGTACTTGTTGCAGGAAAGTTTGAGCAAACTTACAGATCATTAAAAATTTCTCAGTGCATTCAGTTCCAGTATGTAATGATTTATTTTTACACTGATTTTGCCAGACTTTATTTTAGACTCAAAAAAAATTACATTGTCACCTGTAAGACAGAGATTAATGTTGAGCATTTTTTATGAGACTTTATTCCATTGTTAAGCGTATTTATTGCAAGTGTGTGTTTTTGGTTTTTTTTTTTGTAAGCGTGAAGTCGTATGTTTAACTGTTCTGAAATAAACTAAAATTTTAGCATTCTAGAAAATGTTATCATTAGGCAGAAGTATCTTCTTTAGAACAAAGCTACTTTTTAGTCAGATTGAACTAGTTCAGTTTTGTGAAGTGGAAAAGCCTTCAGGCTGATGTGCTTGTTGAAGCTTAACACTATCTCAAATGTATATGGAAGGCTTTGTGTGAGAATGAGGTGATGAGGCTGGTTAAACTGTTCTGAGGTTTTCAAGAACAAGAGGCTCTTTTAAATACTTCCAGGCTTGTGAACTTGCATTGAGTGATGTGTGTTTTTCAAGTGTAGTGGTAATATTTAATCCTGTATATTAGGACCTAACGATAGCAAAATCTATCTGCAAGTGCGGATTGGTTTTGGGGTTGGAAACCATATAGATACTAAGGTTAGAAAATGAGTTAAGTGACATGGGTAAAAACAGATCAAATTATCTTGATGTCTTTGAGTAAAAAATTCCTAGACTGCTTAACTTGTAGAGTGAGTTTAGATTGTAGATACAAAGACCACTAATCAGCGATGAACTTATTTCTTCACTTGCTGAGCACGCTCACCCCCATATATGTATATTTGTTTATAAATTGTATGTGTGTGTTACTGTACTTATTTGTATGTTATAAAACATACACAAAATAGAAATTAAGGAATGAAAAGATAAACTAAAAGGATAGCTTATTTCTTTTAATTTTTATTAAAGATAAAAAAAAAAAAAGGCTTTCTTCTCGCTATTTCATGGATTCTCTTGCATGTGCCCTAGTTTGGTGAAGGTGATCTAAGTGCTTTTCTTAAATATTTAATAAGAAATTTATGGCCACAGTACATTCATTGTCATTGAAAGCCAATGAACCTGTTTTCATTGACAGCATTGGAAAGCTTGTTTGACTGTTCTCCTAATGTTAGGTACTTGGATGTTTAAAACATGGAACTTCAGTTCTTGAAAGAAAATTTCTGAAATACTAAAAAGAGATAATTTATTAAGCTGGGAACTGAAGGTGTGCTTTCCTGAGGCTGCTGTGCAGTTTGAAGAGTTATTGTCTTCACTACTTGGACTTGTATTTTTGTGGCTAGTATTGGCTACTATTGGACTTATGGGGCCAGCCAACTTCAACAAGTGAAAATTTGCTTTTCCCTGCTCGTGGAGGGATGAGAGGAGCATTGTTCTTACTCCTTTGAATAACTTTTTATTTTAGATCTGTTTGGTTATCTCATGAAATAAGAACTTGAGGCAGTTTAAGGAATTCAGTTATTCTCCAGATATTGTGTGAAGATGTGTGCAGCTGTAGAATATGTGAAAAGGCATGGATTTTTCCGCTGCAAACGTTGAAGAGTGAAACAAGAATAGAGTCTGATGACGTAGTTGCACATATAAATATAGTCTGGTGTTTCCTTTCTTTGATCTTAACAGTCTGATGGCAATGACAGAAATAAGTGCCAGCCTTAAATATTTAATGAAAACCCTTGCACATTGTCATACTGTCTGATATGACTCTGCCTTTCATTACCAGTCCTGCAAGCCCTCTGGAGTCTATTCATTTTGTGGAAAATACTATAATTACCCAGATGTTTACCAACTTACAGTTTATATCTACCCAAGTTTTTAAACTTTTCTTTTTGTGATATTCTGTTGCTGAATGAGATCACTGAACTATAAGTTTATGGGATAGCATGCATGTCAGAATCCTAGATTGCTGAGTAATCTGTCTTTATTTTAAATGCTGACTTTCTTCTATATTCTTCTAAGACACTCTTCATGCGCTTTTCAGTCACTGATTGGTTCTCTGTTAGAATTGAGCTTGATACATTCTTTGAGCAAATTGGACTCAACAGAGAACTGTGCTTCTCTTAGAGAAGTAATATCTGTAACCTGGAATTTTGGCATGCTATAGAAGGAGTTGTTTGTGACACCAGTTCTTATAGGAAATGCGGTGTGTGAAAAGGGGTGTGTGTGTGTGTAAAATGCCATTGTTACTGTATTTTTTTTAATTATAGGTGACTATTAAAAGAAAAAAATAACTGATTGTTTTCACTGTGCTTCTAGGATTAGGCTTTCAGAGTGATGTATTTATCTTAGAACTCTAAGGAGAATAGCTTGCTGAGTACTGTAATATGTTTCTTTTTCCTAGGTAGGATTAGATACAATCTCTCTAGCATTTTTATTTGAAATTTTGTTGGAATATGGAGGTCAGACGTTGATAATGACCTGTGGTTATGCATTGTAAACAATGTGGCACAAATGGCATCATTGCAAGCTGGATGTCTTGCCTCTTCTGTTGTGGCTTGTGGTTTTTTCAGTTGGTTGTTTTTTTTTTTTCATAGTAGTTTATTCTCTGGGATTCCAACTTCTCACAGATACCTATCAGGGACTGGTCTGAAAAGGCCATTTCCTTTTTGCACTTTGGTGAGTGACAGCTGTTCCATTGCTTCCATTACAAGGTTATTTATGACTTATGTTAAAAAAAAAAAAAGAGAGAGAGAAATACCTATGGGACTGATGAACTTGTCATACGAAATGTAAAGTTCTTATGTTAATATTAGCATGCCTTTTTCATTTGTCCTCTATTACTATCAAATAGACGACCCTTCAAAAACGTTGCAAAATTATTTACCTGAAGAGAATAGCATCTTTGTTGTGAGCTCTTCCAAGCAGTTGCACATAAAATTGTTTGTCAATGTAAGATCAGGTACTATGTTAGAGGTTTTGTAAATTTGCTCTTCATCGCAGAGTCCTGTTGTTCCATAATTCAAATTGAAGCACTTGATAATTCTTAGGACTGAGAAATTCTTTGGAGTACAGCCTTTTTACTGGCAGTGTTTTTGAGCAGTCGACTGACTAAAAATTTTTGCTTGGGAGAGGCAGTGATTGCCATCAGCTAGGCAGTTCTGCAGCACTTTGATTTTTCTTCTTCCACAGCAGCTTCTGTGAAGCACAGTATTTGGAGTTGTTCATGTTGCATTATTTCTTGGATGGATATGCTGCTGATTTTAAATCTTCCACTACTTTTTTAAACTGAATTAAGAACGATATTGTGATAATCAACATTACTTTCAGAAATCCTTCTGCAACCATCTTATGTTTACATTAGTTACAAAACAGCTTTTCACAGTCTGTGTTTACATCCCTTTCTCCCCCCCTCTATTTAAGCATTTATTATTTAATACACCTGCTAAGATTCAACCTTCAAAGCAGAGTGTAAGCTGTCTGACAGCATACACTGCTCAGTGTCACCAGCCCTTCGTTCTGTTTCTTTCAGCCTGCAGCTTAAATTTTAAGCTCATCAAAATAGTTTGTTTGGTTTTCGTCTTGTGCCTACATCTTAATACAGAGTTGAAAAATTTTTATTTTGAGACAAAACAAATATTTGTGTTTCTGAAAGAAATTGCCTCCTAATTCTGAGTGAGATAAAATTTTTATGTCTAAGATAGTGAGATGTTGGAGGGGGAGAACGTAAGAGTTTCAACAGTTAACTGTGGCCAGAGTGCAAAAAAGGTGTGGATCAGAGCTGAACTTCTTGGTTGTGTGTAGGATAAGTAATGTGTCCGTAACTCTGCAAAGCCTTTAGGCATTTGGTCAGAAGTGATCTCATTCTGTGCAACTTCATCACTATTTTAAAGAGTTCCTTTAACTTCTTGCCACAGGCAAGCATGGGGACATAAACTGCTTGACAGTGAAGTTGTTATCCTTGCGTAGGATACAGTGTTGCTATTGGCATTTAACTCAGCTGTCATACCTAATTCATTGTTCTATGTAAAAATCATGAGTCTGCTGGTGCCTTACAGGAACATCTACAATCCTCAGAGAGTGTTAGTTCACACTTTTGCTAATTTTTTGGGTGACTATAAATGGCAGTATTCCTGTTTTGTTCCTTCTGTCTTTGTTCAAGTCAGTTCTCAGTGAGAGAGCAACTGAAGATGAAGGAACATTAACAGGTTTCAGTACTTGAATCTACACGTGCTGTTAGATTTTTAATTCTCAAACTTAGTCCAGTAGTTTTGTGTTGTATTTGTTGGCCTATTTAACGTGTTGAATGTGCTTCACGCGTGGTTTGCCATTAACCCACAGCAGCCAAACCACAGTATCCAAATTAAGGAAAACTTATGCTTTTATTATGTTACATTCTGTCAAACAACCAGTGACTCTACCTCTCTCCACTTGGCTAATGTATCATATTATTTTGAGGCCTTTGAACACTTCAGTAAAAGCAGGCACTTGCTGCTGTTCAAGTCCGTATGATTTGTGGTATTTAAAGATAGCCAGTTCACATTTAAGAATCTGTTCAATGTGTATTCACTTCAGGTGGTGGAATGCCTGTGTTTGGAGAAGTAGACCTATAATGTCTCATGTCTAATTTGCTGAGAGATTTTTATGTATAGCCAGTATATCTTGATAGAATCTTCATTAAAAATTAATTCATATGATCCAATGTTATGAGGTTGTTTGCAAAAAGAAAGGAAGTGGGAAAGGTGGTATGCTCTTTGTCAGATAGAGTTAAATAAAACTATTGATTTCAAATAACTTTCATTGAATGTTTGTTGTGGTGTCTGTCTTTCTCAGTTAGACGTCCAAGGGAACTCTTACTAAGCAATGTTACAACAGCTACTAATGAAATTAGTCAGTTTTAAAGCAGGTAGTTGAATTGAATGTCTTTGCCTGTGAAACTGGCTTGGTACAGTAAGGGTTTTATAAGTAGTACAGTTTTTCTGTTTCAGTACTAGTCATCCAAAATGTTTCGTTTCTTTTTTAATTAAAAAACTTTTTTTTTTTTTTAACGTTAGAAAGTATCAAGCATAAAAGGTTCAGAATATGAGACCTGTGGGAAGGGTTATTGTGAGAAGATAGGCCAAGTAACTGAGTGGTGGATAAGAAAGGAAGGAGATGTGGTATATTTAACTGTTGGAACAAGAAGTTGTGTTTTATGTATCTCTTTTTTTATTACAGGAACGCTGGAGAATTAACTTAATCTTTGGTGGATGATATTACTGTGCATTTTTTAATGATTGCCCTACCTTTTTCCCTTTTTATCTATTTTTGTAGCTTTTGAGCATCCTCCCCCACTGTTCTATTCATAAGCAAGTGCTGGCTTCTGGATTCCGTTTTTGCCTGACCTGATATTCTTTACTGAGAGCAAAATGTACTATACCAAAATTCTAGACTTCTTTGCAGCAGGTTGAGAAATGGCTTCTCATCTATTTTGGGAAGCTTCTGCTAGCTTTAAGTTGCAGTTTGAGTGAAAGAATCACTAGTTTCACAGGAAATCTTCAGTTCTTCCTTTCTTAAGAACTGAAGATGTTTACTTATGTTTTGTAGACTTTTTTTTTTTTTTTTTGAACAACTGTTTTTATTTGCTAGGTTACTTCCTATGTTTCTCCAAAAGCTGTGATTCTGCCATTAAAAGTTTAGTAAAAGTAGACTTTAAGCACTGTAAAGAAGCAGAATCATTGTCTTGATTTATCTTTTATATCTTGAGCTTAATTGGATTTCTTTAAAATTTTCAGTAGTTGTGTGCTGAAATCTGGAGAATGAAAAAAAATCATGTGCAATTTTCATGAAGATGGTGTAGGGAATTCTGTTGGTTATCCCAACAGAACTGCAAAGATGTAGGGAAAATTCTGTGCAATGGAGTCTGAATACCTGCTGCTTTTATACAGACTATGAGTTAGTTACCTAAAACTAATCAAAGAAGGGTTTTATATTGACTAGGCCCTTTTATTTTTTAAAAATATGTATTGAATGATTTGTTCCATGTGGGGCAAGTACTTAAAATTAAGCTGATAGATTTCTTTTTATACAATGTACTTCTTTGCTGTTATACCTCTTAGGTCACTTTTTCTGGTAGTAAATGACTTCAGATGTAAAATGGCTGTTTCATTTGCGTATGCAGAGCATGCTACCTTCAAGGTGTGTGAAGCTTGTAGCTGTTCTCACTTTAGTGTGGAGCTTGTAAACCTAGGCAGTGAAAGTTCTTGTGTTAGGGATTTTCAAAACTCGTTTTCAGTTTCTGAATGTGGAAATAAATTGAACTGATGAAATATTTATGGTTTAAACATCGGTTAGGTAGACTTCCTGATTTATTGAGTTAGAAATCAATCTGCTTGCTAGTAGGAGATTACTGAAAGTCAGAATGAAAGAGCATGCCACTCTTAATGGTAACTCCTTTAGTCTTCATCTGTAAAAACAAAATGTAAATCAACCTAGAAATCAGTTCTGTGTAAATTTTACAATTCTGTGTATGTAGAATATACTCCGAGATTCTAAGGCATAGCAATATCTTTCTCACAGATAAATGTCACAAGGACATTACAGTATAAATATGATCATTATGATTTGTAGAAGTATTAATAGAGAAAGAAAATTGTTGTGCATTAATGAGTTTCTAGCACTTTTTATTTTGCCTGCTGCTAAAATTCTTGAAGCAGAGGAGCACTTTAAGATTGGTGTTAGAATGATCAGAGCAGATTACTACGATTGTACTGTCACAAGACACCTCTTTTCCCTTCACATCTAAGACATTTAACTTGGTTTTAAATCAAGTAGTGAAAGACCATGTAGTTCACAAGAGCAATAAAAAAAATTCCATTACGAGTAATCTATTTAGTGTTACATTACTTGATCTACTAGTAGCTGAAAGAAAGAGAAAAGCTGTCCAAACTGAAAAGGCTGATGTAAATAGTTCTTAAGGTAAAGAATAGTTTGCTTGTTGTACTTTCCAGTATAAATTCTTAACTTTATTTTTGGGAAGTCATTTCTATCTAGATGCGAAATCTAATTAATACAACTGGTCACAGATTGCAAAGTCATACTATAAATATGCAGAGGCTGACTGTCTGTGGTATTAATTAAACTCCTTGTTTACATGTATGCTAGTTTCATGCTAATTAGTTTGTAGCTCTGCTTTTTTTTGTAAGGGAACTTGAAGCAACTGTTTTCAAATGTGGTGGTAGTAAATATTCACATAATTATGGCACAATCTTAAATTGATTAAACCGAAACAGTCATCTCTGACTGTCGTGACAGATTATTTTTCCCATCCAGCTGCTGGGGTAGTGTACTCTTTTTGGTGTAGAATTGGTTGCTATATCTCTGAAAAAAAATGAACATTTAATATGGCTAGAGAATGCATCTGTTGTACTGATAAGGGGAAACTTTAGAAAAAGCTTGGTTTGTTTAATGTAGCTGAAGGCTAAGGAAGCATGGTTGTGCTCAAACGAATGTATATGCACATATTTCTCTGTCTTCGTTCCCAGTGGGGGAGGGCAGCAAACAAGGGAATACCTGTCTAAGCTGAAAGCTGTTATTAGTTCAAGAATGAGAAAAGTGAAAACTTAAAATCTTAAGTATATTTAGAGAGGAAGACTGTTTCTAAGCCTGGGACCAAGAAGAGGTAGTCTTTCATTAGGATTTTGTCAGCTCTAAACTGTTTACATGAAAGGGAACGAAGACTGTGCTTTTGGTAGCTTTGTCTGAGCTTCGTAACACTGGAAGTCATGATCTGGTATCCAGGAATAAAGGTGGAACTGAGCACTTCCATTCATATGCAAAATCAGTTCAACAAACTGTAGAAGCTGTTTGTCTGCATCATTTCTGTTGACTTTTTCTTGAAGAGATGTGAAAAAGATTTTCTGGGTATCATCTGTTTAATACAGTTGTCCATCTGTTTAGCAGAAACAATATGAATAGATTGCACCAAATCTTTTACGAAGAATTTTTCATCCTGGCTAATTTGACAGTCCATTTCATTATAGGAGCCTATTAGAAGTGTTTGTTTTCTTTTCTCATGTTAAATTTCAGTTATCCTTTGTCTTCTGTTCTCTGAAGTAACTTTGTTTGCTTTCATCTGAAATCCGGGAAGAAAAGTCTCTAACTGCAGTAGGTGTTAGAAAGCAGCATTCCTTTATTCCTCACGATTCTACCACAAGACAGGAACATTCTCTCAGAGTTGAAGTTCTACATATAAACAGTTAAGACATACATCTGCATACATTGGCATACTTATTCATTCTTTTTCAAGAACTCATTAGTATATGCTAACGTCCCTCTGGGCATGCGTGATTGCATTTAGGATGGTCCTATGCCCACTTTATACCCATTTTTGCACCACTGGCTTAATCACTTAGACTTTTGGCTGACCTTTAGCTGTTTTTCCCCAGTTTGGCAAATTTCCATTTCATGCCATAATGAGCAACTTCCAAAAGAATATATGTGAAAATCTGAGGAAGACTTCCTTGCACCTTGTGAAATGCAAAGTTAAGTAGTTTGTTATGACTCCAGTGCTACATATGAAACAGAATTAGAAGAAAACAAGGCTGTTCACACCAAGTAAAGTTGAAATGGAAAGCTTTAGAATTAGCACTCGTTGATTCCTTTTGCTAAACTAATGTATTGGTCCTTAAACTAATATACTAATCCTTAAACAAACCAACCTATATCATTGCCTTTTATTTGAAAGTGAGATGAAGAACATCAGTGTGGCAGGGCTTCAGTTTAAGTTATTTTTAAAAAGCACCATTATATCGTGCATTGTCAAATACTCATTTTTTAATTTTTTGAGAGAAACATTGTAAGGAAAGGTAACTTTTTACATTCCCATTTCTTCTAGACAAATGATGTAATTATTATTGTGTTCTTTTTTTTCCCTTCAGCCCAGCGTATTAATTGTGAGCTACAAGGAACTATCAAAAGCAGCTTCTCAGTTTGGATCTTATAAGCAAGCAGAATGGCGGCCTGATGGCACCATGATAGCTGTTTCAGTAAGTAGAATTTTTATATTGTGGTTAAATTATTATAAGAAGAGTTTTGTATTACCAGTTTCCTTGCAGAAATCTGGAATCTATACATACACTTAACTAATTATTTATCTTACGTGAGTAGTAAGGGACAGTAGTAACAAAGGATACTAGAAAGTTTCTTTAGAGATTTAGTGGTTTTTCTCCGAAGAATGAGTTGTAGTTCTTTATTAAAATGTTTAGATGTGTTTGCTAGGGGTTGTGCAGCACCTCAATATTTTTGTGATCTGGAGAATAAAGATGTGAATGAAGGAAATACCTAAGGAGTTAGGCAACATAAGCATGTTTACTTGATAAATAGTACTTATGGATTTTTCAGAAAGCTGAGTCTTAAATGGATGAGAAGTTGAACTCATGTTTTGCATGTTGGGAAAAACATATTTAGTCATGTTTCATAGCTAGTGCTATGCCCACAGTAGTTCACTGAAGTGTTTGAGCTCCAATATTTAGAAAAAAGTTGGAGGTGTAAGACAGAGTGAAAGTAGGCATTTTGAATGTCAGTGTGTGATGCAGTAATACTGTGATTTGGAACACAGTATGTGATTCTTGCAACTTTTGGCCAGGTCTTATATTACAAACTGGTCTTAAATTAATTGTAATTTTTTGGTAGCTTTTAAAGTCAAGGTTGTTGAATTTCCTTGTGAAAAACTGCAAAAGACTGAAGTCATTAAAATTACCCATCAGAAGTTGAGAATACGGAATCTCAAATTGTGTAGTAATTACAGTCTTGTTTGGTATGGTGATTTCATCTCCAAATATAAACCGTCTTCTATACTTAAAGTGGTGTTTGTAGCATCTTTTAAGCCAACCAGACATTCTGTCATAGTGAACAATACTAGATGGTTGATGAAATTGTTCTTGCCTCTACTAAAATTCCTAAGATCCCATTTTTGTAAGTAATACTGGGGTATTCTTTTCTTGATAAGTTAGCTTACAATGTTTAAATCATTTAAAAAGATAATTGAAATCAATGCGGTAATATATTACTCTAATATTTCTGTTTGCATCAGATTATATTTTCAGGTTGTAAATGATTGTATTTATCTATAGTAGCAAAAAGGAGACTTCTGTGAAATTTACCATGAGTAAACTAATAATTCTTCAATTTGATAACCCAGAATATAATCACAAGTAAACTACTCAAGCATGTTACAATTACGTCATGTAGGAATTCAGAAGAGATGTAGTTGTTATATTGAATTAATTTGTGTATTTTTTCTATGATGTTGAGATCCATTTACTCAAGAACTTATGGTTCAACAAACGTTGAGGCTTTTTATTTTTTTCCATTTCATTACTGGACTTTCAAGTTATTTTTTGCAGTTAAATGCATAGTGTTCTATTTTTGTGGATAATATCAGATTGCATATGTGCGTATTGCAAACTTAGGTTTCACATAGTAAAATTTTGAATGGTCAAACAGGGAGGGGGGAATCAATTTATAGCATCTGCTGTGAGGTAATTATTGTTTGCACTGAAGGCAAATTTTGATCTGGCACATAAGACTTTATAATATCTCTGGTAGGCAGTTAAACCACCTTAAGCAGTTCTCACTCTGTTGTTCTCTAGAAATTCTAAAATTTTTACTAGTAGTATCTTCTTGTGTTAAACTGTTGGTACATTTGCAAACTACTGTCCTGCTTTGGACTATCATATCCACCATCACTTTTCACTGTTCATTTTTAGTAGAGTTTGTTCTTTTTTTATCCCCTAATATTTTGCAGGGTTTTTTTTCATATTACTGTACAAATAATTTTTTTTTTTCTAGTATTGCTGAGCTTAGATTAGTATGTACAATCATGACAACTGAATCTAGCAATAAATGAACTTGGATCAAGACAGTTCAATGCAGAGAAAGATATTGGCATTTTAGACTTATGCCTGATTTGGGCAGTCCTCCAGTAAGGTTGTTTTTCAGGGTGTATTCCCAGAACTAAAGCAGAATTTTATGAAACATTGCAGCATATGAGAAAACATGTAGTGAAATCCCTTGTAAGGCATTGAATGTTTGTTTTGACTGTCAGAGATGAGAATGATGAGGGAATAGATGACAGTGATGAAACTTCACTAAATTTTGTTGCAGCACAGGTGTTTATAAAGCAGTGTAGAAACAAACATGATCAATTTCCAGCAAGTATCTGGTTGAATTTTCTGCATGTCAGCCAGCTATTCACAATATTTGAGGTTCTATCTAGAAATGAACCTGTAACAATAGTAACTCGTGTTTTGAATGGGATTCATCTAGGCCCTTCGTACAGTATCAGTATAAAGATTACTTCACGGTATTGTTTTACTTTTCCTTCCAGTATTGGGTAACTGAGAGGTTAAATATTTAACGATGTAATGGAAAGAACCTGTAAAGATACTAGAAATGAGTATCTTTGGTGGGTTGTTTTTTGTGGGTTTTTTTTTTTTTTCTATATAATGATGGAACGTATTACTACTGCTCATGGAATTAATTTTGGGCCATCTCAATATCACCTTTATGGCTTGGATAGTTTTACATAGGAAAGGTATTTGCCTTGAATGCAAGAATTGTGCTTTTATTACGTTACAGGGCTTTTTTGAAGCTGAAACACAAATTCATCTCAGAAAACTTGATTTCTGTGAACTGATGAACGAAGCTAACAGGTGTTACTTTTTCCTGTGTTCACAGAAAAGGAAACCAGCCTTGCAAAGCAACTTGAAACCATTTATTTCAGTGCTGCTTAACTTTAGTAATGATGCTTTAGGTACATACTCGGCCTATATCGAAATGTTTGTATGAAAATACTGTTTAACTGAAGTTCATTTGCCAGTTTGCCTAAAGGTTAAGTTTGTGTTTTGGACAAATCATACTTCTTAATTTTGAGCAGTGTTGTAGTTTTAAATCAGTCTCCTAGAATAGCAAAACATAACTTGGTTTTGGATTATAGTAGAATTTTTTTTGAGACACTGAAAGAGTTTAAAAATATACTGTTATCTAAGATGGATCAACGAAAATTTTTTCAAAACTACCTGGATGACTAGTACTGAGAGGCAGTGCCTGGCTTCTTTGGTGTCTGTATGTGTTGAAGCAATTGGGGGTCTTACTTTGAAGGCCTGCTACAGTTTACTAGCTGCTTTCTGCATTAATTCTCTTCGAAAGCACGGCTAATTCTCTCTTATTCAATACTCAAGATGATGCTGTTAGAGATTCATTTATTTTGGGAATTAGGTGACTAAGTTCCACATACCTGTCTATTTTCATATATTTAGATCTGTATGAATCAGACAAACTTCTGTGGGGTGCATACATCAACAAGATATTTTCATGTTTTCTCCCAAATGAGTGATATGTTCAGTGAATTTTGAGAGGTAGTATGGATTTTACATAGAATGAATTTTTAGCATGTCTGAAAATTGATAGTGTGTAGGTGTGCTCACTCTGTATAAGACATAGAAATGACAAGAATCTGCATAGATTTTACTCATGCATTAGATGTCCAGATGTGCATTTTATCAGTATTTCTCTTTCAGACTGCGAATGGATACATCTTATTTTTTGAAATCCCGCCGGCAAGAGACAAGTATCTTTATGAGCCAGTGTATCCCAAGTAAGTATTGTAAACTTTCTTTGCATCCTCACAGCATAGGAAAATGTGACCAGATAAGTCCTGGGCAGATTATATGATCAAACACATTTTTTTCCTTGTTTGTGTTTTAAACCTTGATGACCATATAGAGTATCTTTCTTTAGATTTAGAGTCAGTACAGAGGAGAAGCTGATCTAATTGGCTTGCTGTACACTGGCAGGATTCCTGGAACTTACTGGCAATTCGTGAGGTCTCAAAATTCTGAATAGCAGAATCAATAATGTCTAATTTTGTAATTGATATAACACAGTTCTTTTAGATTCCTGATCTTTCACAAACTTCAATAGTTTCTTAGTAGTAGTTCAGTTAAATATGTCATGTTTCTTAGGAATTATCAGGGTTACATTTTTTATAAATTCCTCTCTTCTCTCCAACTTTACAATAATTGAGATATTTTTGAAATAAATTTCCTGTATCTTATACATGTTTTTAGTAAGATGTACAAATACTTTAGTTTTGTGTTATGTTGTCATTATCATCTTATTTCCCTTGTGAACCATATAGTACATTTCCTTTGTTAAAATGTAATGTGACTGTACATGATGCATTTGTGGTTAACCTCATTGACCTCTAGTGTGATTGGACACAATTTGAAACTATGTAAGAGAGATTAAAACCTTAACAATGTATTTGTGTATTTGCATGTTTACATAGGTAGACTGTGTAGTTGTTGATGTTTGTTCACAGAAATAATAAAATGGTCTTGATTTATCATTGGCCAGAAATTAATTATATGGGGTAAAGGGGGCATTTTCATATTCACAGAATAAGTTAAAGTTGATGAGTAGGTGTCATGGATTGAGGGCTTTTTGTCTGTGATGGGGCTAGGCCCTCCCCACATCTGCCCATTCCACCGTGGGAAGCCGTTGGAGAAGTGAGAAGAAGGAATTACTCAACTGAGATGAGGAGTAAACTATTTTACTAAAAATGGTAAAGGAATTTGATATAACACAATATAAAAAGAATGAAGAGAAACAAATCAAGATGGGAAGAAGAGCATATCAGCAGGCCAAGGCTGAGTGCTGCCCACAGCTTTTGCCCAGGGGACAGCCTCTCCATGGCAGGACATGACAAAGCCCCTGTGTCTGCAACCTGTAAGGAGTATCAGAGGATGATGATGTCATATAAGAGGAAAACATAACTGTTAAATCACGAACATTTAAAACTTCATTGTTTATGAAGGCTTGCTTTGTGCTTAAAAAAAGAATCTCAATTACAAATATACGTTGGAAGAAATGACTTGGCAGCTAGTAGAAAATTTGAAACTGAATTAATTTTTGCTTCATTGTGTTGGTAACTGTGTGTGTTACACTGTTGTAACGCATCATTTTCTTCTGAAATAGTCCTCAAAGCTGTGGAATTAAACAGAATTTACCACTGCAACTTATTTGTCAGTTTTTCAGAAACTAATATGGACAAGTTATATTACAGTGCTTGCCTTTTCTGAAACCTGAGTAGATCAAATTTACAAACTGACTTTTCGCATCTGCTGTGCTGTCATCAGAAAAAAAAAGGAGAGGGGAAAAATTAGAGAAGCCTATCTTGGTAAAGAAACTGTTAAAATAAAGGAATTAGCATGTCTATCGCTGCACACAATGCAAACAATGTAAATGATAATTGATAGCATACTCTTTTACTGAGCATATATTTTTAGCTGGTAAAATCTGAACCTGTATGCAGTTTCAATATGAGTGAAAGAAATTCTGCAGTAAAAGAAAAATTTGGAACTTTATATGTGCCATGTTAAGGAGGGATTTGAAAATAGCTATCAAGTTATATCAGACTAACTTTCATATATTGATATTGGAAAGTGAATTGTCAACCTAAATTGCAAGTTTTTTGAGAAAGTATTTGTTAGCTGAGTTGTGTCTTGAATGGTGAAGACTTCAGGGTTTATTTACAAGCTCAAAGGATAATACAGTGCTTTTTCTGTGGATGAAAAAGACAAGGTGCTTGTCCCGACAGTGTTTTTATTGGGTTGCTCGCAGTCTCCTAAATCTGATGCATGGACTTAACTTAAGAAGATCTCACTGAACTTACTGGGATTACTAGTCTATCTATATTTAGATCTCAATTTTGAAAACCTTATTAAAATTACTACAGTTCTGGTTATATTAGATCAAAAGAATGACAGCCAGTAGTGTTTGTGTGTAAATTAAGTATGCTGGGATTAGCTGTGGATTGTTCTATAAGCTATTATGAATTTCTTTTCCCATGCAGGTGCAATGCTTTGTCAGTAGGTAGTTTCATTAGTTCTGCTTTATAGTTTTTCCTGTGTTGATCAGATATTAAACAAACTAAAAACAATCCATCTCCCAAAGCAAACCCAAGCCAAAATTAAACAGCAGACAAACTAAACAAAAAAACTAAGAACTGAAACTTTAATTTTTTGGGGGATGGTTTTGTTTGCCAAAGATGAAACTATTTCACTGAAATACTTGTATTTTATTTCTGCAGGACTGAACAGTTTAGCAAATCTATTCTGTTAACTATGAAGCAATTAAAAAATCATTGTAAGGAGTCGTGTATTACTTGCATTGTGCCTGAAAGGGATCACCTTCCTGTTTTCTCCCACTGTAGCAGTTTGTTCTTGGCTCCTTCCTGTGTGCTGGCATAGTGATTACGCAGCCGTGTTTTAAGGCAAGCTAGGTTGCTCTCCTGATGGGGAAACTAAACCTACCTCTTTCCTTTCTTTAACTCCTTGCCCCACCATCTCTGAGATTCTAGTAGCTTAGCTTGTGGGCCCCCATATGTTATGACAGAAGGGCTGGTGTTAGGAAGTGGTGATCTTAAAATAGCTCTGAATGCAAAGAACTGGTTGTTAGAACTTTCTGTTCATTAGCAGGATTGTGAAGTTCAGGAGCATGGAGAAACTGGCCAGTGATACTTGTGCGGTGATTCTCTTCAGTACAATATGAAGCAGTTATTTGTGATATTTTAACACTTGTGCAAACATTAATTCTGACTTGTCCAGCTCTGACTTATGTAGTTACTTATCTATGTTACCTATGAGTGGAAGTGTGTGAGCTTTGCAAAACGTTAGGAAGATTGAAGACAATCCTTTTATTTGAGTAGAATAGGGCAGGGTCGCATTAGCTGCTGGAAACAAAAATGTTCTTCCTCTCTACCATTCTTCTTTTTGGCCACCTCCATGACATATCAGGAAGTTAACAGATTTTGTAGAATATTATCAGAATATTATCAGAATATTATCAGAAGATCCTAATGTGTTCTTTAAAGTTTGGACTTAGTCTTATTCTTAAAATTTGGAACAAGGTTCTGCTTAGTGTTTATGATCTGGCAAAAAGTACTTTCTGTAAGCAGGACAAGGCCAGTACTCCAGTATCCTTTCTTTAAATAACAAATTGTAACAGAGTCATGAAAGGTAAGCATCTTGACAAAAAAAATAAAAAGAAAACATTCTTAATATAACTTCAGCTTAAAAAGAGTTCTTAAGCACTGCAGGTAAACATAATGAGATCATGATACATTGAGAGTACACACCAGAAACTTGCTCAGCTGCACTTGAATCCTGGTGCAAGATTTTCTAGTTTAATGAGTCGCTGAACTTGCAATTATATTTCCTTCCATAAAGATGAAAAAAACCTAATAAATATTGTGTTTAAGTTCTCCTGTCACCTTAACTCTCATTTAAATACAATGCGCATGTTTTACTGTCAGTAAATAAAAAGTGTCAGAAAAGCAGATTAGAAGATACTTTCTTGGCATCAGGGTTTCTTTAACATTCCTCTGCTTTAGGCAATTGGTAGATGCAGTGAAGTTACAGCTGTATAAGGCATTACTATTTTTGAAACAAATACTTGTTTCAAAACTTGTTTCAAACTATAGAGTTTGGTTGATAATTGAAATGCCTTAAATAATTGTTTCGCCTCTATTTAAAGAAATGGACTAAAAAAGCTGCTGAAAGTAAAACCCATTGCTCTTTTATCTTTCACTTGAAATTTTTCTTACATATGATGGAGCAAGATGATCCTGAAATGCTTGTACATTTGTACTCTTAGTAGAACTGTTTCAAGAAAATGCAACCAGACAAATAAACAACAAACAAACAAGCAAAAGAACATCTGTATAGGAGTATGTGCATGGGAAGATGTTAGCTGCTTGTACTTCAATATACGTTGCAATATACTGTTTTAAATTCTAGTTTGTTGTACCTTTTGAGGCTTATTTGGTTTCAGATGTACTGAAGTAGATATGGTGAGGGTTTAGAGACTGTTCAGCATTATGCATGTTTTATATGCAAGCTAAAATTAGTTTAAAGTGTAAAATTAATGCTTACAGTGTAACAGCAACATTCTGTTCTGAATTCTGTTTTTTTTCCAGAGGAAAAAGGAAGGTTTTTATCTGGAGTCCCTCGATAGTGCTGTTCATTTGTTATTTTTTGTTTTATTGTTTGCTTGTCTTAATATTTTAGGAATGTTATGAGATGAAGTTGTTCTAAAGAATAAATATTTTTGTCTCTGTTAATACTTTGCTGGAGCTTGCTAGTCTGCAGAGTCTGAGTCCTGCTCAATCCATTTGACTAAAAACACATTTTAAAAAAAGGTAAAATAAACTGCCTCAGACTATTTTACAGTGCCAGCTCTTAAAAACCTCTCTCCAGTTCATAGAGGCTTGGAAGAGGATCAGTGTTGGCCATTAGCCCACATTCTGTGATACTTCCCAGAAGTGAACACAAGTACAAAGTCCTGCTTCAGTTAGTTCAGTCTAATTTTATCACCATGTTACTAAAATTGCTACAAAATAAAACAAAAGAATGTGTGATAATAGGATGGCAAAATACGATTAATCTCTGCATGTGGTCTGCCTAAAAGTGGTAGTGTACGTAAGTAGTGTCACATAAGTGACAATATTTTTTGAGGAATATCCAAACGAATTTGTACAGATATTGTACAGATTGTTTCACAGGGAGTGCAATACCACCACAGTCGAGACTTTTCTCTACTAAATTGTTAATTATTTCAGTTCAGAATTTCAGCAAAAACAGTGATGTTAAGACTTGAAAAGACATTGTGTGGTGATTTAATGCTGAGGATATTTTCGTCTTGTATTTCTTCATATCCTCAACTGGAGAATGCATGGGAGTTAAGGGCCATAAATTTAGAATCAGGCCTGAATGTCATGTTCTAACCAGTTCAAGCACATTAACAAGCTAATGCTTATCTTCCAGATCATATTACTGTATTAATGCTTGCATATCTGGTTAGAGTATTTGTGCCCTGCTATTTTTGATATTTTTCAAAACTTTTTCCTTTCTTTTAGCAAGGCTGTTTATAGGTGCCATAGATTACCTCACCAGTAGGGATTTTTTTTCCCTGATTCAGTACACTGAAGATTAGTGTGCAGAGATGTTTTGAACTTTAAACTCTGCAGGGGTAATTGATGAGATATACAGTTAATTAACTTACTAAATAATTGTTCTTGGGAGTTAAACTTGCACTAAATTTTGTGTGTGATTTTTTCCTTGTTAAAACAACAAAGTTGGTTTTGGCACTGATTGGGCAATGTATATTTAAAGCTAGATTAGTTGTAAAATTTTATTAAACACTGTGGAATTTGCTAGCCCAGGACATGGTTCAGAAGCAACTAAGAAGTCTTTGAAACTGAAATAGCTTGTGACACCACTTCACTTTTAAAATTAATAGTTGATTAGTGTGTCAGTTAGAATCACAGAATGGTTTGGGTTGGAGGGGTCTTGAAGCATCATCAAATTCCAACCCCCCCTGCCACAGGGAGGGTTGCCAGCCAGTAGATCAAATACAAAGATCATATTGCCCATAGCCTCGTTCAGTCTGGCCTTAAACACCTCCAGTGATGGGGCATCCACAACCTCTCTTGTCAGCCTGTTCCAGCACCTCACTGCTCTCTCAGTAAAAAGCTTCCATCTGACATCTAATCTAAATCTTCCATCCTTTAGTTTAAAACCATTCCCCCTTGTCCTTATTGCTAACTAACCATGTAAAAAGTTGATTTCAGTCATGTTTATAAACTTCCTTTAAATATTGGAAGGCTGCAATGAGGTCTCTCCAGAGCCTTCTCTTTTCCAGTTTGAAAAAGCCTGGTTCCTTCAGCCTGTCTTAACAGGAAAGGTGTTCCAGCCCTTGGATCATCTTCATGGACCTCCTTCGGACCCACACAAACAGCTCCAATTCTTTCTTGTGCTGAGGTCCTCATGCCTGGACACAGTATTCCAGATGTAGCCTTATGAGGGCAAAATAGAGGGGAACAATCACTTCCCTTGCTGTGCTGGCAACCCTCTTCTGTTGGAGCCCAGGATATCATTGGCCTTCCAGGCTGCAAGCACACTCTCCTGGCTCATTTTAAGTTTTTCATCATCCAGAACCCCTAAGTCCTTCTCCATGGGGCTGCTCCCAAGGATTTCTTCTCACAGTTTGTATACATATCTGGGATTACTTTGACCCAAGTGCAAAACCTTACATTTTTCTATGTTGAACCTCATTAGGTTCACGAGGCCCACCTTCTGAGTTTTTCAAGGGTCCTCTGGATGGCATTCCTTCCTCCTGCTGTATCAACCGCACTGCAGTACTTCTCAAACCACAGAAACCTATTATTCACTCTGGTAGAAAAGACTGTATGGTGAATTACTTTTTAAAATCCTTCTTCATTCTTCATAGTTATTCCCATTTGATCTCTTTGAATCATTAATTGTCTGGCTTTTTCTGTCTGCATGCATATAGATGTGGACTAAGGCAGACATATTTTATATGCTGGTGGCTGGCTGCAGTGTCTGGTGGAGATAAAGAAGTTTAGAGGTCAGAAAAGTAAGATTACGTGGAAATCAAAGCTCATAGTACAATTTTGTTCTACTTATTTCAGAGCTGATCGTAAAAAGCATGGTAGACAGTGGCTTGTTATTAAATAGTTGCATTTAAAGGTGATGATGGTAGTATAAATTCATCTGCAAATGTTGATTGTTTTGTTCTGTTTTGTTTTTCCCTAGGATTGCTTATTGCTTTTATTAGCTGAAACATTAAAAAAAAAAAAAAATTCAAAGCATACTACTGAAGGACCCGCTTTAGCAGCAACTGCGGTGAAGTTCATAGTCCGAAATATGTATAAAAATATTTTACTTCCTGTGTTTCAGTTATTTGTTCTAAATATATTTCCTAATGAACCAGTCTAGAGCTTTGAATGTGTTTTTCAGAAGTGTCTCCACTACTTCCCAAGCAGCTGTGAGTTGTGGGAACTGATGATACTTTTGAGTTGGATGGGTTTGTTTGTTTGTTTTGTTTTGCTTTTTAGTCCCTTTTTCCATTTTATCAGTGTTGCATCTTGCATCTTTTATTTTCAACATAGCTTTTTAATGGATTTAAAGTATTATTTAGAGAGCCATTTCTTTCTGCAGGGTCAAATAAATACAGCAGAATGTTCACTTACTTATATGCTTCTCTTTAATTTGGGGAAAGTCAGGTTAGAAATCTACATCAGGAGGTTAATGTGGGAAAAGCTTAGTGAATGAGTTTTGGAAAAGGAGAAATTATATTTACCATATTTCTATACCCTTATTTTAAAAGTCATTCATGAGATTTAGTTATTTAGATCTTCAACATCTACAGAGTCTTTGTTTACACACACAATGCTAGTTTGCTGTGAATAAGCATCTGAGTATAATGTAAAATAAGGAACAGGGAATGAATATGGTCATAAAAAAAAAAATACATCTTGATCTTCAAGATCCGAAACATAACAGACTTTTATTCTACCTTCAAGAAAATAAATAACGTAGTATTCTGCGCATTCCATGTTACTGCATTTGGCAACTGCTGCTTCAGTACAAGCTGGGGAATGTAAGGATAGGGCACAGCTCTGCTGAAAAGGACTTGGAAGTACTGGTGGATGGGCAGCTGGACATGCGCCAGCAGTGTGCGCTGCCAGCCCAAAAAGCTAACCATGTCCTGAGCTGCATCAAAAGAAGCATGGCTAGCAGTGTGAGGGAGGTCTTCCTGCCCCTCTACTCTGTGCTGGTGAGGCCTCACCTGGAATATTGTGTCCACATGTGGAGTCATCCGTACAGGAGAGACATGCGTCTATTGGAGCCTGTCTAGAGGAGAGCCACAAAAATTATCCAAGGGATAAAACACCCTCCCTGTGAGGGCAGGCCGAGAGAGTGGGACTGTTCAGTCTGGAGAAGAGAAGGCTCTGGGGAGACCTGATAGTGGTCTTCCAGTGTCTAGAGGGGTTCTATAAGAAAGACGGGGACAGATTCTTTAGCTGGCTCTGTTGTGATAGGACAAGGGGAAATGGTTCCAAACAAAAAGAGGGAAAAGTAAAATGGGTTATGAGAAAGTTTTTTACAGTAAAGTTGGTGAGGCTCTGGAACATGCTGGTCAGAGAGTTGGTGGATGTCCCATCTCTGGAGGCATTCAAATTCAGACTGTGAAGGGCTCTGCACAGTGTCTGCTCATTGCAGAGGAGTTGGACTAGATGACAGTAAGGGTCCCTTCCAACTCAAATGATTCTATATCTGGGTTTTTCTTAGATCACTTATGAAGTGGAAGGTTTTTCCTCATTCTGAGTGCTAAGAGACATATTCAGAGGTTTAGTTATGTTAACAGATATGGCCAATATTTTTAAAATTAATGAATTGAGGCCTAGAAAAACATGCTCTGATACTTCATCTACATACAAGAATTAAGACTGAACTCTGAAAGACATACTGAAGATTTTTCACCCGCAGTTCATTTAGTTTTTCACTTACAGTTTCTTCTTTATTGTTTCAAGCGCAGGTTCTTTAACTTCATGAAGTGATTTTGGTTGTCTCCTCATTGAAGTCAGAATAGAGGTGAAATACATGTAGCTGGTTAATGGAATGTCCATTCCTCTCAATTCTTGCACAGCAGAGAGTTACTTAGAATTTGGATACAACAGTAGCAGATGCTGATGTGGCAATGCAGGCCAAACATTCTTTCCTGCTTCTGTCAGCAGAGCAAATTCTTTGTTTAAAGGTCAAAGTAGCTCAGCTAGTATGGCTGACTCATGCAGATGTGGACTGTATGAACACAGTGTACCGTGTTCTCCCTGCACCCATGGTAGGGCTTTACTTTGAATTGTTAGTCATAGGCAATAAATTAAAATACTGAAGTTTTTGAGTTTCAGTCAGGGTGATAGTGGCACTCTGGAAGAAGATGTACTCTGCAGTTTGAAACAAATATGTTGATAAAAAATATCATAAAACTGAAATCTGAAATACTCTTACAAACTATTTTTATTAGAGCTGTTTAAAGAAAAAAGAAGCCTACCCTAATGAAATATTATCTTCCCACAAAAAAAAAACATCTTTCCAACTGTGGTGTTCCTATTCTGGCTTGTATTTTTTGCTCCACAAAACCACTCTTTATACTTGGTTACGTACCTGTCAGTTAGAGTCACATTGCATGGTGTGTTACAATAACGCTTAAATGTTATGCTATCTTTTTCTGTCTATTTTTTTTGTTTGATTAGGAGATTGAGTTGTACCACTGGTTCTTGATGAGCAACAGCCCTGTCATGTTGCTTGAGAACAGTCTGTTTGAGTCTGTGCGTCCACGTGGACTGAAAGGCTCAAACATCTGGTGATTTCTAGTTGTTTTGAGTCCCCTTCTCCAATCCCCAAGATTTTACATTGCAGGTAGTGGCAGAGATTTGAAGGATCTAAGCCTTTTTTTTTTTTTTAAGTCTTTTAAATGCCTGATTATAGAAGATGTGAGGACAGATCAGGTGGAACTTTCAAGAAATGCATAGTGATTAAAGAAAGACCCACAACAATAGTGGTATTAACTAGTCAAGTTCTTAGTATTTGGGGCCACTTATCACAAGAGCTGGCTACTATGAGGTTTGTTTTTTTCCAAGTTAGCTGCATTTTGTAATTTCTTATGCTTTTTTGTACAGTTGTTTAGACAAGGTGTGCAGTCTGGGGACATTAAATTAATTAACCTTACAGATTATTTTTTTTCTATGACCCCCATGGTGTTGTTCTTAAAACATGTTAGTATTTCAGTCTGTAAACTTTACCTTGTTAAAGGTTGCTTTTCTCGTACCTCAGCTAGCATAAATCTTTAGCTTTGCTTAAGAATATGTGTAATATACGCCAAAGAATAGTTTGTCTGAATGCAGTGTTTTGCTATAAAATGGTAATGAAATTAAGATACTTAAAGCCAATTGAGATCAAGAAAGTCAGGAAAGAGGCTAAGGTGTCACTCTGATATCAAACGTCTCAAAACTGCAGCTGCTTTGTTATGTGCTGTGTCTTATGTAGTTGCACTGGCTGCCTTACTTAATAAAGTATTTTCCTAGCTAAAACCCGAGATGACATAGATTTGTGTATCAATTTGTTTCTGACTAATGATGTTAGGCAAAACTCTAAGTTGTTTACAATGCCTTTGAAGTGCATAATTAGAGCTGTTAACCAGCGTGATGCTCATTTCAGCACAGGATGACGTCAAATCACAGTACTTACATGGGTCAAGGTGTTTTTTTTTTTAATTAAGTGAACATATGGCCCATTGAATAAGCTAAACTAAACAAATAAGGATGTTATATTTAGTTTGGGAATTGAATGTGAAATTTAAAATGAGGAAAATATACACTGGAAGCTTTCACTATCTAGAAACTGATAAAGTTTAATGATCGGTTTTAAGGAAGTTCTCAGTCATCTCTTTTATCCCTTTTCTTGGTAGGCCAAAGGCTTATTGATAATTTACTGTAGGGTAATAGTCATATGAATTATTATAACAAATGTCTGCCTGTTGAGTTGTGAGACATTAAAGATGGAAACATTGATCTGGTAAAAGGAGATGAAGAAACATGAGTGTTTTACAGTCTAAACCGGCAATGCTTTTTGACAAAGAATGAACTTGCAATTGTTGTAACATTCATTGTCTGTTCATTGTATTAGTTTGCTTGCATACTCCTTATAGACACACAGGATGATACTACCAATTACAATTTTTGCTTTAAAATGGTGTTCTATAAGGGCTATTCTGAAAGTAATACTCCCTATTTTATTATGTTGGTGTCAGAAGTGGGTGTTGGTGGTATGGCAGTAGAGGTTGAATTTTCCCAAGAGTATTCCTTTACGTGTTGCCATATGACAGATGGCAGCAGAGGGGCAGCCTGTCAGAATGGTGTCTGAAGTGGAAGCATGGATGGATCAAAGGTGTGTCACTGAATTCCTCCTTCTGAAAAAAGCGGCACCCACTGACATTCATTGACCAAACAATGAATGTGAGCACAGTGAGGTGGTAAGTGTTGCATTTCAGCAGTGGTAGCAACAATAGTATAGGGCTGCCTATACTGGTGTGGATGGGCAGGCTCTTGAGTGTCACAGCCATAAATGCATAGCTAATGCTGGTAACTGTTGAAAACTAGTGCTTGGTAGCTGAGAATTTTCTCTATCAAAAGTGTTATTGTGATCTTTGTCTCTCTTGTAGTTTCCGTGGAAATAAAAAGGAGGCATTACTTTTGGAGCAACTTGTGTTGCTTGTAGACAGATAGTAGGTGTCTGGTATACATAAGGAAAAATCAGTAAGAATTGTAAAAATAACTCTTACCTCTTTTGACTGGTATCTTGTTTCAATGTTTGTGTTTCTTTCTGTTTTAGAGGAAGCCCACATATAAAGGGAACCCCACATTATAAAGAAGAACAATGTGCTCCTTCTTTAAATGTTGAAATGAAGAAAGTGTTGGACCTGCAAGCTTCTATCACAAGGTATGTTCATTAATTGCGTTAGAACTTCTGTGTTTATTGCAGTTACTTGTTAAAAAGAGAAGAGGAAACTGGGTAGGAAGCTTTAGAAAGCCTGAGAAGGTGAAAAAGTCAGGAATTCTTTCCTTCTGTGTTTGCCAATATATTTTCCACTATACAAAAAGGTACATAATACATTTGTATTCCATATTACATTACTATAAAATGTGTTTGTATGTGGGCTCAAAGTATGGATTAGATATTTAATGGAGACATAGGTACATAGGCAAGTACATTGGTAGAATTTCAACATTTCCTCCAGTTGTCTCCAGACATTTCATCTGAAAGATTTTGTTTACCTCTGTTTTTTCGTGGTGATTGCCTTTTCTGTAGGTAGACTTTAATGTAAGAAGTTGGTGAAACTGCATGGTATTGGAGTGGGATGGAAAAACAACAAATTGCAAATTGGATATAGTCTTCAATGGAGGAAATGGATATTGAAATATATGTAGCAGTTGTTGGGAAAAGCTTTCCTAGAAGCCTTCAGGTTGTTATTTACATACATATAGATTAACAATAGTTTTCAGAATTTTAGAGATCTTTTTGGAATTACATAGGAGAAGTCCAGTGTCTGCTGAATTAATGAGCTTAATGAGAGCATGGAAAGTATTGTTTATGGCTTTGGTGATATTGGTAATTTTCTGCTATGGATGAATAGTTGATTGTGTGCAACATCTTACGTTTATTCAAAAGTAGTATGAGTATGATCTACAGATCTTCATGTGCCATTTAAACAACTATTCTGATGACACAGACCTGTTAATAATTTATGATTCCTGGAATAAAACAAAGAGATAGTATATTTTACAAGCTTGGTATTCTACTGCCTTAAAGGCTTATACAGTTATAACTTAATTTCTAATTTCCCAACTTATTTATGCAAAAGGCAGTAATGTGATGCTTATTACACTAATTGATAATTCTGTGACATTGATTTGAGTTACAAATTTTAAAGAAAATTACAAATACATTTGTTAGTTTGCAGTCCACGTTAGATGATCTACTTGTCGCTACTGCTGATGGATTTCTCCATCTTGTTCACTGGGATGGTATGACCAATGGAAGAAAGGCCATCAACCTGTGTACGGTTCCTTTTTCCGTGGACTTGCAGTCTTCTCGAGGTATGTATATATTCTGTGGGGTCTTTTTGATGAAGAAATACTGTCTAATATAAAATACAATGTGCTTTGAAATAGAGATTAGAAAAATTTGCCTTTTCAAAATGTGGACAAAACAGTTTGTTTAAATCATCTTTTGCTGTGAAGTAGTAAGTAACTGAAAAGTTGTTGGTTTGTATTGTCACTATATTAACATATTTTCAAATCAGTGATATTTTCTCAGCAGGTTCATTTTTGGGATTTGAAGATGTTTACATCAGAGATATGGAGTACTGTGCCACGCTTGATGGTTTTGCAGTTGTTTTTAATGACGGCAGAGTTGGTTTCATTACGCCAATGTCAAGTAGATTCACTGCTGAGGTATATTCCCTTTAGTATTTATAGCACACATTCTACAATAGATATCCATTCCCTGGTCTCCACCTTCCAGTTAGCTTTCTATTTCAACTTCTGTTCAGATACAAAGAAATAATTTAAAAAAAAAAAAAAAAAGCGTAAGTGTTGACATAAGAGCAGTACTGTATTTCTAATGAATATTTGAACTAGATTGTTTTAGCAGCCATACCTGACTGTGGGAGAGTGTAATTAGTAGCAGGTAAAATTTCTAATTTTGATTGTTTTGGAATGTCGTCATAGTTCTGAGGTCTTATTACTGCCTGTGACAGTTTGTTTACTAGTTTTAAGTGCAGTGATAGAAAGAGGTTTCTCCTGTGGCAAGTATTGTAGCTATTCCTAGCTTTCAAATGAAATTAAGTATAATTCTTCTCATAGTGACAAGCATTTCTGAATTTGTTTGTTGGGAGCTCTCCTAAGCTATATATACTTTCTTTCTGTAGCTCAACCTACAAACCTTACTACATTTTATCATTCAGTCTCTTCTGATTAGGCAGAAGGACTAGATGATCTCTGAAGGATCCCCTCTGGCTGAACTATTTTATTCTATTACAAAAAAAAAACCAAAAGAATTTATTTACTTGGGCCTAGACTCCTTCACAGACTTATAATATCTACAATTTCAGTGATTGCAGATGAGGGTTTTATTCTCCTGCTTTGTGTTTTGGTTCCATCCTTGATACCACCTATTGGTTTTTATGTCATAGCAGGGATATACTTACCATATAGGTAATTACTTGCTTTGGTTATTCAGAACTTTGAAATAAGTCCATTGTATATAAAACTTGGTTTCATTATTACTTATTAAAAAAATAGAGAAGGATGCCAATATGTAGGAAAGCTGTTTGCCTGAGCTATGTCATTAATGTCGATATTTGTAATAGAAGTATTCTGAAGTGATGACATCAAGCTATATGGAATACATAGGTAGCACACAGATAGAAAGTGGGTTTTATGAGTGAAAGCACTGCTTAACTCAGCGTTTTATGACTTCCTTTCTTTACAGCAGCTCCATGGTGTGTGGGCACAAGATGTAGTTGATGGAACTTGCGTGGCAGTGAATAACAAATACAGACTAATGGCATTTGGATGTGCCAAGTAAGTTCTGTAGGAGTGGTTCGTTGGGGAAAAAATACATATTTCCTTGTGTAACATAAGTAATTATTTTCACCAACTTGTGTTGCAAAAGTTTAAGAATGAAAATGGTCGGTCTTCCTAGTGAATTATATTTTGTCAAGAAACCAGGAGGGAAGGCCTACTTGAACCAAAATTGCAATTGATGCTTTTTTCCGGCTTTGAGGAGAAATAAAGTGTCTAGAATAGTAGCAAGGATTGGAAATGTGCTACTGTACCAGTTAATTTTAAAGGAGGATTATAAAGTCAATTTTAAGTGGTTAATTATAATACTGAATGGAAGTGGCATTTTGTAGACAACTGACAGAATGGTATGTTTTGATTGGGAAAAATGTTGCCTGTTTAAATATACGACTATTTAGAAATTAAACTTAAAAAAAAAAGTAGCTGTGGTATTTATTTACTACTTTTTTCATTAATATAGGAGGAACTACAGTTTTAAAAGTATATTGGATTTGTTTCAGAGTATTTCATAAGACTGTGGTCATATAGGTCTTCAAATGTCTTACGAAGTAGTGTTCTTCTAGTAGTAATGATTCAGTATATTGGCATTTGCCTTTGAAGAACAGTTACTGTAATACATAAATCTTAGTTTGCACTGCTGCACTCCTAATGAACCCCTAGCACCTAGTAAAAATGGAATTCACTCGTACAGCTTGTAATGCAGTTGGAAGCCATAAAAATGTGTGGATCATATCTACACATATGTTTACAGAGAATTAAAAAGTCTTGGTCTATTAATTATTGTAAAACTTTTTTTCTGGTCCTCAAAATAATATATATAGGTATAACATGACATGGTATGTCTGTTCTACATACTGTGCAGCAAGTTCGTAAAGTTGTTATGTTGCATCTGGACAAGTTGAGTTAGTGAGAAAGTAGAGTTATGTATGAAAATTAAGATGTAACCCTTTTATTAACATCTTGAAATTGATGAGAAGTTCAAATGGATTGTAGTCTAAAGTGTTTGTAATCTCTTCCAGTGGCTCTGTGCAGGTTTATACAATAGATACCACCACTGGAGCCATGCAGTTTTCTCATAAGTTGGAGTTAACACCAAAACAATATCCTGGTGAGCTAATTTTATTGCTTGAATTTTCCAGCTGTTTTTTGGGTACTGAAAAAAACCCCATATTTTTAACTAGTTAAAAACTGTTTTTTTCTGTTACCACTGATGGCAGTAGTTACTACTCTTGCACGTGTATACTGAATTACTCTTGTGTATTTGCTCTTTTTGCTGCTTGCTTCTGAGTTTTGGATGTTTCATATGTGAGTTTTTTGATTTTGAGTGAATCTGTACCTGACAAATCATGTGTAGCTGTTATGGTGTGCCTTTAGAAGTGCTGCAGGTCTCAGTAGTTTACACACATCTTTATATCACTTTCCCATTACTTACGAAGAAAATCAGAGATTATTGTCAAAACTGATAACGAATGTAATAAAAGAGGCAGGAGTTAACTTGAAATAACTGACATGCGGAGTCCTAAGATTACAGAAAATATTTTTTGAGTTATCCAGCAGTCCCCTGCCAGTACTACAGTGAATAAAAACCCAATTTTTAGTGTAGGCTTATCAGTGAGGAACATAAAAAGGGATGAGTTATGTCTTGAACTGAAAGTGTGCATGCCTATAAATTTCAACCAAAAAAAAAAAAAAAAAAAAAGGTAAATAAGAGTTTCATAGTCATGTGATGTGCCAGAGGAAGAAGTTTCATGAGTGGCTGTAAAATCTTTTTTTCCCTGAAAACCATCTTACCAGAATTGCAATTATATGATTGTCATAGCATGATGTGTTTCTGGCCTGTTCTCATGTGTTTTTAGTTTTCTATTAAACCCAAAATTTATTAATTGTTAATTTGTTTTTTATTCAAGTGGATGAAAGCAGAGAAGAGTTGGTTTCTACTGTTAAGATGAGAGCAGTTGGAGAACAAGACATTTTTTCAAATGATATTTTACTGCCTGTTTTTTAACAGATATTTGGAATAAAACGGGGCCTGTTAAGCTAATCAGATGGTCACCTGATAGCTGTGTTGTTATGGTGACCTGGGAATGTGGAGGCTTGTCCTTATGGAGTGTTTTTGGTGCTCAGCTTATTTGTACTTTAGGAGGTGATTTTGCGTGAGTATCTTTCACTAAATTGTAAAATATTATATTAGAACACTTCATTTGTCTAATTAAGATAATTGGAAACTAATACACTATCTTAGTTTTTTATCTTTTTCTCTTATAATTCCTTACCTATGGAAGTCATTGAATGTTACTGAATATTATGTAGGAGTTTTGTAGTGATCTTTCTGCCCATAAAAGGTAATTCCACTAAAGGTAGACTTTGGCAGAAAAGCATTGTTAAAATTCACTATATATAGTTACTGGACATTTGATAACACTCCAGAAATCACAATTACGTTTACTGTAGATGCTTAACATCACTTAACATCACTTTACCTTTTAGACTTTATAGTTGAAGATGAGTGTAAATACAAAATCATAGGACAATACAAAGATAAGCTAATTCTTATTTTGATGAAGTAGTACCAAACTCAAACTTTTTGTTCTGTTTTTAAGGTATCAGTCTGATGGTACTAAAAAGGAGCCTCTAAAGATTACTTCTATGGTAAGTGTGAATGTAAAAATACTGTTATAGGGGGATGCCTAGTTGTTGTTTTTTTTTTTTTTAATTATTTGTGGTAAAACAGCTTTCAGAAAAGCAAACTGGCTTTCTCTGAATTTATTACACTTAATTAGTAAGTGTGTATACTGTTCTTCCTAGCGAAAATGTTTCTTTGAGAGATGACAGCTGATGATTTTTTTAATCTATTATGCCTGATAATGAAGTGTGTGTGCAAAGCGTTACTTTTAATGTTGCTTGTAAGAATGAATGCTTCTGTTATTTTTCTTCTTTTTTTTTTTCTTTATTATTATTGTTTACATCTAGACCTGGGGTTCAGAAGGGTATCATCTGTGGGTGATTTGTGGGAATTCTTCTCAAAACATCAAGTATGACAGAGATACAAAAAATGAAGCTCACCAAAGTGGTATTCTACAGTTTCATTTCATCAAGAGTGCACTCACTGTTAACCCTTGTATGGTAAGGAGTTTTGATTGTTTGATGAGTTATTCTTGTTAAATTGGTCATTATAAAGTCTTTGTTTAAAAATATGGCTTTGAAATAATGTAACATAAAACCTACCAGTATAAAATGATGCAAAGATTGAGAACTGCTATAATGGCTGTTTTTCATTTGTTTAATCTCTTTATACAGTGATCAAATGTTTTTCCTTTTTTTCCTTACACAGAGCTGAAGGTTAATTTTATTTTATTTTGTTTTGTTTTAATATAGAGTAACCAGGAACAAGTCCTCCTGCAAGGAGAGGATCGTTTGTATTTGAACTGTGGGGATGCAACACAGGCTCAGAATCCAAGAAATACTTCAGCATACTCTGAACATAAGCCTACCAGGGAAAGAGTTCCATTTTCAGATGGCAGTTTAGATTCTCAGGGTTTAAGCACTTTACTAGGACACCGACATTGGCATGTTGTACAGGTACTTCTTACTGGTTGCCTGTGTGTTCTGTGCTTGCTAGAATTTGTAGTTAGTCATCACTCTTTGCCATACTTCTTGTCTCTAGTACAAAATTATTGCCATTTTGCTTTCTTTGGCTTCTTGACAAATGATAAAGGAATATTGACCATCTCTGCTTTGTGGTTATGAATATGCAGTCTAATCAGTGAGAAAATCAGAATATCTTTTTGATCCTAGGAAGAAGTAGCTTAATTCCTTTTCTGTACTTTGAGAGTAAGTGTGACATGCAAGAAATCCTTAGGGATTAGTTCTGTTCTTTGTATGTTTATGCATATTTCTTTAAGCATATGAAACTGATGAATACAGCCCTATGATGTTGGCTGTATTTCAAGCAGTCTTAAATGGCATCTGTCTGTGTAATTCAAACCTCACAAAACAAAGCTCAGGAAGAAGAAATTACTTTCCAAGGTTAGTGATAGCACAGATTCTTCTTTCTCTGTCATAGAAGGAAAATTAAATATATTCTAATCTATCATCCTCCATACTGGAATTTGAGATCTTCTAAAAAAATTATTTGGAAAATTATGTACCAGTATATTATTTTTCACATAGAGCAATAATTGCAACATGTGACACTAAGCATATAGGTAAGATTCTGAATATAGTTGAATTTCCACTTTAGCTGACTAGATAGCACTTCTGCACTCTGAAAGTGAGGTAGGAGGGCAAAGTCCTCATTCTCTGTGGGAAGAAAACTAGGACAACTGGGAATTTTTGTGGAAAGCAACATACCTCTGAGAACAAACAGTTCATACTGAAGGCACTTAACTGCTTTGTATTAGACCAAGGACTGGAGTTTGATCCTGGATCATCTCTTCGTCATCTCTTGTGACATGAGGAATCCAGGACAAAGGTGTAATTTGATGCATCCCCGGGAAGTGCTTTCATAACAAGGCTTTTGGGCATGCTGGTTTGCGTTTCTGATTGGATTAGAAATTTCACCTCAACACTGGAAGTCCTTCCCAACTGCTGCGTTTATCAAAATTTGTACGTTCCCATGAAAGATTCTCATGGAAGAGAAGTGCCTAGGGGGGGAGAAGTTAGTTATTCATCTGTGAAGTTGTGTTGTATGTTGTTAATGAACTTCTATATTTCTTGTATTAACAGTCTAACATTTATGATTCAGTAGTATTATTGGGGGAAAAAGTAATTGTGGTTAAAAAAGGAGTCTCAACATCAAAGGTATTATGATTAATCACTACTGTATTGAAGCTTGGTATGGTAATTTTTTTTTGTTGTTGTTTTGATGTTTTTTTCTTTTAGATTCATAGTACTTATCTAGAAAGCAACTGGCCAATAAGGGTGAGTGATTTTTAAGAACGTATTCTTTCTTCTTTAGAAATATTGGGTACATATAACCATTCTTTCTGATTAGATGAGTTCTTAAAGATGAAATCATTGTTTTAATTTACAGAAAGAAGACTGTGTTGGGTATTAAAAGTAGAAAACATAAAGATACTTCACAAGCTTTGCATTGCTTCATTGCTTCATGGTGATGTAGATGAGTTTGTTTTGTTTTCTTTTGACCAGTTTTCAGCTATTGACAAGCTTGGGCAGAATGTAGCTGTTGTTGGCAAGTTTGGTTTTGCACATTATTCCTTACTCACCAAAAAATGGAAGCTGTTTGGAAACGTTACCCAGGTGAGAGGATGTACAACTTTATTAGGGAATACTAGGGAGGTTGTATTTGTTGGAATGTGATTCTTAGATAAAATTGAAAGTATCTTTTTAAGATTATCAGTCTATAGATGCACTAATTTTTCGTATCTTCTTAATGAAATATCTGAAACATCTTGTGGTTTTAGTGTAATTGTTCATGCCTGATTATTTCAAATACTGTTTCAAATATGACTGCATTTGGTCTGGTGCTGCCTTATGTCTTGTTTGAGAGTTTGTGTGCAACTCTGCTTTGAATGTTAAGCTAATAAATTCTGTTCAGAAGAAAATGATTTGAGAGAATTGGGTGTTGCCAGTAGACTAGGGAAAGCTGTGTTTTGGTAGGATGATTTTCATCCTTCTACTTTCATGATTTTCAAACATTGGAAACTTTGCTTTTGTAGACTGTGTTTCCACTATCAGTAAAGTTTGTGTAGATCATGTCTGGCTTTGAGATTATCTGCAGAATGTACGTATATGTATATGCATATGTATTTTGTGTATGTATGTAGTTTTCTCCAAAAGCAATTTCTCCTGTTTATTTCCATAAAAGCTACAAAACACTATTTTTCAACATAATCACCACCATTAGCTTTTCATTTTTGTCAGCAATGAAGCACCTGAATACTGCATTCATAACAATATGCACTAGCAGAGATTCCACTGTCACTGTTCTAGGCATACCACCTACCACCTCACTGTGCTCACATTCACTGGTTGGTCTCCAGAATTGTTCAGCAAGTGTCAGTGAATGCTTGTGGGTACCATACATTTGCTCCATCCACACTTCCACATTAGATGCCATTTTGTCAGACTGTCACTTGGCAACCAAATATAATGAAATATTGGTGGAAAAGTTCAATCTCTACTGCCATCCCATCAACATCAGTCTCGTGTTGCAGTCTAACATAATAAAACAGGAGGCATTACTTTCAGAGTTGTCCTCATATAGGTATACATGCATCTGTTATTTGCCTGCCTTTTCTTTCCTTTTCAGGAGCAAAATATGATGGTAACAGGTGGCTTGGCTTGGTGGAATGACTTCATTGTTCTTGCGTGTTATAATTTAAATGATCACCAGGAAGAGGTGAGGTATTTTTCTGCAAAGTTAATAGGTCTTGCTTAGTGTATCAGATTCCAAAGCAGTAATATAAATGTGAAAAACTTCAATTAATTATTTTTTTCCAAACTAATGAATGGAACTCCTTAAGTTTGTTCAGTACTTCAGATTTGGCTCTATTGTTCTTTAACTAGTTTAGATGCAGTAGCATAGTGTAAAATGAATATAATTGAATGTTGAAGTGCTATCAATTTGTTAGTAATCGCTACCTGTACTTAAACTACTGGTTTTCCTTGTAGCTGAGAATCTACCTGCGAACGTCTAATCTTGACAACGCATTTGCGCACATCACCAAAGTGCAAGCAAACACGTTACTACTGAGTGTCTTCCGAGACATTGTAATATTGTTCAGAGCAGATTGTTCCATTTGCCTTTACAGTATCGAGAAAAGGCATGAAGGGTGAGTATTAGTATTTAAATGTTTCTTGGCAGTAATGTACTTGTAAATCCGTTATCAGTTTGAGTGAATTCTTGGAGCAAAATAAACTTGCTGAGTCACATTTTTAAATGTAATGCTAGAGGGATAAGTGTTATCTGTGTACACAACTGATAATTTGTGAGTTTTGTCACATGGCTATATTCAAATACACAGATGCAGATGCAGAGTTAATGACTGAGGTGCACAAGCTATGTCTGTACAAATGTGTGGTATGTTCTATGTGATAATAACTTGAAAATTGAATATAAACAGAAGAGGAAGGTACTGAATGAGACCCAGTTATCTGAGTATTTTCAATACAAACTGTTTCTAACATTAGAGGTAGGAATTTATGAGGGTGGAAGGGGAAAAGCAAAGAAAGAAAGTTTGGATTGTGGTGGTGTTGTGGGGAACTCTTATGGTACAAAAGTAGCAGCAAGGAAGAAACGTATTTTCAGAGAATAAGACTAGTGACCCTGGAGAAGAGAGAGGTTCCCAGATAGGTTTTTAGTATCTGAGTGATTATTTTTCTTCCACATTATATATTTGACTTCAGTAATAAGGGAGCTTTTTTAGCAGAAAGTAAGCTATTGTCCCTCTGCAGAGGAAAATATTTTCAATGTTGTTTTTCCACAAAACCCTAATTGGCTTAGATCTAATCAACTGGAGGGTGACTTACTCTAAAGTATATGATAGTGTGTTCCATCCACTCACACAGTTCTGTTACCCAAAATGGTCCAGAGCCTTGCTTAGTAAGCTTATTTTATAACACTGTGTAGTGCAAATAAGTGAGCCCATGAGATACATGGTTAAAGGGGAAAGAAAGAGGGGGCATCATTTTCAGCTGTAAATTGTTTGCAAGGTTAAATTGCTTATTTTCATTAGGTTTACTTCAAGATACTAATTTTGTGCAAAATACTGCTAAACAATTGCTAAATAATTATCTTTTATTTCAGTCTTAACCCTACTGCCTGTGTCCAGATTCTTCAAGAAGTATCCATGTCTCGATACATACCCCACCCCTTCCTTGTAGTGTCTGTTACATTGACATCTGTGAGGACAGAGACTGGCATCAGCTTGAAGATGCCTCAGCAGGTACAAAGAATTTGTTGCATGGATTTGCTAGCTTAAGTCTCAAAAGTAACTTGACTGATGAATAAATAATAAATCAGTTCTGTATAGTAAAAAAACGTGTATTTTTTCTATATTGCTTATTGTGTAGACTTTGAGAACTGAAAGAAAAAAGAAGTAAACTCTTATTACTTTTTCATATCTTTATTTGTCATGCTGTAAAGTTTGGAGCTGAATTTTGGAGGAAAAATTAAACTTAGCTATAAAGCCAGGGGTATGTTTCTCTGTTATATATTAAATACTGAAAACTGGAGCTGATAAACAATGACTAAGATGTAAGGTTGATGCTGTGTCTTACCTGTAGGAAATAATTATGGTCACTGAAAAGTGCAGTGTAAAGAAAAACTGGATTTTTGTTGTCTGATTTAAGCTTAATTATTTGATTAGCTGGCATATAAAGTCCTATAATCTTAGAGCAGTTACCTTATGATAGTTGTAAAGTTGGACTAGCTGTCAAGTAGGCCTCTAGGTATATGAAAATTTGTCTTTTTCTTTGCTTACCAGAGCCATTGGCAGGCACTGAAATACTGCCATAGATGTAGAATCTGAAGCTTTTGTTTACTTCATCTTATTCTAATTTAGTTTCCCATAAAGCAGAACATACAACCTGAGACTTCCATGTGTTCTTCAAGAGCATAAGGGGCAGTGTGCTTATCATTTCCTAGTCTGTTTTGCTGTGAGATGTGTCCTTACATGTGAAATACCTGACCTCTAGTATTTCTTAATTTTGAGGAAAAGGTATTGATATTTTTTTAGAGAACTGCTACTATTTTAAATTTAACTTTACTGACTTTATGCCATTTCTTCCTAAGAGCTCATAATCTTCAAACTGTCAATCCTGCAACTGCGTGCTTTCCTAGTAGGCAGATGTTACAGATGCTTGCTTACTCTGGTGTATTCGTGTTCCAAAATGATGTTTCACTTTTATCTTTACCTCTTTTCTAGAATGTCCTGAAAGGACATAATAGCTCTCGTAGTCAAATGATCAGATTTAAACAGCCCAGACTGCTAAAGAGAAGCTGTCAAGCCAGTTGTTACACAACACTATCTACTTATATAAATATTATATGTTGGTAGCAATTGAAAGATAACCATTAATGTTAGTGCTGAACATGATATTATACTGCCTTTTTAACAAAGCAGTAAGCCTGATGTAACATGTCAAACTTTTCAGTGTTGTCACTCATTAGTGACCTTAATTCTTCATGCTTCAAATTTCTTGAAATACTGATGGCTTGCCTGTGTCCATGGACTAGACTAGAAAAAGACCCTCTTATTTTTAGACAATAACAAATACATGGGATGAATCTAGTAAACAAAGAGTATATTTACTCTTTTGCACAAGAAATGTATAATTGAATCTGTTTGTAGGTGCTCAGTTCTGCTTCAGTCTTCTGATTCCTTCTGCATTGAGTTGGACTTTATCATCTCTGTATGGATCAAGTGAATTCATTTGGTCTGAAAGGGGAGATAAACAGATAAACAACAAATAAAATAGTTCTTTGAAAGGTTGTGTGCCGAGACACATGTCTGAAAGCTAAAATAAGGGATATAAAAATATAACAAATTATAACATTCCTTCATTTTTTTTATTCCTTTTGGAATGATAAATTAACATCATATATATACAAGTGTTATTTCAATTCTGATTTTGCAATTTACTGTATAGAATCACAGGGGTTAGAAGGGACCTCTGAAGATTATCAAATACAACCTCTCCCTGTTAAAGTAGTTTCTCTGCAGTAGGTTGAGCAGAAAAGCATCCAAGGGGGTCTTCAGTATCTCCAAAGGAGACTGCACAACCTTTCTGGGCAGGCTGCTCCAGTTCTCTGCATCCACACACTAAAGAATTTCTTTCACATGTATATATGGAACTTTTCATGTTCTCGTTTTTGCCTATTGTCCATTGTTCTATTGCTGCACACTGCTGAAAAGAGCCTAGCACCATATATCATTATGAGTGAGGTATCACACTATTATAAATACAGTCTCATGGCTAATGATTGTGTAAAATCCAGCATCTGTATGTATATATTTATAAAAATAATGCACGTTTGCAATTTTTGTGTGGAATATTATTTAAATTAGGGCATTATGCAATTCAGACTAAGAATTATGTAAATACACCTGCATCATGAAGCTTCTGATCAGTTGTGGACCTGTGTGAACAAGGCACTAAGTTTACCGGGAGCTGGAAGTTCATATAACATAGTTACAGATATGTAACTAATGTCTTGCAAGTTTACACTGCGTCTTACCTTGTAACTTGTCAACTCCTGTTGTAAAATAGCTAAGGAAGGCAGTGTGTGGAGTTCAGGCATGCCCTGTTTATAGGTGTTACTTCAAGCAGGTAAAAGTCCTCAGAACAAGTTGGATAGGTTTGGTTTTGTTGGTTTTTGATTTTATGTGGGTTTTTTTTTTTGTTTGTTTGTTGTTTTTTTTGTTTATTTGTTTGTCTTTACCAGATAAGCAGAAGCTGAGGACTCTGTACTGCTCCCCTTTCTGGGCAGAACTTGTCTTAGAGGGTAGCGGAAAATGTGGCATCTTACAATTTATGGATAATGACAGTGAGCTTTTCTTGCAGAGACAGTGCAGTCAATTTATTGTTTTTATTCTGGGATTATGTTGTGGTTGTGTATGCAGAAATCCTGTGGTTTTGTGTTGTTTTTTTTTCTAATGTAATTTCCATAATACTGATTTATCTTTAGGCTTGTGAAGCTGAAAGTATTATGCTAAACTTAGCAGGACAACTCATTATGTTGCAAAGGGATCGATCTGGTCCTCAGATACGCGATAAGGATAGTAATCCTAATCAAAGGAAGCATGTGAGTAAACATATGTAATGTGATGGCTTCAAAGATGACAATGACTGGAGAAGTTTTGAATGAGAGTGGTTCAGGAATTTAAAATGGAGGGTATATATTTATGAAAGGTAACATTTAATTTTCCAGGATGAATTATTAGCTGGAAATAAATAACTGCTTTCCTGACTCTTTTTTTTCCTAAGAATTTGTGAAAATTGCTTCTTAACTGTGGTAATGTCTAACCAAAGTATTTACTATTTGTATTGCAATGAAAGTTTTAACATAAAAGGCTTGTGCAGAATATGGCAATAATAACAGAAGGTCTCCAGTCTATCTAAAACTGTTCTATATATTTATGGAATGTTACCATTTTTGCAGAGTATATTTACAAAGTTCCTAAAAGCACTAGTACTAATTTTTGCTGTGGTGGTGAAGAAACCTCTTCACTACATGGAACAAAGACTTCAAGAAAGTGAAATCTGAAAAGTTTAGATGAAGGATTGTTTATAGTCCAGTCAAACACAAGCAAATTTTGTCTTTATAGTGATTTTATCATTTGGACTTTATGGCTAACCAAAGAAGTAGAGCGCAGGTTTTGTTTTCCTCCCTTATTCTGGCCCTTCTAGCTTCCTGATTAATATGAGGTTATTAGAAAAATGAACAGGATGTCTTCTAAGTCAATATAAATTGTGTTTGCTGAGGTGCTTTGCAGAGAGAGAAATTCTTTGCTCAAAAAAGAGCTCCTCTGAAGGTTTAAAAGCAAGGAATAATTTATTTGATACACAGATTTTTTTTTGTTGATTTTTCTTTTTTTTTTTTTTTAGCTGCCTTTTTGTGCTCCAGTTGTACTAGCACAGTCTGTTGAAAATGTATGGACTACTTGCAGGATCAACAAACACAAACGCCACTTATTGGAAGCTCTTTGGCTCAGCTGTGGTGGAGCAGGTATGAAAGTCTGGCTTCCCCTCTTTCCCAGAGATCATCGAAAGCCGCATTCCTTTCTATCAAGACGGATCATGCTGCCTTTCCACATCAACATATACCCACTGGCTGTTTTGTTTGAAGATGCCTTGGTTCTTGGTGCTGTTAATGACACTGTGCTCTATGACTGTTTATACACTCAAACCAGTGCTAGAGAACATTTGGAGGTTCTCTTTCCTTTCTCTATTGTTGAGAGAACCTCTCAGATCTACCTCCATCACATTTTACGCCAGCTCTTGGTTAGGAACCTTGGTGAACAAGCCTTGCTTTTGGCTCACTCCTGTGCCACGTTACCATATTTTCCTCACGTACTAGAACTGATGCTTCATGAAGTGCTGGAAGAAGAAGCTACCTCGCGGGAACCCATTCCCGACCCTCTGCTTCCCACTGTGGCAAAATTCATTACGGAGTTCCCCCTCTTCCTTCAGACAGTTGTTCATTGTGCTAGGAAGACAGAGTATGCCCTGTGGAATTATCTTTTTGCTGCTGTAGGAAACCCAAAGGACTTATTTGAAGAGTGCTTAATGGCCCAGGACTTGGACACAGCTGCCTCTTATCTCATTATCCTGCAGGTAATGATATGCTCTATATTACAGCTGTATTATTTAAAAAGAAATTCTTCATACGAAAATTACTTATGTTAAATAAATTTTAAGTTCAGTGATTGGAATATCAGGCAATATGAGTAGCTAGCTTACTGTTACAAAAAGAAAAATCTTTCTTTTAATTTCTGTTATTTTTGAATGTGACATAAGGTTTGACTTTCTCAATGGCAAACACAAATGACTTAATTGTTCTTTTTTATTTGCAGAATATGGAAGTTCCAGCAGTTAGTAGGCAGCATGCTACTCTCCTATTTAACACTGCCTTAGAGCAGGGAAAGTGGGATCTTTGTCGTCATATGATCAGATTCCTTAAAGCCATTGGTTCTGGAGAAACAGAGACACCTCCAGCTACACCAACAACTCAGGTTTGTGGTGAAAACAGCAAATACTGTGCATTAAACTTTCTATGATCTATCTTGCTGTTATACAGCATGTTTACTCAACTGATAGCAAGTTTGGGTTTTCTTGGTTTTAGGAGCCTAGTTCAAGTAGTGGCTTTGAATTCTTCAGACATCGCAGCATTAGTTTATCCCAATCAGCAGAGAATCTCCATAGCAAATTTAACTTGACAAAAACACTGAGTATGCCCTCTGGCCCATCAGGAAAAAGGTAATGTCTTCTCCTTCTCTATTATGTTATGTATTGTACTAGCCCTCTTCCCAGTTTAAGCTAAAGTATTATATGCTAGAGTTAAATTTATCGTTATCTCCCTCCATAGCCTTCTGTATTTGTCATTTCTAGACTCTTGTAATGCTTGTGCCTCACTTATGTTCTTAGACAAAGATGCATTTACGCATGTAAATATATGTGTGTCTGTATATGTGTACGTGTATGGAAACAAATGGATATTACTGACCACCAGAAGACCGAATCAACTGGATTCATTTTTAGTAATTTAAATAGCTAGTGAGAGCTTGAAAAATCTGTTTTGTTAAAAAATACCATGAACCACTCACAGTACTGCAGTGTCATAAAATGCATTGCACAGTTATACTGTGCATATCTGGATCTTGTGTGTTGCTGGCCCACAGAAAATTTTATATCTTTGGGTGGATCCCTCTCAAGCTGCAGAGTTCATATTGACTCCAGTTTAATATTCAGAAGAAACATGAAATAGGACTCATTATTATCTTGGATTTGTTTTTTCCCATATCAGGCTTTCAAAATAATCTTTGTACCCACTGAAATCCTTTTATTGAGTAATTTTCCATAAATGGCACCATCTGAAGAGTTTCGAAAGGGGGTGCCTTTCCACATATATAGAGATGGGATCAGGAAAGCCACAGCACTGATGAAACTGAACTTGGCAAGAGAGGTGAAAAAGAACAAGAAAGGATTCTACAGGTACAGTGGGCAGAAGAAAAAGACCTAGGTGACTGTAACCCCTTTGATAAATGAGAAGGCAGTATACACAAAAACAAACATGGAGAAGGCTGAGGTCCTCCACAAGTTTAGTCTTGGACTTCACTGGCAGTCACACTTCTCAAATCTTCCACATCCTAAACCTCTAGCTGGGGGTCAGAGAAGCAAAATCCCCCACTGTAGTAGCAAAGCAAGTCAGAGACCACCTCATGAAACTCAACTCCATTGGAGTTGGATGACTTGCATCCCAGGGTCATAAGGGAGCTGTTGGATGTGGTTGCTGAGCTGCTTTTGATATATATGAAAAGTCATGACTGACAAGTGAAATTCTTGATGACTGAAAAAAGGGAAACATCACTCCCATTTTTAAGAAAGGAAGACCTGGGGAACTACAGGTCAGTGAGCTTCATGTCTGTGTGTGGGAAGATAATCCCAGATCCTCTTAGAAAACGTATTAGAACATATGAGAGATGAGCAGGTGATCGAAGACAGCCAGCACACCTTCACCGAAGACAGATCATGCCTGTCCAATGTGGTGGCCTTCTATGATGGAATGATAGCATCAGTAGACAAAGGAAGAGCACCTGAGGTCATCTACCTGGACTTGTGCATGGCTTTTGACATAGTCCCACATCACATCAGATCCTTATCGCTATTGGAGAAAAATGGTGTTGTAGGGTGAGATTTTCGATGGATAAAGATTTGGTTGGATGGATGCAGCAAGTGGGTTGTGGTGAATCTCTATCCAGGTGGAAGCTAGTCATGAGAGATGTCCCCCAGAGATCCACTTTGGGACTGATGCTTTTCAACATCTTTATCAATGACATAGTGGGATTGAGTGTGCCTTCAACAGGTTTGTGGATGACACTAAGCTGAGTGGAGAAGCTAATATGAGAGAAGGAAGGAATGCCACCCAGAGGGACCTGGACAAGCTTGAAAAATGAACCTAATGAGATTCATCAAGGCTAAGTGCATAGTGTTGCACTTGGGTCAGTACAAATCCAGATATGTACACACACTGGGAAAACTTATTGAGAGATGCCCTGTGGAGAAGAATGGACTTGGGGGGATTGGTCTTTGCGGATTAAGTGCATGACATGTGCAAGCAGTGTGCGTTCACAGGTCAGAAAAAGCAACTCCATCCCTGGGTTTATCAAAAGAAGGGTTGACAATAGGGCAGGGGAGGTGGATGTCTGGTTCTTGCAGTGTGTTGCTGAGCTACACACTCTGCTATTTTCCTGTGAAGCCCCAACTGGAGTACTGCATCCAAGCCTGGGGCCACCAACACAAGGATGTCATGGAGCTGTTGGCACATACCCTGAAGAGATCATCTTTTGTAGGGGGCTGGAGTCACATCTCCTGTAAAGGAAGATCTGGGCCTCATTGTGGCTTTCAAGTACTCTAAGAGGGCTTAGAGGAGGGAGGCCAACTTTTCACACAGGCAGATAGTAATAGGACAAGGGAGAATGGTTTTAAACTAAAAAATATGAAATTTAAGATTAGATGTTAGGAGGAAATTCTTTACTCAGAGGGTGGTGAGGCACTGGCACAGGCTGCCCAGAGAAGCTGTGGATGCCCTGTGCTCTGAAGGTGTTCAGGGCCGGTTTGGATTGGGCTCTGGGCAGTCTGAGGTGGTGGATGGCAGCCCTGCCCATGGCAAGATGGATGATCTTTAAATTCCTTTCCAACTCACAGCAGTCTATGATTCTATTACTAATGCTTGACTTTTCTCTAAAATTGTTTCTCAGAAGTCACTTTGCAATGTCATCTGCTTTTTGTATTTATTTATTATATTGTATTGCTCATGATTTGGTTGGTGTTCCATGGATGCTGCTGCAGTAATTTCCTTTGGTTATTTCACTTTACCTATTGTGGCACTGGGATCTTTTAGAGAATATAAGGCGGGAAGGAATGGTGGAAGCTGTTTTTCTTCATATATGAAAAATTGTTGAACTTGTACTGTGGCAGTGGCCAACTGTCCATACAACGCAGTTCAGTGCTTCACATGACTGTTGTCTGGTTTTTCCACAGGTGGAGTAAGGACAGTGACTGTGCTGAGAATATGTACATTGACATGATGCTCTGGCGACATGCTCGGCGCCTGCTAGAAGAGATCAAGCTGAAAGACCTGGGTTGTTTTGCAGCACAGCTGGGCTTTGAGCTCATTGGCTGGCTGTGCAAGGAGCGAGCCAGAGCTGCCCGTGTGGAAGACTTTGTTTTTGCTTTGAAAAAACTACACAAGGATTTCCTCTGGCCATTTCCAGTCATGCCAGCTTCATCTATTAATTCACCATTCAAGAATGGAAAGTACAAAACAGGTGCCATAACATATGAGTTGATGTGGATTAGGTTTCTCTTTTGCAGTCTTACTTCCCTCAGCCTGAATATCTCCTTCAGTTCAGCCAAGGAAACAGGCTGAGGCTTATAAATTCTGTAGCCTTCTCACATAGGGTATATTTTTTGAAGGGATTTTGTTTAGCACAGACCTCATCCCTCTTATTTGATGTACTGAGATAAATCTACTTGATTTACTCAGTCTGATCTACTGAGGTTTCTTACTTTCTTGGGTACACTGGAATGGATATCTCTTGTGCAGATACTAAGTTATACTGAGATATTACTTGCTGATGTGTAACTGCTACATAACATTATAAAAAGCAACATTTTTACATAGTTTTTAGATGAGAATGTAATTATTTTGTATTTAAAAAACTCATCTTAAAAAAATTCCTCATCTTTAAAATTTTCTGTTGTAGAGGTCCAAAAGTTTGAAAGCTTTCTGTAAACCTCCTTTGCATTATTACTCTCTCAGACTGGTTTACCTTTTTATAGCAGAATTGATGTTCACTACCAAGTATTCCTCTTCCTAGTAGTAGCAGCACCATTATTTAGTTCTGTTGCTGCTAATACTGTATTAGCTGATGGTTCTTTTATGCCAGTGCGGATATAAAAAACCAATTAGAAATTTTTGAAATACCTGAACTTGCTATATTCCTTTGATTTTGTTGAGTTCAACAAATTGAGTATTGACTTAGTTGCAAGTTGCAGCTTCCTGAAATACCTGAAGGAAACTTAACACATTTTATTTTTGATCATTACATTATTTTTTTTTTCTTTCAGCCATGGGGGAACAGTTGCTAAAATCTCAGTCAGCAGACACCTTTGTAAGTATGGAAATGGACACAGGGGTTTCAAATACACCTCGGAGTCGCAGCTGGCTTGGCACTATTGGCTCCTCTCAGAGAGAGATGGACACAGCTTCATCCCATGGACCACACATGCAAGATGCATTCCTTTCTCCTTTGCTCAGTAAAGGTTAGACACACTTCCTTCTGTTTGCTCACAAGAAAAATGCACCTGGAAGTATTGCACCTACATTCTAGTATTTGCATGTGATTTGTTGTATTGTTGCTTCTCACAGCCAGTGAAATAATGTTGGGCTGTGGGGAGGAGGAAGAGAACATAGTGAAAAATTAAGAAAATTAGTCTCATATCGTTTCTTTTTTTTTTTCCCATAACTTTTAGAAAAGTAAAGTAAAAGTTGCATAACTCTAAAAAAAAAGCAGAGTTTAAATGAGAAGAAGAGTTATTTTTTCATTGCACCATCTTCTACTTCTCTCTGCTACTGATCTGGATGAAGATCTTTGCGTTCAAAAGACTTTGATAAGCATTTTGAAGCACTTTGTTTTAAACTGAAATGAAATCAATAATCCTTAAATATTGACGGGTGAATTCTAGTAGTAATTTCATAAATAACTAATACAGTGGTTTGCAACCACTCAATATTACTCAATAATTTCTTGGGGGAGTATTTGAGAAATACTGAATCTTAGTAAAGGAAGTGAGGTTTTTTTTGGTTTCTGAATGTTTTTGGTAGGTGATGAATGCAGCATTGGTTCAGCAACAGACCTGACTGAAACAAGTTCTATGGTGGACGGTGACTGGACCATGGTGGATGAAAACTTCTCCAGTCCAAGTCTAACACAGTCAGAGCTTGAACATCTTTCTCTAGAACTGGCTAGTAAAGGGCCACACAAGTCACAAGTTCAGCTGAGGTAAATTAAATACTTATTGCATTTGAAACTAGAAATGAGTAGTATTCAGCATTACAAGAAAGAAACAAATGTCTACAGACTCACATGCCAGGATTTTGTCTTTGGAGGGGTAAAAAGTTCGGTAAGACCAAATGCCAAGTCCTGCACATTGGGCACAACAATCCCAAGCAATGCTACAGGCTTGAAGCAGAGTGGCTGGAAGACTGTGGAAGAAACGGATGTAGGGGTGCTGATTGATTCTCGGCTAAATGTAAGCCAGCAGTGTGTCAATCAAGAAGACCAATCGCATGCTGGCTTGTATCAGAAATAGTGTTGCCAGCAGGAGCAGGGAGGTGATCATCTCCCTGTACTCAACACTGGTGAGACCACACCTCAAATACTTGGGTTCCTCACTGTAAGAAAGACATTGAGTCCCTGCAGTGTGCCCAGAGAAGGGCTGTGAAGCTGGTGAGGAGTCTAAGTCTTGAGAGAAATGCCTGAGGGAACTGACTGTTCAGTTCAGAGAAGAGGAGGCTCAGGGGACACCTTATTGCTCTCTACAACTAACTGAAAGGAGGTTATGGTGAGCTGGGTGTTGGCATTTTCTCCAACATAACTAGTAATGGGACTAAAGGAAATGGCCTCAAGTTACATGTTGAGGTTAGCTACTTAAAAAAATTTCTTCCAGGAAGAGTAGTTATGCACTGGAATGGGCTTCCCAGGGAGGTGTTTGAGTCACTATCTCTGGAGGTGTTCAAGAAACATTTAGATGTTGTACTGAGGGACATGGTTTAATGGGAAAATATTGGTGGTAGAGGGACCGATGACCTTGTAGGTCTTTCCCAATCTTGGTAATTCACCAGGTTGCTTTTCTCCATATAGGTACTTGCTACATATCTTCATGGAAGCAGGATGTTTGGATTGGTGTATTATCATAGGTCTTATCCTCAGAGAATCTTCAGTAATCAACCAGGTTTTCAGTGTAATGCAGTCCTCTGACATTGATGGAGAAATCTGTCAGAATATCAAGACTGGCCTGTGTGCTGTTGACAAATGGGCATCTACAGATTGGTAAGTGTTATTTTCCATCTTGATTTTCATTCCATTTATGGATGATTGTTTACTCCGGAAGTTGTCTAAAAAAACAAGTTGGAATTATCTCAGCTTTAGATAAACAATTATTTAAAAACACTTTTGCAAGAAGTTTATGGATAGTCACTTGATAGAGTTGGGGTCAACCTTTTTACTCTTTAAAAAAAACAACTCAGATTCTGTACAGAAAGAATGCTAGAAGATAATCTTTTATACGAAACATCTCCCAGCAAATGCTTGCTAGGCATTCAACAGAAGTAGTATTATTAACTCACTAAAGGTTTCTCATACCATTATTTTTCTAGCCCTGGGTACAAGCCATTTCTAAATGTCATCAAACCACAGATCCAGAAGCTAAGTGAAATAGCAGAAGAGCAAGTACAGCCTGAAGCTTTTCAGCCCGCGAATCCCTCTAAGGTTACAGAACAAGCAAACATCAGAGCTGAGGAGAGCAGGACTTCGTCTAGCCATGGCACTAATTCACAGAGTGATGCCAGCAATAGCAGTGCTAGCAGACATGAAGAGGACAAGTCCAAGACTGAGGATGAGGAATCATTTCAAGAGGGCAGTTATGACTGCATTGTCTCTTAAGTGGAAAATGAACTACTTCCCAAATATCAGGAAGCAAACCAGCTCTAGACATGCTTCCATGATTTGGAGTAGGATTTCTTTTTTATATTTTAATCTTTCAAATCAAATTGGGGATAATATAACTAAGAAGCAGTTTCATCTGGTAACGTCAGAAGAAGGTAGATTTTTTTTTTTTTTTGATGCAGTCTTCAGACTAGAGCTTTTGGTTTTGATACTTAATAGTGCTGAGAGACAGTGAACACACATATAGTCAGGTTCAGCTGGTGTTCATTAGGCCCTCTACATCACAAACATATTCTGGAGAAGTTACTACAGTGTTTTTTGCTTGAGTTTATAAGGTAAAAAGGAGGTTAAATCTGAAAGTTATTCTCCTTCCCACCTCATCTGCCTAAGAAATGTCTGATCAATGCAAATTGGTTTGATATCGATATTTTGTATGAAAGGAGTGTAAAATATATTGTATGTTTTTTGTGAATACTCTTGTACAAATATTCAAGGTTGTACCATATTTGAAGGTACCCATATGTATTGTGCATGTTTCTAGATTCCTAGTAAAGCTAAAGCAGAGTTGCACTTCTTTCTGGATGAAGCATACTTTACTGACCTAGCAGAGACACAAGGTGGCTTTTTTTTGTTTTACTGCCACTTACAGATCTTATACTTGGGTTTAAGGGATTGCTGAAGGTTATTTATTTTATTGTAAATTCTTTTCTGAAAAATGGATTTTTTAAATGTAAATATTCATCATATACTCTAGCTATGAAAAATTAGTTTAAAAGCTCATACTTAAGCATTTTTTCAAACATTTTATAATATGCATTCTTGTAACTAAGACTTATTTAACTTTCATACAACGTTATGAAAAGCTGGCTGCAGAAGTCTGTTGCTTTGAGGTACTTATTTTTTCTAGCTGCTGTCCCTATGTAATAACTACCTGTAACAGTATTAATTTAGAAATTAGCTTCTTTGTACTGTGCAATCTGAACAAAAATGCAACATTGCTCATTTTATACAAAATAAACTAGTTTATTTTTTATAACATCACTTGATTACTGACATGGACCAAACAAGCCATCATAGGGTAGTTGCAGCATCTGTTGCTTTCATAGTGTAGTTACACATCCATTTAAGCCCTGAAAACTAACAACATTCACATTTAAGTTGAAATAAATTGTGGTTTTATTTCTCTGTTTCCTTTGCAGATAAGATCAAGTGCTTTAAAATGTAAAATATTAAATGGTTGCTTTACAATGGCTTTTGTAAGCCAGTACAACCAGTACAAGTGCAATAATAATATTACCTGGAAAGCTGGAGGTTTAGTGAATGGAGCTTGAATCTTCACCTAAGAATTGAAACTAATATCAAAGTTACAGCAAAGAAGTCCAGTTCAGGAGTCCCAGCATTAAGTTTAGTCTGCATTATAGCTACTGGTTATAAGTAATGTCCGTCATACTTCCTTCCAAATTAGGACCTACAATCCTGTTGTGATCTGACATCAGAATCCATTGTTGTTTTAAGGGGATATTTAGAAGGCTTTTTTGTTTATGGAAAAAAAAAAACAAAACTATTTAATCTATAAGTTTTCATGTTAAACAAATAAAAACTGTGCTTCAAGTTAATATTTTTCTGTGATTCTGTGGTAATGCTGTAGGCCAAGCCCAACCTGATCATCTTTCTGCTGTTCAGGTTTGGATCTGTACAAGTGAACAAAAACATTAACTGATATACTACAATTCTTGATATTAAATATCTAACTACTGTGCTACTGTTGTTTAGCAGTTAAATCTTTTTAGTTGTGAAATTTTAGAAGTTTGTACTTCTCTAGTAGTAATTATCTCTATGCAAATCATGTGCTAATTTTGTATTTCAATTCCACTGCTGTTATACTGTAATTAAAAGACAAATGCGTTCAACTTTACCTGAAGTTACTCCTGTGGAAAATCACACTTCAAGCTAATGGTAGTGATCCTTACTTGATTTCCAGCATGTTGTCCTGGAGAAAGTAAACTCTAACAGAAAATGCCTGATGAAAATTGTGGTAGTGTGCTGCATCGTATCTATATAGCAGAATTGTTTTACAGAACAGTATCAGGCTTCTAAGTTAAACATTGCTTTGTTGGTGCATCTTTCAAGTTAAGTAAACCTACTGTTTCGATAACAGATGCATTAACTTGTGTTTGTGATAGCAGAGGGGGTTGCAGGAGTGGCTTCTGTGAGTGGAAACAAGGTGCTCCCCTCTTGTCAAACAGCCAATTCCTTCTCACTCCACTCCACCGTCCACTGGCCGAAGCTGAGCCCATCGCTGATGGTGATAGTGCCTCTGATAGCATCTCAGAGAGGCTAAAAGCAGCGTGCAGCAGCTGAGCAGCTGAGAGAGATAAAACAGGGAAAACGAGACAGAAATGGCTGTGCAGCCCTAAGAGGCTGTTCAGAGGAGGGGCAGGAGGTGCTCCAGGCGTGTTCCTTGCAGCCCCAGAGATACACGTGGTGGAACAGGCTCTGTGCAGTCCAGTGATGACTGTTTGAGAGTCAAGATCCATGCTGCAGCCTGTGCCAGAGCCAGGGGATAGGCTTGGTTGCTTACTGCAGGATGTGGTGAGCCCATGCTGGGTGCAAGCTCCCAAAAGGCTAGGACAGCACAGGTGTAAAGGAGTAGATCATGTACTGTGGAGTAGTCTTTTCCTGGAGGACAAACCTGTGAAGAGGAGGACTGTGTTGAAGTGGTTCACAAAGAGCGAAACCCTGTGGGAGGGACCTCACACTAAAAAAGGAGAAAACCACAATGGGAAAGTGCAGCAGAGACTTCCCCAGCCCTGTGTGCACTGCCAAGAGAGAAGGAAATAGGAATGTGCAGGTGTAAAGCTGAGTCTGGGAAGGAGGTGGGGATGGAAGAAAGGTATTTTTATTCCAATCCCTTTCTCATCAACCTACTTTTATTTTAGATTGGCCATAAATTGAATGTTTTCCCCAGATCAAGTCTGTTTCTTGCCTGTAATGGTAGATATCAGCCTGTCCACATCCCAATCCTGAAGCTGTTTCTTCATCTGTTCTCTCCCTGACCTGTTTGAGGAGAGGGAGTGCAAGCAGTTTGGCAGCCAGATGAGGTTAACCCACCACCAGAGGTTTAGTCATATGCAAGTGAGAGCTATTACCTCAACTTAAACAGGAGAAAACAGCCATTTTATCAAGTTGAGTCTCACCTTGTTTATCCAGATTATACAGCCATGCAAAGCACATGGGCTGCATGCTCCAAAAGTAATGCATCCTGTTTTATTCTGTTGGCCAAAAGTGTCAGAGGCAAATGGTGGTGAGACAGCAGTAGAGGTGGAACCACCTCCATTCTGTGTTGTTGCCATGTGATAGATAGCAGCAGAGTGGCACTCTGACAGAATGGTGTCTGACATGGAAGAGTGGATAGAGCAAAGCTGTGTCACCGAATTCCTCCATATGGAGAAAATGGCACCTACTGACATTCACAGATGCTTGCTGAACATTTCTGGAGACAAACAGCAGATGTGAGCACAGTGTGGTGGGTGGTGTGTTTCAGCAGTGGCGACAGCAACATTGGGTCACCTCCGCTGGTGCAGATTTTGATGAGTGCAGCCTGTGAGGTCCTGTTCACTGCTGGAGAAAATGCACAACTAATGGTGGTGACTCTGTTGAAAAGTAGTGTTTTGTAGCTGAGAATTCTAACAGTACTAGTTGTGCTCTTTGTATCTGTTGTAGTTTCCATGGGAATGAATAAGAGGCATTACTTTCAGAGTGACCTACATATATGTGGCCTCCACTCTAAGTGGCCCAGGCACTTAGAAAAAAAGAGTGCACAGATTCTCTTAACCATCTCATAATTGTTTCCTCCATCCTATAGCTCAGAGTTAAGACTTATGGAAGACACTACGGCATAGTAAGATGAATTCTAGCCAATACTGGAAAAATAATCCCAATGCTTGAACACTAAACTGGGAAAAAAGGGCCATGTATATACCTTCTAATGTTGTGTCACAGAATTACAGAATGGCCAGGGTTGGAAGGGACCTCAAGGATCATGAATCTCCAAACCCCCCCGCCACATGCAGGGCCACCAGCCTCTTCATTCAATACTAGACCAGGCTGCCCAGGGCCCCATCCAATCTGGCCTTGAACACCTCCAGGGACGGGGCATCACAACCTCTCTGGGCAGCCTGTTCCAGTACCTCACCACTCTCTCTGTAAAGAATTTCCCCCTGACGTCCAACCTAAATCTCCCCTCCCTCAATTTAAAACCATTTTCCCTTGTCCTGCTGTTATCTACCCTTTCAAAGAGTTGATTCCCCTCCTGTAGACTCTCTTTAGGTACTGAAAAGCTGCATTGACAAATTGTGACGCTGTGTTTGTATATTATTATTATCTACATTTTCAGAAGAGAGGTTAAACTGCAGAAAACTCTGAAGATCTCCAAGGCTTGTAGCAGACTCCAACCACCAGATATCCTTTTTAGGTCTGGTCCCTGATTATCACTCACAAGCTCTCAAACTCATCGTGGCTGTTTCTCAGAGGCAGCTCTTTGAACTCTAGCCCCTCCATAACTTGGGGCAACTTCCTTGCCCCACTTTAACTGCCTATACCTTCTGAAAAGTTTCTAGCCCTTAATATCAAGCTCCAGCCATAAGAATCATCTCACCGTGTCTCTGTATTCACAATTAACTTCTGGTCTTCAAATTGCATCGTGGCTTCCAATTCCTCCTGCTAATGACCCACACTGCATCCAGTGGTGTACAGGCCCTTCAGTTGGGCTATCAGCAGTGTTACCACCTGTAAGGAGCCCTCTTGAGATCCTTTAGGACAGTTCAGAGGTTTTCCCCGCTGTTTTCTAAAATGACAGTATTCCCTGTCCCTTCTTAGTGACATAGAACTCCATCCCCTTCCACCATCAAACCTAGCTTAAGCTCTGGTAATTGATCCAGCCAGCTTGCTTCCCCGAACTCTTGCCTCACCTGCTCAGTTGCATTCCACCTGATCCCCACATACCCAACACTTCAAGGCCTGTCCAAGATCACAGAACACAAAGCCTTGATCATGACACCATCCGTGCTGCCAATCATTCACCTGACCCATTCATCTCCAGATGCCAGCCGGCAACTGAGAGAACAGAGGAGAACAACACTTGTGCTCCGCGCTCTTCGATATCCTTCTAAGTATGTGAAGTCCCTTTTAATGTTCTGCTTTTTCTTGTCACAGTCTTCTGAGACCCAACTTGAATGTGGAGGAGTGGATAGTAATCATCCTGCTCTATCAGATACATTAGCCTCTTCTTGGCACTCATGACAGACAGAGAACCTTCCTGGAGAGATTACCTGGGTGATAAATGGGGGCCCCGCTGCCTCACAGGAGGCAGTCCCCAGTTACTAAGACTCTACACCTCTTTGGTGGCTCTAGTTCTGATGTAGCTCTTCAGTTGCTTAACATGCTTGTTTCCCACGTTTTGTCTGCTATCTGCACCCTCCCTTTCTTCCAGCCCCAGAGCCTTGTATCATGAGCTGAGAACATTCTGTGTTCAAAATACAAGTCACACTTATGCAATTTTGTATTCTCTGACCATATCTTTGTGATAGAATTTAGGGCTATTCATTTCCCACAGTGCTTTCCATGTTGCCTATCAGGTTCTAAGTCGGGCCATCCTGCCAGTTTCTTCCAGATCATTTCTGAGCATCAGATCACACTCAGACCCCAAGGAAAAAAAGTACTGAACAATATTACCATGCATGCAAATTCTTCAGTAGCTCTGTCCCGTATGCTACAATTAGGTCTGTATAGGCTTGTTAGATCTTGTCTACTCGATTAGTGTTTTCCAGCAGGCCTACAATCCAACCTAAATTGAACAGACATTAAAAGACATGTTTTGCTAGTACAGAACAACTCCATCTAGTTCAACAGTCTGTTCTTTTGTGTATGGTACCTGAAACTCTTTTGTTCACTGAACTTATCCCAACATTTTTCCTCCTAATGCATATTTTGTAGACACATGATGTGAAAGTACAGTGATATACTCTGGTGCTGCATTAGTTTGCATGACCACAGCACACAAAACATAATCATAACACACAAAGGTCTCCTGTGAAAACATCCACTTAAAGTGCTAAATCACTTATTTATTCTCCCTCTAGATATGTACCAGAATGGTGTATGTTAATAAATAACTGATTCCCAAATTTAGGGAAGAACTCTAGCACAAAGGCAAAGCAAAGCAACTTTTAAGAAGTGTAGGTAAAATGAGTTATTTCCAAACAACTAGCTCTCACTGTTCCATTAAGAACAAAGACTATTCTTACGCACTGCAGTCCTTAAAATTACCAGCTGCTTTGTGTTTATTTCATGGAGTAACACATGTAATACTTTTTACAAGAAATAAGAAACCGCAGTAGTAGAAGATGAATCTGCTTTTCATGAATGCAGAAATAGATGGACACTGAAACAGCAGAAGTTTCTGCCGTATTTTGCTGCCGTAATCAGCAACAGCAAATTTGCTCTCAACTATTAGTTCTGAAAAGTATATGCAACTCTGCTACCAACTCCTTCCCCACATTACATCTTGTTTCAAGGAGAATCTTCCTGTCCAGGCAACTAGCCAGGGATTTTTATTTCAACATTTCTCATCTCAGATAATTTTTTAGTATTTCTTGACAGTGCACATAATCCACGTAGCTCTAACTCAGTATGTACCCAACATCACTTAAAGTATTTGCACTCAAAGCATAAATACAGCACTGGCACAACAAATGAAGACAATTCAAGCACACCTTTAACAAGCATATGGAACATACAGTTTTACTGATTGACTTTTACATTTATTTATAAAGCCAGAAATTTACAACAAATTAGGTATTCCTTATAATTATATAATTTAATAAAGATTAAATCCTGAGTTAGCAAAAGTTATTGCTTCATGGAAGTTCCAGAAACTGCTAACAGGCATTTTTACATTATTGGCTCTTGGTATGAATTCTTCACGTAGTACTTTTTAAAAAGCTATAAATCAGAGGCAAAACATAAAAATCAAATATGGGAGGATGGTAAATATCAGTGCAGCTTTTGTTAACTTGCTGTGCATTAACTTGAGTGCAATACACAGCAAATGCTGAGATTCAAGACAATCAAAACTAAGGTTTTCTTTCCCCAGTCACTAATAGCACAAGTTTGTTTTTAAAATAATGAATGCATCACATATAGACTGTACTTTTAAATCAGATACAATCTGCTACAAGTGAGTGATGATTGATTCATGTTTGTGTAGAGTATCAAATGACACTGGTTTTAAGATACTGATGTCCAGTTTGGTATAACTACAGTAATTAAACTGCTGTCTGTAGTCCAAGAGTCAGTCAACAATGCTTGCAAATAGACCTTGCAAGAAATAAAACTGTTTCTTGACACTTACCTACACAGCTACAGACTAATCTGAAGCAAAAATACCCGAACTGGGAACTACTTTCTATCACAGCTCACAAAAATTAAACTGTTTTCTTCCATGTGCCCTGTAAAACTTCCCAGTACTAGCATGTTTTTACTTGAAATTATGATGCATGCACAAAATCTGCTTTACATGCTATTTGGCAATATTCATGGGACAAAGAGAAGGTGAATATGTGTTAATCATGGCATGGTGTTGATGTCACAGAATGTTTTATATTGAGTTTGGCTGTAAAGGAGAAGAAACAAAACCTGTACAACAACAGGTCAATGGCTTCACAATTCAAAACCTGCCCAAACTGTAAGTTATTCTAAAAATCACAGTCATTTACAAGCCCCATCCTGTAGGAATAGAAACAAGAACAGCGACTCAGAAATAGGAGACATTCTTTTAAGGATGCTTCTTGGTATTTTTCCTTACTGAAAGCAACCCATATTTAAAGAAACAAATGTATTAGCAAAGTGCAATACTGTCACACTACTACAAGTCTCTCCAAGGGAGATACCAAAATTTAGCCAATTCTAATAAATTAGAAGATAACCTGAAATTTAGAGTGGATTAACTATAAAACATCCACTCAAAGAAGTGGTGACTTGGCACTCTTACATAAAAGACAGTGAGTTAAATGCTTGTACGTTGATACTAAAAAGTCATAACAGGAATAGAAGCACAAGGTGACAGGTGAAACCTACCCACACAAATTCCTGCACTGAAAAGACAGGCAAAAGATAGAAACTATGTTTTTAACAGAAAGACATTAAATGGAAATGATAACATGGATTGTCATGGTTTCACTCAAATAAATAATTACCACATTCCAGAATACCAGCTTTTCTGCATTGTGCAACCTACACAGGCATCAGCTTTCAGTTACTTCATGCAGCAACAAAAGCAACATCTAGGATTTTGCTATCCCTTCCCCCCACCATGTAAACAAGCATCTCGTAGTTGAATATTTTACTTTAATAGGACGGATAGAACAGGTACATGACAATACCCTGCGGAATAGTTCAGTTCAGTTGGAAGAGATCTACAAAGATCACTGAGTCCAACTGCCTGTCCACATCAGGGCTAATCAGAGGTTAAAGTATATGAGGGCATTGTCCAATTGCCTTCTAAGCACTGACAGACATGGGGCATCAACCACCTCACTAGGAAGCTTTTCTAGTGTTTGACTGCCTTCACCGTACAGAAATTTTTCCTGATGTCCAGCCTGAACTTCCACTAGATGTAGGTAGAACATGCACGAAGTACATGTCATATTTTATGCCATATCAAAATAATTTCACAAGGCCCTACCATTATGATTACCATTGTATCGTGCTAACTTTACTTCCTCAAATGCGGTTTTCATGTTCAGAAACACACTAGTCAAACTGCCATTTCAGAGGAAGAACCAGCTGAACTGTATTTGCATTGACACGGAATATCACCTTATCCCCAATAAATAGCCACACTGCCAAAGAAACACTATTTGTATCCAACATATTTAAAACTCTTGCAGAAGTCTCCAGTATCTTGGTAGGATGTTTATTACAGTATCCTATGTTAGAGATATTACCCTATTAGCACTGCACTACTATTAACATTAAAAAACAAAAAGGTCATAAGTGCAGGACCAACCAGAAGAAAATGTCCAATTTGGAAATCTCTCCTGTAAGGCATAAAGTTGAGGCGATTTCTGATCTTCCCCAAAAAAATAGTGTGCTGCTATGGCAACGGAGACTATTCCATCAGAATGGTTTTCTGAGGCCTGTAGGTGAGAAAGGACAATGCAATATTTATGACTCCTCGTGGATTTTAAACATAAAATTAATCCAGATGTACTTTTCCACAGTCCTAACACCCATGTAACAAACTACAGCCCACAGATCATTGTTCTGTAAGTTAAAGCATTTCATATCTTCAACTGAATCAGTATCATCATGAGCTCAATCTGAATTGAAATTGCTCTGACATGTTAGAGCACATGCTCTAGACTCACTTGTAGGTATACATTTTGCCAACAAATTAAGACAGAACTCCAGCACGGTATTTATAATGATCTTTCCTCTTTGAATCTTTATCATGACGAGTATTTTATGCCTAGTTTTGCTTTTTCAGTCTTGTAAAGCTTGTTACACTGTAGATTCCTGTTTGCCTTTATCATGTAACCAAACAATTCTTATAAGCATAAGTGTTTATATAACATAGTCCAGGAAGGAACAATGAGCTTCTCTGAACTTTCATATGTTCTGGTAATATTTCCTCAATGTTAAACCTATAGTAAACTCCACTGTTAAAGTGGTAATGTGGTAAAGTAGTAAAGTGGTAACTTACAAGTCTAGAAAAAGTTATTCATTGGCAATCTAACAGTGGCCATGAGGGATCATAAATCCTACTGCAATCAGAATGCTGGAAGCTGTTGCATTGGTACTTTACAGAAGCCTTATTTCCAACCAAAAAATGAAGTATGGAACACAAAATTTTTATGATTCTCTTCAGACAGATAAGTTTACAAAGAAGAATTCCCTGTAACCTTCCCAAATAAGCAAAGTATACAAAAAGAAAACTATTTACAACAGGAAAAAAAAACTGAAATAATGAAGACAGAACTTGAAAAACTATGAGGTTAAGATGAGAAAAATGCAAGCTTAAGACCTAAGATCATGGAAACAAGGAAAAGATTCTCCCTTTGACTGTTTGGCAAGCCGGAGGACAAAGCATCAAAATCTGTGTGAGCTGATTTACGAAGTAGAGAACCAACTTAAAAGCCCATGAAATCACCAGGTTTCCAGCAGCAGCATACTTACTGTCAGCTCTATCCAGAAGTGCCACGGTGTAGCCTGCAGCCCATGGGAGTAAAACACAAAGTAGTCTCCTCCTACGCTAGCAACTGGTGTTCCATCTCCAAGAGACCAGGTGGACAAAGCAGACCCTTCATGTGGCCGAATATACAGAGACATATGACTTGGACCTGCAGGCAAGTATCTAGATTTAAAAACAGCTGAAAGGAGAAAGAACATCTGCCCCTCTTTCTTTCATTCCAACAATGTATTTTCCTAAATAGTAACTAGTAAACTTTGCATTACTATATACACACCTTGAAATCAAAACAGAGCTAAACTGTGCTCTCTATAGAAGAGTCTTCAAATATTTCTAAGCAGTAAGGTAAATTAAATGTAAATGGACTTTAAGGAGGGACTTGCTAGAAGAAGATCAAGGCTTACTCAAAATAGACAAGGCATCAATCTCCCAAATAACAACTGAAACATGACAACCACAGTGTTCTGAAACTGGTGAGCTTTGTGCGATTGGCACAAACAAATTCATTTTAGGAATGGCACTGTACACTGTAGTATTGGAATTAAACTGGATCTATTATGAGCATAAAAATAAAAACAAATCACAAATTAGAAGCTTCAGTCACTCACCAGATACTTCAAAGCTTAACCTCACAGTGTTCCAGGGCGTTAGCTCTTTGGTGAGAACTTCAAAGTGAATGGGGCTTTCTGGAAAAATTGCTGAAGCAGGAAGATACCAGTTTTTCCTGAATGAACAAATAAGATTTTAATTTTATCTCAGTGAAACACAGTTAGAGGTACAAAAACATGAGAAGAGTAAAGCTTTTGTACAACTTAGCTGACTGCTCTGTTAACACATAAAATATTCAAAAGCTATTTAAGCTAGCAGAAGGTAGTTAAAAATTAACAACTTACAGAGAGCCAAACACTTAAAAGACACAATAACAGAATAGTAGTCAACATCACTGTTCTTATTTGTTATCTGGACCTGCCTGAACCAACAAACCAATAAAATAAGTAAAAATATTGGGATCTCCAAAATTGTTTATTTTTGGTCACAAGACTTCTCAGGTATAAGAAACAGTTTCACCAGATGAAAAGTAGCTGCTGTGACTATCTACTCTAACCTTATTCAACTGAGTAGAGGAGGGGAAAAAAAGGAAGAAGCACACATAGTGCTACTTTGAAGTGCCCTTTAGAAACCCCTCACTTTCCTCTCCACTGGTGCTGACATCAGTTTTCCCACACATCAACTTCCAAATCTCCTCCAGCAGACTCAGTGATCTCTAGCACAGTTTGTGACAGAAGACACTGTATCTAGACAGAAGTTAAAGCGCCTTTCAAGCAGAAAGATAATTCACTTTTTGGGTAAGATTAGCCTTATCTTTCTTCCCTTACAAAAGGGAGACTGCATAAGCAAGTGGCTCAAATTAAGCAGTGTTCACACCAACCGGAACATGAAATGCACAGGCAGAATCCAAGGAAGACCACAAAATGGAGCCCACTCCTCACACGGAGTTCTAATGGTGTCATTGATTTCAGGTACATGAGGAGTTATGTGAGATATTCCATTATAATCAAATCCATTAATCCATATACCAGAGTCACTTTTAACCACGTTTCCATCTAGATCATGAAATCTTCTGTTCATATGCTGGAAGAATTTTAAAAAGTAAATAAACTAATTAAAAAAATACACAGTTATATGGCAGTTTGTGAAGCTTGCAAGACTTATAAGTAATTCCCAAATATCCCCTACATCAACCCTTACTGTATTTTCAGTATGCAACACATACTTAAATATTTATGAATACAATTACATAGGTTATAAAAGTAACATAAAAACATAAATTCAAAAGATAGCTATGCCTGTAAATATTTACATTCACTTCTTCAATGGAGACTGCTTACTCTTGTATCTAAAAAAACACTAGGAAAAAAAACACAAAACAACCTCGTCTCCAGAAAATAATATACCAAACATAGGAACTGAACGTGAGAAACAGTACCAGCTCTTTCAAATCCAAGAATAATTATTACAGCTTAAATCAAGCAAGCACCAGAAAAGTTACTTCTTAAGAGTTTAGGCATTTAAAAATAACAACCAAAACTACACCAAAAAACTCTCCTGCATGTAGCACAAAGGCAATGTAATATGCAAGTCTCTTCTTACCTGAAGAAAGACTCGCTTAGGCTTTGGATTAGCTGCATCAGAACTGTAAGGAAAGAAGATTCCACTACAAACGAGAATCAGAGTGACTAGAAACACAGCAGTTAAAGTTATTAGCGTCGTTTTTGTACTTTTGACAAGGTAAATGAAGTTAATCTAGAGAACAAAAAGACAGCTCAGTTATAAAACTACAAGGCTAAGAAATAAAATACACTGCATAACTCTAAAATCCAATTACGGAACCGCAAGTACATTAGAAACACAAGGAACTTTCTTGCAATCTCAATATTTGAAAACACAAAAAGTACATTCTAGAGGTCAAAAAAAAAAAAAAAAAAAACCTCATTTTTCTAAAACATATGACAAGAAAAACCTAGACATTATGCAGCAAGGATGTCATAAAAAACCTAAAAAATTTTTGAAGTGTTGTATAAGTTTTGTTTAGCTACATACCGTACTTCATCTAACATGAATGCCTGTTCAAACTCCAGTATTAAATTACCCATTTTATTATATCATTATAGAGCAAAAAAATTTTGAAATCCATTTCAATTACGTCTTTCTGAAAAATGTAAAACAGGATCTTCCCCATTTCTTAGAATTTCCTTGTATTAACATTTGAGATATTAAATGGTATCATTAACTTCGAACAGCAGCTTAAAAAAAACACTGATTTTTGAGTCTAGAGAAAGCTTTAAAAAAGTTTTAAACATTTTAAAATTCTACTTACAAAATAGGATGACAGAATCATAGTGCTGGCCACAATAAATCCTGCCAACACTACGTCTGGTGGGATTTCTGAACCACTTCGTCCCATTATAGGAGTAAACATTTCAAATACAGTCCAATTGAGATACATCATATATAGATAGGGAACAAACATTCCTAGCATGTACATCACAACAAATTTCATTGTGGCACCTGCAGGACACAAAATGCAGAACATTACTAATACATCCATCCACTGCTGCAAGGCCAGTGTGCAAGTCCACATTCAATATGAAGACCTTGGCGAGGCCTTCATTTTACCCAGCCAATGTCAATATGACTCTCCTAGGAACACTGCAAAACAACTCTCATATTACTAAAAAACATACACCAGACGTTTTGTTCCAAAGACTGTTTAAGTGTTCCATTTTTATAACAATGTTTACCATAAAAAACATTTGATCAATTAGTAACCCCAAATAATAATGTTCTTTTTAGTTTGAAATATAGTATGCTTTTCAGTATGTTTTTCTAAAAAGGTTCTCCACAGTTTCAGACTGTCTTTGGTTGAAGAACACATTCTTGTGACAAAAACGTCATACGTACTCTAACAATTCTCTGCTCCTAAATTGAGTTACTTTGCTTAAACAATACACACCTGGAGAAAAACAATATACAACAGCAGGGGGCAGAGATTTTGAAATGCAGTCTTCCCCGCCAAAAAACTCATACCTTTTTGTCTGAATTCTTCATGGATCATCAGCTTTGTCAGTAAAGGAAACGCTACCCACAAAGTACAAATGAATGCTGAACAAAGACCAATGTGAGTAATCATTGCCAATAATATAGACCAAATCATCAATGAGGCATCAAAAAACACATCTCCCAAGTACTGGTCATTCGTGTTCTGTAACAAAAAGGGAATCAATCACCACTGAACAAAAACATTTCATGTATCAAATGTCATAAGAATTTATAAACAAATTCTGATTTCTCATATGAGTTGTTTGTCTTGGACAACTCAATTTTAAAAGGCATCAGCCCTGACATTTACACTTATTCATGATGGATTGTTTTGGGTTTTTTCTTTTTTTTGCTAGTAGCAAGAAGGACCACCTTCCTGGATGGATTTAAGGAAGTACCTAATTCCATTTCAGGATATGAAAAAAATGGGGGAAGTGAGGAAATACATTTGGTAACCCAAAAGTTTCTTCTCAAAACAAAAACATTATTGATCCACGAGTACCTGGACTGGTAACAGCAAACACATTACTTCATCAACACTTAAGCATTGCCTCTAATAGCCAAATGAGATATTAGCTTCCAAAAATTTTATGCAGATCTTCCTAGGTATAATATAACTTACAGAAGCATACTGTAACCTAAAGCATGCCAAGAAAACTGAGATGAATAATATCTAGTTAAGTGATCTGTTCTTCAGATAATCATCAGATAAGAACTAGATCCAGCACCTGAAACCAAATAATTATCTCCTGTCTGTGAAAGCTACTAGAAAACAGAAACTTCCCTTCTGTTTTGTAACAGGACAGAACAGGAGAGAAAGAGTAGGAATACTAAGTTGCATGACAAAAATTTATGTTATGATTTAGATGAAGTAAAGAATAAAAATACTAAAAGATGCATTAAAAGTACCAACATATGATTACATTGAGGGAACTGTCCTGTAAGTATGTTCATAAGAAAGAGTTTGGAAAGGATCAAAAGACCATTCGAGTACAGATATAGAATTTTCTGAACTCCAAGAACGTTTAAAGATATCAAAAAAACTCAATACTCTAGCAGTTGTTTTGATCTCTTATCAACAAGCTATGGGAGAACAAGAGAGTGCCACAGGGAAGAAATAATACATTGTCTACTAGAAGGCTTTTGATTTTTTTTTCTCTGAATCAACTGATACCAGTCATTAATGAGGACGAAGCCCTAAATCAAGGAGCTGCTAACTCTCATTTAACACAATAACCCCTATGAGCAAATGCTTAAACACTACAGTCACCGCTCTTTAACAGTGGCAGTGAAGTCATTCTTACCTTGTAGTAGAACTTCTTGGCTAGCGAGTGAACGAGAATGAGCTTAACTACAGCTGCAGTGCCATACAGAAAAACAGAAACATAGAAATGGGTATACCAAGAAAGAGACCGTCCAACGAGAGAGATGAACACCGCCACAATAAGGACAGTTACAAGTGTGGAGATCCAACTTAATAGTATTAATCCAAACGCAGTAAAGAATTTCTTCAGGTTATTAATTGCTACAAAAAAGAAAAAAAGTTTCACCCAACAGTCATAAATTCTACTGCAGACTATCATCAATATTAAAATTACAGTATAAATTGTGGTAATGACCAAATAAGGAGTTTGCTCTGAAGTGTTCTTAACTGCATGGTCTAAATCACTCGGCCTATTTATTTTCTTGCAAATCTTTTTGCAGCATTTCTCACTGCAGGATTAATCCCCAGAGGAAAAGTCTACCTCCTTGGTCACCACATTATTGATGATAACAGCTTTTCTAGAGAACTGGTGAAGCCAACCACCTGAAAAATCTCAGAAAACACCAGAGTTGCTTTTCTTATAACTTTTTCTTATTCTGGGGAAAAAAAAAAAAAAGTTTTCTTGATACTACTTTTTTTCTTTTTCTTTCTTTTTTTTTTTTAATAGATACACTTCCATGCCTCAAATGAAAGTGTCTGATTAGAGGGTTTGATTTTACACACTTCATTAAGGGTGGTATCTTGGTATTTTTTCCCCTGTTTTCTGTTTTGCAATTTCCTCCTGCCTTGGCCAGCTCTTCAAGAAACATGTTTCTAAGCCCTACCCACATTAAGAATAGAGTTTATACAAATGGTAGGCAATTTTTTTTTTTCTTTTTTAAGATTTTTGAAAACGTTTAAACTAAATCTTCATGAAAAGATAAAAGCTATAATAGCAGTTCATGAATGGTAGGTATCTGGGCAATCACAGTTCACCATAAATATTCATACTTGAAACACAAAGTAATTCCTGCACACCTAAAATTTTCTTCTTAAGTTTATCAAATCAGAGAAGCATTTTAGAATGGTTATGATTGAAAGGGATATAAGGAAATATTTTTTCTTTATCTCCTGAGTACTTCTTACTCTTTATAACATAGTAGTAGATCAAAAACAACAACAACAGCAGATTTACCTCTGGTTTTGGGCTGTAATACTTTCTTTCCTAAGTAAAGAAAAGCAATTGCTGCTATTATGTAGTTCATGATGGTGCCAACACGAGCAGGATAAGCCAGAACAAATAAACCAAGTACATCAAAGAATACAACATTTCCATGTCTATACTCAAAAGATTTCGCCAGCATATCTGACGTAGCTAGGTATTTCAGCATTGCTAGGATATTGTCACCTATTAAAAAAAGAGCAAATACACAACAGAACTGTATCAGAATTGATGAATTAATACACTGTATTATTTCATGCATTTAAAACTGCATTGAAATATCCATAACAAAAGAAGTCAATATACAGCTAATTATTTTGAATTCCTATTTGAAGGTATAGACTACGTATTTTCATGAGGTAATCTATACAGCTATTCTTGAAGTAAGCTTCAAAAGCTTTATATACTTAAATACTGTTTCAGTCAATGAACTAATCTATCTTTCAGCCTAAAAGCCCTTCAAGTCTCATATTAAAACAGTATACCCCAAGCATCAACAGAGGAGTTTACCTTTCTGTTAAACTTCTTTCTCTTTTCTCTGCCCCTAGCACCCAGCTCCGTGTTTCACCCTTCAGCTATGAATTACCTGACTTTCTTTCCCTCAGGGACTATAAGGTAGAGACAAAGAGGCTATTTTCCTTCGTAGCCTACATGTACTAGCCACTTTTTCATCCCACATAATACCTAAGTTCAATGTTAATCAGTAACAGGCCTTACTGAGAAAAAAAGGAAAGCCAAATGCTGAACAATGAACTATAAATTAATGGAACCACTCAAATGGCTGGATTATAACTTCAATTAGATGCCAAAATTTCAAATCAACATTAGTTACGGCGATAGCTTATTTTCTCAAGTTGCTCCAGCATGTTCCCTCTGTATTTTAAAGGCATATATTCAGTTAACTCTTTTCCTCATCAACAAGTAGTTTTTAACATAACACATTTCTCGAATTAGTAGTCTTACATCAAAATGAAGAAACAGCTATGTAGTTCATACTTGAGGATTTTGTAACAGTTATTTAATTCTTGAAACTAACCTGCTCGCTGAATGGAGTCTGTTAGAATTCTGTCTGACGTGTCATATTTTGTATGATAAATGTAGCCATTTTCAATAAATGCCAGGTCTATTCCTACAAAGAGAAAAAAACATGACAAGTTGTGTAAATTCAAAAATATCAAAACAAAAATGAAAGCCTCAGATAACTTTCACAGAAAACACTGTTCTATTTTGTAGCCTGCTTACTTTCCCCCAAAATGAACAAGTTGATGTATTTGGAGATACCTGTTGTTACTAACATACTGATTACACGACACCTGCAGATAAATCTATACAGATGTCTAATGGAGAAAAACATGAAAATTGTTAATCGTATCAGCATCAGAAAAATGTATACTTACTGCTTTTCAAATATTTAGTAAAAATAAATCAATAGAAATAGATCCACTCTGAAGGCAATACTGTGGAACCACAGGAACACTTTTTCAAGATGTCAGTGTATCCTTTTTACTACTGATTATAAAACAACTTTGCAAAAGGCCTGTCTGAAAACTCTTCAAATGTCCAAATAATTTGTCATGTAAACAAACAAAAATTATCAGAGAAAATTTTTCTACAAGATGAATGATACACTCAGCACACCCCCCGTTCATTCTGAGCAACAGAATAGCCTACTTCTTATAAGCTTAGACAAATAAATGGTTGCATAACATCCATTGACATGTTTTTTGATAACACACCTGGAACATTACCAAAGTCCCTGTAGATCCGGAAGTCTGTATCAGCTGGGATAATACCACTCTGAAATATTTCCTGTGCCACCACAGATGCAAAGGGATGTTTGGCTGCAAATACATACGCCTGTACCAACCAAGGATTTTCAGGCCCTAACAGAAGATGAACAGAAAGCTTACAACAAATACTTTCTGAATCTCAGTTAAGACAAGTATCTATATTGTAACAAATAACAACACACAAAGAAACTGTGCTGCCCCACAAAGTATACTAAGTTCATTTATTTAAGTTGAAGGTCTCATACAATTCAGAGAATTAGTCACAGGTGGAAAAATACATAAATGTCTTGAGTGTTCAGTGGCAAGATAGATATGCCATCTCCTAAAGAAGACACAGGACTAATGCATAAACCACAGCCTTTACTAGAATCTCCAACTTATTATCTATCACACATCAAAATTATTTGCTGAAAAGTCTCTCTGCTAAAGCATTCAATGCAAGTAAACAATGAGGCAGCCACGGTAGCAGGAAGTATGATTTAGATGAAGTAAAGAATAAAAATACTTAAAGTATGCATTCCAACTACAACAGAGCTGAAGCTTAACAGAAAAGTTTTGCTGCTTTCTGCGCAGCAGCTTGAGTTCTAATGTGTAAATCTCTCTGCAAAGATTTTGAAAGAGTGGCCTCTTTCAAATTAAGATTAAATAAAGCACATGATTTATGAGTACGCAAGATCCAAGTGATATCCTAACCTGTTTGTCTCCATACTACCTTGATGTACAAGAGAAACACAATTTTAGTACTGCTCTACCGCTCTACACAGGTTTCCAATCTATGTGGGAAATTCTGCCACAGTGCTTCAGCTTGTGTGTTCTTGAAGCTGCAGAGCAACTTACTTATGACAAAGGGCTGAGAAAGAGGCACAGTAGTTCTCCTGTCTTCTAGTTACGAGACACTTTCAATACTCTTTCAAGTCTACACTGCTTATTACCAGAACTACCCCCGGACACAATACGTGCTCCTACCTGTTTGAAAAACAAGTTCTTTTCCTCCTACACCTGCTGCCTCCAGGTTAATAAAAGCTCTAATTGACTTGGCCCACTCATGTTGTGTAATGAAGCCGTGACTAGCCTTGGTGAGAAAGAAAATACAGGTTATACCATACTCTTCCATACCAGCCTAAGAGTTATTTTCCATCACATATGATCACAAGTCAAACTCAGACAAGGCATTCAGATCATTCGTAACACAAACAGAACAGAAGATCAAAGTCTTTCAATTAAATTAATGTGAACAATAGTCTTAAATTAAGTATATTTTTCTATTCTATTAGAGCAAATACATTTTCCTCAGAATGTTAAGACTGACATTTAATATTTCAACAGATGAAACAAAAGTGACAGCTGCAGTCACTCTTCTACCAGGCTCTTAATTCACAACTTTGATGTACATTTTATAATTCTGGCATATTCTTACCTGCAAAATATTTTCTTCTGCTCCATTAAATAGGAATATGACAGCATGCTGAAGGGGCTCTGATGATTTTGAGAGAGTGTAAAGTATTTCAAGCATCACTGAGCAGCTAACAGCATCATCACTGGCACCTTAAAATAATAAGCAAACCAGCATGGCTTATAAGAAATGCACAGAATTGCAACAAAGAGCTGAGACAAAAAAGTTTTACATTCTCTCAATCATTTAATCTAGCCAAGATATGATTATGCCAAGCCTTTGTATATTTTCTGCTACAGATTGTACCCTGAATCTATTAGTTAGAAGCAATAGCAGAAAGAAAACTAATGTTCAGAAGTCAAACAAGTGATGTACAGAATACCAGATCCAATAATATTCTTCAAGAGAACTAGACTAACTAGGTGCTAAACAAGCGAAGTGCTCACATACCACAATTAACAAAACTAAACTTTTCCATATAAGGGACCATAAGGAATTCCACCCTCTTACAATACAAGTAAGTAACTGGACACACTCTGAAAGTAACATTAAGGACAATATTGCAAAATAAACAAATACCAGAACTCCTTTAAAACACTCTAAAATAGAAAGTATATGTTGCAATGTAGTTTTGTGACAGAATGCTTTCTAACACCTTTCCAGTTTCATTAGAGGAAAAATCCTTTTTCATTTTGGCCTCAGTGTTCTGCTCACAATTCTGATCCAATACTATTCCAGACTTACATCCACTTCTTCAAACTTCCTCCCACTCCCTATCAATCCTTCATCTTGATTAAGCAACCATATTCTAGGTCTCCCTTGCCCCACTTCTCTCACTTAGGTATAGCTGTAGCACCTGTCTATCCCACTTCAATCAATAAAACTTTGGAACAAAGAGAGAAATGTTGTATCATTCCCAGTGGCCTGGGCTATACAGATGATGCCTACTTGCACTGAGATGATGACAGCAGTTTGTAAAGCATTACTTGTCATAAGCCGCATCAGAACAATACTAAGGCAGAGTCATTAGCTGCTGAAACTTTTCAGTTCATATATAAAACGTAGCTTTTCCAAAGCCTGCTATTCGGCAGAATTTAGACATGTCTCCCCCTTCCACAAAAAGGGTGTATCTCACTGAAAACTTTAGTCTATTGTATGCAGGTACTTTAAAATAAGCTAATAAATATGAATGTATATACAAGGAGAATCTTTTCAGTACATTGTTCTTTAATCTAATTCTCAACAATACTTCATTTTGCAAAATGCTTTCCAACAAATATGTGATTCAAAACCCCGATTATATTACTGCCTGAATTTACCAGTAGTCTACTTGTAGTCATGCTGAGTTCTTTTTGTCCAATTCTGTGTTGAGAATTGGACAAGGAAGCAATAAATCTGGCTGAAAACTAAACACTTATGGTCTCTATGCGAACCTAGGAAAAACAAAGGTTCAAAACACATGCGCATGCTCAGAGGAAAAATATTCCCAAACACTTTATATACAACAAAACAGCAAGCAAGTTAAAGCAGATCTTAAGACAAACATCAGTTATACAAAGAAACCCTGCTGTCAGCTACACCTATAGAAATAATTTCGAGGACATTTCTACCTTCAAGTTTATTAGAAAATAACCAAATAGGATGTGTAAATTGAAAATTAGGTACCATTAAAACAATAGAAATAGGTTAAGTCTTTAAAGCTTAGGCATTTCCTTCAGTAGCCTTTTTCGTACACTCTTCTATAGCTAAAAAGGTGCTAAAGCTTTCTAATTCTGAATCTTAAACGGTTTATTGAGTTTTTCTTTACTCCAACAGAGCACTGCGCTACACCATTAGCAACAGTGAAAAGTACTTGCCTTGAACTTCAAGAGATGTGTACACAGCAATATCAGCGGCAACTTAAAGAAAACTTTAAATATTTCAATATCAGAACTGCTTTAAAATGTTTGACTAATAACAACACCTAAAGGAAACATATCAAAACTTTCATACTGAGCTGACACCTATTCCATCAGCATGCAAACAGATGCACTGATTAATCACACCAGGAAAACTCTGTAAGCATCAACAGCAGATCACATACTATTATTTTAATTTTCAGGTATACCACTCATTGAAACGTCATCAAGTCATGCTGATTCTGCTTAAACAAAACATTTTTTTTCAAATCAGCTCAGTTATAGAAAGACAGAAGAACAGAAAAGAAAAGACTCTTGCTCAGGTTATGTGCAAGTTTCACAGCAGGAAAGTGAAAGAGCAGTTCCTCACTGCTGTGATAAAAGGATGCACTGTGATTAATGGCAAGCATATAGGTTGATTTCTAACTCCATTATAAACTTCTGCATGATTCTCACTAATAACTCATGAGGCCTCATTTGGAGAACTGAGGTCAGGCCTTGGGCCCCGAACACAAGGATGTGGAGCTGCCAGAGTGGGCCCAAAGAAGTGCCACAAAGATTCTCAGAGGGCTGGGACACATCTCCTGTGAAAACAGGCTGAGGAGCTGCTCTTGCTCTTCTGGAGCCCCCTCTTCTCTACACTGACCTCATTGTGGCTTTCCAGTATTTAAAGAGAGCTTATAAACACGAGGAAGGCTTTCCACATGGGCAGCCTGGTCTGGGGGGTGGCAACACTGCCCACAAAACAAACATTGGAACTGAACTTTCCTTAAGGTCCCTTCTGACCTAAGCCATTCTATGATATTCCCAACTCTGTGCAAGACTGGTGAAGTACTTCTGATTCAGTCTACTGACTGAATAACTGTAAAGAAAGTAACTGATGGATACATAACCTAGTGCAACAACCTACAGAAACATGCACACCACGTACGCATCTAAAAACAGTCATCATTATATTATACTTGCGAAGTATTCTTTAGGTCATAGCAGTTGGACTATAAATGCAGTAATAATCACCTCTGCAGTTCCTAAATCACAGACAATGTACAATAATCACAGTTATTAAATATAATTGGAAATATATCTTGCCTAAATATAACCGGAGGTGAAAGAAAAGTCCTGTATTCTCTTTGTTGACAGAAAAGAAGCACAAAGAGTATAGCAAATGTTTTGTTTCTCAATCTAAGACTCAACTGTTTCCTCAGTAATAAGGATTATTTGTGTGCACTAAAGAACAGAAAGTTTACCCCCCCCCAAAAAAAATGTAGTGCAGGCTGTTAATTAAAAATTCTAGGTAAAACTACCGTTAGTGACTGAAATCTGTAGTACTTTCTAGCTGTAATAACTGGCATACACCTGTGGCTATGTGTTACAACAAATGTATTTGAGTGATTTCTAGTTATACCTTCCTGGCAACGATATACCACGAACTTGCAAAGGTGATTACAAACATGTTGCAATAATTGTTTAAGATGATTCGATTTATAAAAACGCTGAAGGTCAAGAACTAGGAAACACACAGCGGTGAAAGTAGCAGTGAGAGACATACATACCACCAAAGCAACAGTACCTTAAATCTCTGATCACCATAGTCTTTTGAATGAGAAGCTTTAAATGTGGGGGGAGAGGGAACAAAGAAAGAAAAAAAAAAAAAAAAAAAAAAAAAAAGGTATAGCATAAGGACACAGTACTAAAAATTTGAGATAAAACATACCAGATGGCATGGGGCAAAAAACTGGTTAGTGGGAGGTGGGAACAGACTCCAGCACAAAGCATTCCATTACAGGAAAATCAAGTTAAAATCAGTACAGAAGTATGGAAAGAGCTGAATGATAGGTAGAAGCAGCATAAGTGACATGCCTGAGGAATGAATTAAAAGAAAGGCAGACATAACAAAACTTCTCAGAAATCCAAATTTGACACCCATAATTTGCTGCCTACTAGAAAACAAGTTATATCCTAAAACATGGCAACTAAAATAGGACTAACCAGTCACTCTACACATAGTGAATTTCACTGAAATCAAAGAAGTTAGTTGACACACGCAGTGTTCTAGCACTTGGCTATGACGGTTTTAGCTAGGAGAAGACAGTGAGCCAAGCTCTGTAGCTTGTGAACTACAGAGAAATACAGGAGCAATAAGTGGACCTACCTGGAGTATTTGGTACAGAATCAAAGTGACAGTTAGATAAGACAGCATGCTCAGCTCCTCCTCGAGGTTCCAGCTTCACTACAACATTGGTTATGTTTGCGTAGTAGCTAGTAAAGCCTCCTAGAAAGTCAATGCTGAAGGAGCCTGTGGGTCTCTGTATGTCTACAAATATCTTGTGAGCATCTGTGCTTTCAGTTTCTATTGCCTTAATTTGTTGCAAGAGGTAGTTAACTGTAAGAACTTCATTTTCTGGACTTCCAACTGTTCTGGGCCCGATTGCCGTTATGTTGTCAAGGTATCCCCTGAAAGACAAATTGTACAATCTGCATCAACACATTCAGTATTTATATATCTTTATCTTCAGATAAGTTTTAGCATTTTTAAGATTAGCTTTAACATTTTCGTACATTCTTTAAATTCAAAGTTCACAGTAAAAGACTAACACTGGTAACTTTACTCAAGACATCCAAGACGGTAACAGTAAAGATCATAATAGAACCAGAGAATCACAGGATGGCTTAGGTTGGAAGGGAACTGAAAGATCATGCAGTTCCAATGCCCTGCTGTGGACAGGGCTGCCCCCCACCAGCTCAGGCTGCTCAGGGCCCATCCAACCCGGCTCTGAGCACCTCTAGGAATGGGGCACCACAGCTTCTCTGGGCAGCTGTGCCAGGGCACCACTGCCCTCTCAGTAAAGAACTTCTTCCTAACATCGAACTTAAATGCCCCCTCATCATCTACCTGCGTGAAAAGCCGCACCCTCCTGCTTGTAAGCACCCTTCAAGTACTTGAAGGCCACAGCGAGGTCTCCGGAATCCTTCTTTCTCCAAGCTGCACAAGCCCAGCTCCCTCACAGGAAAAGAGCTGCAGCCCTCGACCACCTTTATGGCCTCCCACGTAGGAGGCCATGCAGCACTGCTCTCTGTCCAGAGCTCCTCACCCCGTCAGCCACGACACTCAACCCACACACAGCTCTCCACACCACCAGCCCCAAAAGCAGCACGGCGCGCCACTGCGAGCGCCCCACACGGGAGCCGCAGGATGGCGGGCAGCGCGCCTCCCGCCCCCCCTGTCTACCTGGCGCGCTGCGCGCTGAACTCGCGCTCCCCGCGTCCGGCGGGCGGGCTGAGCAGCTGCCGGTGCGAGACCTGCACCAGCACCCGCAGCACCAGCAGGTAGAGCAGCACCAGCGGCGCTCCCCGCGCCTCGCCCAGCAGCCGACGCCGCGGCCCGCCCCGCTTCTTCCTCTGCAGGTCGGCCTCGCCGTCCTCTCGCCGAGCGGGTGGGGAGCGGCGGTCGCCATCCCGTTCGCCGCCGCCGGGCGCGCGTAGCCGCCTCACGGCCGCCGCCGCGCCGCGCTCCATCGCCGGCGCGCTCGCTGCGCCGCGCTGACACGCGATACGGAAAGGGCCGAGGGTCAAAAGGCAGAAAAGAGAAAGGAAAACCGCCCCGGAGTGGGGGTGGGCAGGGGGCTGGAGGAGGCGCCCCGCCCTCCCCGACGTGAGCGTTCGCTCCTCCCGCCCAGGGCTCCTCACTCCGCCTTCCCTCAGGGCTGATCGGCGCTGTTGCCGCCGAAACGCCCGTGCGTTGAAGTGCGCGTTCGTTGTGCATTCTTGCTGGCAAGGAACAAGAGCCTGCATGCCCTGCTCTGCACAAGCGGAGGCGACCCATTGTCATCGCTGCTGATACGCAGCACCCACAGCCTCACTGTGCTCTCATGCACTGGTTGGTTTCCATTCGTTCCAGTGAATGTCAGTGGTTGCCATTATTTTTCCGTATGGCGGAATTCATTTCCACACCTTCGCTTCATACGCACTTCCATGTCAGACTGCCCCACCGATGCAATTTGTCGCACAGCAACAAAACGTAACAGAACATTGGTGGGAAGGTTCAACCTCTACTGCCATACCACCAACACCCACCTCTGACGTTGTGGGACAACGTAACAAATAGGAGGCATTACTTTCAGGCAGCCCTTGTAGGCTGAGGGGTTCCTTTTCTCCTTTGTTTACTTTTAATTCCTGCTTCATTTCTTTCACTTACCTGTGTTACCTCTGTCTTAATGACTCGGCGTTATCAGGGCATAGACCCAAGCTTGGTGCTTAACAGAAGATTTTACACTAGAAATAGCTCCACTCTGAAATGTCCCAATGCAAATGTTTTCTTAAGCATACAAGTGTATAATCAGTCTGATGCAATGCTTGTAATACAGATGTTGAAGCCTCTCTTTGAAAATGTCATCTTAATAATCTGCATACTGGTAATAACGCAAAGAAGTTGTGGTTTTAAAAAGATTTGGCCAGGTATTCTGTGTAGATTTGCATTTTACGTTTGAAGTTCTTAAGTAGGTCCTACACCTGTGTAGAGAAATCAAATAAGGAATGGATTTTCCTCATCTTTTATTTCCATTTCATGTGTAATATCATCAGTACTAAGGCACTGGGGGCCACCACTCCTGAAGCACTCAATTATGCACTTCTATGCAGGGACTGTACCTCTCCAGCAATACAGCTGCTGAAATTTGATTGCAAGTCTCAAATTTGACTACGTTAGAACAGGCTCTACATTATTGGTCTCAGAGGTGATGCACACTGTGAGAAAACAGGAGCTACGTGTTATTCATTTACTTTGCTTCTGGCTTACTTGCTGACTAGAACTCAAGTAAGTAAGACATTCATCCTTCCTCTACTGGTCATTTTCCCTTCATTCTTTGGGTAACTTTTTGGATATTAAGAACCCTTGATTAAGAGAGAGATCTGATTGTACCAGCTTTGGTGAAAGTCATACTGCACAGGTGAAAACACCTTTTAATGTTCTGTCAATCCAAAATGCAGAAGTAATTTTCTTATTTAGGTCAGAAAGTCTTCTGATACAGAGTACTGACAGCTCTTGTTTGATCTGTTCTGAGCACAGCATTTGGTAGGGCACCGTGCCCTGTGAATTCAGCTGGAAGTATAGTGCGTACAGGTTTTTACATGAATGATACGTCAAACATCTCAACAAATGTAGTGTCCTCTATTGCTCTGTTAGTCTGGAATGACCGATTTAAGATAATTGGATCCAATTTCCAAGCAAATGATTCAGCATATATTCTGTTTGATTTTGTGTTTAGAACACTGATACTTGACCTAGATCTTGTAAATCTTACGTCAAAATGGGAAAATCCCCTGGTCACTGGGCAGGCTAAGAAATAGTTTTCTTCCTCCTTAAAAGCAAAAGAATTAAAAATCCAGCACCTCATCTCATCTACAGGGACTCAAGCTTTGCTTTCTCATTTACTTGCAAGATGAAGCTATCCAGTAGGACACTTTCTTCTTGCTTAAGAAATAAACAAATGGCAGTAGGGTTTGAACCTTCCGCCAATATTCTGTCATTTGTTGCTGATGGCAGCAGAGGGGCAGTCTGGCAAAATGGTGTCTGACATGGTAGTGTGAATGAAGCAAAGTTATGTCATTGAATTCCTCCATGTGGAAAAAATGGTGTCCACTGATATTCACTGACACTTGCTGAACATTTCTGAAGACAGAAGAGTGGATGTGAAACATAGTTGGGCAGTGGGTGTTGCATTTCAGCAGTGGCAACAGCGACAGTGAGTCACTTCTGCTGGTGCAAATTTTTATGAGCACGACATTCAGGCTGTTATCCATCACTGGTGAAAATGCATGGCAATAGTATTTTGTAACTGCAAATGTGCTCTATAAAATAGCAGTATTTTGTACTTTGTATCTGTTGTAGATTCCATGGAAATAAATAGGAGTTCAGTATCTATCATTTCTTCAAGTTTTTTTTTGGTCATTACTTCCCAAGGTTTAATTTCCATGCATTAACTATGATAAGCCTCTGATTATACATGCTGTAATCTTTATAGTATTCATCTTGCAAACTGTAAACATTCAGCTCTGAATCAACAGCTGATCATATTCTGTATCTATCCTAGTCTTAAAAGCAGAAAGTACACTGTAAACTCATTACTAATATCTACCTTAGCAATAGTACAGGGCAGTCCTGTATAACCTGTACTGAATCCTAAGTTGTAGGGTTATCTAGGTTGGAAAAGGCCTTCAAGATCACCCAGTCCAACAGTCAACCCAACCTGCCAAGTCTTACCACTAAACCATGTCCCTGAGCAGCACCACACCCACATGCCTCTTCAATACCTCCAGAAGTGGCAACTCCACCACTCCCCTGGGCAGACAGTTCCTACACTTGACCATCCTTTTCATGAAAAAAATCTTTCTGATGTCCACTATAAGCCTCCTTTAGTGCAACTCAAAACCATTTCTTTGCATATTTTTAATTGTCGCCTGAGAAAAGAGACCAACACCTTCTCACTGCAGCTTCCTTTCAGGTAGCTGTAGGGATTGATGAAGTCTCCCCTCAGCCTCCTCTTCTCCAGACTAAACAACCCCAGTTCTCTCAGCCACTCCTCATGTGTCTTGTTTTCTGGTCCCTACACCAGCTTTTTTGCTCTTCTCCACACAGTACAGAGCAAATCCTTATGGTAAGGGGATGAAATATTAAGGTACTTTTCTCACAAGGAAAAAATTGCTTCCCTATTTCTGCTGGCCACACTACTTCTGATGCAGGCCAGGATGGTGTTGGCCTTCTTGGCCACCTGGGCACACTACTGGTTCATGTTCAACTGTCAGCTGGCATCCCCAGGTCCTTTTCTGCCAGGAACATCCCAGTTCTTTCCCAAGCCTACATGGCTGCGTGAGGCTGTTGTGTCCCAAGTCGCACACCATTAAGCTTTGTTGGATGTTAGGTGATTGGACTCAGGCCATCAATCTAAACTTCAGTTCCATTCACAACAACTCTTTGAACCTAGCCATCCAGCCAGTTCTTCACTTTGTGAACTGTACAGTTGTCCAAAGCATGAGCAGCCAGTTTCTCTAGCTGAATACAGTACGAAACAGTGTCAGATATTTTACAGAAATCCAGATTAATGTCATCCACAGCTTTTCCATCATCTATTAAGCAGGTCATCTTGTCATAGAAGGAGATCATGTTAGTAAGGCAGAGTTTGCACTTCATAAACCCATGTTAGCTGCTTCTAATCGCTCAACTGTCCTCTATGTGCTGGCCTTTAATTCCTGGACCATTCTTCCCACCCTGGAGCCACATGCACCAGCCTCTAGGGACCAGCTGGGACTGCTGGTCATTTATTTGGTTCAAATATAACCAGTCTTTGAAAACTATTCTACACAGGCACACTTCATGTTACCAAGAAAGTTTACATTTCTTCTTCTTTGTCTTTACTGCCTCACTATGCTGCACAACTCTACAGTACAGCATCAAGCCCGTGGATGGCATTGAGTATGACAGGGTCACTTAAGAAAACAACACAGGGAATTTAATGAGCTGGTTTCCCTTGATGTCTGTGCTTCCAACTGAATCCTTGTAAAATCTTTCCCAATCATCAACCAAAGGACAATTAGAGTCCATTCAGCTAAACATGTTCGTCTCTTTCTCAAGATGCAACAGCAGCAAATGTCTCATCAGCGCTCCACACATCCCAAGAATTGGACACTACTACCTTCATCCTGTAATTAAAGCAGAGTGGTAATATCATGATCACTCATTCAGGAACTGGAAGTGGGAAAAAAAATCACAGCTTCTAGACTGATAGGGCACAGGTAGATGGTAGTTTGCATTGGCACTGTGCTTAGCCATTAAGCTTAAACAGTGCTTTTCTCTCTAGTTTAATGATACACATTTTCTGTACTCTCTCCCTTACTTGCTTATTGTGTAATGGGAGCTGTAATCATAACCATTAATCAGAGAAAATCATTGTTGCTTGTCAGAAACCCAAACCACCTTTGTTCAGGTAGATGTGTCCTCTCGTCTCAACCTTTATGTCACTCACCTCTCTGTGGATAGGATACACTTTCATTCAGTCACACCATTCCCTTTGATATTAAAGGGCAAGCAAGGGCTTGCTGGAGAATGGTCAGTGAAGAAGAGGAAGGGGCAGGGAGGTAGAGGTAGCACATCTGCTGTGATCCCATGACAGAAGGGTTCTTGTTTGATCCCAGACAGGAAATGTTCAGTCAATTTTATAGTAGTGATAGTTGGTTAAGCTGAGTAACCTTCTCTAGGTATCTCTGCTTGAGCAAGAAGGTTGGTCTAGATCATCTGGAAGTCCCTTCCAACGTCAACCTTTCTGTGATTCTATGAAGCTGATATGATAATCTGAACCCAGCCCAAATGCAAGCAATATTTTCTTCTATTATCTATTAAATATCTCACTTTCTTGTGCAATCTGACAGCTTCTGCCAAACCCTAATCACTCGATAAATGGATTGCTGCCTTTCTGCTTCAGTACTTTAACTGCCAGCTGTCTTATCTACCCCCCAAAATAATAAATACATTAAAAAACAAAAAGCATGGAAATTACCACCTTCATCCATCAACTTGGTGACTTTATGCAACCGAATCACCTCCCTGGTCCTCCTTCTTCATTCACATCAAGATTAAACCTTTTTTTTTTTTTTTTTTCCTTCAAGACTGCAAGCCACACCACTCATGGTTTTTACCTAATTTGAATTTGCATTCTGTTAGCTCTTTTTGTCAGCCTGTTTATTTCTTCTATGTATTCTTCTAATTCTTTTGCATGCTAGCATCTTTCCTCAGACAACTCACTGCACACCAAAGGTAAAGTCATTTTGATTCAGTTGTTTTGATAAACATGTTCTTTCATTAAGAAATCATGTGGCTTTGCAACATTTTATCTTGGCTTACTATCTGTTCATATAATACTCTCTGTAAGGTTTTGGTCAGTAAAAAAAAAAGACAAGAGCCAGTAGTTCCATATGGAGACATGAGAATGATCACCATCAATGTCTGCTGAACATAGGAGTCACGTTTCCTTAGATCTCTGTTCTTTCACCTGAGTAAAGCTGACTTTTCCAGATTGTGTGAGTATTTATAGCAGGCTGGCCTTTTATGTTAGTGAAGTTTATTTAAATAGAAACTGTACTTTAGAGACTTATTTACTACATCTCTCATATTCTATGATGTCACGGAGTTAACTAGATCAATTTATGCTGGTGACAGGGGGCAGTAGGCCCCTGCCCCCCACCCCCCCGGCCCTGCAAAATGGGAAGGAAGGAAGTGAGGAAAAAAAAACAGCAGCAAGAATCTATGGAGGTAAACTTATTTTACTAACTATGATATCGGAATGCAAAATAACACAATATAATACAATCTAATTGAAATTGAGACTAATAAATCAAATAAGATAGGAGAGAGAGAGTTCCTGAGACCGAGTCAAACCTGAAAAGCTTGGAACAGCTGGGAAAGCACCCGTCAGCACCCACTGCCAGGCAGTAAGAGACCGCCCTACCTGGAAGGGTCAGATCCCATGACTTCCTTAATGTATAGGGATAGGTACCTGGAATTGGAGCATTAACACTTTAATTTCAGTATGTGATGTTTTGATGTGGAATACTGAAAACCAAAAAACATAAAACCATGACATAGCAAAAAGCCAATAGATAGATAGTATCTTCCATGAAGGCAGCCCTGTTCCCATAGAGAAATAAATGAAGACCATTTCTGGGGGCTGAAAATGGTGAAGCACCTTTGAAGCTGATGGAACTGCAACCAATTATGGCAGCGGAGAACAGATCCATCAATTGCAGTTTTCAGACTAGCAATAAAAAGGCATTTCAAAAAGAACATCTAAGCCAGCCTATGTTTAATCTCCTTACAGTTTTGTTGTTTTCTTTTTTTCTACAGACCTGCTGGTAAAATCCAAGGTACCAGATAATTCTTGAATGTTTAAATAATTTTTTGTGATATCACTGGGCAAAGTTTAAGCATTATCGGCTCTGAATCATCACTGTTCTCTGAAGTGCAGGTGTTCCAGGCAGTTTCTCATTTCAGTTCACACCAAATACGTATTCAATGTAGCAGTCCATTTATGAACGTGTTTTGTGCTTACTCAAGCACTTAAAGTGGAAACTAGCACTCTGGCTTAGTGTGAGCTAAACTGACAAACTAAATCTAAATAGAAAATAAGCTTCTTGCCACCTGGAAAAAACTGTTTTCTTTAGCATATGAACTGAAGACTGAAAGCTCTCTCAGACTACCATTTTCTAAACAGAAAAAAATGTAAGCTGCATTTATGAAAGAGATTTTTTTTTTTCTTATTTCTTGGGGGTGAAATAGAAAGTCTTAGATTTAATTTTGAAATTTAAAATGTGAAGAAAATAGATGATTAGGGAAAAGTATCTACAGAGCTGCACATATAATATAGCCTATACTGACAGAAAATTGTGTAAATAATATTTTAGCCTGATAAACTGAGCAAAAATCTGTTAAGATAGTAATATGAAAGAGTAGTTCTGGATTACTCATATTATGTGCTATAACTAAAAATGAAATGTATGTAATAAGATGGACCATAGAAAGTGAGTGTTCAATGCATTATCAATAGGAACATTCTGGTTTTCAGCCACAGTCATGGGAATACTCCCTCACACATAACCTCCTATAATTTCAATGAACAGAACATTTAAAATAATCACATGGACTGACTGGTGCATCGCTCCTGTGATCACAGTTTTGTGTATAGACTTGAAACTCTATGATTAGAGTGTGTAACAGTGGTGGAGTTATGAATAGATCTTCATGGATAACAAACTCAGCATGCACATCTTTCCAACACTTTGCCACAAAGAATCCTGTTCTTGTTCCAAGTATTTTACCATATAATTTTTTTTTTTTTTTAATTGAGATCTTCACTTGGTAGACCATCCAGTATACCTCATTTTCTACAATACATTATCTTCTAAGAAGTAAGAATCTCAGAGCAACTGGTAAAACTGTCCTTTAAGCCCCCGGTAGTCCTGCAGTGGTTATATAAAGAATTGTTTTTTGCTTTCCATTTAGTGGCACAGCAAAAGGACTACAAGCTTAAGTCATGAGCTGCAACAAGAAAAATTCAAACCAGATGTTGGGAAAAGTAAAATCACTATGAGAATGGTAGAACACTAGCACAGACTGTCCAGAGAGACTATAGAAAGTTCATCTCTGTTATGAATAATAAACATTTGTATTATTGTTTGTTTCCATCTGGCTTATAGATCTAAGTGAGATGCAGCTTTGTTTATCACAAAACTCATATGCATAACAATCTATGACTTCACCCACCTATGCACATACAGTTGCTGGATGTTAAATTTTATCACAGCAGGACTCCAAAAAGTAATGATGGTCAACAGGGTTAGGAGGGAAAGAATCTTCTCTGCAAAAACAAGACCTACCAATCCAGTAGATATATGTATGCATATATATATACATATATATATATATATATATATATATATGGCTATAAGAAAATCTACTGTAGAGACATCTTCAGCTGAAGGCCTCTCAGGCTTGCAGACAGAAGTGTTGCAGCATTACACCTATTTTTCTCCAACACCAGGAGTAAGGAAGGTGAGAGGAGGCATGGGAAGTGTTGTTGCTAATGAATTACTTTGAAACTTTGTCTAAAAATAAGTTCACAATTCAATTAATTATCTTAATCTGTAGCTCCAGAGTTGACTATTTTCTTAGACTAGCAGAGTTTCATAGATTCACAGAGTGCATTAATATACCGAATGTCCTACATTTCCCAAGTGATTCTCTCTGTTGGATTAAACAGCCTTATCCACTAGGTTTACCTCATGGACACTTTTCTCTGCCTTCTACCTTGTGAAGGCACAGAATGAATTTCTCCAAATTGAAGAACTACTCGTATGTGCGTTTTCCCCAGATAGATCTGTTCACCCATCTGGTTCACTGTGTAAAAGTCCACATGGCAGCAGCAAGGTGAGAGTGGGATGGCAGCAAATATTCTATCAGCACTGGACATTTAAACACACTTAAAAGCTATAAAACTATAGAATTTTTCTTTGTCCCTTTTTTGACTTCTCCAGCCTTTCAAAACATTCTGTCTGATGGCAGCTGGTATGTTTTATCAGTCCTCAGACTGAAAACTATAAATGTTTTTCTTTTCCTGTTTAGCATCTCAAATGTCAGCCCCAAAGTTATGGAGCTCTTTCTCTTTCATGCTGTACATCACAGGATAAAAAAACACAAATTCAAGAATTTTCATCTTCTTAAGTATGTAACTCAACTGGCCAGCTTATACATTCATCCTCCTCCTTAATTCACACAAACCACAGAAATAACTTGTCAAGTCATAAGATAAACAGAATAACACATAAAAAAAATATGACACAAGTGACCAACTACTGCAACAAACCTCTCTTCACTCCCACCCCCAAACAATTACAATAGTAGGCTATAATATAGGCAGGAGTATAGTGCAAGGCAGACTGTTAGGAAATACAAAAGTAATCTCCATAAAATAGCTGAGATCTAAAAGCTTTCTGAAATCCATAAGAGCAGTACAGTATTTCAGGAACTGGGTTTCGTAAGAAAAAAAAAAAAAGATAATAGAAAAATCAGACAACAAAGGCAAATACGCCTAAAGAGTGCAGCAGAATGTTCCGATCATGCATGTTGCAGGCTTGGAATCTGTAGCTGATGCAGGCTATATGATACTCGACTGTAACCAAGATCTGTCCAAGAGCACAACAAGGGAGAAATAACAAATTAATTTCGTATTTGAACAAATATTAGCAGTAACTGCCCCAAAATACTAGGGAGATTGAGCTGGATGACAAATCTGAATGGTTTGAGTGGCTGCATCGTTGAGTTCAGTAAAAACTTAGGACAGCAGTTCAAGTCTAGTAACAATACAGTATAGATATACTGTTTGCCTTTCCACACCATTCTCTTCATCCCTTCCTGATTTTAATTTCTCTGATCTCTGGTTCATGACAGAACTTGGCTTTTCTCAGTGTAGGTGGAGCCAAATGTATTTTGGGGAGTGGTCATGGGCTCCTTTTAAAGTCAAACAACTTACCCATCCTGACTGAGACGGATTGGCTTGTTCATCTAGACTGTGCACACAAGGAACAGTGCATAAGATGACCCAGTGGTTTGCAGCACCACCCAAGAACATACATGCAACTACAAGGTAAAAGAAGAACTTTTCCCAGTTCTGGGAAACAAATCTGGGCTATCTGAATAAGGTAATTTCTTTATGCAGTACTTTATTTTTGTTACTTCAAACTGGTTGCTAGAGCATTCGGTCACTCTGTTCCGTCCTGATGTGATATGACAGTAAATTGCATTATAGATCATATTCATTAGACATGCTTTTACCAAGATGATGTTAATGAAGTTAGAGAGGATAGTTTTATGGAGAGGTTCTCTTGATTTTCTATCTGAAGAGCAGTAACTAGCACAGCTCTGTTGTATTTGGAATTGCAGTGGTGTGCATCAGCAGATCAGTCTGAGCCTTACATGAAGAACAGAAGGTATCTGAGTTTGGCAAACATAATAAGTACCTGTTCCGTCTTTCTGTACAAAGGCACATATGTAAAATTTCAGCATAAATTACCATTCGTCTCCTTGATTCTTTCAATCTTTCTTTTAATGTAACATTTTTTAAAATGATTTTTTTAGTCTGTTGTTAACATATTGAAGATCTTCTGGAGTTTAACCCAGAAAGCACCACACAATCTCTCCCTCATTCCTGTGCCCAATGGGATGAGGAAGAAAGTCAGAAATAAAGAAGTAGACCTTGTAGGCTGAGATGAAAACTATTCACTAAAACAGAAAAGAGAGAAATAATAGTAATGATAATTGTATATGTATATATTTACAAAACAAGTGATGCACAGTGCAATTGCTCACCACCTGCAAGCTGATGCCCAGCCAGTTCACATGATGCCATATGGTATGGAATATACCTTTTGACAGTTTGGGTCATCTGTCTCAGTTCTGTCTCCTCCCAGCTCTGTGTGCACCCTAGATCCTATTGCTGTCAGGACAATATAAGAAGTTCAAAACTGAAATATTCTTGGCTCCACACAGCACTAAAACATTGGTGTATTATCAATATTATTTTTCTCCTAAAGCGAAAATGTACTAAATAGTATTAGGAAGGTCAACTCTATCCCAGGTGAAAGCAGGGCAACATCTAATTCATTCTAGTAGTAACTGAATCTCAGTGCTAGCCTTTAGTGGAAAGAGTTTAGCCTTTTTTTTTTTTTACATAGTTTAGTATCATTTTTATTTTCTTTTTTCCCTTTTTTTATTATTTTTTTTTAAGTCCAAATCCATGGTAAAGTACCACATTTGTACTGAAAGATAAAGCCAAAAAAGCAAGTTGCAAGTGATGTTTCTTCATCTGAGCATGCAAAAAGTTAATACTTACCTTACTAGTGCTCTTCTGCAAAGTGCTGTTCTCCTAGGGGGTCCATCCAGCCTCCAAGAAAGACTGAAACTGTATAGTTATTCTGGGGGTTTATGCATTGCTTGAAAACAAGAAGACCAGAGTTCGTGGCAACAATAGTCTTTTTGTGGTTCCACTATCAGGTTGTTCTGTGATATGCATGCTCTGTGACATAGAACTGTTGTGTTATTCTGTAATATGTAAATTAGACCATAAAACTCAACTAAATAATGCAATAATCAGTCTTCACAACATTATATGGCACACTAAATGCAAACAAACAATATTCACATTTATTATTATTATTATTATTATTATTATCATCATCATCATCATCAATCTTTTGTGTCACTAACATGAATAAAAGCAGAAAAAATCTCAGAGAACTGGAAGAGCGTGAGTAGACAACTCCCCTACTCATGCAGTGTGAGCACTTTTGTAGGTGCATGACTGCAAATATGTTACATTTTTGCCAGTGCATCCTTGCTGACAAGTTTCACCATCAGGTGGCATGTCTGCTCTTCCTGATGTACACTCCACTGTCATCAAAACAGCTGTAGCTCCTGTCTCACAGGCCATACATTCCAACAGCCATGGGAACGCTTGGAGGTCAGAGGCAGTGAGATGCTAGGGAGTGTACTAATTCTTCCACACAGGGCTTTACGTTCATGAGTAAGGACAAGCACAATTTTACCTCCAGGTTTTTCCTGCATAAGTCTTTTTCAGGGGCAAGGGGAAAATTGAAAATATTAAAAACTTACTGCTCAACATTGCTTAATAGTCAAGAGTAAAAAGAAATCCAGGGTGTTTTTCTTGCATGCTTCTGGCCAACTTTCACTTGCAAGTGAAGGACTGACGAAAGCGGAACATGGTGCTCAGAAATGTGTCCACCCATTGCAACATATAAGCTTTCTTTTACTCAGCTCAGGCACTTCAGCAATTCCCTACACATGTACCTGCACTACTTCCAAATATGTAGGGCACCTAGGAGACAAAAATGTTAATTAATCAAGTGACTAGCATAGCAATTTCACTTTGGAAGCAACTGAAATTTCACTAGGATAGCAATTTCATTTTGGAGTTGCATGTAAGACCTTGATCATTAAAACAGACTGGAGACTGAATTCTGAACAGTGACATAGGAGATATGTTTGTAATAAGAAAAAAAAGTGTTCATTTAAGTCTTATGAGCAGCAGAGCCTGATTTATACTCCTCCTAGGGCAGAGTTTGCCTAATGAAGGTGAAGAGCTTTGGGTGGTGTCAGGAAGTAGTAGGTTTATTATGCTTGTTTTAGTTCGGGGTGCTGCCGGGTAAATAGCAGGATTTCTTCTATCTGTCTCGAGGCACAAGTCATAATCCCTTTTCCTGGCATGTCCATGCAGAGTGCATCAGTATCATGATCACTCTGTGTAACAGGCTTCTTTTGCCTGAGTGTTGCTGCAGCTTTTTTGTGTGTGTTTTCCAGTACCTCAGAACAAATCATGCCCATGACACTTCAGTGCAGCAGTATAGGATGTGGCTACAGCTCGACAAAGTTCCTGTATTTTCTTGGAGCACCTGGGCACTAATATAAGTGTTAACGTTTTTAATGTTGCAAAATCCATAACCATAGAATGTATCATCTGCATTTGACAACTGAGAAAATAGTTACAGCAAGATCAAATATCTTGCTCAAGGTCACCCAGAAACTGGGAATTAAAACCAGATTCCTTCTCATGGGCCCAAGCACAAGACATTCTTTCCTCTCTTGTGTCTGAGTTTTAAGATTTTTCAGGATGTTTCTGAGGCCTTCCACAACTGATGAATGTGTCTGGCTATGTCTGTCATGCAAATGCAGTCAGTGCCATGTGTTAGCCAGAAGCTTGAGCCAGACACAAGGCAGCAGGATGTTTTTGCTCCTGATCCCTACAAGGATCTGATAGCCTCTTTACCCTGACCTTTTTGCTGTTATTTAGGTTCTCCTGGAATGGTGGCTTTTGCTTTGTGCTGGATGGCTTCTAGTGGTATGGATTCCCTAAACTCTTGCTGCACACAATGAAGATAAACGTAAGTACTTTATGAACGTTTTTAGCTCACATTCTCCCTCTTAGAATAAAGCTGTTTCTTGTGCAATGTCTCTTTGTTTTTTTGGTCTCATGCATTTAGTATAAGATACACACTTGTGGTTGTTCTTAATATCCACGAAGAATCCTTCTCACAGACAGATCCTACCTCTTCTGTGTACTGCATGGTTGCTCCAAATATGTAACAAAAATTTAACAGTGCTTTTTTCAGTATGAAGTAAGATGTACCTGCCTATCAGGATGTTTTCACAAGTAGACAAATGCCCCATATTTTTTATTCAAAATCTTAGCAGTTCTGGAACCATCACAGCTTATAAATGCTCAAGTATTACAAAGATCACTCCAAAATTCTACATATTACTCCTTGCAATTTTACTCACACTATGAAAATGGCTGGTTCAGGTCTAAATAAGGTGTTTTTGTAAAAGGACAGAACAAGCATAAAGTTTCTGACAACTTGCAGCTTAGAGATTTCCTGAGACAAATATCTTTTAAAATATTCCTCCAAAGTTTTCTGCCACACAGTTTTATCTGTGGTATCCAGGCAAAATTTTAGTATCCATTGTATGCTGTGAAAAGATTCTCTAAAATCTGAAGATGTACAGTTAGTGTTTAGAGTTCCGCTACCACATCTAGTCCTGGTTCTTTAAGGTGCGGCTTAGAGACCAGAATAACACACAGTTTCATGTTAATGCAATTTTTTGAGATTGCATACATCTTGTTTATGTAGACAGAAGATGTATTGCCTCTGAAATTGCTCAGAAATTATGCAATGGCTTTGAATTTGGAAAACAGAGAGTAATATGAAAAGTCGTAAGCATTACTCTAAATAATCTTCATGAGTTTCTGTTAAGTTTATACATTTACACTCCCTAATCAAAGTTGCCACATCATATGGAATTTTAGAACCAAAGCACAACTTAAAAAAAAAAAGGCTTTGTTATATTCCTGGAACTTACGTCTGTCATCACAGAATCACAGAATAGTTTGGGCTGGAAGGACCATAAGATTATCCAGTTCCAACCCACTTGCTATGGGCAGGAATGCCTTCTGCTGGACCACATTGCTCAAAGTGCCATTCAGTACAGCCTGTCATGGTCTTCTGTCCCACTTCAATTTTGTCATGCTTTTATTTTTTTAACAGTTCTCGCCTGAATATTTTTTGTAACTTCTAAACTTTATTCTTCTTACTTTCTATTCCTCTTTCAGTGTCCTAGGGCATCTGTTTGCCAGTTAGTATTTTCAATCAAACTACTGCAATGCATAATTTATTTTCACTTGGTAATTACTTGTATAAAAAATTCCAAGACTATTCGAATTCACTTATTTAACTCTTGGCCTTCTACTAATTTGCAGATCTTTTAAAGATTCTTGCCACAACCGCTACTAAAAAAAAGAACCAAACCACAGTCAAGATATTTGAGTTGCAGAAAAGATGCAGACCAAAGACAGCAGTCCACCAGATGGTGGCTATGGATGGGTTGTGGTAGTGTCAGCATTCATAGTGATGGGCCTCACTGCTGCTGTCCTCAAGACTTTTGGTCTCTTCTTTGCTGAAATCCAGGAGCACTTTGATGAACTTGCAAGCACCATTTCTTGGATCACATCGATAACGATTGCCACCTTTCATTTAGGAGGTAGGTGAAAGTTTCCCTTCAGCATTTCGGTTTTAAATCCTAACTACAAAATAAAGACACGCAGGGACAATGCTTCTTTCTTCTCTTCAAAAAATTGGTATTTGCTTCCTCTCATAAAAATGTGTCCATGCCTCAGACATTAAATGGTAAAGTGAGTACTCTGTGTATACACTGAAATTTGGTTATCTTAGAGAACTCTACGTACCTAGTCTCATGATTCAGTTTTCCTACAGACTTCGTATCAAACTCAGTGATGATAATCCTAAGAACTTCAGAGATTGTTGGATCAAGTTCTAAACAAGTTTGTGCAAGTTCACTGATTTTACAGTGACTATCATTTTACCAAGTACTTTAAGACCTAAGGGCAGTGACCCTGCCTACTAGATAAGCCATATGCTTCCAAAATGGTGACATCAGTTCACCCATTTCTTCTCCTTTTTTTACTCCACAAAGCTTTCTTCTCATTGTGCCTAATCCCAGTTCAGGCTCTCCTTCCTCCCCTTAAAGTGATTCCTTGTTTTTTATCTAACAAAAAACTCATGAGATTAAAAGGAAAAAAAGGAAAAAAAAGAAGAAATCATAGAGAAGAAAAGGAAGACAAGAGATAAGCAGACAGTAAGGGAAGAAAGAGAGAACTATATTATCAGCCAAATACTGTGAGCGATTGGATCAGGTTAAATACTCCACTTTACCAAAGCAAGAAGGGAAGAAAATAAAATACACTGCATTTGGCTCTTCACTTAGAAATTAGAGCCTTTTGTGCCATTGTGATCTGGATCGTGCTTTACTATAGTAGTGAAGATTTCAAACATGTGCTGGCAAGAGCTGCACAGAATTTGTAAAGTCCTGTCCACATATTCTCATGTAGAAATATAACTGCAATAAATATCCTTACGTAATAAATTTTATTACAATTTTGTTTGTGAAGACACTTCATTGCATAGATACTGTGTAATTATATACATCCTACTCAGTCCACGCCTAGGGCTTACAAAGACCTTGAACAGCTGATCTTTCTTGGAAAAAATAAATTAAGAACAAAACAGTCATTCAAATTTAGAGTTAAAAGGTAAAACAAATCATGCACTGCCAAGTTTTTATTAGTTCCAAGGATGTCACACTAAAAGTTTGATTTGCAGTGTTCTTTCATTCTGACAGAAGTAATTAATTGAAAAATCCTTGAAAAGCCTGTTTTTTCATCCATTTCTATGAAAATCTATTTGGCTTACAAATCAAATTTACCACTGACCTAATTGTGATACTATTATGTCATTCAGACATAAGAACTCAGAGCAGCAAGAAAAAAAGCCAATGTAGGAGGATAAAAGAACTCCAGATCTTATAGTTTTTTTTTAAATTACTGTTTTTATTTTTGTTTTTTATGTACCAGCAAAATTGCAGCCTAAACAGGCCTTAGTCTGGTGTACTTCAAAGAAAATGGTTATAGTTTTCAGCAGAAACTGCTTCTCATTCTTTGAAATCATTTGAAAATAATCCTCTTTCAGTGAATTGAGCTTGATGATCAATACTCTTCCATACGCAGTTTACGAATTATTGCATCACTCAGTAATTTTCCTTCTGCCTTTGCTTCATTTATAGGGACCAGAAGACTTACTGATGAAGATCACCTGAGCCTCCAGTTCCTTAAGCATCTTTCCTGGCCTCGCTTAGCCCTTCCTAACATGTTCCACTGTGAAACCCTCAGTGTCATTCGGCTCAGTATGAAGGATGATCAGTGAATTACTAATTTTTCCCATTTGGATATTTTCAACAGCTTCTCTGTGTCTTGCATAGAAGGAGACCTTGTTTCTGTCTGAGGATCTGCATCTGCAACAGGCTGTTTGATTTACCAAGAGCAAGGATTTTCCCCATCAAATAGGCCTCCTTTTCATATTAGTGTGACTCTTCCATCACCTCTCTCTGGCACTGTGATTGCAAGTTTTCTGAGTATTGCCCTTTATCCTTTCAGACTCTATTCCCTTGTTATCTTCTTCATTTCCAGTTCTGTGGCTAGCTCCTTTCTTCCTCCTGCTACCCCATGTTGAATTTCTGCCTATTTCCTCTCATTCTCTAAAAAATAAATAAATAAATACAAATTGCCCTGTGTATTGGCTCTTCTCCAGCTGCAGATTTTACTTCCATCATTAAGCACTTTCACAGATACCTCTTGTTATCTTCAGACTACTTTTCTCTATTTTACCCATCGTATATATATGAGTCTCCAGCTGTGTACACATTTTCTTGTTTCATCTCTTCCACTATTTCTGACAGAACATTACTGAATTATTTTAACATCTCTACATGCTTACAAAATCCTTGTAATTCTGATGCAAATGCTGAAAGAATGCTTATTTGCATTTCTTCTATCAGACAGCATGCGTCCTGCAGCTTCTGTGGCTGTTAATACTGCTCTGCCAGGTTTATTTCACTTGTTTTCCCCATCACTTCTTATCTTGCTTAACACAGGTGAAAGTACAATAGCCTGCCCCTACAAGTTAGTATAAAACCTCCTTCTGTGACTGTCATCTATTCTTTGTCTCTCTCCTTCTTTCATTTTGTGAACAAAACTCTCACTAATTGAATTTCTTTATAGCTCGGAACTCCAGTTTCCAAAATACCCGTGGTTTATGTGAAGCAGAGTAGGCGTATCCTCCAAGTAGACGAACGGAACGAAAGATTATTTGTGTTACTTGGGTTCCATCTAGTGGCCATCCTTGTTTCACAAAAAGCGTATACTCTGCAGATGGGAAACACCGTCAAAGGACGGGTGATAGTTGGAATGAATTGGGAGTTTTGTTTTTAAATTTGTGCTGCCTTTTCTCTGTCAGCCCAGATATCGACCTACCCTCCTGTACAGCAGAATACAACAGAACTAGGCCATCTCTCCCTCATACGTGTGTGACATTGGGTTTGACATGCACAAAAAAGTTATTTCCTCTTCAAATGCTTTATTTGATTGCTCTGGCATGTCATTCTGCTTTCTAACGTGTTTCTCTTGCTCCTGTCTTGCTGTTGATCTAGCCCCTGTTGCCAGCTCATTATGTGTAAAATACACCCACCGTGCTGTTGTGATCACTGGAGGACTCCTTGCATTTTCAGGAATGGCTCTGGGATGTCTTGGGCTCAACATGATCTGGATGTATGCAACAACTGGCTTCCTACAGGGTATGACTTTATGGCTTTACAGGTTTCTTGCACTAGCAGCTCAGAGCCCTTATTCAAGGATGCTAATGGCAGGAGTTTTAAAGTCTGATTTCTATTTTGATTTTATAAACATCTAAAACCAGTGTCCATTTTGAAGGTTGTTTCCCTCTTCTCCCACTCTGGATGTAAGAATTTGTGCTAGAAAATTGTATGACAAAGTAGAAAACCAATTTGATACTAGTAATTTTTATTTGCAAATTATATGTAACCAGAAAATGAAAAGTTTTCTTTTTTATCAGAGGCTGATAGCTCTATGAAGGCCTGAGGAATCTAAAGCATACTGAAGTACATGGACCTAGAGTTCCAAGACACTGTACTTTCCATTATATGATATTACATGTTGAGCATTTTGAGCATTTTTAACAAAATAACATTCCCAGTTCTATGCTGGATACTTGAAAATGTCTGGAATTAGAGTTCTTTGGCCTGCTAAGTGATTATAGAGAGCCATTAAAATTAAAGTAAATTAGAGCAGGTTTGAAACCAAGCAGTCTGGCAAGACAGTGAGCAGTACCTGAAGCTGTTGTGCTACCAGCTTCCTTCATGTTCTCCCTCACTCTCTGATACTGAACACAGCTGAGCTTAACCCAGAGATCTAATCAAGAAACATCTTCAAATTTGTCAGAGCAACTGTTGTTATTTTTTTCGTGGTGAGAATATAATTGTGTATACATCATATTCCTCTTTTTTTTTTTTTTTTTTTTTTTTTTTATCTTACAACCTATTCTTACAGAACAAATGCCACAAATACACTGTAGCACATAATACAAATGAGCTGATTCTTTCACTAGGCATGAAAATATTTTTATTTTCCCAGTTACTGTCTTCACAAACATAGGAGCACTGACCATTTTAATTTCCAGCTTAATAGAATACTTCAGCACTATCTAATTGATGGTATTCATATTGGTGTTTTTCAGGACTTGGGATTTCCTTTTCATGGACACCAGCCATCAGCATTGTTAGCCATTATTTTTCCAAGAGAAGAGCTCTGGCCAATGCTATTGCCAGTGCTGGAGAATGTGTGTTTGCATTTACATTTGGGCCATTTTTCCAGTGGCTGATTGGTCAATATGGATGGAAAGGTGCCCTCTTGATCATAGGTGGCACCCAACTCAACATCTGTGTCTGTGGAATACTGATGCGACCCCTGACAAGCAGCTACCACCCTGAGGTGAGCCATCCTGAACCACCACCTGGCAGTGGTGCATCTAAGACAGACAAAGAAGGGAAGTCTACCATCACACACAGAACCTTCAACTGGATGCTTTTGAGGAGAGCAGAATTTGTGCTTTATGCCATGTTTGGCATACTAGCTGCAATGAGTTTCTTTGTTCCTCCGTTATTTTTAGTTCCACTTAGCTACAGCCTGGGAATAGATGAATCTTGGACTGCATCTCTCCTATCCATTCTGGCTATGGTGGATTTTGCAGGTAGACTGCTATGTGGCTGGTATGCCAATCTCCACCTTACGAAAACTATTCACTTACTGACAATGACAATTACCTTGATCAGTACTTCCTTGATGCTTCTGCCACTGGCTAACAACTACCTGTCCTTGGCAATATTCACTGGCTTCTATGGATTCTTCTTTGGCACAACAGTTGCTGTTCACATTACAGTGCTAGCAGAAGTTGTGGGCATGTCAGATTTCGACAGTGCTTTAGGGCTTTTCATGCTTATTCGAAGCATCGGAGGATTTTTGGGGCCTCCTCTTGCTGGTAAGTTTATACTCTGCTAAATACAGTTTACAAGACTAATGAGGAATGGTCACCCAAACTGAAATATTTAGAGCTGGAGCCAGATTTCTTTTTCTGTTAGCTCAGGAGTGTCTGGACAAACAAGCAAATAATGAAAATATATATTTGGAACAAGCAGCAGATCCATACTTTCATAGAAAAAGCAGCTGAGTTCTTGGAATTTGAAAATAATCATTCTGCATAAATGTTGCTATTATTGGGAAGGTTTCTAGAGAAGGTCACACTTAATGGCTTGAAATGTTAAGCTGTGTGTACCTGAAGGAAATACTCAGAGATGCCTGCTGTTTTCAGACAGCATTTCAGCTGAACAGTGTAATATATGGGGAGTTAGTATAAAAAAGCAGTGGAAAGGGAAAGCAGACAATGAGGCTGCATATGGTTTTGATTTGTTAGCAGCAATACAGTGTTCATCTTGGAAAATGCAAGAGAAACTAGCTGCTGGCTGTAGGAAATTTACTAAGTGGTATGGTAGAAAAATGATCAATGCAACATGTGAAGAATGAATCTGAGTCTTCATCCAAAGTGCACTGAATAAAATCAGAGACCTCACAGACTACTGTGATTTCTGTGGCAATGAACCATACAATATGATACAAATGGGTCAAACTGAACACTGTAGTAGTTTAACTCAATTTGAAAGCACAGGGGCTAGGAAGTTTTATAGAGAATTTGAAAGAGAGTGGTATCAGCAGACGAAATATGCAATGGTCCTGCTACTGGATGGAGGCTGAACAAAGAAGCAGCCGTCCCCAGGCCGTAGGTGAACCTGTAGCTGGGTACACCGAGCAGCCAGTGCTACCACGTGCACTGCTACAGCACTACTGCTGTACTTCTGTTTCTTCAGTACAGTGCAGGATGTCTCAAGTGTGCTATGTGGATAAAAGCTATGTAAAAACTGAGGTCTTTTCTTTCATTTTTTGACAAAAGATTAATAGCGAAGCCATTAACACCGTAGGTGACTCACCAAAGTCTGTCGCCACCAGAGGGCCTCTTCTTTCCTTTTTTTAAACTCTCATGCTCGCAGCTGTTTTCCAACTTACAGCAACTGTTGAATGTGAAGATTCTAAGAAACAAAGCTGCATGATTAATTATTTTTCCGCCATTGTTTTTATTGCCCGATTAATTTTGAGTTGGAAATTATTTACAACGAAGTAGCACTTTGTTTTACAATTTGTGTCTGCAAGGTAGATGAATTTTGTGTGAAATTTTCAAGTGCAATAATGTGGCGATGCTTTATGCTTTCATAGTGTAGAAAGCTGCAAGAAAAGTATGTAGTCAGGGTAGTCTCTTTATGAGAGGATGCGTTCACACCAATGAGCTAATTCACACTGGCCGGTTTTCTGTCAGCCACATTACTGTCTTTTTTTTTTCTATCCAGGTCTGATTGTGGACATGGCTGGAGACTACAGAGCAGGCTTCTACATGGCAGGAGCCACTCTCATCCTAGCAGCTGTATTTTTAGTTGTTTTAGATCAATTTCAACAAAGAAGTGAAAAAGGAAACCATACCGGTACTAAATCAGAAAAATCATCATTACCTTACACTTCCTTCCATTTTCTGAAACTTCAGAAAAGAAGGTACCAAGACCATAATGTAGCAGTGTGACTACAGTGGACATCATGCAACTTAGAGTTAAGGAAGTGCTTTGTTTTCTTGACAGTCAATATCAGTAGGATTTTTTTTTTAATGATGAGTGTTTTGAGTAGGAGTGTTTAAAACAGAGGAAGAAAGTCATTAGTTCACAAGCAAACAATACCTATAACCACTGCCACAATGTTATTTTGATGTTGCAGTAGCATCTTGCCTTTACAAGCCCCACAAGGCTGTGACAGAGAGGCTATGATCTAAACAGAATTACTACGAAGCATTATGCAGAGGCAGAAACCTTCCCCTCGAAATACAGACCACAGCCATCACTTTCAAATAGAAAAAGACACCAGCTCACAGATGTTGAGCCTGGAGAAGCAGTATTCAAAATGATCACTGAACAGACTGGATATAAAATCAAGAATACATGAATTTAGCTTTGAGATAATAGTTTACACTTACTCTACAGAGCAGGTCTGGAATCCAAACAAACCTCGTAAATGGAGAAAATTACATCAATTATATAATTCAGCAAAGAGAAATGTAGTCCTAAGTATCTGAAGCACTAAGAAAAGTGCACTTACATAAAATGGAGAAGGACTGACAATTAACAGTAGAAGACAAAGTTATGGTGGACTTCAAACAAAATAAGACTCTCAAATGTAACAGTATATTAAAACTAATAAATATTTCTTTGTGCAGTAGTATGATAACTGAGAGAACAATGCTTGCAAGGCTTTAACTAGAAGGGGTGCATAAAATGCAGAGGTTGAAGTGTAACAAGAATGATAAGTGTTAAAAATAAAATGCTAGAAGAAAAAGTCTGTCCAGTTTAGAAAACAAAATGTTATACTGAAAATGAAAACAGTCTTCAAATCTGTAATGGGTTGAGATAAAGCAGGCACTATTATTTCCTTTTCTTGTACAGTTAGATATTGATATAATTTCTAACTGTAGGGGAGGTTTAGGTTAGATATTGGGAGGAAGTTTTTCGCACACAGGGTGGTGAAGCACTGGAACAGGCTGCCCAAGGAGATTGTGGATGCCCCATTCCTGAAGGCATTCAAGGTCAGGCTGGATGTGGCTCTGGGCAGTGTGGTGTGGTGGTTGGTTACCCTGCACATGTTGAAACCAGGTGATCATATGGTCCTCTTCAGCACAGGCCATTTTATGATTCTATGATATGATTCTATAATTTACAGCAAGGCAGAGATATCTCATGGGAAAAAGACAGCTAATCATAGAAATAGACCATAGGAGGCTACAGAAACAGAGAGATACCAGAGAATAGATGAGACTTAAATAAATATAAATATACTCAGTTCTACCTCTGAATTGTTCAGTTTTATCTTTCACTTATCCTAAGGCTCTTGAAGAAAGAAAACAGTTGATTTATTAGATTAAGAAGAATCTGTACCTAAATCACAATTTTTTTAGTTTTATTTTATCTGGGAAAGAGAAGAAAAGAGAGGAAGGACTGGATCACATTAAGAAGAAGAAAAAAAACAGTAAGAAAGGAAAAAATATAGGACTTAGAAACTTTCAAGCTACTCTACATTTATAGTTGCCTCATTTATGAACTTCAGAATGTTTTTCCAGTCAAACATTTTATGTCTGTGTTTAACATCAGTTGCTCATCTAAAATATTTATTTCCTGTCCCATGAAGATCAACTCAAAATTTTAATTTAATTTACAGGAAATTAACTCAGCTACTCATAAACCAACTATCTACAAGGGCTTGATTGAGCCTACAGTGGAAGGGACACAATCTGCAGTGTGAGGTCTGTAGCAAGGAATAGGAATTTCTGGAAAAAATAACGTGTCAATTATGTCAGCTGTGCCAATTTAAAACTTAGATTTCTATAGGAAGAATTATTTTTTTTGTCACTGCAGTATTCTGATATTCAAAAGAACCCTTCATTTTTCTTTTTATTTCTTTTCATTTGAAACACAGGGGAATATTAAATGTGAACACACATTTAATATAGGACATTACCTTTCTATTATAATTCAGTATTTTCTATTAAACTTGTGTATTTTAATTACGGTCCCTGTCACTGATTTCCATGTTTGGGTGCATCCTGAGATCTGCCAGTGGCACTGCAGAGGGCTGGTAGCTTCCTGGACTCTGGGCACAGTGGCCATCAGATGAATATGCACCACTCAGCACTGGTGCACCCATTTTGGAGGCACCCAGTACTGCAGAGAAATGGACAAGCATGACTGAGTTCAGCCTGGGGCTACAGGGGGGCTGTGGGATACTTCAGGTGTGGAGTGGGGCGGCTGAGGGTTCTGCACTGGGTCCATGGTGGGAGGGCAAGAAGAATGAGCTGAGTGACGTGCTCAAGCTGGAGGTGAGAAGAAGATTCTTCCCACCAGGAATGCTGGGCCATGGAACCAGGGCCCAGGCAGTTTGAGCTGGTTTTGGCCTGAGGACCCTCTTGCTCCAGCACTGTGAGGCCCTGAGCAGTCCGGCCTGACTGTGGAGAGTCCTGCTCCAGGTGGGGCGGGGCTGGAGACCTCCATGCAGGCTCAGCAGGAGCAGCAGGGCTCTGTGATACTGCGAAGGGAGAAATGAAATCATCCTAGAATGATGGAATCAAACTTATCAACAGAACAAAAAAAGAAGTCATTCTTTTTAGAGGTCAGGCAAGTTATTTTCAGTTAGACCAGAGCATTCATTTCATACCTATCATAAAGATTCATCGGAGTGTCCTCCATTGTCAACAGGCTGCTGGCTAAGAGAAATGGCCAGGCTTGCATGGGGCTTCCTCTTACATCATATTCTCCTGAATTAAAAAGGTAATACTTGTAGAATTCACATATAAATTCCTTTGACTTTACACTCACAGAGTTAGCAATGCCACTTCAGAGAAACAGGGTTTAGTAAAAGAACTGAGATCGGAACCAGGACATGGTGCTTCACCTTCCCATCAACCAATTCTTCAATAGCAGCACTGTGTATTTAGATAACAGACGGCACCACTGGTCTATGACAAAGTTTTTCTCCACATCCCTTTGTTATACTGTTAACAAGAAATTCTTTCAGAACACAAACTATTCCATTAACTGACATTTCCTCCTCAGCACTGCTTGAGGCAAGGAAGGGGCAGAGACGCGCTGGTTCTGGTATCACATGGATTTTCAGTATGTATCAGCTTCAGCTCTGAAAGAACAAACAGTAGTCTTCAGTTAGCATTCCCTCACAGAACTTAAAGCTTTTTTTCAGGAAAACACATGGCTCAATAAGGTACTCTGTGACATTTTCAATGTATTACAGAAGGGCTGGCATGCTTCTTCAGGAATTTACTGGACTGTGATAATGTACACTTACTGTTTTACACTCATGAGTATCTACAGCAAGTTTCTCTATATCTGATTCACCTTTAAACTCCCATTAGATTCATCTGGGACTATGTAAAAGAAACACTGAATAATTTACCTAAATAGGAAAAATTGTGCTGTTGTTTCTCTTCTTCCCTTCACTTTATTTACTCTAGAAAAAAGGTCATTTTGACTTTGGTCTTAAGTTGTCAAGCAAAAAAAATCAGAGTAACAAAATGGCTGATGTTGGCAGGGACATCTGAGTCCATCTGGTCCCTGCTCAAGCAGGGACGCCCAGAGCAGGGTGCCCCAGACCATGTCCAGACAGCTTTTGAAGATCTCCCAGGAGGAGACTCCACAGCCCCCGAGCAGCCTGTGCCAGCTCCAGCACCTGCACAACACAGAAGCCTGCCTGGCATTCAGAGGGAGGCTCCTGCATTCCAGTTGGTGCCCACTGCCTCTTGTCCTGGCACTGGGCACTGCTGGGGAGAGCTGTCCAAACAAAGATTGTGTTGAGGCAAGGTAAGATTTTTAACGTTGTTGGAAAAAGCTGCTGTAAACAGATGAAATGGCCTAGCTCTGCCCAGCCCTGAGCTTACTAGAAATATTGATATTAAGACTTTTCAACCGATTTTCTGAAGAAATAGATGTAGACCTCTCACACAATCACATTTTTTCTACTCATTTCTGAAAATAGCCACTTCTCAACCAAATCTGGAGCCAGTGTCGCAGCCTCAAACGTAACCAAAACATTCCAAACTTAAACAGAAAGTCTTTTGCAGGATAGAGAGGCCCAAATGATTCGCTGAGAGAAATGTCAAACAGAACATGGTCCTTCATGGTCCTTGTATCTTTTTTTCCTTTGTCAGTAACTAACACTTCTGACCCACCACAGAACCTAGAGCTCTGGATTCATTACAGGCTGCTGTTTCTTGCCTGATGTTGTGAATGCAATTATTACAGCTTGTGTGTATGTGAGCACAATGACAACTCACACAAATCCACTGGGAACTGGGCTTCATTAGTTCTGCAGCACACAGAACAGTCTGTTTGTTGCAGCATCTGCTAGCCAGTTCAGAATCAAACCACTTGCTATAATCTAAGACGCTTCCATCACTGCGTAACAGCATCATCTTTAAGTTTTGCTCCAACAGTCTTGGCCTCTACATGGTGTTACAATCACGCAAAAACGTGGATAAGCAAAGCTTCAGTTAAATGAGTCCCAAAACTCTGTTTATGTCAGACCTGAGCCACAGAACAACTAGCCCCAAATCAAAACATGCTTTTGTTTATTATCAGGCTGCCCACTTCAGGAGTTCATACTGATGGGCAGGCAAGTGGTGCTGAGCCCCTTCTAGCAAGGTAGGTAATCTCATGAAGAAATAACTGATTTCTGAGGTGATTATTAGGAGACAAGGATGCAGGCTGTGAGAAGAAAGTTGTCTCCTGACCCCTTTCATGCTAATTAATGCATTCAGAAGCTGTACTGAAAGGAATTTAAACTCGTGATAGTCATAAGAGAACAGATCAAAGAAGGAAAAAAAACAGAGTGAGTCAAGGAAAGGAAAGCTGTACATGCCTTTAGTTTACAGAGTACCGGTCCAAAGAAGGTAAGGCTTGCATTTTTTTTATTCTACCTAAACCCAAACTATTCTATGTTGCTTAAAAATTATGCTTTAGTGGAGACTTAACAGATTCCTAGTGAAAGTCTGAAAATGCTTTGATTCCTTGGATAGAAAGTTTCTTTGGCAAATTCACTGTTTTTTACACTCACTTTACCCCAGTCTGAGATAGTAGATGAGTTATCAAACTCATCATTTGATGCTATCAAATAGAATCTGTTGACCTGCTTACATGATAGAGACACGATTACTTGTGGATTCTTCCTCCGTAATGTTCAGACTATTTTTACTTGGATGATTATTCTCTTAAGACTAAGAATTAGGATTATAACTTCTCTGTGCTTTTTGGCTAACATAAGTTAGAAACCATCTGAAAACCAACATGTCTGTGGCAGTTTGTGCTGACTGATCTTTTGAACTCTTACAGGGTGTAACAGGAATACAGAAACACATGTGTGTGTGCATAATATTATTTTTCTTGCTTTCAAATATTTTTCCTTGTCCAGGCAAATTGTCTTTTTTTTTTTTTTTTTTTTTTTTCTATATTCCTGTGAGATTTTTCTTCACAAATCAGTCACTGCTCAGTGCCTGAAGTGACCATGTTAAATCACAGTCTGCTGCACTCACGTGGAACTGCTCATAGTTTCGAGTTTTGCATTTTTGAGTTTTTAAATTGGAACAGTCTGCTTAATTCTGGGAATAGTATGTTGTCCTACCTCTCTATTATGCCCCCATTGAAACAAAAATCTGAAAGTATTTATCAACACATACAGATATTTCTACTGTGTTCTAATATTCGGTTTTGAACAGGGGTAGGATCTCAAAATGCCCAGAGGAAGCCACCATCAAGATGGAAACTTCTTTAGAGGAAGAGGACGGACTTATTTCACAGCAGAAGAGTAAGCATAAAGCAAACCCTATCTTAGCATGTTTGTAGAAAAAAAACTTACACTGAAAAGAAATTTCCAGAATAGTACAAAAATAAAAATCAGGGCTGTACAGAGAAGAAATGTGTTTTGGTCATTTTGTGGTTCTTTGAAATGTTTGTCATGGAATTTTCTAAAAGAGCAGTCAATAGTTAAGAATAATCAGAACTGCAGAATTCAAGAATCTAGAGCTTGATCTGACACTCACAAGTGATATTAACCTTTATGATAACATTACCAGGGTTGTTGAGGCTCATTTGGAATTACATATTGGAGGTTGTAATAGTGCAATCTTTCAGTAAGATTTATGTCCCCTTAAAACCTCAAAGATACAATGCTTCACTCTAAAGAATACCCTAAAGAACAATATCAGTGGAAACCCCAGGTAAATGGAAAATACCTCCTAAAAGCAGATGGAGACGTCAGTGCGCATGACGTGACTCTCATGACACTCTCCTTAAATCATTTTTGATTAGTACCATTAAGTATCACATATCCAGAGTCCTCAGGTCACAAGAAAGAGTGCTCCATGAAGCACCGAATCATAGAAAATGAGAGCAAGTAAATGCTAAAGGTTTCCCCTCTCCTCTGTCCAGTGGGAAAACCTGAGGGTTTACTTTGGAGCAACTCGGTACCCGACACACAGCTGCGTGCTGGGACAGATTTATCCTGACTCATATCATCTTTTGTTCTTTTTTTTTCCTGCCAACTTATCCCTCTGAGCTTTCCCAGACTCTTCTGTTCTTAAATGCTCAAAGATCACAGAAATGAGTGAATGCTCAGTGCTTTAACGAGAGCACATTAGCATGGGAAGTTTTTTAAGACTAAGAAGCTACAATAACTCTGTCATTTTGCTTTTTAATATCCTAAGCAGTGGGAAAGATGTCCTACAGCACAGTGTGCAGAACCTATATTCCCTAAAATGACCCAGTGACATCAACTCTGTACTTGCTGTGTCATAGAACAAGAACTAAATAATTACAGAGCTGTTTATGAAAAAAAAAAAAATTGAAGTTTCTTACTAGGTTTTTGAAACTGTGTAGTGTTTTATGAATAATTAAAAAAATTATATCGCCAGAATTTATTGCAATACAATGCAGCTGGGATACATTTCTCAATTCTTACTGCCTGGAAAAACTTAACAAACATGAGATGCCTCAGCAGGCTTGGCACCTATTTTATTTCTCGTTCCCTTCCAAAGTCATAATGCTGTTTGCTGAATTTACACATAAGGACATTTTAGAAGCATGGGTTGTTTGTAGATTATTATCTTCAGAGCTACAAATATTTCTTATTCTTAGAATGTTTTACATCTGGACAGAGAATTTATCTAGCAGCTTAATCAGAGCTTAATCAGAGACTGGATTAAATTACTGATACTTTATTTTCTGCTTCATCCTTCTCTCTGGTAAAGGGATAGGGATATAAGCTCCTGATCTAATCATTCTTGCTCCCAGAAGAATGCACCCAGTTCTACTGTTACTTATTTTTTCTTGTGTCCCACACAGAGCTCTGGGGATTGGGATCTTCATTTTGGTGCTGGCCATGTTGCTTCTCTTTGGATGCTGGTTTTACAAAAGGCGTAGTGGCTATAAAAGACTGCGGGTAAGCATGGCAGCTCACTTTCACAAATACTGTTATTCTGACAACATACCATTATTATTTGCATTTCATTAATGCTGAGAACACTACAGCTACCATTAGATGTCCTCAGACATATTAACAGGTGAAAACACAGAATATGAAATGCAGTAGAACTTGCAAGTGGATCAGAGGAAACATAAGCATAAGGAAGTGGAGACAATTGCTCAACTTTTTACAACATGACAACAGAAAAATCTAATCTCTAGGAAGCATATTTAAATCTACACATATTCTGTCAATCTTCATTTGAATAAAACAACATTTTCACCACTCAAAAGATTTACATCTAAGAACAGATACAATTGGATTAAGTCTTGGAAGCAAAGAAAAATGGCTGTTACAATTAATTTAGTAAACGTGACCCTCGTGCTAGTGATACAGAATACTTTTTTTATAAAAGTTAAATATGATTTGCAAAAAAAGCAAGACAGATTTTGAGATTTACTTTCTAAAAACTACTTCTTAAAAATGCTATTTCTTGCCTTCTTCAAAAAAGTTTGAAAAATCAAATTAGATCTGTCCCACAACATTCAGTGTTGGAACATTCAGATCTTCATCTTTGGCACTGAAGAGCATTCTTGCTGTGAAATGGAGGCAGTTTTTAACCATGCAAAGTGAGGGTTTTGTGGAAACCTATTTTCCCAGTGTAGTTTTCCTAACATTTCTAAAAAGATGTGACTGTTTTGAATTAAAAACCGTAACTCACCACCAAATCCTTTTCCTCGCTCTTCTGATAATTGGCCTGCTACCTTCCCACTGACAGATCCAATACATATACAGCATCACAGAACACACAAAACTCAAACTTTCATACAAACCAGAGATCTTTAATGCTTTCTTTGTACATCACAAGACACTTCCTTTTCAATTCCATCTAACAGCAGGCATTTTGTGGTTTTGAAAACCTCACAATTTGTTAGGCTTTTTGGAAGGGAGAGAACAAGAACTGAATGTACAAAAAGAAGTGGGAAATGGTAAAGAAAGGAGTTTGAGATTAAGAAAAGGAATGGGTAAAGGAGGTGGCCCCATATAGTTAAGAAGGTGTCCAAGAAATAACTGCGGGCCAGAAAAAAACAGGCAGTCCGCACTTTTGCTGAAAACATAATGTATGATACAGGAGGGAGAGCATGCTTCAGGAGAGACAGCAAAAAGCAATGGGTAGATTGCTCTTCTTAGTTACTGCTGTTTTGTCCAGTCCTAATCCCAGATCCTAACAAATACTGCATAAATACTATGTCATACATATATGTAGTGCACCCCAGATTTATGGTCGGTTTTTCTTTGAATTTCTTCATATTTTTTTATGATCTCTCACAGAGCAAAGACGTCAGTATGGGCACCATACGAACTGTGATAGGTGAGGGAGCAACACCAGACTGCAAAACAGCTCTGCAAGAATACAGGAACTTTAATTCTGTGGTAAGTTAAAGCTTGAGCTTCATTTACTTTAAATACAGTAAGACATGACGAGATAATCTTGGTAAATATTCACTTGATGGTGTCTTTCTTGGTTCGTGCTCTCTAGGCTGGGTCTGCAATAACTCTAACTTTTAAAAATAGTTTTGCACATTTTTAACTGTGAGAAGGTGTTGGGTTTTCTTTTTTTTTTTTTTTTTAAATTATTAAATATAACCACTAATACTTCTAAAAAACACCTGTATTTTCACTCACCTTTATTCTGAAATTGTATCATCATTATTCATGAGGCAATATATGAATATGAATGCTGAAATATACGCAGCTCCAATAGATACCCTACCATTCTTGTAGACAACAAACAGATTATGTCCGGTAGCACCACAAAACTTCAGGTTTGTAGCCTTTCTAAACACTATGGAAAGCTGAGCATTCATGTTCATAATTATTTTAAAAAGTTAAAATAACTTGCTTGATAAGTATATAGATCAAGATACAGTTGTGTATAAACAGTCTCATAATAGGAAAAAGGGTAACTTACAACCAATTGTCAATAAGCTACATAATTGTTATCGCTGGAAATATGCATTCATCAAGACTCCTGAAGTTGTAGATGAAGTTGAAATGTCAAAATCTCTTTTGTTGAAAATTGCTGTAAAATGAATTATACATACATACACATACATACAAATTAATCTAATGCAAGACCTGGAAACACGTTAAGAAAAATGAAAACAATGTAAAGACACTACGAATCAGCTCAGCTATTTTAAGCTACATCTGATATGAAAGCAGATATCTCCTTGCATGTTTCTTGTCATTTTATGGCATCTCAATTGTCTTTTCAGTCTTTCACACCAATTTTCTTACCACAGGTACCCGATGCTCCACCAGCCTATGACAAAATTGCTGCAGAGCAGTCACCACCTCCTTATTCACCATGATAGCAATAAGTCTTTAACTCTGAGCACATCCATTCAATTTCTTCATGCTCCCTCTTTATTTCCTATACATTCTTAACTTTCTGAAAGCTAAAACTGCAATAAAAATTCACATGCTTTCATAAGCAATTGCTGAAAATTACTCTTGCTCAATTTAAAGTAGTTCATGAAACACTTTAATAAAGCTGACTGTGCTTCTGTTTTATGTTTTTCATTTCTTGTTTTCAGATTAATACATTTTGCTCGGGTTTTGGCTTCTTGCATTCTTCACAGAAATACCAGTATTAAGAACACATCACTGGGTATCAACTAGATTGAGAAGTGTAGGCAACTGCATATTCATCTTCCACATTTTCTCTCCCTTTATTAAAAAAAAAAAGAGAGAGAGAGAGAGAGAAAGAGACAATCTATTCCATAAAATGCAATGTACAAGAATCTGTTATAATGTGGGCAGAAATATTTGATTACATGTGCTGATATGAAGAAAAACCATTTTCCCCGCCACCCTAAAAATTAACCTGCACAAGGAGACTGTATCTTACAGCAGTCACATACCTCACAGCACTTGTTTATCTATCTGTAATTAACCAATTCCTTGTGAAATATCGAAGTTTGATCCATGTAACTTAAGAATTTCTGCTTATAATCTCTGTTCTTTCATACTTGTCACTGCATATAACAGCAATCATATTTCATGACCTATTGGTAAGAAAGGAGAGCAGTCACAGAAAACAAAGAACTGCAATACATCTAAATTAAGGTATACTCATTAGGCAGATACTTGTTCAAGGATATTGTGAATTCTGTGAAAGTTTAAAATTATTTATAATGATTTGGTATATGTATTTAGAAATTTAGAGAAGCACTTAAACTCAAAACATTGTCTTGAAGTTGTCATTTTCAGCATACTCCCTGAGCAGCCTGGTCTAGTATTAAATGGGGAGGCTGGAGGCCCTGCATGAGGCAGGGGGTTGGAGATTCATGATCCTTCATGCCCCTTCCAACCCTGGTCCTCCTGTGATTCTGTGAGGGAAAAAATTCTGTAGACTTTCTTAATGACAGGAAGAAGAATGCACAGGAAAACATGTCAAATGCCAGCTTAGAGCTGATAGGCACCAGACATGTAGAACAGAATGTGCTCCCTACATTTTTTGCAGAACTAGCCAGCTTGATGCTGATGGTTTTCAGCGGCTCTGTACTCTGCTGTTGTCTATTCTGAGGACAACTTCCTACCAAACACAGCACTAGAAAGTCCAATCTGAGAGAAGGTTTGGATAAACACAATGAACTACTTCTCCAACTGCACAATTATAGTTCTTCAATAAATTTTGTCCCTGTGTGCTTCACTCTTGGGCCAATGCAAAAGACGCTGGAGCAGCAGTTTTCCCAGAGAATATGAGGGACAGGCAAGGCTGAACACTCTCTCAAATTCCCTCATCAAAAGGCAGCTATAGATTACTGACCCCTGTTTCACCAGAGAAAAAGGACAGAACATAGAATCCAATTCAGCTGCACATCTTAAACATCTAAGCTACAAGATACAGTTACTGCCTTCTCCTGTTCCTCAGTTCCTCCACAAAGTTCTTGCTTGCTGATAGTGCTGCACTCCACTTTTGCTGGGCTCACAGGGCCTAAGCACTGCAGCAGTGCTTGAGCAGCAGATGTCCTTCCACTTTTCCAAATAATTTTATTGCTATGGCACCAATTACATGCTTGGACCACATGCTTTTTTTGTACTTTCCCTGTATGAGAAAGTACAGATCAGAACAGGACCAAAAGTGGTGGTCTAATATGAATAATTCAGTCTTTCACTACTGATTTTGTCAGGACTTTTCAACTCAGCTCACTCTCATTTCTGGATGGAAGGAACAGACTCCTGTGCTGCACATTGCATTCACTGTCTTCTCCACTTATACAGAAAATCAGCCTTCCTCCTCCTCGTTCGTATCTGAATTATCCTTGTTATCATTATCTTCATTCTTGCAGCTATTTGGGAAAAGAACAGACTCATACTTTCTGGAGAGTTTTTTCTAAGAAAAAGGTTTGATCTTTCAACATCTGCCAGTTCACCCTTTACCAATTACCTTGTTAGAGGCAATTTATTTCTTTTTCTGTGCCATCACTTATGCCCCAAGTAACTCTTTACTGACGCTCACGAAAAAAACAGCCCCCATTTTAGATAAAGAATCTCAGCCAGTTTTCAGACCATCTCACTGTCTTCTCATCCAGCCTCATCTTCTCTATGAGAGTGTTATGGAGGACAGCGTCAAAGGCCTCACTGAAGTCCAGGCTAACACTGCTCAGTGCTAGATCTACTGTCTGCTTATTTGCAGTAGGAATTTTAGACTTGTTTGTCTGTTAACTGTGCTTTCAAAACTTTTGAATCTCTTCAGAGATTCAAAACAACAGAATCATGTGGCATGCGTGAATACTTTTGAACATTAAACTCCTGTAAAGGCATCCTAGCAAAGGCTGAAAGATGCCCCATTTGTGCCTTGTAGTATGTTACTCCTACGTCAGTATCTCTGAAAACCACTTCCTGAACTTTTCTGGAGTCAGTGCAGATTTAAAATTGTGGTTCTTACAACCTTGGTACACCACTGCATATGCTGTCCATGTACTCTGCAAATACTGTGTTTGGCCTCACCAACAGGAAGGATCACAACAGTGTCTCATGGTCAAATCCTTGTTTAAAACTTGAGGTTTTTTTAGCAGTCATTCATATACCTTTCTCATCATTTCTGTAGATGAAAGAACAGTTTCAGCTTTTATGCCCACAGTTATTTCTGCTCTGCTTCTCCAGGTTACTGCTCAGCTTTTTTCCTAGCCCCTGATTTCCTGGCTGAGTTCTCCCAACTCTCCTGGAAATTAACTCTTCTTTCCACCACCATTCTCTACTGGTCACCACAGTGAAGATGCTAAAACCAACACTAGCAAGGACTGCAGAGAGAGGAGTGACAGACTCGCACTGGTTTCAATAATCTCCTTTAAAGGTCATGTCTTTAAAATCATATTTTTGAGTACATACAGTTTTAGGAGAAGTTGTATCTTTTTTTTGTGGTGAAATAAGTTTGCTTTATAGTTGATAATCCTGTGAAAAGATTTGTACAGAATAGTCATAGTGCTCCTTTGTCTTTAGAACTGTGAATTCTGTTCCCACATCTCAAGGATATAGTAAAATTGAAAATGACAGCAATGACAGTAACAGATCACTCCCATGAGGGAAATAACTGAACTGACCATGTCTCTTAATTCTAAAAAAGAGACAACCAACATGGCAAAGGTCCACATCAGCTGCATGGAGAAATGAATACAGAATTGCACTATTAATACTATGAGTATGAAAATTGCAATTATCATGTTCAGAAAAAATGTGATAAAACGCATATTATGTGAAAAACTCTTCATCACAGGATGCTGGGGATGGTAACACTTCACATGCATTTAAGAGGTACTCTGGAAAGGGTTGATCAATTTCATCATCACAAGCACTTTAATGTCTCTTAAATAAATACAAAATAACTAACAATACAAAACCCTAAGACAAAATAAACAAACAAACAAACAAAACCCATCCATAACCAAAACAATTACAACAATAGTAAACTTGCTGAAGGAAATGCTGGTTTGCAGGATACTATAGGAGTTTCCAGAAATGTGTCACCAGTTGTTTTCCTTCTTACACACATTGAATCACTGCTGTGTACTGCTCCAAGGCACATGACACTAAAAAAGATGGGCCTTTACCTCGATCCAGCACTTACTATTTGGATCCAGCAGTCTTACTGGGAGTCACAAAACCACCTGTTTGCTTAGGGTGACTAGCCGCTATGTTTCAATAAAGAACAACAAAATATTCACAACATAATAGGATAATCTCAGTTGGAAAAGACCATTCACTTCATCTTGCTAAGCTACCAACCTGACCTATGAAGTTGTATCACTAAACCACGTCCCTAAACACCACATCCACACGCCTCTTAAACACCTCCAGGGATGGCAACTTCACCACTTCCCTGGGTAGCCACTTCCAATGCCTTGCCAGCCTTTCTATGAAGAAATTCTTCCTGATGACCAATCTAAGCTTTCTCCTTGAGGCTATTCCCTTGCATCCTACAACAAGTAACCCGAGGAGAGATCGACACCCTCCTCACTTCAATCTCCTTTCAGGTAGCTGTAGGGAGTGATGAGCTGGTTTAAATGCAAGGCATTTTATAAGCTCTGAACATGTTTTCTTCACAGATTGACTTGTACATAGCTTATTATGTCACATATATGATCACATTTCTTGAAAACTTCATTTAAAAAGGCTTTTACATTCCTCATCAAATATAATGTTTTGTTTTTTTCTTCAGTTTTTGTGCTCTTAGTAACATAAAGTATTTGGTACAAAGAAGTGGTACATTCCAAACTTCCGATGGAAATTCACTTTGCTTTGAAAAAAAGCTTTCCTCTGACCAATATATCAGGGAAAGGTGATGGGAAGATGAATTCCTTTTTCAAAAATGAGTAAATTTTTTTTTTTTTACAAAATAAAGAGTCATTCAAACTTATTACATAGTAGTATCCAGCCTTTCTCCAATAGTATTTGGGACGTGAATATGTGTGCAATAGAGCATAAAAGCTCATGAGAATTCCAAACAGACTGAAGCAAACTCTGCACAGGGTTATACTTGTCAAATTATAAAATATTTATAAAAAAACAGAAAAAAATCTAACAAATCATTTACGTAAATATCTTGAGTTCTGAATTCCCCAATAAAGCTTTTTCTAATGCTTTTTTGCTCTTCATTAGAATGAATATCATGTATACTTCTACAACATTGGCAAAGAAAGATGTCAGGCAAGATCTGTTTCTCCTACCAACTACTCTTTTGTGTTCTAAGTAACACAGATACTGATTCTAATGCAAAAATAAAAGGAAAACAAACATTCTAAGAGGGAAGAAAAATCCATGAAGGTTGGTCCCTTTCATCAGTGAAATGTCAATAGAATGTGTTGCTGGAATATATACTTTCATAGTACCTAAGGGGCCATCCTCTGCCACCTTCCTCTGCATAAAAAGAAGTCACCTATCACATTCAACTGCACAATGCAATTAGTTTAAAACAGCCTTAATACTGCGAAGTCCAGCATGCAGGCATCTTCTTCTAATAGGAATCTTCAAAAGAGATTACAGTATGCCTTTAATGATAAATAGGTAAGGAGTACCAGATCACTTTTTCTGAAATGAAAACAAATATCCTCCCACTCCCCAAAACAACCATTTCTGTCTTTTCCAACCCTCAAATAAGATAGATATTGCAGATCAAGTAAATGGCTATTTCCAAATATATATATTTAATTAGTGAAGAAAGGGGAGGTATCTATGGAACGTGTAGCATTTTCTTCCCAGTACTTCTCCAGAACTCCAGTTGACCAGTTACCAAATTACTTTTCAGAACAGTATGAAGGGCAGTTGACACAAAGGAATCTGTGGGTTTATTCTTCATACCAAGATGGGAACCAAACTGTGAGCAGTAAATGAGGAGGGGAAGGAGAAAACTAGAGAGGATGAGGATTAGGCCTTGTCTTTGAAAAAGATCAGCCCAAGAATACTGCTAAAGGAAGGTATCCAAGTTTTTCTTCCATTTAGAAATCAGTACTATTAAAAAGATAACTGACATTCACAAGTTGTGAAATCCTCTGCTTTACATTATTCTTAAAACAAATGAACCATAAAAACAAGTCTGCATATACAAAGACATTTGGCCTACGGCATCCTTTTTTTTGTATGCTAGAAGACACATAAAAATCTTAAAAGATAATAAAAAAACTTCTCCATTTCCACATGCACTGCAGCAGGCACTTATGAATATGGCTGATCTGCTGAAAATGAAACAGTTTTACAATACCAAATGCTGAACCTACAACATAAAATATTGAATACCATTCATGGAAAAGAAAGGTGTATGCAATACTAACAATGTTCCCTTTAATATCAGGTGATGTTTTAGCACTGTCCTTTCATAAAGACTTGGACCAATGAAAAATTAAAGAAAAAAGTACATGTCTAGAAAGCATGACTGGCAAAAAAACTGCATAGCTTAATCTGACTATACAGGAGGTTGAAGAGCCACGTTGTTACTGTTACCAGATACAAGGAAATGCATATACCATTGCAAAAGGAAGGCAGTAAAGAATTTTCAAGATATCTAAAAGCTTTATGACAGAACATCGTAGTCCGGAACAGCAATCAGCGTGATTTAGAATGGTGTTTGGGAAACCATTTCCCATCTCACCCTTTCATAGAAGATGTCAGGCAATTTAACCGGAGGTTACCCCTCTCTGTGTAAGAAGGATTCAATAAGATGGTCTTCTTTCCAACTCTTAGCATATCATGTGAAATGTAAGCCACACTGAGAACCAGAATATACTAATTTCATTTGACTATATTAAAAAAAACTGCATTCTGATGCATATATGTATTCTGCCATCGTAACAGACGCATTTTTAAACTATACCCAACACAACGGAGTACAGCAACTTGATTTATTATATGCAGATTCTTTTGCATTGTTGCTAAACAGTACACTGGTCCAAAGTTACTAAAATACTTAAAAAACTATACATTATGTAAACAAAACATAAATAAGACAGCATAGTTCTTTGTACATATAGTTTAGTACAGATTGTTAGGAATTCATGAATATTTACAGTTCTATACGATAGACTGCATTTTTACAATGCATAAATATTTTTTTACAGAAACAAATCAAAAATAAATTTGACAAATAAAAAGGAGACACACACTGTCATAGACACACTGCCAAACAGTCCATATTGTAAGATGGAATATGTGCAAAAAGCTAGATTTTTCAAAACTGTTTAATGAACTCATTGGTCATTTCTGACCTTTTTACTAAACAACTCTCTGACAAACTAAATATATTTTTATTTCTTATCCCCATAGGTAAACTGGAAAGTGTAATCTTAAGTACTTTTGAGAAAATCAACTGTTTCAAACAATGTAAGAAATCATTGAACACTTGTAACTTCCAGAGTCAAAAGAATGTGCCACAATTTCAAAGTGGCTCACTTGCTCTAAATTCAGGATGCAGCGTTATCAGGTTTATCAAGGCAAGATGACTGAGATATAGGGAAGGCAGCGGTAGAAATTCTGCTTGTGGACACAACAACAGGAGGCAGTGATGAAGACAGCGAAGAAACTTTTGATGCTGGAGTATTTATAGCATTCAGAATGGCTCCTTCTGGACTGACCAACAGTTTTTTGATAGAAGTGTCCAACTGAAACACTGAAGTGTTGCTGGGTAAATGAGAGTTTGAAGGATGAACAGCAGAAACCACAGAGGATGTAGTTGGAACTTTAGCAGGAGATTTTATCACTGAAGACATAGACAGTGTTGCTGCAGGTAGTGGAGTACATGAGCTAGATGGAGTGCTAAGTATCTGTGGTGTTGCATGTACAATGGGTAACGTATCTGCAGATCCAAAAGAGTTCACAATTTTTGTACAGTTTTTCAAAAGTCGATGTGATGTTTGCCAACTTAGTGAATTACTTGGTGCTAGAATGATTTTTGAGGTTATTGGATTAACCGCTGGTATACCTTGAGTCTCTGGGCCATGGTTAATATTTAAAGGAGGTGTCTGTTTTGTGTTATAAGAGAGAAGAAGGACATGGCTGCCAGCTCCAAGGCCTTGTGGTGGAACAACAAAACAAGTACCATTAATCATTATCTGAGTTCCAGGTGCCAAAGGCATACAAGTGTTAATGACTATCTTCTGCTGAATGCAAGGTTCGTTCAGTTGACCTCCTGTCTTGCTTGTTATAGCTGGTGAAGCTGCACACATCTGAACGGTAGAAGCAACAGTGTGGGCAGGATTTTGTTTCTCTAGACTGGGAGGCAGCTGCTGGCACTGCAGTGACGAAAAACTTGGAAAACTAACAACTTTGCCTGTGTTTGGTGAGGCAGGGGTCAACAAACTTTGAGGTTTCTGAGTACCTGCATTACTTGGCCCAGCAACTGTAACTCCAGATGACTGAAACTGCAGCAGTGTGGGCAGCTGGCTTTTTGGTACTGGAGGAGCTGGAACTGCTGCCAACTGAGGAACCGTATGTAACACTTTGCGTGGGGTGGCTACAGATCCAGACAAGCTAATGACTGGAAACGGCAAGGCAGATGTTAAGTTCTGAGAAGATACCATTGGCTGAGTTGTTGAAATTAGCACAGATGAAGCAAGATGTCCTGTTTTCACAGTTGATATACCTACAGTATTTCCAATATTTGCTGTACACAGTCGATTACCCAGAACTGGCCTTACTCTTGAGGGATCATTTCCACCACTCAAGACAGTTGGCCGCGTCCCAGAAGTCCCACTTGGTGCTACTGAAACAGACTCTGGACATGCATTTGCTGTTGGAACTGAAAAGGAATTTGTAGCTTTTGCTGCAACACACAGAGATTCATTAATTGACACAGCACTTTGACTCATAAAACTTGAACACACGGGAACAAAACTACTAGTACTTGTCAACGATAAAGCCAAGCCTATATTTTTTTTATCTTCTCCTTTGGAAATTGCAGAGTGCAATATATTAACTGGTGGAGTCTGCTGTGCATTACCTTTAGTATTTACAATGGTTTGACCGATATTTAGTCCAATTTTCACATCTTTTACCTGAGCAATGGTTGGTGATGAATTTATTCTTATTGGTGCTCCCATCGTAGATGGGATCAGAACCAACTGCGGTTGCTCTGTGCTGCTAACAAAGGTTTTGCTTTTAGAAGTAGGAAGGTTATGTTTCAGAGACTCTGCTACAAGGCTAGTGGCTGAAGGTCCATTGGGAATCGGTGTGTTAATGAAAACTAACTTCTGAGCACTAACACCAGTAGATGCTAGAGATGGTATAACATTGACTCCTGATGCACCACAGGGAGACAAAATAGGTGGATTTGTGACTAAAGTAAGTTTCTGTACTGGAGTACCACTGATAAAATCTCCATTTCTTATTGAACTAGACTCCGACTGAATAACAGAATTTGTTTTAGTTTTAATATCACACTGCTGCTGCACAGAAGAATTTGGAGTTACAACTGTGTTATTTTGTCCAGTGGTAGTCACTGTAATGGGACTGGGAGTTGCTGATATTGAGCTGCTAACTGATGAAATGCAGGATGAAGAAGTACAGGACACATGGCAGGCATTCTCTACTACTTGACCCAAACTGTTTCCAATAGCAGGCTGCTGTAATGTGAATTTGATACTTTTATCCACTGACTTGTTAAAATCAGGTGGGAAAGATGGAGTGTTAAAAGATGAACCTGTTGAGGGGGCAAATCCAGAAATACGTGATTGTCCAAAATGTGGGAGACTAGATGTGGCTGCTGCTACAGATGCAAGCGTAGAAGTTGATAATGCTGTGGTTTTTGGCACCAAAAAAGCCTTAAATTGAGATGCATATGTCAAAACTGAACCAGAAGATATACTAGTAGGTGAAATTTGGTCTGGGTTTGTCTGTACTTTAACAATTCCTGTGTTTCCACCTCGTGTTGTGACAAGAATAGATTGTGATTCTCTTATACACACGGTTTTCAACTCTTGTCTAGTTTCAAAGGATTCAGTTGCTTGCTGTGATGCAAGACAATGAAAGGCAGTAGCAGTGTTTGTAGATGCACTTAATGCTGTTGCTGATATCAGAGACTGACCAGCTGTGGAAATACTAGGTGAAGACAAAAACACAGGGAATGTAGTAGTTGAAACATCAGTCCCAAGCCGTACATGCTCAGTTTGGCACCCCTTCACTGTTGATGATACCAAGTTACTTGTTGTAGCAGGCAACGTTTGTGTACTGCTGGTGGAACCAGTCCCTTGTGACACACTGCTAGTACTCTTGTTAAAAATTGTACTTGTTGAGTGAGTGGTAACATTTGCAGGTGTTGTTACCAGGACAGATGTTAAAGATACATTGACACTTGTTATTTCCGGCAAAGTCACACAGTGCAGCTCAGAAGAGCTCTGCTGGGGTAAATTACTATCCTTGGACACGACTTTTCCTTCTTTCTGCTGCAAAAGAAAATTCTTAGGTAAGATAAGAATTTGTTGCATGACTTTTTCTCCAGTTTTAGGGTCAGTCACAGGTTGCATTTGAATTTTCACGGAGCTGTTGTGAAGGTCTACTGGTACGCAGTGTCCATTTGGCATTTTGTATACCACCTGTAAAGGAGTCTTTGAACCTGTCTGACATGGCAATGCTGGTTTTATCAGTGATGATTCAACAGGTGATAAAACTGGCTTTTCAGGAGTAGATACATTTATGCCTGGTGGAGGTGACAGTTGATTTGTTAAGGTCACTTTGTTCCCAATATTCTTGGCAAGCAAGGCCTGAATGGGTTTGGTCCCCTTCAGAAAGCTCGATACTGGTGTTGCAGGATCTGCCAAAGAAAATGATTCTGGAGATGATCCTTCAAGTTGCTTCAGATCAGTCAAACAACTGTCTGTCTGTAAGCTTTCTGAACTCTGTACTGCATCCTCACTAGTGCTCAGCTTAGCTTTCTTTCTTGGTGAAAGCTCATTAGTGTTCTGATCCAGACAACTGTTTTGCTTGGACTGCCGTTTAACAGATTTGAGCAGTGTCCTGTGTGTTTCTTTAGAAGTTGATTCTTTTTTCAGAAGTTTACTTTTCCCAGCAGGTAAGTTCATCTCTAATACTTTCATTTCACCTGCAAGGATATTAAATTACAAATCACATTTTACAAGTCTGCAATTGGTATCTCTATACAACAAATTAATAGTGTTTAGCTAAAGGCAAAATGCTAGTTTAAGTGTAGAGATAGGGACAGGGTAATGGTCTGCTCCCTTAAAGGCATCTGGTCAAGGGCCTTTTCCAGTGCAAAATGGGGATAACAAGGAGAAGGCTGTAAGGAATAACATACAGAGACACAACCTGATCAGCAAAGGAGAAACTGAGGAAAATCAAACTTTGTATTAATTGGTGAAGGCATGTGAAAATGTGAGAATGCTTCTTCCAGCAAAGTTATCTGACTGGGGACCTGGTCAGTTGGTTCAGGTAGGGAAAACTTGAAAACCAGAAATAAAATATACACAGACCAAATGAAACAAAGGGACAACGACTAGAAACAACCTCACTGTTCCTTTGGGCTCTCAAGAAAGTACAAGTGTCGCTTTGAGAGAGACCAATCTGAACTCTGCAACAGGTAAAATCATGGACATGACACTGGAGTGAGGAAATTGAGCTGGACAAGTCCTTGAAAGAAGCATGCTGGAGAGGGGGCTGATGGGAATAATAGACAAGGTAGGGGATGTGAGGATGGGCAGGAAAGTGAATAGAAGAGGTCAGCATGTCTAAAATGTGGCCCGTACTCTCATTTGACTGAGTGCTGTGTCTGATCACCACAGTCAATCCTACCTTCTTAGATCTTTTTGTTAAATGCTTTCATAACTATCTCTTTGTGTAATCTCACTCCCATCCATGTGCAAGGACCAACTGACACCTAGCAGTGAGACGAATTTGTGAATGGGATATTATGCTAGTCAGACCATGGCAGTAGGCACCCCTGACTGAGGGAGTAGGGCTCCTTGCTTAAGTAGCTAGAGGGGTCATAGACCCATGGATCTTGAGAGGATCCTGCAGAATTTGTGTCCCAGAGTGCCAGCTACCAGGAATACGAGTGTGAGTGGATTTGAGGCTAACTACTGGATCCAGACTGTTGGTGTACATATCTTAAGCCTGCAGTGTCAGATACTGGAGCAAGTGTGGCCAGTGGGCTGGGAATGGTGTGCGTGTCCTGAAAATCAATGACTGAGGAGATTGGTGTGAGTTAGGGGTCCACACTACTCCACACAACACAGCCCATGTGCTTGCTAACAGCCACTGTGAAAGGTTCAAGCATCTTCATCTTCCCCATACTGGATGTGCATGGGGATATACACAGCACATGGAGATAAACACAGCTAATTCACAGCAAACTTCAGGCTGGATCTGAAGGAGGTTGAGGTCCAGCCTATGGTATCAAGTGGGAGAAGGATTTGTGCTGTATATCCAGGGAAACTAACAAGTGTAGAGTACCTGCAAAACAAGTGTATATGAGTGCTAAGTGTTTGCAGCAATTATCAAGGTGGACCAGTCAGTGAGCAGGGGGAAACTGTGAGGTGACTAAAGGGACCCAGGTTCAGGAAGGTGGACCCAGGGAGCTATGCCAACACTGAGGGAATAGGCAAACATGTATTTGTTAACCTAGAGCGTATCATGTATGTGTCTTCATCAGTAAGCATCTACTCTACCAACTAAAAAGGATAGAGTTTGCAGATGTTTGCTTATGTTTTATCTGAGTCCCTAACAAAGTTGCATCTGGTCTGTGGCAGTCTGCATGACCAGCTATGTCACTGTTGTGCGCATATGCATCTCTCTCTGGGATACATGCTCAACTTTGCCACTGGTTCAACTTGCAAGCAGGACAACTAGTAGTTGCACCTCTCAGCCTGAACAGAGACCAGGAGTCCCTGGGTGAACTGGACTGGGCTTCAGTGGCCCAACAAAAGTGACTCCTGGGTTGGGTTGCTGGAAGAGGCAGATGTGCTCCTAACAACCCAATAAGCATTTGTCATGACAACTTTGAAGAGCAGTCTCTGAGGTGATGACATAGTAAGGTTTTGGTAGTTGGGGAGCTGCAGGACTGGCCTCATAGATAAGAGATAAGAGCTGTCCCAGTGTCAAATACAGCTGGAACCAGCTGGCTTCAAAATGGACCACAAGTAGGCCGATCAGCAAAGCTCTGGGAAAACAAATTTCAGTTGAGTGGGGGAAAAAGAAGTGAGAAAAATGTGTGTGAAAAACAACTGATCCTGCAGAAACTTAGGTAAGAGAAGAAGGGGAGGAACATGCTCCAGGTATGGGGGAGATAATTCCTGGAATCTGTGGACAGAACCATTCTGGATCAGATCTTCACATGCAATCATGGAAGATCCCACACTGCAGCAGGTTCAGATGGCCTGAAGGAAGTAGCTTCTAACTACTGTGGAGTTAGGAGCTCCACATGGAGTGCTCATACTGGATTAGGTTCCTCACACGTTTTGGGACCCATGGAGAATAAGACTGATTTTGGAGCATTCTTATTCTGAAAGACAGTAACTTGTGGACTCATACTGTAACAGCTCTTGAAGAACTTCTTATCTCTAAATTGGAAAGATATGGATTTGAAAGATGGAGTTTCGGTGGATAAGAAATTGGATGGTCACAGCCAGAGGGTTGTAGTCAACAGTTCTATGTCCAGGCTGGTGACAAGGGGTGTATCCAAGAGGCCTGTCTTGAGACTAATGCTCTTCTCTATTAATGACCTTGACAGTGGAACTGAATACATCCTCAGTTACGTTTGCTGATGACACTAAGCTGAGTGGAGCAGTTGATACAACAGAGGGAAGGGATGCTATCTAGAGGGACCTGGACAAATTTGAAAGGCCAAATGCAAGGTGTTGTGGACCTCAGGTTGGGGCAATTGAAGACATGACTGAAGACTGGGAAAAAAACTCCTTAATGACAGCCCTGCAGAAAAGAACTTGGAAGTTCTGGTGGATGAAAAGCATGACATGAGCCAGTGGCGTTCACTAGCCTAGAAGGCCAATTGTATTCTAGGCTGCATTAAAAGAAGGGCAGTCAGCAGGGTGAAAGAGGTGATTGTTGCATTCTGTTCTACTCTGGTGAGGTCCCATTTGGAGTACCACATCCAAGCCTGGGCCCACAGCTGTTGTAACAGGTCCAGAGGAGAGCCATGAAGGTGATCTAAAGGTTGGAGCATCTCTCTTATGAAGAAAGGTTGAGGGAGTTGGGCTGGAGAAGACTTGGGGAGACTTCACTGCAGCTTAAGCTTAAGGGTGCTTATAAAATAGGAGGGTGACCAATTTTTTACACAGTCTGATATTGACAGGACAAGGTGGAATGGTTTTAAACTCTAAGAGGAAAGATTTAGGCTAGATGTTAGGAAGAAATTTTTTACTGAAAGGATGGTGAGGCACCAGGACCAGGTTAACCAGAGAAGTTGTGGGTATCCATTTCTGGAGGTTTTCAACGACAGTTTGGATGGGACCTAAAGCAACTAGTGGATAGCAACCCTGGCCAAAGCATTGGGGTTGGAATTGGATGGGCTGTAAGTCCCTTCAATCCCAGACCATCCTGTAATTCTATGAACTGCAGCCCATGGGAACAACCTATACTGGAGCTGAATAAAGGTGGAGCAAGGAGAAGGAAAGACAAACTACTATGAACTGACTGTAACCGCCATTCTCCACCACCACTGTGCCACTCAGTGCAGGGAAGAAGAGGAGTATTTGGGAATTAAATAAATCTCAGTTAGGGATGGGCATGGTTAAGGTTTTATCTTTGTTTCTGACCATCCTACTCCAACTGAAAATGTGGAATTTATCTTCCACATGTTTAGTCTATTCTTCTCTTTATTTTGATAAATAAGATCTCCCATCTTATCTTCTACCCTGTCTTACTGGGAACAGAGAGTGAGAGAGTGGCCAGGTGGGCTGCGGGGGTCATCCCACCATTAAGGTAAATTCTGAACAGATGCATTACATCATCACATAAATACTTAAACAATAAAATATTAAAAGTTTCCATGAATCAAAATTTTCATCTTGGTCATGTCTGCACCCTTCTATTTCACACCTGTCAGACATAAATCAAAATATATTTCAATATTATCACAATGGTAGCTAAGGAAAAAAAATATAATGTAAGCCCAGATGGAAAAATTCAGCTCCTTAGTCAATTTCATTCAGCTTCTGGATCAAGTTCAGGCTATCAAATTCCAGTAAATGCTTACCATTGTCTGGATGATCTTTTCTGGGAATTTCCACATATTCTGCAGACTCTGAAGATTTACTGCTTACTACTGCAAAACAATCTTTGCCAGCATCAACCTCACTTTCATCATTACTCCACAATTCTCTGGTAAATTTATCATGGTCTGGATGTCTTTTAAATTCATCGTAGTCCTTCTTCAATCTAGACCTTGAAAGTAACAAAACTAACTTTACAAAAAAATATTACTCTCTTTTAAAATTCTCTTAATTGCATTTGCTGCCACAGAAGAAGAAATTTTCAGGGTAGCTCTGCAAGTCTCTAAAACCCAGAAAATGTGAAGTGACAGTAACATCCCTTCCCTTGCCAAAATTGAATTGTATGCCATTAAATCCTTAAACAATAAGCAAAAAAGACTGAGTCAGTGATATGACCATCACTGTTAAGCTGCATTTATTTTCTGTTTCTTAATTCATCTTGCACTGTGACAAGAATATTGAGTATTAAATGTAACCAGACTAATCTTGCCTCTGAAAACAGCTTCAACTAGACAAATTAGGTAAATCTTGTTTTCTTGAATGCATCATGCTTTTGGCTCAGCTATGGGACCACAATGTAACTTGCTCCTTTAAGACAACCTTTTATTTTCTGGGTCAACTGAACAGCTGCCACTGTCATTTTCACAGGCTCACACTCCACTAAGAATGTACATATGATGGAATTACATAGCTGCTTTACTCACTTGAACACTCTTCAGAAACACATCCACTTTATAGCACACTTATCTTGATACTCCTAAACTGCTGCGAATTTCCATTGTCCCTTCTTCTACGCCATTGTTTAGATGAGATCTAGGGATATTTTAGTGTACAAATACAGTGAACTGCATGATTCAGCTGGTGGTAACCAACACAATACCCAGGAGGATTAATCAGCAAAAGAATAAAGAGATGATAGCAATTAGTATTCTGTGTGGAAGAGAATCTAGACTCCTGTTTGCACCTAAAGTCAGTCTCTGTGATAATAAGAACTTAATTTTACCCATCCTTATGGGTTAAAATTGCAATTCTTTGCACTGAGTGCAGCAATGTCTAGCTGCTCCCTAAGAAGTGGGGGTTGGGAGGAAGAGCTAAACAGAGTATTAGCTGATAAAGCAGAAAACTCACAAGTCAAGTAACCACCCCACTACATCTAAGTGAGGGTACAGGGCAGTCCTGGAGATGGTAATTGGCTTCAATCAAGAGTTCAAATCAACAGAGAAGTTCCTGGTGATGAGACAGGTCTGAGTTAAGCTGGGAAGTCAATTCACTGTTTTTGGTCAGGACTGGATACAGTGATGGCTGCTCAGTCCTGTGACTGTTGAGTAGGCTCACTTTGATGATACAGGTCTGAGGTCAGGCTGAAGTCAGGCCAGATCAGCAAGACCCACGGCCAAGCAGGGGCACTGCTGTAGTTGAGCAGGAAACTAGCATTCCTGGTAGAGGTTAAAGGGTGCAGAACAGCTTGAAACTGGGGTTCTGGGCCAATGAGCATGTAATATGGCTGGAGACCAAGGTGAGTTTGGTCAAGGCCAGAAAGACCTATTAGTATATCGTAGCTTTCATACTGTCACTAATAAGACAACCTTGAAGATTATGTAAGATGTAGTGAGGGTGAGATACTTCATCAGCTCTGTCAGTAGGACTTCAAACTTTAAGTCTAGATGCAGAAGTACACAAGGGAACTACATAATGATCCAAGTTAACAACTACTGTATTAAAATTTAAAAACAGATTTCAGTCATAAAAAGTACTTCTACTATGTCAAGACTAAAAGAGGATGAGGTAGAACTCCAAACTTTTAATCCACATGGAGGTCTTGCAGTGATGGAAGGAGTTCTGCACAGCCCTCAACAACGAAGAAGGCCAAGACTGTCATGTAATTAGCAGATGTTAACTGGATGACACACTGCAACTGCAACTAGAGTTGTAATGGTGCTGCTGCTTATACTAGCATAAGCAACCTTTACTTTATTCAGCTGTGTTCTCTCTTTCAGGATATCTTTTTTCACCACTTGTCATTTGTACTACACTGCTGCCTAGCAGCTGCATAATGAAAAAAGACACTGAATTAGCCTTCTCCTATTCATCTCTCTCTCCTCCTCTCAATTCGTGAAGACTGTTTTTCAAGCTTTTCAAAAGTAGGCTGTGTCTCTGTCCAAATAGTTCTGTCTCAGAAATGACTAGGATAGCTGAAGAAATTTGGGTTTCAGCCTAAACCACATCTGAGGAAGATGAGTTAAGTTAATTTCAGAAACAATTCTCTACATGAAATGCATGTTTCCTTAGCTACCAGCACATACATATGCTAGACTTCAGCCATCCAGATAACTTACAAAAACTGCTCAGACCTACTTATATATAGTACTTCTATGAATACACCTTACAAATGATAGTTCTGCTTCCACATTATGTGGCCACTCACCTGAGCACCACAGTTGATAAACAAAACCTACTCCATAATAGAATTTACATGAAGGATAATTTACACGAGGGAATAACTAGAGAGCCCGTACTCTGGAAAATGAAATTCTTGTAATAATACACCTGACATATTTCCGAAGGAGTCTCAATTGCTACACACAAGCAGAAAAGAACAGCTAAGAAAAATGAAAAGAAACTCAAAAAGAACAGAAAAGAGCAAAACTTGCACTCTGAGCTATTATATAAGGTAAAATGTTTAACAACATCCTAGATTTCCAAATAAGGGTCTTCATTCATGTAAGATACCCATGAACTGAGCTACTAAGGAACCAACTCTTACTGTCTCTGCTTTGTTTTTTTTCTAATGTAATATCTATTACATTTTCAGAATTAGTTCTGCACTATGTAGCTATTTAAGTTGCTTCCTTCACATTTAACATAGTAGCAGCAGCCCAACTTTCCCTATCATTTGACACATGCTTCTAAATCATTATCTACTCTTTCAGTGTCTATGTGATAAAACAGATATGTGATTATAGCAAGAACTATACAGCTAACAGACAACAGTGGCACCATTCAAGACAAAATGACCATATAAAATCACCATCAAGGCTCCCCCGGGCTCAGAATTTAGATGCTACAAATCTATCCTAACTGCTGCTAACACTTTTCCTTATTTGTCTGATATTTCTCAGTTATATCTCATTCTAGATGCATTCTAAACTTGCAGCTCTATGAAAATGTTTTAATAATTGCTTTGAACTGCTTTGCAGAGAATTCATCAGCAGCTCATTTAGATAGGTTAAGACAGCATGTAGTCAGACAAAAAGTGCCACAGTAAGCCCTCATTCATTTATGTATCAAATAAACAGCAATACAAGTCTATTTTATAGTGTTATAACTATCAAGTTAGGCATGATTAAGGATTTTAGATCATTTTAGAGAAAAAAATATTTGGGGTTAACCTTGTCTTTACTTAAGAGACCCTAGGTCTGGAATACAAAAACCTTTGAACCAAAGCACTGACTATGCCTCCCCCTATTTTTTCTTTACTTAGTTTCTTTGAGTGGCCAACTAATATTGATTATTTTAGAAAAGGTGAATTTTGTCCTGTTTTTGCTTTATTACATGCACTATTGTTAACCAAACAAAAAAAAAAAAAAAAAAGAGTAGCTGATTACCTGTTCCTCTGAAATGCTTTCATTAGTTTTGGTTCCCATGGTAACAGTTCATTAAGCAGTCGTATCAACGTACCATGCAATTCCTTTACTGCTTGCTTTCGGTGGTACCATCTTCCCTGCAAACATAAATATAATCTATTTATCATTGCATTAAATCTGAATCTTGTTATCGTGCATCAGTCCTACAATAATCCTGGTACATATTAATACAGTATATAAAGAAAATAATCTGAAGAAAACATTAATAAGTTCCACAGCTTTTTCCACCTTTAAGACAAAAGAGTATTTCTATATTTTCTATATCACAGAGAGATAATATCCTACTTAAAAAAGTAAAATAGTAAAAACGTTCATTTTTTTACAGTTAAAGTTAAAACTGAAACAGAACCCTACAAACACACTCTGTATTTAAAATTACTTATGCTAGTAACTAACATGTAGTGGTCCACTCCAGTCGGGGAAGCCAACCATATAATTACTTTTTCAATGGTCAAATTTATACAGTATAGCTTACAATAATTTCATTTAACATAAATGATATCATTTATATTTTTACTTGCAAAAATAATTTACTATAGTTCTCAGGGAGAAAACAGTTTTTGCATTGTATTTTTGTATTCCATTCAGTACTCTTATGATTTTCCATGAAAACTTCATGTTTGATCAGCCTGGAAAGTCTGAATGAGGATAAAAAATATTCAGGGAGAAATAAATCTTGCAGGATGCAGGGGGAGCAGCTTAGGCCGCTGGGTTTGTTCAGCCCAGAGCAGAGGAGGCTGAAAGGAGAGCTCATGGCAGCTACAGCTCTTCATGAGGGGAGCAGAGGGGTAGCGCTGAGTTCTGCTCTCTGGTGACAGCAACTGGACCCCAGGGAATGGCACAGAGCTGAGAGGGGTGGTCAGGTGGGGTTTAGAAAAGGTTGCCACCAGAGAATGGTGGGCACAGATCAAGCTGCCCAGGGCAGTGGTGACAGCCTCATGTTGCTGGAGTTCCAGAAATATTCTGACAGCAAGATATATGGTCTCATTTCAGGTAGTCCTGTGTGAAGCCAGGAGTTGACTTGATGACTCCTGTGGGATCCTTCCAACCCAAGCCATCCTGAGAGCTGTTCCAAAAGTCACGTCTCCGGTTTTGCTGGCCTACCACATCAGAGGCAGATGGTGATATGGCAGTAGAGGTTAAATGGTCCCACCAGTATTCCATTACATTTTGTCGCTGTGCGACTGATGGCAGCAGAGGGACAGTCAGACAAAATGGCGTCTGACATGGACATGCATATGAAGCTGAGGTGAAGAATCCAGTTCCTCCAAGCAGAAAAAATTTCCACTGACATTCATTGACATTTGCTGAGAATGTTTGTGGAGATCGAACAGTAGATGTGAGCACAGTGAGGTGGTGGATGGTCCATTTCAGCAGTGGTGACAGTGATGTTAAAGACAAGCCATGTTCCGGACGGCCATGCAGATTTTTACAAGTGTGGCATAAAGGCTCTTATTTATCACTGGTAAAAATGCTTTGCTAATGGTGGTGACTCTGTTTTGACTGTTTCGTAGCTGAAAGTTTTCTCTTTCAAACAATGTTACTGTGCTCTTTGTATCTGTTGTAGTTTCCATGGAAATAAACAGGAGGCATTACTTTCAGAGTGACCAACACATGATTCTATCATCCACAAGGTCCCTTCCAGCTTGGGACTTCTTCTATTTTATGATTCTGTGACATTCTATGATTCTATTTTCTGCTGTAATTCACTTAAATAGGGAAAATGCAATACTGAGAAGAAAACACAGTATTTGTAATAGTGCCAAACACCTTTCTAAACAGTATTAAATCCATAATCTTTGCTAAGAATTTTTCCCAATAATTCTCTAACTGCATTACACAAAGGACTGAATTTTTCCAGCAAAATTTCAGTGCTGGATATGGAGAGAGTAGGCTACTGGTTGCTTAAAGAACTAGTCAACCAGGTCCTCTGGACATATGCTTCTGAATTTATGTGGGTTTATCGATGCTGACTGCTTTTTAACAGCCATCTTCTAAGAGGGCAGGAGTTAATTTCAAAGCATCAGAAGTCATTTAAGTAGGATAAATGTCTGGCTTGTCTCAGCAGGGATTTTCTTTTCAAGCTCTGATAGAAAATGTATGGACACTGGAAGTAACATCAGGTGAAATGGGTGAGCTATACAGCTGCTGTTTGCCACTGCATGGAAAAAATCAATGCAGCCAAACATCAGTGAGAGCTGAAGTTGGCTGTACTATAAGACAAAACAAAAAAGGTATTCAAAGTATGTAAGCAAAAAAAGGAGGACCAGACATATAACATCAGTCTATTACACAATGAGGATGGTCATCTCATAAACAAAGGTACAGACAAAGCAGGGACAATTAATGCATTTTTCTCCTCTGCCTTCAGCACCGATTATGGGTTCTGAGGTAGAGAATGATTACTGCAGTAATGATAAACTCCCAGTCAACTCTGCATTTGTTGGGAATTTCTGCTCTGACTGTATGTATACAAGTCTATGGGGCACAATGCAACTCATCCCAGGGTCCTCAAGTTGCTGGCTGATGTCACCACAAGATCTCAATCACTTGTCAATGGTATTGGTAATCTGGAGTAGTCCCAGCAAACTAGAAGCTGGCAGATGTCACAGTTTTCAAGTAGAATTACAAAGAAGACCCTGGTAACTGCTGGTTTGTCAGTCTCACTTCAGTGTCTGGTAAAATTATGGAGAAGATAATTCTGAGAGTTTCTGAAAAACACCTGAAAGACAACACAGTTATTGGTCATAGCCAACACAGGCTCATGGGGGGGAAGTTCTATTTAACCAACCTAATACTCTTTCATGACAAGATTATCCCATAGCAGACTAAGGGATGACAGCTGATGTAATTTTTTTTAAGAAAAACTTCTGATACCGTTTCTCCAATATCCTACTGGATAAAATGTCCAGCATACAGCTAGACAAATATGTAATGCAGTGGGTGGGCAATAGGCTGATGGGTCAGGCTCAAAGGGTTAAAGAGGACTTCATCATGCTGATGGCCAGTCACCAGTGGAGTTTCACAGGACTCCATTTTAGGGCTAGTTCTCTTGTGCATTTTTATAAACGACCTGGAGTTGAATATATACTACATAAATCTACAGACGAAACTAAATAAGGACCTGTTGAATCCCTTGACAGTACAGTTTGGAGAGATGGGCAATCACCAACTGTATGAAACTTAAGAGGAGCAAGTGGCAGATTCTGCATTTGAGATGGGACAATCCTCAGCGAAGGCTGGGTAAGAAAGGCTAGAAAGCAGGGCCCCACAGGAAGGGATCTGGGGATTTTAGCCAATCACAAGATGAACATGACTCGGTGTGCCCTGGAAGCCAAAAGGACCAACTATATTCTAGGATACATTTGGCTCAGCACTGCCAGCTGGTCAAGTGAATGTAACACTCTACTCCGCACTGCTGCAGCCTCAACTAGAGAACTATACGCAGTTTTGGGTGCCACAATATGAGGTCATAAAACCAGTGAAGGGCAACAAGGATAGTGGAATATCTAAAGGAGAAGACATATAAGAAGCAGGTGAGGTCCCTAGGTTAGTTCAGTCAATAAGAGACTGAGGGAAGCCTCATAGCAGCCTACTCACAAGGGGAGTGGAGGGGCAGCCATTGACTTCTGCTCTCTGGTAGGAGAGACAGGACCCAAGGGAATGGCATGGAAAGAAACAGGGAAGGGTCAGGTTAGGTATTAGAAAAGTTTTTTTACCGTGAGGGTGGTCAGGAATGGCCCAGTGCAGAGATCAAGACTTCAGGAGTTCAGAAAGTGTCTGGACAGTGCTCACAGAAATATGATTTGAATTTTGGGTACTCCTGTCCAAATTGGGATATTCTATGATTCTGTGACATACAAGCAGCTATAAAAAGGGATGTGGTATTCTTCAGTTCTTCTGCCACTCAACAAATTTTGTGCATTTTACATAAATGAGGATTTTCTATTTTGACTTGTCTGAGAAAATGTTAAGACAGTAAATAGATTATGGTTCAGCATAAAAGAAGTAACACTTGGCAATTTATTTCTTTTATACATATATTTTCCTTTTGATAGAACTCATCTTTAACGGCTTCCTGCGGTCCAGCATACAAAGAAACCTATGGCAGGAAAGACAACATAAATGTCAACTTGACTGCCTTCCAGCAGTCTGCAATAATTACATTTCTATGGACTATGGAATAATTTCTTTCTATCAATTTCAGCTGATCTCTCCGAAGTGCAGCAAGATCAATCAGGCTGAATGCTTATTTGGAGATCAGGTATCTCAGTTATTTTTATGGGTAATAATTTACGTGTTATACTACAAAATATACAGAAGAACAGCTCTTCTTTCATTCTCCAATTAAAATAAATCAAAAGGTTTTAAGTAGGAAATTATGCCACATTACAACGCAACACTTAGTGCAGAGCCCACAGACAAGCTAGGAAACTGCGTTCTACTTTCTTCAATTTCTGGCCAGTCACATCTGCACACACAGGACACTGCAGCATAAAACTTGCCACTGAGCACTGCAACAGAAAACCATTCTTGTGCATACTGCAGCTTACAAAAGGCATTTGTTATCACCTCAATACCAGCAGTAAATAGAATTAATTGCTAATGTATGAGAGAATTATGCACACAGATTTATTTTTCCTGTGATATATAAAAAAAACTTTCTTGATGGATTTTTACCAAAGCAAAATATGAATGATGCCACTACCGTCTGGGTACAGAAATGCAGTACCCGCATCCAAAAGAACAAAGAATGATATGTATTAAAATGCAGTATAAAATAAGAACAATTATACTAAGAACAACTACAGGGTTCACAAGAAATAGCAAATTTCTGAAAAAGTAATTTATTTTTAAATAAGAGTAAGATCTTGGTTTAAGAAGAAAAAAGGCATTTCTGAGCCTGATAAATACTAGCTGAATCACTGAGTAAACTTTGAAATGATAACAGTATTATGCATTGAATAGCCTGACACAAGCATAGGACTTAGTCAAGAACAAACCTCAGAATGTTACTGCCTTCATTATCTCTTCAAAAAAGGCTTGTTACTACAGGCTACTTTTCTCCTTACTTCAAAAATAAAAAGACAGAAACAGAATGCTATGGGTAGGCTTTTACTGAAAACTGTAGTGAATGTTAAGTGTAATCTTGAGGAAACTCCACATGTACTTCCAAATCTTTCTCATGCAGATATGTACCAACACAATAATCTTTTTTTAACTTAATTATTTTCCTGTATCTTAACTACTCACTTTTCTTACTGTGGCTTAGTAGTTCGTAATAAATCTCTGACATACACACAACACACACAAATAATAATACCCTTTCCTCAGAAGTAGTAAGGGGAGTGCTCAGAATGAAACTGTGGGGAGCTCCCTGAGGGCAGGGAGTACCACTACTCATGGACTGGCTGCGGTCAGTTGGTGGTGAGCAGTCACACTGTGTATCACTTTTTTTGCACATCTTTTTATTTTCTGTTCTCTTTATTTCTGGTAGAACTGTCCTTATTTCAATCCATACGTTTTACGTTCCCCTCTACCCTTATTCTCTCCCCTACTCCACTTGTGTGGAGGGAGGGAGCAACACATAGCCCAGTGTTTTTCCAGGTAAAAAGCTAATCAATAACTGATAAAGCTATAACTTACCTCCCACTTCAGCAATTCATATCGGTCTACTTTCTACAGAACATAAACTTTCCTGTACAAATAGGTATGTTGCAAACTCTTCTCAGTTACACTAAACAGTGTAAGTGCAGGAAAACATCTACAAACTGAAACTTAGGAGGTTTAGTTTGGAATTTAGAAGAAATAGTTTCATCAGAGACCTACAGCGTTAGAACAGCTTGCCCCAGAAAAGCTGCTGAGTTTCCATTTTGCTTTGCTTTCAGATTTCAGCTCATCAGGCCTTGGCTGACCTACTGCATAAATAGTGATAGTGATTTTTCAAGGTAGGGAGACCTTCAGAGGTCCCCGATTAGTGGATTCCTTAAGATGAAAGACAAAGCCTCTGAATATGACCTGATGTGGTAACGAGATTAACAAATAAATAGAATGCAACACCTCAGAGTACAAAAGGTGCTTGCCAGCACAGAACAGCAAAAAACTTTCTACTCAAAGATATAAAAATGTAGCTGCATATGAAATTCAACGAGTGAAACAGTGGAACAGAAGACTTTATACAATTAAATAGCTATTACAGCTTCACAGTTCAGTTCTCTCATAAATGGTTGGCATGTAGATATGCAGATCTGGATGCACTACCTTACTGTGTCTATGAAATCCAATAGGGCTTTATTAATAGACATGAAATAAACATACTCAATCACATCAACCCAAGATAGTCTTCGATGGAAAAAGTTCTCTATCAATGAAGAAATTGCTTTTAATATGTATGAAGAAACTGTTCCCCTTCAGTGTACTGGAACTAATTCTAAGTTTCATTAAGCTCGTACAGTCTACATTCCAAGCCAAATATTTAAGCAGAAATATCCAGTAGCTAATTTGGATGTGTGCAGAATTATGCTCTTGTGTGGCTTGTAATTCACATTCCCAATACCCCTGCTTCTATACGTTAATCTGAACTGCTAATTACTATTTTCTTTCAAATAGTGATGAGCAAAACCCTGTATTTTCCTCGTATGGCATTGATTACAAAACAACGGAGATTAAATGGCCTATACGGAGGACAAGTACAAAATGTAACTCCTACCTGCGTTCTACAACTAGAATTTTAAAATACAAATACAAAAAAAAATTTAAGAAATGTGCTGAATGTTTCCATATATGCACACAGAGACATTCAACACATTTTGAACTGAAAACTTACCTTTTAAAATTAGGTTTCTGACATCCAGAGCAGCCAGGGAATGCTGACTCCACTCTCCGCGATGTCCCAACATACACTATTCTGGCATACTCATCATGGAACCCCAAAGCAGACTGGAGCCAGGATACTGATATATGGGGTAAGGACTGAACTTTATAGGGAAGGTTTTTTTCATTTTGTTTTGGTTTTTTGTTGTTGTTGTTGTTTTTTAAATAAACACACACACACACAACCACAATATTATGCAGTTTTATAAGATTTTCTTTAGTCTTTACTTTATATCCTGGGGATATAAAATTAAGAAAATTAGAAATCTTATAAAACCATGCAATATTGTTGAAAAGGGGTGGTGGTGGAGGAAGAAAACTTACCTTACCCTTAATAGGCCTGCTCCATTCTGCAGCGGGGTTCTGTGGTATATGTGACATCACCAGTCTACCGTTTTCTAGTGATGTCACATGGAGAGGGAGTTGATCTGCAGCTGCTTTGGACATCAGATACCTAAAGAAAAGAGATTAATAGCTTTCTTCAATTCAAAGATTGATTGATACTGAATGCTCTTCTTAATCAGTTTATGGGACATATTGTAGTATTTCAGAACTTCAGTGGTAACTTTGATGAAAAAAAACAATAAATGAGATCACTCACACTATACAATCACATCTGTAATAGAATATGTTTTCATTTCAAAAAAGTTTAAGCGTTACTTTTTAAAGTTAAACTTCCTTCAAGCCAAAGACTTGTATTTATTTACCCTTGGCAAGTCCTTCTGAGCATTTTATCTACCAACAGCTAGGTTCTGGCATTATTAGAAGACTGGGATGGAACAGTCGGGAAAAATGGCTGGCAGTTGAGCATAAAACAAAATCATTCATGACACCTCTTTATCAATTATATCTTTGAGCATTTACCTATAACCAACGAAAAGACTGGTGAACATCTTATGTCAGAACACAAACTTTTTCTTGTTATTTTGTAAGACTTCAGCTTGCACTTCCATTACAGGAATACAATCAAACTGAAGTATATCCTGGAATGGTATCCCAGACTCTCTTGTCAAATATTGCAAATAAATGAGGTGAAAATAAACATACAATATCCTAAGAAAAAATAATAATTCTTGCTAATTGGCATGTCCTTATCTCATTATTTATTTCATTACTATGTCCCTTATTATTTGGAGGGGAGTTGGAATAGATGATTTTTAAGGGTCCTTTCCAACTCAAACAATTCTATGAAATGCTCCTTAGACAGACATTTAGTCATTTGGGCAAAATTGCTACTAGATTATCGTTGCATTGATCATCTCTCAAATTTAAAGTTCATTACCAGCATGATTTCACTGTTTTTTCCAAACTAACTCAGAACACTGAAATTAAGCACCACTGAACTACCACATTTCACTCTTAAGTATAAGAGTGAATATATATACTAACTTATACTTCCATAATGCATCAGGAAACTGAATGCATGCAACATCTTAACTTGTTTACAAAAAAGCCACTTTTTCTTTTAAGCTATTAATTATTAATTATTTATCATTGATTTCATCTTTCTTAACTGTAGATATAAAACATTTCACTATTCTTCAACAGACTATCTAAAAGTCAGCTGTTTTGTTGTAACTACCTGTGCATGCTGACAAGGTCTTACCTGAGTTTTCAAAATGTTCTGGTTGATCAAAATCCAAAGCACTACAAATGTTCTCAATACACAGCAGTATCTCTATGATTAAAATCTTCCACATTAAATGTATGACTACCTATTCATATGTTTGATGTAGAATTCATATCTACGCATCTGTAATCGTGAAATACATGTGACAGAAGTGGCCTAGGTGAAGAATCTTAGCAAACATTTATTGGCGGACTAGTCTATATACCAGGAAAGGCATAAAGAATCATGCGAAGTTAAGATAAAACAGTTGTGAAAAAAAATACACCTAGTATAGGTAGCACTGAAGAGGTACTGAAGGTGGTAAGAAAAACTGAAGAATAGGACAAAAATGTGGAAATGATATGTAGAAGATAGAAAGAGAAGGGAAGTAATTCTGTGGAAGGCTTTAAAAATCTGAATTTAAAATTGGCTATATTCCTTCAAAGTGTGCAACTAATTAGCCAACTGGATTTTCAAAAGCTGTACATCTCAATTTCTCCTCAGAAATATGCAAAACTGTGTGAATGTAAAAGTGAACTGAAAAACCTTATTTCAGACTCCAAATTCAACATTTTGGACTCCTATGTGTGCCTTTAAAGAGGCAAGCAAACAAGAAAGAAGTAATAAGAAACTATTATGGAAGTGTTTAAAATACAAATCAAGTTTTTATGACAAAGGATGGAAAATGAGAATTGGATCCATTACAATAGAAGCTGCATTGCAATACAGAACATAGGCTGAAATTAAAACAGTTTGTTTCAGGTGCGAGACTACAAGCAGGTCTATTAAAACTATGTTATTTACATAAAGACTTACAACAAAGATCTCTTAATCTGAAGTTTAAACTAATAGCAAACATAGATTTCTATACTATATTATTTGTTTGCTTGTATATTAATATAAATACAGTAATATAATGCAAACAAGTATAACAGAAAGCTCCTTACATCCAAAATTTTCAAGTACAGTATACGCATAGGTTGCTCCAAAAATAATGCCTCCTGTTCATTTCCATGGAAACCACAACAGAGTACAATAAAGCTATTTGATAGCATAAATTCTCAGCTACAAAATACTGGATTTCAACACAGTCAACACCAGTAGGTATGCATCTTCGGCAGTGATGAACAAGAGGCTGCAGGTCATACTCATAAAAATGTGCACCAATGGAAGTGACCTAGTTTTCCTGTCACCGCTGCTGAAATGCACCATCCACTGCCTCACTGTGCTCACATCCACTGTTTCATCTCCATAAGCATTCAGCAAGTGTCTACAAATATTAATGAGTACCATTTTTTCTGCATGGAGATATTCAATTCCACAACTTTGGTCCATAAGCGCATCCATGTCAGACAATATTTTGTCAGAGTGCCCCTCTGCTGCCATCTATCACACAGCAGCATGTAATGGAATATTGGAGGGAAGGTGTAAGCTCTACTGCCGTACCACCAACATTCGCCTCTGATATTGTGGGACACTATAATAAAATATGAGTCATTACTTTTGGAGCAGCCCTCATATTTCACTGGGGAGTACAGGAAGGAATGAGAAAGGAGAAGAATATAGAAAAGAAAGCCTAACTCAAGCTAAAAAATGAAGAAAATTTAACCCAGTAAAATCCCTGCACAATCTTGTAGTAACACAGTGCTTCTAGCAACAACAGATGGTATTATTTCTATGCACAGAGAACCTTTTAAAAACTCATTAAGTAAATTAGCCAATTTGCATTATTTTTGCCATATTGGAACATTGTATTTTTAAAGTAATATGATGCAAATCAGTGAAAAAAGAAATCAGACTCCTCCCTTACTTTGGATACTTGCATTTCCTATGAGCAAATTTAACAACAGCCTGTTTCAAATTTCAAAAAAAAACCAAACCAACAGCAGACACACAATATACTGTTCTACCCTGGCCCAACGTATTCCTTTGGGATTCTTCTGTGAGCCCACAATCTATTTCATGTCTGAAGTTCTAGAAACTTCTGATCTGAATGAGTGGGTTTTTAAATCTTCAGGTGCACTCCCAAATACAGACTCCCATAGCTGGTATGGATTTAAGGGCTGTACAGAGCCTCAGTGTGCATTCTGCGCTTCCACGACTCATCTGCTTAAAAGACATTCTGTGTTTAAAAAGACAGATAAAGATGTTCATCCGTGATGGGAAATACAGCTGCCTAATTGAAACCTTTATGAACAACATGAGAAAAAAGAAAAACCCAAAGCCTTTATAAAGGAGGTTTTCATCTTTTTTTACTATGAAGTCAAGAACATAAGCTTGTTACACACCTCTGTAAAACAATATAACTTTCAGTCTTTTTGCTACAAACCCTAGTTAGTTGTGAACTTGACTCTCTATCCTTCCTCTCACCTTTGTCTGATGTTTCCTGCAGGGACAGTCTGGTGCCTTCTACCCTGGAAAACCCTGCCTTTTATCATTTTAACTTTATGTACTTAACCATGGGAATCCTGGGCTCCAGCCTCTCGTCTTCCTCAAAAGACACTTACCATCAGGCTTGCAAGTAATGATTCAAATCCAATGGTGCTACTAAAATACAGTTTTGCATTTCAGAAAACACAGAATCTGTAAGTGTTTATGCTTCCTCCAGGTGATCTGTGTTCTAACATAAACATAGAACAGTGTCTAGAATTGACGAACATTGTCACAGCCCTGTTCATTTTACTACAAACATGTTAACCATTAAGTTAGGTTCAAACATCTGAAAAAAAAAAAAAAGCTCACTACTTGATATAAGTATCTGTAATGTTGTCAAAGTTTCATATTAAACAATAGCAAGAAATCATAAAGATTATTTAAATTGTGCAATAATATAAAACAGTTAAATACACAGAACTGATTTACAGAGCACCTTAATTAACATTTTCACACAAGAAAACTCCAGTGACTCCAGATGACTAAAGAAATTATTATCTGAATTATCTGAATGGCAGCAAAGAAATTTCCATTCACACCGCAGCTTCATCTGATTTCACCTGACAAATCAGAAAATGTATTAAAAAAAAAAAGGATTCAAAACGTCAAAAAAAAATAGTTATCTTGTGTACTTATCAGGACAGAAACTGCTATTTTGCATTTCTTAATTAATTTGCTAGATACAGCACATGCCTAAATGCCTAACTGTCTTATTGTCTAAATTCAAGTGAACTGTCATGTTTATATGTACAGTCCAAATTTTCAGCAAACATGAGGCAAAAAAATACAATCTCAACGGAAATATTTTTAGCCAGCACACTCTACTTCAGAGTTATGGCTGTCTACTGAGTAGTGGTATCTTCCGCTGCATCTTAACCACCATAGTATTAGCAACATAGCAGAAAGTTTTTATTTGAATCTGATTTTTCTCTTGTAATTTATTTCCCTATCCATTCCATTTTTATGCTACTTTTTATATTCACACTGCTTTAAAATGAAAGGATGTTAATTATCAAGTGCAACACAGAAAGCACAGCAAGATGAATTTTTTAAAAATACATGGCATGAATATCAGTATGCACACACACAAAACCCACAAAAATAAGTAACACTTTCTAACTTTTTAAAAAATGTAAGTTCCTCATTTAAAACAGTTCCTTATTTCCTAACTTTTCACATAAACTACAGGAAACAAACAAAACCAAGTAAAAAACACAGCATTGATAAATGACTTCTTAACAAATAAGCATACTTCAGAGGAAATAAAAAGCAATAGGGTAACATAAGGTACAATTTTAGATTTCCTTTAAATATATAACATTTTCTATGCAACAAAATTAAAACTGCCAGAAATTTAGCTTACATACAGTTTTAAGGCAATTGACCAAGGTTTGACTGACTGTAACTCCCTAGTTAAAAAACATTTTACATTCCACGATGCCAAGCAGTGGCATGATAGAACAGTTTAAAAGCTATGATCTAAGATAATATCTCAATGATAATTGAGTGTAATAGATGCACTATAGACCCAAAATACAATTATATTTTAGCAGTAAGCAAGGCTACTAAATAGAGGCAGACACAAAAAGCTCTACTATTTGAGTGCTGGCACTCTTTTGTGGCACACCTCCACACTGCACGCTGCATTTGACCTGATGAAAACTTTAAGACATTCTAAGAGAATCATAAGAATAAGGAAATGGGAAAAGTGAGATTTAGTATTGTGTATTTTCCTGAAAAGGTAGACTAAAGACTTAGATCTTCATTACTCAAAACAAATTCTTTACAACTGCAATGACTTATCATATCATTTCAGAATACAGTGTGGGCTGATCCTTTGCCTAGACTTCAGGAGATGCCCTGTCAGAAAAGTTCAACCAATTCTGAAAGAGATGGAACCTTTCCACAGGGCACTTCCTGAAGTATTCTCTCAAGTTCTAATATGCCATTTTCCCTTATAGTGCTCCCGGCACAATGGACGTGACAGAACACATTACTTATGACAACCAGAAAAGCACCACAGCTGTAAGACACTGTATCTTACACACTCTTTATAAAGCAATTCTCCATTGTTTTACTAGATGATGCTCAGAGCTTATACTTCTTCCATTTGGTTCAAGTCAAGTAAGTCCTCTTTCTGCATCTTCAGCTTACTTTTTTCCATCAAGGAAGTCAAATAAATAATAAATCAGCATAACTTAGTTTCTTCTCTCCATCCCAAAATTTATTAGGTGGCATGGAGATGAACTGTTTAGTAGCTGAAGGGCTTGAGAATTACAGAATACCCCTGGCTCAGACTGTAATATCAGTAACTACTACAACTGCCACAGAAGAGCACTTCTGACAAAAGCAGTTTGACTTCTTTTTGCCTGCAGATGCTCAGTTCTGTCCTCAGAATGATCCTTTGAGCTGTGGTAGGACACAAGTGGTTATATGTGCAACTCCAGGATAAATTGCTCTAGGATACTGATCTGCTTTAAAACTACCCCAGCAGCAGTCAAAGAGAAGTTACGTTTATAACAGACTCTCGTGCAGCTGAACAAAGAATTTTGCTACACTCCCTTACCGGGTGGTAGAGAAAACAGAGGCTGCCAGAGACATGGAGAATAGGAACTGTTTTCTGGCAGCAGTTTTTGCTTATGTCAGTTGAAGGCATATGTGAAATTGCAGCCTCATTTCAGAGCTGTGGCTAGAGTTCAAGAGTGAAGTAGTCTGGAAAGAGCTAAAACTAAGACTGAACTTCAGCTTAATGTTGAAGAGTTGAGGTCAAATTTCATTTTCTTCTCTAAACAGTTACTCCAAGCTTGTACTAATGCAAATCTCATAGTTGTTAGAATGAACTCATCAGTAATCAAACAGAAATGTAAATTTTTTTAAATGAACAAATAACAGTACAGTTAATTCAAAAAGCATTGCAGATGTTCAAGTGAGTACAGAATTAAACTGTTTTAATCAGCTAAACAATGAAAATCATTTCAAACAGGTTTATTATTTCACTGCTGTGGGAGGAATTGGTAGTAATGCTCACATCTACAATTATCCATATCCTTCCATTACATAACCTTGATCTAATTTGCGCTCATTCTGCCAAACAAAACTTGTTTGAACTAAAAATCTCATGTCATTTGTTGGCTCAAGCTCATTTCTGAGAAGTGTCAGATACAACCAGTCCAACTATGCACAGAAATTGCCAGCAAACAGCATGTTTACTCATGTTAAAGAAGTCTTACAGCTCAGCTCTTCTGTTACAGCCTTCAGTACTTCCAAGTTCTGGAGTAGGAATTTCTTTTATGTCATCAAAACAACTACTATGAAGTAGTAATGCAGTAAGACCACCACCATTTTCATCTTCAAACAAGAAAAAAGGCCACGAAAGCCTTAAAATTATCATAATATATCATATTAAAATACACTTTCACATTAAGTCAAATTTGTATTATGAGAGAGCAATGTTTTACTAAAAACGTTAGGAAATTCAGAAACCTGCAAGAAACTCTGTTATGGATGCCACTGTCAATTATGTCAAAGATGAATAATAAAAATATGCATCTCCTCCAGATTTGAAGTTACCTAACTTAGTTATACATGGTTTTATTGACATAAAAAATGCAACTTTAATAATCTTCCTTGCAAAATGTCTAGCCAAGTTTGCTGACTATTTATCTAACTTAAGATCTCTGTACTTTTTTTAAAGTATGCAATCTGAATGATTTTTAAAATCAACATTTCACTGTTCCTTTTTAATCAATTCTTCAGCAATTTATCCTACTCTTATTTTTTCACATAATATTTTTAACACCATAAATGTTTAAAGACTCAAAAGATAGAAATGTGTGAGCACACAAAAAAATTGTTCTTACCTCACAAATTCTGACCACTGAATGAGTTGTATCTTAACCTTGTATTTAAGAGCTTGTTGGTTTTCTAAGATGGTGTGATTAGAACTAAACATAGTATTCCTGCTGAAGTCATGCAACTTATTTACATAATGACATTATCAGATTTCAGTTCAAAGAGCGATTATGACATATTCAGCATTTGTATACCCTTGAAGAAGTCTTGTTGTATAGTTCTGTCAGTAGGAAAAGTCTCATCTATAATAGGATTATTAGTATGCTAATGTGTACTCTCATTTTTGTCTTTTTCTTCTATAATTGACACAGTCTTTTTGATAATCACTGGACAATCCTATATTAAAACCAATTTGCAATTTAGCAACTATAACTTCAAGTGTCATCTATCTTTACTCCTTTGGATATTGTAACAGCTATTACACTAAGGAAATGCACTGAAGTCTTTCACTGTCTCTCCTCTACCACCTCTCCAATACTCAAATAATTAAAAATATAAGTTACTTCTAATCCAGACTAAGGACATTAACACAAATTAGTGACCAAACATCCAAGGTACAGAAAAAGCAAAATTTTTAAGCACTACTATCAATAGAAATGTCACAGAAATTTCTCCCAAAAGTTTAACAGAAAAAAAAGTATCAGTATTAGAAAGAATTGGCTGTAATAAATTAATAAATTAAAATTAGATACTCTCCTATTCAACCTATTTCAATACAAAACACGGAATCACAGAATCATTTAAGTTAGAAAAGCCCCTGAAGACCACAAAGTCCAAAGGTCAATCTAACGCTATCAAGTTCACCACCAAATTACATCCCTAAAAACCAAATCCATGCATCTCTTAAACACCTCCAGGGATAATGACTTCACCACCTCCCTAAACAGCCAATTTCAGAGCCTTGCCAGCCTTTCCATGAAGAAATTCTTCCTATGTTCAATGTAAACCTCTGCTAGAACGATTTGAGGATGCTTTCTTGCATTCTGTCACTTGTTACCTGAGAAAAGATAACATCTTTACTGCAACCTCCTTTCAGGTAATTGTAGAGAACAATAAGCATTCTCTTCTCCAGACTAAACATCAGTTTGTGAAAGACTGGCTGGAAAGTGCCTGGCAGAAAATGACCAAAGGGTGCTGGCGGGCAGCTGGCTGAACACAATTACAGCAGTGTGCCCAGGTGGCCCAAAATGCAAATGGCATCCTAGCCTGCATCAGGAATACTGAAGTCAGCAGGACCATGGAAGTGATTTTTCCTTCTGTACTCAGCACTGATGAGAATACATCTTGAGTACTGTGCCCAGTTTTGGGCCTCTCATTGCAAAAAAAATATTGAGTTGCTGGAACACTTCAGCAAAACCTATTTTAATAGTTTATTCAAAAAAATAAATGGGGTTAGGAATCCTAATATGCGTCTTAGGGGTCTCAAGAAAAATCTGATCTGATAGATATGAGAACTCTGCCTTTTAATTACTCACTGGTAAGAGTTTGTCTTAAGGGAAGAGGGCTCACATTTAATAGAAATAGACTGCTTCTTCTAAGGTATCACCACTGCTTGGAATTTTTTTCTGGCAGTGAGAAGTGTTAACATATAGTTAATGAATTTCCTTATAAGAAAATTGTGAACAGAACAATACATACAGATAAGATTAAGATTACAGTCTCCAGGCACCAACCATATTGAGGCTTCATGCAATGAATGAAAAGGCAAAAAATATTCAGCTGACAGCCCTCAGCAAATAACTGGCACAGTTTCATATTCATACAAGAGAAAACTTTTTATGTCACATACCGATTTCTTTTTAATGTCCTCCAGATCTTTGAGTTCATTCTCAATCTTTGTGATTAATTCCCTGAGTTCATCAAGATTAGTGCAAATAAGCTAAAAAAAAAAAAAAAAAAAAAAAAAAAAGAACACAAACACTTGGTAATGTGGGACTTGAAAAATACACAACGAAGTTAAAAAAAATCTAAAAGCTCATGTTATTATACAGTGCCAACCATTTGGTTTTTATTTTCTTACAGTATTATTTAATTTATTATTATTATTTTTTTTAAAAAAGGTCTTATTGAAATGAATGCACTTCAGATACAAACCATGTACCTCTGTATATGAGATACACAATTTCACACTTTTCACAATGTAGGTTTTTCCTCCAAGCTGCAGTGAATGAAACAAGTTACCAGATTTGTCTCAAGTATAGCAATGAGCTGGAACAGGCTTGAGTATCAAACAAAAACCTGTTAAGTGTACTAGCTTTGCACTATGCTGTTGTTATAACATTACTGCTCTTGTTACAATTTTCACCTGAACAGAACCTCATATATTAACATGCAGCATTCCAGAACGATAACCTAGCCATATCTATAAAATCTATCTAATTTCAGTAAAAGCAGTATATCTAGTGCTCTGGAATTTCGTCTTATTTCTGTCCTTGGCAAACAGCTTTTTACATTCTTCCTATAACAAAATGGCTGTTATTTACTCGAATAAATTTTCAAAGAAACAATAATGATCTTTAAGTTTTGGCTTACCGTCACTTACAGCAATTACAAACTTACTAAACTGGAAATTTTTAAGCTGTTAGGTTCATTCAGGTCACTGTAAGTTAAGACTTGCTTACTTCTGAACATCTTTATGTAGAAATGTTTTCATTAGAATTGAAAAAACTTTGAAATAACATAAGAAAAGACAAATCCAAGTAGCAAAAAAACCCACCAATATGCTATCATGATACAATTTTTACCCCCATATTAGTGAATCACAACAATAGATCTTAACTTCAATTACACATTAAATTCTATAATTTCAAGATTTGGAGCAAGTTCACTTATCAAAGCACATCAGGTTCTTTCATTATTATAATATAGAACAGACATATCCTGCATGGAAGGAAGTGTCAAGTACGTAACTGCAAACCAGAAGGCAAATAATGATTTTTCTACTTCCACCTGTAATTATGCAAAAATTTACAAGTTTGTCACATCCATGATAAGTCAATAAAAACATGAATAGAGAATTCCCTTACACAATTATAATCCATTCCTTCGGAATTCATTTTTTAAATTGCACCACTGCCTTTTGTGTTCTCCTACTGTATGTGTTATGAGTCAATGACCAAAGACAAAGCAGAACTACAAATCAAAGCAAGATACCATTCATCCAACTTTGTATTTAATATGCTAAAAGTTTGTGAGCTTCTCTCTAGAAATATATATATTGTAAGGCAAGAGTTTTTAAGAAGGATTATTTCAGCGTTATTAGTTGAATGCTGTCCTGAAAATACCAACTGTATCTTTACAACTGAGCTCCTATATGTCAGGTATTTCTCACTGCCTAACTTTTCAGAGTCTCTGGTCTTGTCAGAGCAGTCACTTGAGATACTAGGATCTAATTTGCTAAATTGTCAGTGAGTGTACATCAAGAAGAAAAACAAAGCAAACATTAAAAAAAATGAGTTGTTTTGGGGATGGTGCTGGCAGAGTAATCAAATTCCAATTTCACATCAGCACTGATGCACCTCTAAGACTAATACTTGTGTACAAATTATCTGCTGGTAAAACAATGAAGGTAGCAGCAGCTCAGTTTAGAGGATTTACTGGCAAAATGAATTTAATATCTTGAACACTCTGATACCATATTGAAAACCATCACAAAAACATTCAAGAAGAAATCTATTTAGATAAGTAGTTTGCAAATTTCTCTAATTTTTGATAACTGATATAGAAATTATAGGCAAATTTAAGGCATAATTAAGACAGATGATGATCATGAAATTCTCACAAACTTTTAAAATCATGTTCAATAAGTAACAGCTTATTTCAGTCATTACTTACCTTTCACTTCAGCAAACTTAGTTTATGACTTCATTCATTTTGCAATATGATAAAAAACAATGCTTTTAAAGTATTATTTATTATATCATTTTATTATGCATGATTTAAAACTCTTTTTTTTCTTTTGCATGAATCTACTGTCAGTAAATAAAATGAAGGATTTTTTTTTTTTATCATCTTGATATGAAATACAGCAGTTGTGTCTCATAATGTTTCATGTTCTTTGCTTGTGGTTGTTAACTGCCAGAATGCAGCAATTCCATTTCCAGCAAGAAACACTGACTTTCTGAATTGGTTTGTATGTTTTTACAAGTGAGTTCTGTGATCGTAATAAGAAACATACTAATGTTACAGTCTAATTTTCCTATCTCTCTTGGAGAACATGCTTTCTAATAATGTATCATGAGAAAAAGAATCCGGAGAGAGAAAAAACATGCTTATTACTTGAAGGTAGTGAAAAGTTAGTCCTATTCTCTAATATAGTACGCACTATCCTAACTTTCCGGGGTGCTAGTATTTCCATCAATGTATATGTCCTGTACATTAATTACATACATACTCACTTTGACACAGGCATTTTCAGATCAAGCACAGGACTGCATTTCCACAGGAAATAAGTATTCTGTTTTTCAGTTGAACATAAAGGAAACTTCAGATATTCTGTTTTCCAGTACATGTTCAAATTCTGTGTTGAACTTCTCCCACTAGATACAATCTCAGACCTTAGTAATCTCTCAAAGATCCTCACTGGATATTCAAGAAGGAATGGCAGGAATAAAACATCTCTCCAGATTTTTGCAAGGAAAGATAAGAACTATTCTAACTTGGTGCTCTCCAGTGATCTCTCACAATTTACAAATGAACTTTCATCATTATTTTAAAAATACAATCCGTAAATCTGTTTGTAAATACACACCTTGTGTACACCCCTGGATTATGGATGCCCCCTCCTTGGTTCTCTTTAACCAGCTGGAAATTCAGCCAACCTTTTTAAACATAATGCACTTCAGTGCAGCTTTGCTCCCAACTTCAGGTTGTCTGCATAATGATTTTAAGTTATACTTTAACTTCTCATTAAACTGTTCTTTTATTGAAACCATTTCAAAGAGGAAAATATCCAGATATTCTCCATTTGAGATCTGTATTTATTACAGACCACAGCTGATGAAAGTTAAGACTGTTTAACACAGTCACAGAAAAGCGAAAACATTAGCCCAGCTCCTTACAGTGTGTGTTCCTTCTCTGGTTATGGTACACCGAAGTCTACGTAGCTACATGTGTATATACGTATGAAAAAAGAAGGAAGGAAGAGAGAAAGCACTTAGAAAAAGACACTAGTAGACATGGGTCAGGGAGAGAACCAACAACACCAACTTAGTAACCTTTTAGTACAGAAGTATAATTATTGTCTTTTTTATTTTTTATTTTTTTAAATCATTAACAGGAAACAGTAGCTATAAACTTGGAAATGAGAATTTCTATTAAAAGGAAAACTGTAGAACCCAACTTACAAACTCATGAGCTGTCAACTCACTTATTAAATAATTTCCATAATATTAAAAACAGCATGTTTTTTGTGCTTTTATTTGGTAAAAAATAATTTAATTTACATCTGCTTCTTTTTTTATTATTATTTTTAAACAGATTTCAGCTAAGAACTTAGTACAAGGTCTGAAAACACCTTATCAGTAGGAACTATGAAAGTGAACAGAAAATTCACGTTTTATTTTCTCAAAAAGATATTTAAAACTGGCATTATAAATGCTAGGATTAGTTAGCATACCTATATATTGTCTTTTTTTTTTTTTTTTTTGTTAGCAACTGTTTTTAATCACCGTTTGAGTCATTTGGTCTCTATGATTGAAGATATTAAAATACGTAATAATATAAATTTTCTCAGCATTAATGCTGAATTTTGATCTTCGGGTAAAGAAAGGATTTACACATTTATTCTGAAGTATAGGATCTACTCCTAGGCAATAAGATACATTGTGGTTATTTTTCTTTTTATTTTATTATTTTCTTTCTTACATTTGTACACTGACGGCATATAAAACAAATCATAAATTTTTGAAAAGGTTTCAATTATTTGCTTTCTTCCTAAAAGAGCTGCTATTTACATACAAATAGCAATATTCTTGCGGTTGTACCCTCCCTTGCATGTCTCACTGTATAAACTTGTTTTATTAAATATTTTAAAACATATTCTCAACTTTAAATAATTATGTGGTATCTGGCAATCCCTGCATGTGGAAAAGAGTATCAAGACACATGTTTTACATTGCTTTAGAAGTTTCATATCTGCAAATATGGTATAAAATATGAAAATATTTAAAACACAATCATACCAGCCCTATCTATCCCCCTGAAAAAAGCAGATAAATAATTAGAAAGTTCCCTAAAAAGATTAAACTTATATATATATATCTTACCTTCACCTAAAACAGATCTAAAGCCTAGTTTTGATCAAAAGAGCTAAAACTACTCAGTTACATTTTAATTAACATTTTATATAGGTAAACATGTTAATTTAGCATTTAAATAGATACATAAACAAATAGGGTTTTTTTGGTTAGATATAAAATTAGGCTAAGCTTTAGATAACATTTTAGACAGACTATTTTTAACTAAACTACATATATGCATGGCGTGCAGGGAATGCTTTGAGAAAAATACACTTTAGACACTACCTACACAACAGTTGTAGTTTTATGAGGTTTGATTGCTTAGAATAGCACAGACTGCTATCTCAAAAATAAGCTTTTCTAAAAAGATGCCACCTAAAGAGAAGTTTAATTCAAGTAGGTATGGATACATAAACTGTGACTTACAACTTAAACGCTTTCATACTTCTGTTACAGCACCATAAAAAACATATTATTATAACTGCCACTCTCTTCTTAGTGCTCTCTGGTTTAAAGTTCATGCGCAGATAAGAGGTAAAAGTTACAGACAAGATGAACATATGAAGGTACAGATTTTTTCCAAGCCCTTGAGTAAATTAAGCTAGATTTCAATTCAAGGGTCACAGTGAAACATATCATTAAACCATATCAAACCAAAACAGTAAAAACACTAGTAATTTTATCCTAGATTGTATCTTACAAATTACATCAACAACTTCTGTTTTCCAGGTTTGGTCCTCCATCATACTTACCTGGGATCTTAAAAAGTACTGTGTACTGTGTACTTTTTAACTACATTTAAAAAAAATGCTAAAACATTCTCCACCAAGAAAATATGAAGTGTGTGTTTAAAAGCACTATTAGAAGCACACCTTTTATTCGAGAAAAGGAAAATCCATCTCTTGACTAGGATTTACAAGATCTATGTCAGACAATGAGGGACTTAATCTACAGGCATTCAGGTTTCAAGAACTTAGAACAAGAATTAAAATCATTTACCTGAAATTCTGGTATGGCAGACTTTGTGACACCTTTCCTCTTCTTTGTGATTGCTTTTTTAGAAACCGACTTTTTTCCTTTTAAGATTAAAAGAGAAAAGCTTCATAATGCTGTTTGTTGTACTTCATTAATAAAACCAAATTACATACAGACTTTAAAGTTAAACTGTAACTACCAGATGGCTGACAAGTGCGTCACGTAAGTACAGCGAATCAGAACTAGATGCAGCAAAAGCAAACATTAAACTACAAGTATATGTGGGGCAGTTCTTTCACACACACACACACACACACACACACACAAAAAAAAAAAAAAAAGAGAGAGAGAAAAAAAAAGAACAAAGAATAAACCCATTACACTGCCCATAATATGCCACCTAAAAATTAAGAGAACACTGCAAAAAATTATTATGTCATAGAAGAAACATTCACATCACTGTTCTGGAAGGTGTAAAATCCAGAACTTATGCCACAAGCTTAAGAAATATAGTATCTTACCTGCAAGGCATGTTCTCTCACATTGCAAAGTGAATCATACATTACGGTCTGGGACATCTATATGTTACAATAAAAAATACCCTCAAACAACAAATAATATCTAGAAATTGCCAAATGGAAATACTGAAGTTATCAGTGAAATCAGAATACTCACAAGATTATTCTGGCAGTGGCAAAGCCTAACATTTTAGAAGAAACCTCATGTCCTCACCACACAATTGTACTATATTGTAATACAGATGTAACAATTAACTTCCTTTAAGACAAGACAAGTGGTGTAATGCCTGAAGTATCAGGATTAATAGAACGTGAACACTTTCCACATTAAGTAGTTGCATCACCCAGACTTACGTACGCTTCATATAATTGAGTTCCTTATTCCTACATAACATGATAAACTGCAACAAGTCCTCTTCTGACAAGTTCATTTAGACTAAAACCACCACTGTAAGATTACCACCATGCTCACATTCCAGAGTCCTAAACATCATCTAAAAACCTAGTCACATGACATATGCTGAATTCACTGTTAGACACAGTCATTGCATGTTACTTGGTTTTAAAAAAAAAAAAACACTAATTTTTAAATTATGAAAATATTGTCAAGAATTGTTGGGGTTATTTTTACTAATGTATGTATGTGCAAATACATACATGCAGTTAAATGAAAACAACTCCAACAGTAATGCCTCAGATTTTATTATGTTGGCCCATGAATCAAGTTTTTTGTCAGTGGTAAGGCTCTGAAAGCTAAACCTTTCCACCAATATTCTGCTATGTTATTGCTGTGCAACAGATGGCAGCAGAGGGACAGTCTGACAAAATGGCGTCTGACATGGAAATGCGTGTAAAGCAAAGGTGTGTACTCCATATGGAACAAATGGCACCCATGGACTTTCACTGACATTTGACAAATGTTTGTGGAGATCAAACAGTGAATGTGAGAACAGTGAGGTGGTCAGTGGTGTGTTTCAGCTGCGGTGACAGTGGCATGAAAAGCAAGCCACGTTCTTGTCAGCCATGCATAGCTGTCACATCACCAAAGGAAGAGCATCTCGATTAGCTCACCTGTACAAATCAGCAGCTTATGACAAGTGAACTACACAAAGCTCAGTATGAGCTTCAGTGTTGGAAACAATGGTGACAAAATTTGAATATTGCAAAGTTTGTGCCTGGTGGGTCCCATGAATGCTCACATGGTAACAGAAATAACATCGTATGCAAGTTTCTCTGGTCTACTGAACCAATATGAGGCTGAAGATGGCAGTTTTGTGGATTGCATCATAACTGATGATGAGATCTTGAGTGGATCTTGGAGTGGCAACAGCTACATTCCCCAGTAAAGAAAATGTTCAGAAAATGGTCCTATTTGGGTAGTGATGTGCACTATCTCTTTTGGGATAGGAAAGGGATAATCCTTCTGAATATTCTGGAACTTGGACAAATGAACTCTGACCACTAGACCACAGCCCTGACTAAGCTAAAGGCTTGAACTTCCAGAGAAGATGACCTTTCTCATCAAACACAGTAAATAACACCAAGCCCCATACTAGTCTGAAGACCATGAAGCACAATGCCTATCTTGGCTAGACTGTCCTACCACACCCCCTGCACAGTCCAGATTTGATGCCTTCTCACTTCCATCTATTTTTCTGATGAAAGATGGACTTCATGGGCAACATCTTCTTAGCTACAATGAGTTGCTAAGAAACAGTGAATCACCTCTACTGGGGCCAATTTTTACAAGCATGGTATGCAGGCTCTTGTTCACAAAATGCGCAGGTAACGGTGGTGCCTTTGTTGAAAAACAGCTGAGAATTTGCTCTACTGAATAGTATTATTGTGCTCTTTTTATCTGTTGTAGTTCCCATGGAAATAAATAGGAGGCATTACTTTCAGAGTGACCAATGTAGGTGTAGAGGCAATTTAAACAGAATATATTGAGATACTGATCATATCTCAAGACACTCTATCAATCATTATCCAAAAGAATGGGAACAGAAAAATCAAAATTTTATTTTTAGTTTACTATACTATGTGGTTTCCAAAACACTGTAGCTGAATCTGACACAGAACAGCGCTAGGGGAGGGTACAGGACTGGATGGACTGCTGCTATAAACCTAGACTTGAAAATCCACTTAATGAAATGCATGAAAATTTGAAGAGTCCTCAGCTACCAAAAGTCAACACTCAAAGACTTAACACTAGAGAAGAGTGACAAAGGTATAGGTGCATCTTTATTAAAACAATGACCTACACATTTTGAGAACATGAAAAAAATCCAAAATATCAACATTTTTAGTACACATTTTAAGGATTCAGGTGCATTGAAAACATATTTGGTATGATTGAAAACAGAGCTGTTCATAATATGAATTAAAACAGACTAATACAAGTTTTCGTGACAAACTCTGAAGAAATCTGGACACACAGTGGTTACCTAATGCTGTAAAAGAATGTTATCTGGCACGAGCATAAAGGGATAAAAACATGAGGCTGCCAGGCAATCCTACATTATCTTTCTTTATAAAAAGACAGTTCTGAATGGTTAAAAAGAAATGTTTAGTTCTGAATATTTTCAACATAACATTCTTTAGTGAATATTTGCTTGAATATTTTCAGCATGAGGTATTATATGATGCAGCATACTTTGAAAAAGCAAGTGGTAACAGAAATATATTCTCTCTTAGCACGAGTATTGACTTCCAAAAATGGAGAAAAATAATTAGGAAGATTTATAATTAAATACCAAAAGACCAAGTAAATATTTCTTATTTGCAGAAACACCTGAAATTGAAAAGACTGGGGTAGCAAATAAAGCAAGAAGAATTGAAAATTTGATTAGAAACATATTGAAGATTTCCTCTTACCTGTAATTTAATCTGAATCAGGGTTAAAAAATTTCATTTTCTTTCTTTTTGCTAAAGAAAGAAAAGTCTGACATATGGGTTATCAATGGGTGTCTAATAAAACATATGTACATAAGACTAATAATTATTTAACAAGCTGACATAACTCTGTGAATTAATAACATATTTGTACTGTACAGCACCGTAGTCTCTTTACCACTTGGAGACTATAAGCACCAGACATCCTATGGTGCCAGCACCGAAAAAGAAAACAGAACAAATATTTGCACTACGGAAGAAAATCATTATGTATAACAAACTAACTTTGGGAAAGTCATTGTCTACTTTAATAACATCCTTATAAAATAACAATTTTAAATTTGAAAGAAAGAAGCTATTGATGCAGTAATGATTTTTTTTTTTTTTAAGAGTAATCTCGGGTTTTCAAAAAAAAAAAAAACATTCCTCAGTCTCCAAGTTACAAAGGAAATTTTTGCTCTAATAGCTTTTCAAAAAAACAAAAAACAAACAAACAAAACATGATAAAAGAAGTACTTAAAGGAAATTTTCTTTAGTACTTCCTGAGACAATGCAGCTGCACTTATGCATGTGCCCTTTTTCCGGACTAACTTTGGTACCTTAATGTAAGTGAATTTTAATATTTTGAAGTGTGACAATCTTCTACTAAAGTTATGAAAAATTAATTTTCCACAGCATAAATCCACACAATCTGAAACTATGGACTGATGAGCAAGTATGTTCTGCAAAGACAACAGAGGTGATAAGATATGGCTGCCCCTACCAGCTGCTTCATATTGGCCCTGTCACATACAAAAAAGGTCACACTAACACTGAAGTCATGCCACCACAAAGCATATTTGCTTGTCTTGAACTGCTAGGCTGAGGTGGGCATAGATTCTCTATGGACAGTAAAATCAGTAAAGGGTTGAACAGGTTACTACTGTGAGTAGCAGTTTCTCAACCTACTCCAGTGTTATCTGCTAGAGCTTCTTTGCCCGTGATCTTAGCTAAAGAGACTGTTTAAAATAGCTTAAATCACTCACTTTAAAAATAGAAGTAATGCTGCTGAGAGATGCTAGATGTATTCTGACTCATAGTACACTGTACCCTTCAGACCATGCTCAATGTACAAATATATTAAGCAATCACAGCTGGAAAAACAAATTTGAGAAATAAAGAAGGAAAAAAAATCTAATGAAAAAGTTGATACACATTTTTTCATTAAGTTACCGATTGTGATTCAACAAGACTTGCTTATCTCCCAATTCTCAGTCTCTCGCTTTTACTAGCTGTGATTTAGAAACCATTTAGCAATAATTCAACAGATAGACTAGAAAAATAATCATAGAATCACAGAATGACTGAAGTTGGCAGGGCCTTTTGGCTCCGTCTGTTTGAAGTCCTTTCAAGCGGAAACATGAGAGCAGGGTGCCCAGTTCCACATTCAGGCATCTTCTGAAAATCTCCAAGGAGGAGACTCCACGACCTCTGGGCAGCCTGTGCCAGTGAATGTGCAGTCATTTTGGTAGAAACATTCTCACAAAGGGATGAGGTGGCTCAATAAATAGACTTCTATCTCTAGATGTCTTCGAGAAATAGGTAGACAAATCACAGCCAACATGACCATTTTTAAAAGTACTGCTTCCAACAAGGAGCCAAACTACATGACCTCCAGAGGTTCCTTCCAACCAACTTTTCTATCACTGTGCTTCTTTTAAAATACTGCCTTGTAGAAAATACACATGCTATAACAAACACAAAAGAATCAATAATGCTAGAGTGCAATGCACAGATGGAAGTTAAATCAGAAAATGGTTCATCCAGTTTCACAGTTCTCTTCTCCAATCATGTTAAGAATGAAAAGATCAAAACATAAAATAGTTTCCCTTCAAAATAAATTATTACCCAAACTACAACAAAAAATCCATCTAAAATAATGATCTAGAAATTTCTAAAGAGCTCTTCTCCTCAACAGTTGCAACTTCACAAAGGCTGTTGCTATTATAACTACCATCTTGAAGAATTAACAGTGGTCTACCAATCCAACAGCTACAACAGATTTTTTTTTTTTTTTTTTTTTTTTTGCACAACAGAGAAATACTGGGACAAGTATTACATAAATGTTTTATAAAATCATAGAATCGCTCAGGTTGGAAAAGACCTTAAAGATCATTGAGTCCAGCCAAAACCTAACCACACTACCCTAACTAACAACCTCTGCTAAATCATGTCCCTGAGCACCACATCCAAACCATTTTTAAACAAATCCAGGGATAGTGACCCAACCACCTCCCTGGGGAGCCTATTCCACTGCTTAACAACCCTTTCTGTAAAGAAGTTTTTCCTATTATCCAACCTAAACTTACCCTGGTGCAACTTGAGGCCATTTCTCCTCGTCCTGTCACCTGTCACCAGTGAGAAGAGACCAATCCCAATCTCACCATAAGCACCTTTCAAGTATTTGAAGTGAGCAATAAGGTTTCCCCTCAGCCTCCTCTTCCCCATACTAAATAGTCCCAGTTCCTTCAGTCTCTCCTCACAGGGCATATTCTCCAAGCCCTTCACAAGCCTTGTTGCCCTTTTTTGGACCTGCTCCAACACCTCAATCTTTATAAAGACTAATCTTTATAATGATTAATAAGTAAATACTGATTTATCCTTACTTTTGCTAGCACCACATGGCAATACTCCTAATGAATATTAAAATTTTATGTTTTATATAAAGTTTAATATCAAATATGACAATATTTCTTTAAAAAGAAAAAACTTTTTGCCTTTTAACAGAATTACACAATATTACTAAACACGGAAAACTGACTTGTATTCAAATATATACGTATCAAAACTATATTAATAAAATTCTACTTTGCTACAACAAAAGTATTATAAAACTAGGAAATGTCAGCCGGCATTATTCCTGTTTAACCTCTTATTCATCCACTAACATGGGCCACCATTACTAATGTCTCCACAATGCTTTTTCCAGCAGGCTTCATATCTCACTGTGGTTTCAGTTCAAAGAAGTGGATATAAGACATCTTACCCTGGATAAAAGTAGCTTTTCTCGTTTCTTTTCTCCCTCCATAGTGCAGGAGAGGATCAACTCTTTTTTATACCACTTCCAAAACAGACAGAATTAAGACATTCCTGAGGTTAGAGAGGTAAAAATTACAAACATCTAAGGCAAGAGCCCTGTTCATTGAGCACAGAAGGACTGCAACAAATAAGTGCTCCTTTAATTTTCCACCAGAGAATACAGGGAAAATACACAATCACTTTAGTCTTCAAGTAAACTATAACATATTACTCTGAACTATAATCCAAATATGCATGGATAGAAAACAAAAAACTTTATTAATATTTATTTCATAAATAAATGATGCAACTCTATACCTAGAGCTGGCAGCATCACAGTAGAAAAGCTTAATTTGTATATTTCCTGACTTTACCTACTGACACAAACCTCTTGTCAAAATGCACACAATCAGCAATAAGGGCTGTGCAGTAACATTTCAGCTATCATTTCCTTGTTTGCTTTTTTTCTGAATGAAAACAAACTCCATCTTGGACAGGGAGGTGATTGTTCCCTTCTATTCTGCTCTTGTGAGGCCCCATCTGGAGTACTGCGTCCAAGTCTGGAGCCCCCAGTACAAGAAAGACAGGGAGCTGTTGGAGAGGGTCCAGAGGAGGGCCACGAAGATGATCAGGGGACTGGAGCACCTCCCCTATGAGGCTGAAGGAGCTGGGCTTGTTCAGCCTGGAGAAAAGAAGGCTGCGGGGTGACCTCATTGCAGCATTTCAGTACCTAAAGGGAGCTTACAAGCAGGAGGGGAATCAACTCTTTGAAAGGGTGAGTGACAGCAGGACAAGGGGAAATGGTTTTAAGCTGAGGGAAGGGAGATTTAGGTTGGATGTGAGGGGGAAGTTCTTTACAGAGAGAGTGGTGAGGTGCTGGAACAGGCTGCCCAGAGAGGTTGTGGATGCCCCATCCCTGGAGGTGTTCAAGGCCAGATTGGATGGGGCCTTGGGCAGTTTGGTCTAGCATTAGGTGGGATGGTTGGTGGCCCTGCATGTGGCAGGGGGGTTGGAGATTCATGAGGTCCCTTCCAACCCTGGCCATTCTGTGATTCTGTGATCTTGTGGCAGAAATGCAGTGAAATACAGGCCTTCCCACAGAGCATACCCCTACTCACCTGCAGAAGGGGCCAGAAAGGTACTAAGCACACACAGGTAACGTTTAACTTGGATACTCTCCTGTCCTGCTGAAATGATTTGGTCTTTGAAGGATGATGAAGAAGGAAACTTGTGTATTGTATAAGTGAGAAAGAGAGATAGCTGAAAGCACTAAAATGAATATTAAATAAATACTGCTCTCAGAAAAGTTGATTTCAAACAAGGTGAATATTCTTTGTATGAGTGAGATGCTGCCTGAAACAATGTATTCCAGGTTTGACGTATCCCTAGCTCCTCAATCAAAGACAGTATTTTATATAACAAACATAAAACTAAACCAAAAGAAATTAGTAATATAATTAAAAACTGAATAATTTTTACATTGCGGTTTTAATTGTTAATTCTAAATTAACAGTGAAGAATCATCACAGTAAGTGAAGCCAAAGAAATATGACTTCCATGAATTCATTCTGTCTTGAATGAATTTGTCCATACTTTTGACAGACAATTAAGTGCCGACTGTTACTTATTTTTCCTCATAATTTCTTTCGTCATGCATAGTAAACAGGGATTCACCAAGGAGAAATCATGTTCAACCAGCATGACAGACTTCTATGATGAAGTGATCAGCTTGCTAATTGTGGGAAAAGCAGTGAATTTCCATAGGGCCTTTGACACTGCTTCCCTTAAGGTCTGCACAGAAAAGATATTGATATATGGGGTGGATGACCAGACAGTGAGGTGGGCTGAAAGCTGGCTAAACGGCCAGGCCCAAAGGGTGGTAGTTAGTGGAATGAAGTCTATGTGGAGGCCAGTAACTGGTGGTGAACACTGCAGTCAGCAATACTGTTCTGTATCACAATTAATGATCTGGATGACGGGATGAAGTGCACACACAGTAAATTCACAGATGACACAAAACGGGGAGGCATGGCTGATAGGGCAGAGGGTCACGCTGGTATACAGAGGGACTTGGACAGTCTAGAGAAATGGGCTGACAGGAAACAAGGAAGTTCAGCAAGGGGATGTGCAAAGACTTGCACTTCATTAAGAACAATCCCAAGCACCAGAACATGTTGGGGACTACCTCAAAGGAAAGCTGGGGATCGCCAGCTTGAACACAAGCCAACTATATACCCTTACAGCAAAGAAGGCTAACGGTATCCTGGGCAATGTTAGGCAAAGTATGGACAGTGAGGGCAAGGGAGGTGGTCCTTCTCCTCTCTTTGGGGCTAATGAGACTACAGCTTGAACACTGTGGTTCCCCAGTACAAGACAGACAAAGGTACATCAGAGTGCAACAAAAGAGCCATGAAACTGATGAAGGGACTAGAGCATCATTCCTACAAAGACAGGCTGAGAGACTTGAGACTGCTCAGCCTGGAGAAGAGTAGGAGGGATCTCATCAATGTATCCAAGTACCAGAAGGGCAATTGCAAAGAAAACATAACCAGGTCCATTTCACTGATTCCCAGAGACATGACAAGAGGCAATAGGCACAAAGGGAAACAAAGAATGCTCTGTCTCAATATCAGTAGAATTTTATTCTATTTTTACTGTGTAGGTGGCTATTTGCAATCTGCTCAAGGTGGCCTGTTTGTACACGGGGGTTGGACAAGATGACTTCCATAGGTGCCTTTCAAGCTTTACCATTCTGTGATTCTATGTACTTATGATTTGTCATCAAGCCATTTGCTAATCAAAGTGATTGCTAGGAGTGAAAAAGTTAAAAAAAGTTCACATTTACAGATCTTTCAGCATTTACTCATTTTAAATAACAATGCTATTTGAACACTTCTGTTCAAAGATTTACTGGAAATCAACATCTTATTAGCTAACAGCTCCTCCAACAGCACTAAGAAAATTCTTAGAAATGCTCTTGACAGTCTTAAATCACCTCATCAAGAGTAATACAGACCATTTATTAGTTAGCATAACATAAATCATTTTTACTTGAAAACAGGAACATATCTAAAGATCCAGTAAAACTTTTTGTGAGATGTTGTGGCACTTGTATGAAGATAGCAATCAGTGCTACAAATTACAAAATGACATCATCATAGAGCAGTAATGCAATTTTTGCAGCATATGCAACAGAGCAGCAATCTCCCTGGGACGAAAAAGCTGGTATTTTACTCTACATCACTAATACTCACCATGATGACATAAAGTCCAATAAATTCCTGCTTGCTCATCCCATTCTACATGCAACTCCACTGTTCTCAAATGGAAAAACTCGCAAGAGTTTTCCTCTTCCCAAATATTTAGGATATATTTTCACACATTTCAAAGGTTTGGCAAAAACTGAGCATGTCCTGACTTTACGGTACTCTCCTTATCTTCAATCTTGATCCCAAAAGCTCCCCTTCTAAAAAATATCATATGGAATTATCTAGAAAATGAAGCATTACTACAGACTTTTTATATCTTCCACGTTGGCATAGAGAATGTTTTTATAAAGTTATAATGGTAAAGCAGATCTGAACAAGTGCATTAATTACGATGATTTAAGGAACAATGCAAATAAATCCACAACAGAGGCATGTTTCCAGAATTGCTAAACTTGACTGTCAGTGCAGCTTGATACATTGAGAATCCGGTTGCAACTTGCAAAAGAAAAGAAACCACATGTTCTATTTTAAATATTATTAACGTGTTGTTCCACACAAAGAAGTCAGACACCTACAATGAAATCTTCACTATTCTGAAGAGAAGGGTGAAGATGAAAACATACCAGATACTACAAAACAGCTGCCAGGCTGTTAAATTCATTCCTTCACATTCAAGCAAATGTTGACTTTGCACACAAAACTTAATGATACTTCAAAGAAATAAAATATACTGTGAAATAAAGTTTAAGAGTGTAGATAGCTATAATCTTTTAAAAGTATATATACTATACAAGTATAGTATTTACATTGAGGTTCTTCTAAGGGATAACATTTCAACAAATCACTGTGGTTACAGCAGATGTATGCTATAAAGGGGTTTTCCACACAAACTGAATTAAAAGAGATGATTGAACTCACACTTACTTCAACCTCTGTTTCAGGCACATAGAGTTACTTCAATCAGACTCTCATCCTTTCTTTTTTATCACCCCTCTGAATGTTTTCAGTTTCATCCATTCTGCGTTCCAAGCAAAGTCAGAATTCCTATGTTTTTATATTGTGCCTTGCACTATAATCCTTGATGTACCTCACTGTCATAACAGGTATATCTAGGTACATAGATGGTGCCACACTCAGAGCTTTGGCTTCTGTGATATTGGATGCACCTTGGAAAGACCAGGCACACTGATGTCAGACGGGACCAGTAGGCAGCAATCTGACTGCACTGATTAGCAAACCTTTAAACTAGGTTTGATGGGGAAACGGAATGTACCTCTGAGTTACAAAAAAGAGCCTGGGAACTCTGTCACTTCAGGAAGCAGGAAGAAAAAAAAACTCAGATTTGTTCCAAAGGCATTAGGGAGGGCTCCTCCAAGAAGATAACACTGCCCATAGACCAGTTGAAATGCCACTACGCCAATGCATATAGCACAGGAAATAAGCAGGAGGAGCTGGAAACCAAAGTGTAATTAGAAAACTATGGCCTAATTGCTATTACAGAAGTGTGGTGGTTGGAAATCCTGCCGATGGTGGGGTAGATGGAATTAGATGATCACAGAATCACAGAATCACAGGATTGGCAGGGTTGGAAGGGACCTCAAGGATCATGAATCTCCACCCCCCCTGCCATATGCAGGGACACCAACCTTCCCATTTAATACTAGACCATGCTGCCCAGGGCCCCATCTAATCTGGCCTTGATCTTTAAAGTCCTTTCCAACACAAGCCATTCTATGAACTACATGACCACAACACTACTTGTAGGGATACAAGGGATCAAAGGGATACAAGCTTTTTAGAAAGAGGGGCAGTGGAGTTGCCCTATATGTTAACCAACTGATAGACTGCAAAGAGCTACCTCTGAGAAACAGTCATGAATATATTAAGAGCTTATGGGTAAAAATTAAGGACAAGACCAATAAAGGACATCTGGTGGTAAGATCTACTACAGGCCCTAGAGAGGAGCTTGCTGACAAGGCCTTCTTACTTAGCTACAAGAGTCACTGTGCACATAGTTTCTCATCTGTATGGGACATTTCCACCACCAAGTACCCGGTGGAAAAGCAATTCAGCAGGCTGCAAGCAATCCAAGAGACTCCTGGAGTGCAATGAGGGTAACTTCCTGCTCCAGGTACTAGATAAACCAAGCAGAGGAGAAGTGCTATGGACCTGGTACTCACCAATACAGGCAAACTCATTATAGAAGTTAAGACTGGAAGTGGACTGGGATGTAGCAATGAAGTCCTAGAGGCGTTTGTGATCTCGAGGAATATGGGCCTGATAAAGGGCTATGTCAAGACACCAAACTTCAAATAAATTAATTTCCAGCTAGTTAAGGAATTATTGGATAAGACTGCTTGGGAAGCTCTTTAGGGACAAAGGGACAGAGCAGAGCTTAATGATGCCTTTCTGAGAGTAAAAGAGTCGTACATCCCAGTGCATGAAACAAAGCAGGAAGAGCAGGAAATCAATATAGCTGAAAAACAACCTGCTGGTCAAGCTGAGGGATAAAAAGGAATCACACAGCAGGGATATGTGGCTCAGGAAGAATACAGGAATGCTGTCCAGACAAGCAGAGATAGGAACAGGAAAGCCAAGAATTACAAAATCATTGAATCATTTGAGTTGGTTGGGACCTTAAAAAGTCATCTAGTCCAACTCTCCTGCAATGAACAGGAACATCTACAGCTAGCTCAGGTTGTTCAGAGCTCCATCCAGACTAGTCTTGTATGTCTCCACAGATGTAGCATCCACCGCATCTCTGGGCAACCTGTTCCAGTTCCTCGTCACCCTTACAGTAAAAAACTTTTTCCTTATATCCAATCTAAATTTCCCCTGTTTTAGTTTGAAACTATTTTTTCTTGCCCTATCACAACAGATTCTGCTAGAGTCTGTTCCCTGTCAAGGAAGGAAGACATCCACTTGTCAACCATTCAGAATTCATTATCTTGAAACATGAGGTTGCTTGTTCTTTAGATGCCATTTCATATCTAGTCTCTATGTACAGCAAGACAAAAATTGATGAAGCCCAGAAGAACGTTAATGTAAAAATGTTGGAAAGTGAAATTCTTACTTCAGAGCACTAAACACTGAGCTAGATCAAGCTCAGATCTTGATTATACATACAATCATATTCAGTACTATTCCATCATAATACTGACAGTTACCACATTGCAAAGACTCAATAAAGTGATTACGTTCTTCTTTTCATAACTTATAAAGAAGTTCCTTATTTATTGCAATGCTTACAATATGGCTGTATTTTTCAGTAGTTTTTATCACAGTAGTTAAGGAAAATGCACCCTCACCACGTTTGC